>NC_138739.1:0-1200000 GCF_965113295.1 Leuciscus leuciscus | reverse complement strand
GAGTTTTCATTTGGGATTTATAGGCTTTTTAGTGTATTTTGCCACGCCCCTTTTCTAAATGACCCTGTTACAGCCACCCAAATGCAAAAGTTCAACTTTTTTTCGATAATTATTGATCTAGAGAGTCCAGAGAATTGTCCTAGACTGGTTTGGTTCCGATCGGGCCAAAAACCAGGGACTAGTTCGCAAAAGTAGGTTTTGGACAAAATCCGACATAGCAGAAAATTTTCCCTGCTTACATCCAAATCGGAGATAGCCATTTTGTCCGGCTTGAGCCAAGGATTCCAACGATATAAGACACTTGATCCTGGGACAAACGGTCTAAGAGTTATGAGCAATTTTTAACTTTTGGTTGCTGTAGCGCCACCTATGGGCCAATCGGTGTCATACTCTGATAGGTTGTCCCCAAATTGAGGCCTACCATCTGGCCAGGTTTCACGTCTCTAGGCCTTACGGTTTGTCCTGCACGATGCGTTTTACGAATCCTTACAATTACAATAGGGTTTCAGCATTTCATGCTTGAACCCCTAATTAAAGCTGCAAGCAGCATTTATCGGGGTTCAAGCAATTAAGGCCTTTAAGGCCTTAAAGCAAAAAAGCATCAAAAGCTATTAAGTTTTATTTAGCATGCATGTAACCACTGACATAATATATGGAAAAGACAATTTACAGCCAATACAGGCAGTTTACCATAGGGCATATATGGTTTTAAAGCGTTTTGACAGTTATAGCACCTTTTTGCCTGAGTCTTCTTACAGTCTTGCCTGATCTCTACCACTTTTATTAGTAGTATTCAAAGTGTGCCCATATATATGTGTCAAATTTGTTGTAAATATGTAATTTTGATAAGGAGTTTAAACAATTATATTCAGTGGCATAACGAGCCAACACCGGACCCTTAAGTAGGATTATCAAGGCGGGCCCCTTGATGACGCAATTGATGACATTGATGACGCAATGTCCGCGATCTACCATGATCATACACAGCATATAAGAGATGAGATGACTAACAAAATCAGGAGTAGCCTACGCTACGCTAAAAAACAACAAAAAAACACTGGTGACAGCGCACCATAACACATTATTAGGCCTAGGTCCAAATACATAAAAAAGATGCTCTCTTACATTATAAGCGGGATTTTCCGGGCTTTCTTATGTGCAACTGCAAAGTTGTCGATTAGATCAGGATTGTGTGCACGGGCATTCTCAATTGACCCTTCGCAGGGAGTTTGATTGACAGGCGATCCTGACTAATCATAATCCGCCATTTTGTCCAACAAAGCAGTCAGGAGAGTTAGTAGATTAACATTGGAGGATTTAAATTTGAAAAACAAAGTGTATTGACGTCTTAGCACTTTAAAACAACATTCCTTTTTTGTTAATTCATGTTTATTTTAATGCTATAAATTAACTAGAAGGAAGAGATGATCGGTTCACGAGCAGCTTTAACTGAGCCTCGAGTCTACAGCGATCTGTCAGACACATTAAAGAGTCACAAAACGGTATTTATTGTTTAAATGTCTCTAAAAAATTACTACATTTGAAAGGTGAGACTTTGTTTCATTTCAAAAGTACTTGTCTATCAGCGCGCAGTCTCCTCTCTGATCCGCAATGTATTTTTCACTGCGTGAGAACTTACATTTACATTTATGCATTTGGCAGACGCTTTTATCCAAAGCAACTTACATTGCATTATCCTATACATTTATACATAGGTATGTGCAATCCCCTGGGATCGAACCCACATCCTTGCGTTGTTAACGCAATGCTCTTACCACTGAGCTACAGGAAAGCACTTGGTGTGGTGTGAGAGTGGCGTTGCTTGTCAGACATAGCAACAGTAACTAAAGTGGGCGGGTCTTTGCAAACGGTCATTGACAGTATGGACGGGGATTCGCCAGTCCCAATTCAAAACAAATTTCATCACAATCTATCATTGTTCGTTTCAAACATGTGAGAGCATCAAAATGATCCATGGGTGAAATTGATTGGATTTAATAAATTTTTTTGTCAGTTCCTATCATAATTTTAACATTTTGGCGTTATTGTTTAGCTATTTACCTATGTTTTCAAATTTCCTTTGTTTTTTTG
This sequence comes from Leuciscus leuciscus, assembly GCF_965113295.1. Classification (NCBI taxonomy): domain Eukaryota; kingdom Metazoa; phylum Chordata; class Actinopteri; order Cypriniformes; family Leuciscidae; genus Leuciscus; species Leuciscus leuciscus. Next base: position 1,197,909 of record NC_138739.1, on the reverse strand, counting down.
TTGTTGTCTAGATCAGACTAACGGCTTTGAAGATAACTACAATTTTTTAAAGCTCTAAATGACACTTACAAAAACCATAAGGCGAAACCTGGCATGTTTGGTATTGTTGGACTCAGCAAGGATTCTTAGGAGGTCACTCCTGTGAAAAAAACACGGGCTTCCTTGAAACTTTTAAGGCTCCTTCAAGGCTTTGTGCCAATGACGTATACTGAGTTTTTTGAGATACACCAATGTTCTCATAGACTATCATGGCACCCTGGAAAAAGACACTGCGTGCCACTTTTCAGTAGACTAACGGTTGGGTGCGCTTATAGCTATTTTCATGATTTTTTTCACTGTTATAGCGCCACCAAGTGGCCAATTGTCACGATTTTTTTCATGTCAACTCAGATTGAGCTTATGAACATGTATCCCAAGTTTAGTGAAAATATCTCATTCCGTTCACAAGTTATAACCATTTTATAGCGCCACCAAGTGGCCAATTCTCATGATTTTTTTTCACGTGACCTCAGAATGAGCTCATGAACATGTGTCCCAAGTTTTGTGAAAATATCTCTTTCCGTTCACAAGTTATAACCGTTTTATAGTGCCACCTACTGGCCAATTGTTGCGATTTTTTTCAAGTGATCTCAGATTGAGCTCAGGAAGATGTGTCCCAAGTTTAGCAAAAAAATCTCTTTCCATTCACAATTTATAACCGTTTTAGTAAAAGTGGCCCTGGTGCCATCAAAGATTTTGGTTCCCCTTATCGACCGTTAATTGAAATTTTGAATTTTTTAGATGATAATTGATTGTCAGACTCCAGAGAATATTCTTGCAGTGGTTTGGTTCCAATTGGTCGAAAAACCAAGGAGAAGTTCGCAAAAATAGGTTTTTCAAAAAAATGCAATTTACTCGAAATTGGCGCCTGAAGGGCGAGCAAATCGGAGATAGCCATTTTGTCCGCCTTGAGCCAAGGATTCCAACGATATAAGACACTTGATCCTGGGACAAACGGTCTAAGAGTTATGAGCGATTTAGTACTTTTGGTTGCTGTAGCGCCACCTATGGGCCAATTGGGGTCATACTCTGATAGGTTGTCCCCAAATTGAGGCCTACCATCTGGCCAGGTTTCACGTCTCTAGGCCTTACGGTTTGTCCTGCACGATGCGTTTTACGAATCCTTACAATTACAATAGGGTTTCAGCATTTCATGCTTGAACCCCTAATAAGAATGAAGGCTTTTTGCCAGTTATAGCGCCACCTATGGTCCGATCTCCATGAAACTCTGCATGCTTCCTCTCCATGTTCTGACACATATGCTCATCAATTTTTGTGAAGTTCTGAGTTTTCCTTTGGGATTTATAGGCTTTTTAGTGTATTTTGCCACGCCCCTTTTCTAAATGACCCTGTTACAGCCACCCAAATGCCAAAGTTCAACTTTTTTTCGATAATTATTGATCTAGAGAGTCCAGAGAATTGTCCTAGACTGGTTTGGTTCCGATCGGGCCAAAAACCAGGGACTAGTTCGCAAAAGTAGGTTTTGGACAAAATCCGACATAGCAGAAAATTTTCCCTGCCTACATCCAAATCGGAGATAGCCATTTTGTCCGCCTTGAGCCAAGGATTCCAACGATATAAGACACTTGATCCTGGGACAAACGGTCTAAGAGTTATGAGCGATTTAGTACTTTTGGTTGCTGTAGCGCCACCTATGGGCCAATTGGGGTCATACTCTGATAGGTTGTCCCCAAATTGAGGCCTACCATCTGGCCAGGTTTCACGTCTCTAGGCCTTACGGTTTGTCCTGCACGATGCGTTTTACGAATCCTTACAATTACAATAGGGTTTCAGCATTTCATGCTTGAACCCCTAATAATTAAAGCTGCAAGCAGCATTTATCGGGGTTCAAGCTGTTAAGGCCTTTAAGGTTTATAAGCACAAAAGCATCAAAAGTTATTAAAATTTATTTAGCAAGCATGTAAACACTGACATTATAGATGAAAAAGACCATTTACAGCCAATGCAGGCAATTTACCATAGGTAATATATGGTTTTAAAGCTTTTTAACAGTTATAGCGCCACCTTTGGTCCGATCTCCATAAAATTTGGCATGCTTGTTAATGATGTTATGTCACATATGCTCACCAATTTTTGTGAAGTTCTGAGTTTTCATTTATGATTTATAGGCATTTTAGTGTATTTTGCCACGCCCCTTTTCTAAATTACCCTATTACAGCCACCCAAATGCAAAAGTTAAACTTTTTTTCGATAATTATTGATCTAGAGAGTCCAGAGAATTGTCCTAGACTGGTCTGTTTCCGATCGGGCGAAAAACCAGGGACTAGTTCGCAAAAGTAGGTTTTTAACATATTCATGAATAATTAATGAATGGTTTGATTGACATTAGTGGTTCTTGAGGCAAAGTTGTTGAGCATGTGCAGATCTATCAAATGATATGCATTTTCTGACGATAAGTGTAACACCACGTGATTACAGAGCCAAAAAACTCGTTAGCGCCAACTAGTGGCCGATTTCTTTCAAAATTCTTACAGACCTCTAGGGGCTTGAGCCGAACATGCCCACCGAGTTTCGCTCCGATCGGACTTCGTTAACGGTGCTCAAACCTAATTGGCCAATGGCGGCCATGTTTTTTGAGATACGCCAATATCCTTTTAGACATACATGGCCCCTTGGGCCAAGACACTGCATACCAAATTTCAAGTCATTCGGAAAAACGGTCAGGTGTCTATATGTTTTTTTTGTTTTATAGCGCCACCATGTGGCCAATCGGCACAATTTTTTTACTGTGACCTCAGATTGACCTCTTACACATGTGTACCAAGTTTGGTGAAGTTTACTGAATTACTTCTTGAGTTATAGCCATTTTAGTAAAATAGGCTCCTCCCACAACGTTAATTTTGGTCCCCCTAGCGACCATGAATCGAAATTTCAACTTTTTTTCCATAATTATGTATCTTCAGACTCCAGAGAACAATTCTGCACTGGTTTGGTTCCGATCGGACAAAAAACCTAGGACTAGTTAGCAAAAGTAGTTTTTTGACAAAATTCAAAATGGCGGAAAATCTATCATGACGGAAATGAAATCGGAGATATACGTTTTGTTCGTCAGGCGTCCAGCTTTCCAACGATATAAGACACTCGAGTCTACGACTTACGGTCTAGGAGTTATGAGCTGTTTCGCGCTTTTGGTCGCTATAGCGCCACCTATGGGCCAATCAGGGTCATAATCTCTGAACCTCTCCTCGATTTTTGTACTACCATCTGGCAAAGTTTCAATGCTCTAGCCCTTACGGTTTAGGCTGCACGATGCGTTTTACGGCAGAAGAATAATAATAATAATAATAATTAAAGCTGCAAGCAGCATTTATCGGGGTTCAAGCAGTTAACGCCTTTAAGGCCTTTAAGCACACAAGCATCAAAAGACATTAAGTTTTATTTAGAAAGCATTTAACAACTGACATAATAGACGGAAAAGACCATTTACAGCCAATACAGGCAGATTACCATGTGAAATATATGGTTTTAAAGCTTTTTAACAGTTATAGCGCCACCTTTGGTCCGATCTCCATAAAATTGGGCATGCTTGTTAATGATGTAATGTCACATATGCTCACCAATTTTTGTGAAGTTTTGAGTTTTCATTTATGATTTATAGGCATTTTAGTGTATTTTGCCACGCCCCTTTTATAAATTACCCTATTACAGCCACCGAAATGCAAAAGTTCAACTTGTTTTCAATAATTATTGATCTAGAGAGTCCAGAGAATTGTCCTAGACTAGTCTGGTTCCGATCGGGCGAAAAACCAGGGACTAGTTTGCAAAAGTAGGTTTTTAACATATTCATGAATATTTAATTAAGTGTTTGATTGACAGCAATGGTTCTTGAGGCAAAGTTGTTCAGCATGAGCAGATCTATAAGATGATATGCATTTTGTGATGATCAGTGTAACACCACGTGATTACAGAGCCATAAAACTCGTTAGCGCCAACTAGTGGCCGATTTCTTTCAAAATTCTTACAGACCTCTAGGGGCTTGAGCCGAACATGCCCACCGATTTTCGCTCCGATCGGACTTCGTTAACGGTGCTCAAACCTCATTGGCCAATGGCGGCCATGTTTTTCGAGATACGCCAATATCCTTTTAGACATAGGTGGCCCCTTGGGCCAAGACACTGCATACCAAATTTCAAGTCATTCGGAAAAACGGTCAGGTGTCTATATGTTTTCTTTTGTTTATAGCGCCACCATGTGGCCAATCGACGCATTTTTTTTTACTATGACCTCAGATTGACCTCTTAAACATGTGTGCCAAGTTTGGTGAAGATATCTCATTTACTTCTCGAGTTATAGCCATTTTAGTAAAATAGGCTCCTCCCACAACCTTAATTTATCACCCCCTAGCGACCAGGAATCGGAATTTCGACTTTTTTTCGATAATTATTGATCTTCAGACTCCAGAGAACAATTCTGCTCTGGTTTGGTTCCGATCGGACGAAAAACCAGGGACTAGTTTGCAAAAGTAGGTTTTTGCCAAAATTCAAAATGGCGGAAAATCTATCATGACGGAAATAAAATCGGAGATATACGTTTTGTTCGTCAGGCGTCCAGCTTTCCAATGATATAAGACACTTGAGTCTATGATTTATCGTCTAGGAGTTATGACCAGTTTCGCGCTTTTGGTTGCTATAGCGCCACCTATGGGCCAATCAGCGTCATAATTTGATAACCTCTCCTCGATTTTTGTACTACCATCTGGCCAAGTTTCAAGTCTCTAGCACTTACGGTTTGGGCTGCACGATGCGTTTTACGGCGGAAGAATAATAATAATAATAATAATAATAATAATAATAATAATAATAAAAATCAGTACAATTACAATAGGGTTTCAGCACTTCGTGCTTGAACCCCTAATAATTAAAGCTGCAAGCAGCATTTATCGGGGTTCAAGCATTTAAGGCCTTTAAGCACATAAGCATTTAAGACATTAAGTTTTATTTAGCAAGCATGTAACCACTGACATAATAGATGGAAAAGACCATTTACAGCCAAAACAGGCAGTTTACCATGGGAAATATATGTTTTTTAAGCTTTTTAGCGGTCCGATCTCCATAATTTTTTTTACTTTGACCTCAAATTGAACCCATACACATGTGTACTGAGTTTGGTGAAGATATCTCATTTACTTCTTGAGTTATAGCCAGTTTAGTCAAAATAGGCTCCTCCCACAACAATTTACCACATTCTAGTATTATTTACTATGATTCTAGCATGATTTACCATGGTTTACCATGATATACTACATTCTAGTATGATTTACCAGTGTGTACTGTGATTCTAGCTTGGTTAACCATAATTTACCATAATTTATCATGATTTATCATAGTTTACCCATGATTGACCCTGTTCTAGCATAGTTTACCCTGATTTACCATGTTCTAGCATGATTTACCATGATTTTCCATATTCTAACATGATTTACCATAGTTTATCATGATTTATCATGGTTTACCATGATTTACCCTGTTCTAGCATAGTTTACCATGATTTACCATGTTCTAGCATGATGTACCATGATATACCATGTTCTAGAATGATGTACCAGGATTCTAGTATTATTTATTATGATTTACCATGTTTTTAGCGTTATTTACCATGATTTACCACATTGCTAGCAATTATGTGAAGTATCAATGCCCTTCTGGCTGGACTTCCAGCATGTGCAATCAAACCCCTACAGATGATCCAGAATGCTGCAGCTCATCTTGTCTTCAACGAGCCAAAAAGGGCCCACGTCACTCCTCTGTTCATCTCTCTACACTGGCTACCTCTAGCTGCTCGCATCAAGTTCAAGGCACTGACGCTTGCTTACAGATCTATCACAGGCTCAGCTCCCTCCTACTTTCACTCACTACTACGAGTCTACATCCCTACCAGACACCTACGATCGGTCAACGAGCGATGTCTCGTGGTTCCATCACAGAAAGCCACTAAATCACTTTCCAGAACATTCTCATTCACAGTTCCATGCTGGTGGAACGCTCTCCCCACCCTCATCCGGAATGCAGAATCCCTGACAACATTCAAAAGACAGCTAAAAACCCATCTCTTCATAAAAAACTTAACCTCATAAAAAAAAAAAGAAAAAAAAAAGAAGATGTTTTTCCCTTTGAAACATCACTTATCAGGCTTATGCTACTCTGAATAATACCTGAACTTCGTATTTTGAGCACTTCTTGTCTTGTTGTTGTTTTTTGCCTCTTTATGATGACTCGCTTAAATTAGTCCTAATTTGTAAGTCGCTTTGGATAAAAGCGTCTGCTAAATGACTAAATGTAAATGTAAATGTAAATTTATCAGTACAAATGAAGTGATACATTTCATTTGATTGTGCTAAAATGATTGTGCTACAATAGTAATTGTTATATAAGTGATTTTTTTGTGTCTTATTGTTAAATAAGTGATTTTTTGTGTCTAATGAATGCAAAAGCATATGTGAGTAGACTTAATTAATAAGTAGAATGGCCAGCAGAGGGCAGTAGAAGACCACTTATTGGCTCACTTTCACTTTAAACTCCTTGATTTTCACAATTTTTCTGCACTAAAGCAAACCAGTTTTTCCATTTTAACTCCATAATGCATGCTTACACACACACACACACACACACACACACACACACAATTTTTTTTTCAATGCTATTGGGATATGTCATTATGAATATATATTTGAATGGTCTAAAAACATTTTACAAAGTCTTTGTAAACTATTAATCAGATTATTCTAAATGTATTCAGAAACCTAAGACTACACACACACACATTCTGTTGTAGATACAGACATTTGAACTATATGATGTGATCAAACTGTTTACTGCAAGTCTCCTTCAGGAATCACATTTCTAAATCTGACACAATTGTCAGTAGTAATACTTCAGATGAATTCTGACTACTTGTGATTGTAAATGTTAAAAGAGTGATTTTATAAAGTCTAAATATGAATTATAGAACAATATGACAAAATTACTATTTTTTAACAGCAGGGGGCAGTAAAATACCACTTATTGGCTTAATATGCCATTACATCCATATCATTTTCCCCTTTTTAACTGTTATAGAGTCAAATTTTGTCCGATCTGTCTGAAATTTCTCATGCTTGTTCAGAGTGTTCTGACTTGTTTTTAAGAAGATCTGAGCATCTTAAAAGATATAAGCTTTCGGGGACACTTGGTCAAGGCCACATTTTGAAGTGACCCTATTATAGCCATCCAAATGAAGTAGTTCAACCTTTTCTGATAATTACTGATCTAGAGAGTCCAGAGAATTGTACTGCACTAGTTTTGAACATTATTATATGAAAATTATATGATCATAGATGGAAAAGACAATTTACAGCCAATACAGGCAATTTACCATAGGAAATATATGGTTTTAAAGTTTTTTAACAGTTATAGCGCCACCTATGGTCCGATCTCCATACAATTTTGCATGGTTATTAATGATGTTATGTCACATATGCTCACCAATTTTTGTGAAGTTCTGAGTTTTAATTTATGATTTATAGGCTTTTGAGTACATTTTGCCACGCCCATTTTCTTTATGACCAAATATACTCATGTGAAAAATGCAAAAGTTCTACTTGTTTTTGATAATTATTGATCTAGAGACTCCATAGAATTGTGCTAGACTCGTTTGGTTCCGATCGGGCGAAAAACCTAGGACTAGTTCACAAAAGTAGGTTTTTAACATAATTACAAATATTTAATGAACGGTTTGATTGACAGCAATGGTTCTTGAGACAAAGTTGTTCAGCATGAGCAGATCTATCAAATGATATGCATTTTGTGATGATAAGTGTAACACCACGTGATTACAGAGCCTTAAAACTCGTTAGCGCCAACTAGTGGCCAATTTCTTTCAAAATTCTTACAGACCTCTAGGGCCATGAGTTGAACATGCCCATCGAGTTTCGTTCCGATCGGCCTCCGTTAACCTTGTCTAATAGGTGCTCAAACTTCATTGGCCGATGGCGGCCATGTTTTTTGAGATACACCAATGTCCTCATAGACATACATGACACCTTGGACCAAGACACTGCATACCAATTTTCAAGTCATTTGGACTAACGGTCAGGTGGTTATAGCCCTTTTCATGTTTTTTTCATGTTATAGCGCCACCTATTGTTCAATCGTCGAGATTTATTTACTGTCACCCCAGATTGAACTCATACACATGTGTACCAAGTTTGGTGAAGATATCTCATTTACTTCTCGAGTTATAGCCATTTTAGTAAAATAGGCTCCTCCTACAACGTTCAATTAACGCCCCCTATCGACCATGAATCAAAATTTCAACTTTTTTTCGATAATTATTGATATTCAGACTCCAGAGAACATTTCTGCACTGGTTTGGTTCCGATCGGACAAAAAACCAGGGACTAGTTCGCAAAAGTAGGTTTTTGACATAATTCAAAATGGCGGAAAATTTGCATACCAGAAATGAAATCGGAGATATACGTTTTGACCTTCAGGAGTCCAGCTTTCCAAAGATATAAGACACTTGAGTCTGCGACATACGGTCTAGGAGTTATGAGCAGTTTCGCGCTTTTGGTTGCTATAGCGCCACCTATGGGCCAATCGAGGTCATAATTTGATAACCTCTCCTCGATTTTTGTACTACCATATGGCAAAGTTTCAAGGTTCCTGGTCTTACGGTTTGGGCTGCACGATGCGTTTTACGGCGGAATAATAATAATAATAATAATAATAATAATAATAATAAAAATCAGTACAAATACAATAGGTGTTCAGCACTTCGTGCTTGAACCCCTAAAAATCAGTACAATTACAATAGGGTTTCAGCACTTCGTGCTTGAACCCCTAAAAATCAGTACAATTACAATAGGGTTTCAGCACTTCGTGCTTGAACCCCTAATTAAAGCTGCAAGCAGCATTTATCGGGGTTCAAGCATTTAAGGCCTTTAAGTAGAAAAGCATCAAAAGTTATTAAGTTTTATTTAGCAAGCATGTAAGCACTGACATAATAGATGGAAAAGACCATTTACTGCCAATACAGGCAATGTACCATAGGAAATATATGGTTTTAAAGCTTTTTATAGGAGTTATAGTGCCATCTATGGACCGATCTCCATAAAATTGTTTACTGTGACCTCAAATTGAACCCATACACATGTGTACTGAGTTTGGTGAAGATATCTCATTTACTTCTTGAGTTATAGCCATTTTAGTAAAATAGGCTCCTCCCACAATAATTTACCACATTCTAGTATTATTTACTATGATTCTAGCATGATTGACATAGTTTACCATGATTTTATCTTAGTTTACCTTGATTTACCATATTCTAGCATGATTTACCATGATATACTACATTCTAGTATGATTTACCATTGTTTACTGTGATTCTAGCATGGTTTACCATAGTTTATCATGATTTATCATAGTTTACCATGATTTACCCTGTTCTAGCATGATTTACCATGATATGCCACATTCTAACATGATTTACCATAGTTTATCATGGTTTACCATGATTTACCCTGTTCTAGCATAGTTTACCATGATTTACCACGTTCTAGAATGATTTGCCAGGATTCTAGCATGGTTTACCTTGATACACCACATTATAGTATTATTTACTATGATTTACCATGTTTCTAGCAATTATGTGAAGTGTCAGTGCAAATGAAGTGATAAACACTGACAAAATCTGATTGTGTTATAATAGTTATTGTTATATAAGTGATTTTTAGAGTCTAAATATGAATGTGAGCACATGTGAAAAGACTTCATTAATAAGTAGAATGGCCAGCAGAGGGCAGAAGAAGACCACTTATTGGCTCACTTTCACTTTAAACTTCATGATTTTCACCTGTTTTCTGGACTAAAGCAAACCAGTTTTTCCATGTTAACTCAATAATGCATGTTTACACACACACACACACACACACACACACACACACACAGAGAGAAATAAACATACACAAATACAAATATGTTTTTAATGTTTTGGAATATGTTATTGAGAAAATATATTTATTGGTCTATTAGAATTCCTTTGTGATCTAATAATATTAAAAAGAAAAGAAAAAAAAGAAAAAAAGATTGCTTTTTAAAGCATTTGTTTGTTTCCCAATACTGAAAACTAATGAAAAGATAATATGCAATACTGCTGCTCTCTCTAGTGGACAGTGGTATTACAGCTTCCATCTTACAGTTGAAGTGCTTGGTTTTTCACTTATATCTCGGGAACCAGAAGGCGAAATATTCTGAAACTCAGAGCATAGATAGTGCTTGAGGAGCCCTGTTGAATGAGACCATCAACGATTTACTATGATTTACCATGTTTCTAGCGTGATTTACCACATTACTAGCAATTATGTGAAGTGTCAGTGCAAATGAAGTGATAAACACTGACAAAATATGATTGTGTTATAATAGTTATTGTAATATAAGTGTTTTCCATGTTAACTCAATAATGCATGCTTACACACACACACACACACACACACACACACACACACACACACACACACACACACACACACACACACACACACACACACACAAATACAAATATGTTTTCAATGTCTTTAGGATGTGTTATTGTGAAAAAATATTTTAATGGTCTAACCATTTCATATATTTCATTGTGATCTATATTATCAGTCCAAAAATAATTTAAAAAAAATTGCTTTAACCATTTGTTTGTTGGCCAAAGCTGAAAGCTGATAAAAAGATTAATACTATGTCTAATACTGCTGCTACCTCTAGTTGACAACAGTGGAATTACAGCCTCCATCTTACAGTTGAAGTGTTTGAATGAATGAATGGGAATTTGGTTTTTCACTTATATCTCGGGAACCAGAAGGCGAAAAATTCTGAAATTCAGAGCATAGATAGTTCTTGAGGAGCCCTGTTGAATGAGACCATCGCGGTGTTTTTGGGCGATTGGAGCCCGGAATTATGACCGTTCAAAGGCATATCTATTGGGGCTTTTATCTCTGGAATGCACAGGGCAAATTACACCACATTTGAATCGAAGCTAGCCTAGAACGGGACCTTTCCAACGAGCTCTCACACAAGGTTCGGGGTGGTCTGGGTCGGGAGTTTCGGCCGTTCAAAATCGGGGGTCCCACGAATTTGCGATTCGTGGGGGGCGCGCTCCCGAGGTCCGCGACGACACGTTTCGATCAAGAGCCCGGAGAGGACCTTACCATCAAAATTTGAGCGCGCAACGACTTTCCGTTTTCGAGTTATGAATGAATTTGTATTCGGGGGCGTGGCTTAAATGCCGTTTTACTTTCGTTTTCATGTTAAATGTTAAAATAATGATTTTATAAAGTCTAAATATGAATTATATAACAATATTAGGGAGTAGTATGATGAAATGACAGCAGGGGGCAGTAAAATACCACTTATTGGCTTAATATGGTATTCATTTTAAGGCTACATATTGAAGTGACCCTATTATAGCTATCCAAATGAAGTAGTTCAACTTTTTCTGACAATTATTGATCTAGTGAGTCCAGAGAATTGTATTGCACTGGTTTTTAACATTATTTTATAAACATGATCATGTGGAAAACACAATTTACAGCCAATACAGGCAATTTACCATAGGAAATATATGGTTTTAAAGCTTTTTAACAGTTATAGTGCCAACTATGGTCCGATCTTCATAAAAATGTCCATGCTTCTTTAGCATGTTATGTCACATATGCTCATCAATTTTTGTGAAGTTCTGAGTTTTCATTTAGGATTTATAGGCTTTTTAGTGTATTTTGCCACGCCCATTTTCTAAATGACCCTATTACAGCCATCCAAATGCAAAAGTTCAACTTTTTTTCGATAATTATTGATCTAGAGAGTCCAGAGAATTGCCCTAGACTGGTCTGGTTCCGATCGGGCCAAAAACCAGGGACTAGTTCGCAAAAGTAGGTTTTGGACAAAATCCGACATAGCAGAAAATTTTCCCTGCCTACATCCAAATCGGAGATAGCCATTTTGTCCGCCTTGAGCCAAGGATTCCAACGATATAAGACACTTGATCCTGGGACAAACGGTCTAAGAGTTGTGAGCGATTTAGTACTTTTGGTTGCTGTAGCGCCACCTATGGGCCAATTGGGGTCATACTCTGATAGGTTGTCCCCAAATTGAGGCCTACCATCTGGCCAGGTTTCACGTCTCTAGGCCTTACGGTTTTGTCCTGCACGATGCGTTTTACGAATCCTTACAATTACAATAGGGTTTCAGCATTTCATGCTTGAACCCCTAATAAGAATGAAGGCTTTTTGCCAGTTATAGCGCCACCTATGGTCCGATCTCCATGAAACTCTGCATGCTTCCTCACCATGTTCTGACACATATGCTCATCAATTTTTGTGAAGTTCTGAGTTTTCATTTGGGATTTATAGGCTTTTTAGTGTATTTTGCCACGCCCCTTTTCTAAATGACCCTGTTACAGCCAGCCAAATGCAAAAGTTCAACTTTTTTTCGATAATTATTGATCTAGAGAGTCCAGAGAATTGTCCTAGACTGGTTTGGTTCCGATCGGGCCAAAAACCAGGGACTAGTTCGCAAAAGTAGGTTTTGGACAAAATCCGACATAGCAGAAAATTTTCCCTGCCTACATCCAAATCGGAGATAGCCATTTTGTCCGCCTTGAGCCAAGGATTCCAACGATATAAGACACTTGATCCTGGGACAAACGGTCTAAGAGTTGTGAGCGATTTAGTACTTTTGGTTGCTGTAGCGCCACCTATGGGCCAATTGGGGTCATACTCTGATAGGTTGTCCCCAAATTGAGGCCTACCATCTGGCCAGGTTTCACGTCTCTAGGCCTTACGGTTTTGTCCTGCACGATGCGTTTTACGAATCCTTACAATTACAATAGGGTTTCAGCATTTCATGCTTGAACCCCTAATAAGAATGAAGGCTTTTTGCCAGTTATAGCGCCACCTATGGTCCGATCTCCATGAAACTCTGCATGCTTCCTCACCATGTTCTGACACATATGCTCATCAATTTTTGTGAAGTTCTGAGTTTTCATTTGGGATTTATAGGCTTTTTAGTGTATTTTGCCACGCCCCTTTTCTAAATGACCCTGTTACAGCCAGCCAAATGCAAAAGTTCAACTTTTTTTCGATAATTATTGATCTAGAGAGTCCAGAGAATTGTCCTAGACTGGTTTGGTTCCGATCGGGCCAAAAACCAGGGACTAGTTCGCAAAAGTAGGTTTTGGACAAAATCCGACATAGCAGAAAATTTTCCCTGCCTACATCCAAATCGGAGATAGCCATTTTGTCCGCCTTGAGCCAAGGATTCCAACGATATAAGACACTTGATCCTGGGACAAACGGTCTAAGAGTTGTGAGCGATTTAGTACTTTTGGTTGCTGTAGCGCCACCTATGGGCCAATTGGGGTCATACTCTGATAGGTTGTCCCCAAATTGAGGCCTACCATCTGGCCAGGTTTCACGTCTCTAGGCCTTACGGTTTTGTCCTGCACGATGCGTTTTACGAATCCTTACAATTACAATAGGGTTTCAGCATTTCATGCTTGAACCCCTAATAAGAATGAAGGCTTTTTGCCAGTTATAGCGCCACCTATGGTCCGATCTCCATGAAACTCTGCATGCTTCCTCACCATGTTCTGACACATATGCTCATCAATTTTTGTGAAGTTCTGAGTTTTCATTTGGGATTTATAGGCTTTTTAGTGTATTTTGCCACGCCCCTTTTCTAAATGACCCTGTTACAGCCAGCCAAATGCAAAAGTTCAACTTTTTTTCGATAATTATTGATCTAGAGAGTCCAGAGAATTGTCCTAGACTGGTTTGGTTCCGATCGGGCCAAAAACCAGGGACTAGTTCGCAAAAGTAGGTTTTGGACAAAATCCGACATAGCAGAAAATTTTCCCTGCCTACATCCAAATCGGAGATAGCCATTTTGTCCGCCTTGAGCCAAGGATTCCAACGATATAAGACACTTGATCCTGGGACAAACGGTCTAAGAGTTGTGAGCGATTTAGTACTTTTGGTTGCTGTAGCGCCACCTATGGGCCAATTGGGGTCATACTCTGATAGGTTGTCCCCAAATTGAGGCCTACCATCTGGCCAGGTTTCACGTCTCTAGGCCTTACGGTTTTGTCCTGCACGATGCGTTTTACGAATCCTTACAATTACAATAGGGTTTCAGCATTTCATGCTTGAACCCCTAATAAGAATGAAGGCTTTTTGCCAGTTATAGCGCCACCTATGGTCCGATCTCCATGAAACTCTGCATGCTTCCTCACCATGTTCTGACACATATGCTCATCAATTTTTGTGAAGTTCTGAGTTTTCATTTGGGATTTATAGGCTTTTTAGTGTATTTTGCCACGCCCCTTTTCTAAATGACCCTGTTACAGCCAGCCAAATGCAAAAGTTCAACTTTTTTTCGATAATTATTGATCTAGAGAGTCCAGAGAATTGTCCTAGACTGGTTTGGTTCCGATCGGGCCAAAAACCAGGGACTAGTTCGCAAAAGTAGGTTTTGGACAAAATCCGACATAGCAGAAAATTTTCCCTGCCTACATCCAAATCGGAGATAGCCATTTTGTCCGCCTTGAGCCAAGGATTCCAACGATATAAGACACTTGATCCTGGGACAAACGGTCTAAGAGTTGTGAGCGATTTAGTACTTTTGGTTGCTGTAGCGCCACCTATGGGCCAATTGGGGTCATACTCTGATAGGTTGTCCCCAAATTGAGGCCTACCATCTGGCCAGGTTTCACGTCTCTAGGCCTTACGGTTTTGTCCTGCACGATGCGTTTTACGAATCCTTACAATTACAATAGGGTTTCAGCATTTCATGCTTGAACCCCTAATAAGAATGAAGGCTTTTTGCCAGTTATAGCGCCACCTATGGTCCGATCTCCATGAAACTCTGCATGCTTCCTCACCATGTTCTGACACATATGCTCATCAATTTTTGTGAAGTTCTGAGTTTTCATTTGGGATTTATAGGCTTTTTAGTGTATTTTGCCACGCCCCTTTTCTAAATGACCCTGTTACAGCCAGCCAAATGCAAAAGTTCAACTTTTTTTCGATAATTATTGATCTAGAGAGTCCAGAGAATTGTCCTAGACTGGTTTGGTTCCGATCGGGCCAAAAACCAGGGACTAGTTCGCAAAAGTAGGTTTTGGACAAAATCCGACATAGCAGAAAATTTTCCCTGCCTACATCCAAATCGGAGATAGCCATTTTGTCCGCCTTGAGCCAAGGATTCCAACGATATAAGACACTTGATCCTGGGACAAACGGTCTAAGAGTTGTGAGCGATTTAGTACTTTTGGTTGCTGTAGCGCCACCTATGGGCCAATTGGGGTCATACTCTGATAGGTTGTCCCCAAATTGAGGCCTACCATCTGGCCAGGTTTCACGTCTCTAGGCCTTACGGTTTTGTCCTGCACGATGCGTTTTACGAATCCTTACAATTACAATAGGGTTTCAGCATTTCATGCTTGAACCCCTAATAAGAATGAAGGCTTTTTGCCAGTTATAGCGCCACCTATGGTCCGATCTCCATGAAACTCTGCATGCTTCCTCACCATGTTCTGACACATATGCTCATCAATTTTTGTGAAGTTCTGAGTTTTCATTTGGGATTTATAGGCTTTTTAGTGTATTTTGCCACGCCCCTTTTCTAAATGACCCTGTTACAGCCAGCCAAATGCAAAAGTTCAACTTTTTTTCGATAATTATTGATCTAGAGAGTCCAGAGAATTGTCCTAGACTGGTTTGGTTCCGATCGGGCCAAAAACCAGGGACTAGTTCGCAAAAGTAGGTTTTGGACAAAATCCGACATAGCAGAAAATTTTCCCTGCCTACATCCAAATCGGAGATAGCCATTTTGTCCGCCTTGAGCCAAGGATTCCAACGATATAAGACACTTGATCCTGGGACAAACGGTCTAAGAGTTGTGAGCGATTTAGTACTTTTGGTTGCTGTAGCGCCACCTATGGGCCAATTGGGGTCATACTCTGATAGGTTGTCCCCAAATTGAGGCCTACCATCTGGCCAGGTTTCACGTCTCTAGGCCTTACGGTTTTGTCCTGCACGATGCGTTTTACGAATCCTTACAATTACAATAGGGTTTCAGCATTTCATGCTTGAACCCCTAATAAGAATGAAGGCTTTTTGCCAGTTATAGCGCCACCTATGGTCCGATCTCCATGAAACTCTGCATGCTTCCTCACCATGTTCTGACACATATGCTCATCAATTTTTGTGAAGTTCTGAGTTTTCATTTGGGATTTATAGGCTTTTTAGTGTATTTTGCCACGCCCCTTTTCTAAATGACCCTGTTACAGCCAGCCAAATGCAAAAGTTCAACTTTTTTTCGATAATTATTGATCTAGAGAGTCCAGAGAATTGTCCTAGACTGGTTTGGTTCCGATCGGGCCAAAAACCAGGGACTAGTTCGCAAAAGTAGGTTTTGGACAAAATCCGACATAGCAGAAAATTTTCCCTGCCTACATCCAAATCGGAGATAGCCATTTTGTCCGCCTTGAGCCAAGGATTCCAACGATATAAGACACTTGATCCTGGGACAAACGGTCTAAGAGTTGTGAGCGATTTAGTACTTTTGGTTGCTGTAGCGCCACCTATGGGCCAATTGGGGTCATACTCTGATAGGTTGTCCCCAAATTGAGGCCTACCATCTGGCCAGGTTTCACGTCTCTAGGCCTTACGGTTTTGTCCTGCACGATGCGTTTTACGAATCCTTACAATTACAATAGGGTTTCAGCATTTCATGCTTGAACCCCTAATAAGAATGAAGGCTTTTTGCCAGTTATAGCGCCACCTATGGTCCGATCTCCATGAAACTCTGCATGCTTCCTCACCATGTTCTGACACATATGCTCATCAATTTTTGTGAAGTTCTGAGTTTTCATTTGGGATTTATAGGCTTTTTAGTGTATTTTGCCACGCCCCTTTTCTAAATGACCCTGTTACAGCCAGCCAAATGCAAAAGTTCAACTTTTTTTCGATAATTATTGATCTAGAGAGTCCAGAGAATTGTCCTAGACTGGTTTGGTTCCGATCGGGCCAAAAACCAGGGACTAGTTCGCAAAAGTAGGTTTTGGACAAAATCCGACATAGCAGAAAATGTTCCCTGCCTACATCCAAATCGGAGATAGCCATTTTGTCCGCCTTGAGCCAAGGATTCCAACGATATAAGACACTTGATCCTGGGACAAACGGTCTAAGAGTTGTGAGCGATTTAGTACTTTTGGTTGCTGTAGCGCCACCTATGGGCCAATTGGGGTCATACTCTGATAGGTTGTCCCCAAATTGAGGCCTACCATCTGGCCAGGTTTCACGTCTCTAGGCCTTACGGTTTTGTCCTGCACGATGCGTTTTACGAATCCTTACAATTACAATAGGGTTTCAGCATTTCATGCTTGAACCCCTAATAAGAATGAAGGCTTTTTGCCAGTTATAGCGCCACCTATGGTCCGATCTCCATGAAACTCTGCATGCTTCCTCACCATGTTCTGACACATATGCTCATCAATTTTTGTGAAGTTCTGAGTTTTCATTTGGGATTTATAGGCTTTTTAGTGTATTTTGCCACGCCCCTTTTCTAAATGACCCTGTTACAGCCAGCCAAATGCAAAAGTTCAACTTTTTTTCGATAATTATTGATCTAGAGAGTCCAGAGAATTGTCCTAGACTGGTTTGGTTCCGATCGGGCCAAAAACCAGGGACTAGTTCGCAAAAGTAGGTTTTGGACAAAATCCGACATAGCAGAAAATTTTCCCTGCCTACATCCAAATCGGAGATAGCCATTTTGTCCGCCTTGAGCCAAGGATTCCAACGATATAAGACACTTGATCCTGGGACAAACGGTCTAAGAGTTGTGAGCGATTTAGTACTTTTGGTTGCTGTAGCGCCACCTATGGGCCAATTGGGGTCATACTCTGATAGGTTGTCCCCAAATTGAGGCCTACCATCTGGCCAGGTTTCACGTCTCTAGGCCTTACGGTTTTGTCCTGCACGATGCGTTTTACGAATCCTTACAATTACAATAGGGTTTCAGCATTTCATGCTTGAACCCCTAATAAGAATGAAGGCTTTTTGCCAGTTATAGCGCCACCTATGGTCCGATCTCCATGAAACTCTGCATGCTTCCTCACCATGTTCTGACACATATGCTCATCAATTTTTGTGAAGTTCTGAGTTTTCATTTGGGATTTATAGGCTTTTTAGTGTATTTTGCCACGCCCCTTTTCTAAATGACCCTGTTACAGCCAGCCAAATGCAAAAGTTCAACTTTTTTTCGATAATTATTGATCTAGAGAGTCCAGAGAATTGTCCTAGACTGGTTTGGTTCCGATCGGGCCAAAAACCAGGGACTAGTTCGCAAAAGTAGGTTTTGGACAAAATCCGACATAGCAGAAAATTTTCCCTGCCTACATCCAAATCGGAGATAGCCATTTTGTCCGCCTTGAGCCAAGGATTCCAACGATATAAGACACTTGATCCTGGGACAAACGGTCTAAGAGTTGTGAGCGATTTAGTACTTTTGGTTGCTGTAGCGCCACCTATGGGCCAATTGGGGTCATACTCTGATAGGTTGTCCCCAAATTGAGGCCTACCATCTGGCCAGGTTTCACGTCTCTAGGCCTTACGGTTTTGTCCTGCACGATGCGTTTTACGAATCCTTACAATTACAATAGGGTTTCAGCATTTCATGCTTGAACCCCTAATAAGAATGAAGGCTTTTTGCCAGTTATAGCGCCACCTATGGTCCGATCTCCATGAAACTCTGCATGCTTCCTCACCATGTTCTGACACATATGCTCATCAATTTTTGTGAAGTTCTGAGTTTTCATTTGGGATTTATAGGCTTTTTAGTGTATTTTGCCACGCCCCTTTTCTAAATGACCCTGTTACAGCCAGCCAAATGCAAAAGTTCAACTTTTTTTCGATAATTATTGATCTAGAGAGTCCAGAGAATTGTCCTAGACTGGTTTGGTTCCGATCGGGCCAAAAACCAGGGACTAGTTCGCAAAAGTAGGTTTTGGACAAAATCCGACATAGCAGAAAATTTTCCCTGCCTACATCCAAATCGGAGATAGCCATTTTGTCCGCCTTGAGCCAAGGATTCCAACGATATAAGACACTTGATCCTGGGACAAACGGTCTAAGAGTTGTGAGCGATTTAGTACTTTTGGTTGCTGTAGCGCCACCTATGGGCCAATTGGGGTCATACTCTGATAGGTTGTCCCCAAATTGAGGCCTACCATCTGGCCAGGTTTCACGTCTCTAGGCCTTACGGTTTTGTCCTGCACGATGCGTTTTACGAATCCTTACAATTACAATAGGGTTTCAGCATTTCATGCTTGAACCCCTAATAAGAATGAAGGCTTTTTGCCAGTTATAGCGCCACCTATGGTCCGATCTCCATGAAACTCTGCATGCTTCCTCACCATGTTCTGACACATATGCTCATCAATTTTTGTGAAGTTCTGAGTTTTCATTTGGGATTTATAGGCTTTTTAGTGTATTTTGCCACGCCCCTTTTCTAAATGACCCTGTTACAGCCAGCCAAATGCAAAAGTTCAACTTTTTTTCGATAATTATTGATCTAGAGAGTCCAGAGAATTGTCCTAGACTGGTTTGGTTCCGATCGGGCCAAAAACCAGGGACTAGTTCGCAAAAGTAGGTTTTGGACAAAATCCGACATAGCAGAAAATTTTCCCTGCCTACATCCAAATCGGAGATAGCCATTTTGTCCGCCTTGAGCCAAGGATTCCAACGATATAAGACACTTGATCCTGGGACAAACGGTCTAAGAGTTGTGAGCGATTTAGTACTTTTGGTTGCTGTAGCGCCACCTATGGGCCAATTGGGGTCATACTCTGATAGGTTGTCCCCAAATTGAGGCCTACCATCTGGCCAGGTTTCACGTCTCTAGGCCTTACGGTTTTGTCCTGCACGATGCGTTTTACGAATCCTTACAATTACAATAGGGTTTCAGCATTTCATGCTTGAACCCCTAATAAGAATGAAGGCTTTTTGCCAGTTATAGCGCCACCTATGGTCCGATCTCCATGAAACTCTGCATGCTTCCTCACCATGTTCTGACACATATGCTCATCAATTTTTGTGAAGTTCTGAGTTTTCATTTGGGATTTATAGGCTTTTTAGTGTATTTTGCCACGCCCCTTTTCTAAATGACCCTGTTACAGCCAGCCAAATGCAAAAGTTCAACTTTTTTTCGATAATTATTGATCTAGAGAGTCCAGAGAATTGTCCTAGACTGGTTTGGTTCCGATCGGGCCAAAAACCAGGGACTAGTTCGCAAAAGTAGGTTTTGGACAAAATCCGACATAGCAGAAAATTTTCCCTGCCTACATCCAAATCGGAGATAGCCATTTTGTCCGCCTTGAGCCAAGGATTCCAACGATATAAGACACTTGATCCTGGGACAAACGGTCTAAGAGTTGTGAGCGATTTAGTACTTTTGGTTGCTGTAGCGCCACCTATGGGCCAATTGGGGTCATACTCTGATAGGTTGTCCCCAAATTGAGGCCTACCATCTGGCCAGGTTTCACGTCTCTAGGCCTTACGGTTTTGTCCTGCACGATGCGTTTTACGAATCCTTACAATTACAATAGGGTTTCAGCATTTCATGCTTGAACCCCTAATAAGAATGAAGGCTTTTTGCCAGTTATAGCGCCACCTATGGTCCGATCTCCATGAAACTCTGCATGCTTCCTCACCATGTTCTGACACATATGCTCATCAATTTTTGTGAAGTTCTGAGTTTTCATTTGGGATTTATAGGCTTTTTAGTGTATTTTGCCACGCCCCTTTTCTAAATGACCCTGTTACAGCCAGCCAAATGCAAAAGTTCAACTTTTTTTCGATAATTATTGATCTAGAGAGTCCAGAGAATTGTCCTAGACTGGTTTGGTTCCGATCGGGCCAAAAACCAGGGACTAGTTCGCAAAAGTAGGTTTTGGACAAAATCCGACATAGCAGAAAATTTTCCCTGCCTACATCCAAATCGGAGATAGCCATTTTGTCCGCCTTGAGCCAAGGATTCCAACGATATAAGACACTTGATCCTGGGACAAACGGTCTAAGAGTTGTGAGCGATTTAGTACTTTTGGTTGCTGTAGCGCCACCTATGGGCCAATTGGGGTCATACTCTGATAGGTTGTCCCCAAATTGAGGCCTACCATCTGGCCAGGTTTCACGTCTCTAGGCCTTACGGTTTTGTCCTGCACGATGCGTTTTACGAATCCTTACAATTACAATAGGGTTTCAGCATTTCATGCTTGAACCCCTAATAAGAATGAAGGCTTTTTGCCAGTTATAGCGCCACCTATGGTCCGATCTCCATGAAACTCTGCATGCTTCCTCACCATGTTCTGACACATATGCTCATCAATTTTTGTGAAGTTCTGAGTTTTCATTTGGGATTTATAGGCTTTTTAGTGTATTTTGCCACGCCCCTTTTCTAAATGACCCTGTTACAGCCAGCCAAATGCAAAAGTTCAACTTTTTTTCGATAATTATTGATCTAGAGAGTCCAGAGAATTGTCCTAGACTGGTTTGGTTCCGATCGGGCCAAAAACCAGGGACTAGTTCGCAAAAGTAGGTTTTGGACAAAATCCGACATAGCAGAAAATTTTCCCTGCCTACATCCAAATCGGAGATAGCCATTTTGTCCGCCTTGAGCCAAGGATTCCAACGATATAAGACACTTGATCCTGGGACAAACGGTCTAAGAGTTGTGAGCGATTTAGTACTTTTGGTTGCTGTAGCGCCACCTATGGGCCAATTGGGGTCATACTCTGATAGGTTGTCCCCAAATTGAGGCCTACCATCTGGCCAGGTTTCACGTCTCTAGGCCTTACGGTTTTGTCCTGCACGATGCGTTTTACGAATCCTTACAATTACAATAGGGTTTCAGCATTTCATGCTTGAACCCCTAATAAGAATGAAGGCTTTTTGCCAGTTATAGCGCCACCTATGGTCCGATCTCCATGAAACTCTGCATGCTTCCTCACCATGTTCTGACACATATGCTCATCAATTTTTGTGAAGTTCTGAGTTTGCATTTGGGATTTATAGGCTTTTTAGTGTATTTTGCCACGCCCCTTTTCTAAATGACCCTGTTACAGCCAGCCAAATGCAAAAGTTCAACTTTTTTTCGATAATTATTGATCTAGAGAGTCCAGAGAATTGTCCTAGACTGGTTTGGTTCCGATCGGGCCAAAAACCAGGGACTAGTTCGCAAAAGTAGGTTTTGGACAAAATCCGACATAGCAGAAAATTTTCCCTGCCTACATCCAAATCGGAGATAGCCATTTTGTCCGCCTTGAGCCAAGGATTCCAACGATATAAGACACTTGATCCTGGGACAAACGGTCTAAGAGTTGTGAGCGATTTAGTACTTTTGGTTGCTGTAGCGCCACCTATGGGCCAATTGGGGTCATACTCTGATAGGTTGTCCCCAAATTGAGGCCTACCATCTGGCCAGGTTTCACGTCTCTAGGCCTTACGGTTTTGTCCTGCACGATGCGTTTTACGAATCCTTACAATTACAATAGGGTTTCAGCATTTCATGCTTGAACCCCTAATAAGAATGAAGGCTTTTTGCCAGTTATAGCGCCACCTATGGTCCGATCTCCATGAAACTCTGCATGCTTCCTCACCATGTTCTGACACATATGCTCATCAATTTTTGTGAAGTTCTGAGTTTTCATTTGGGATTTATAGGCTTTTTAGTGTATTTTGCCACGCCCCTTTTCTAAATGACCCTGTTACAGCCAGCCAAATGCAAAAGTTCAACTTTTTTTCGATAATTATTGATCTAGAGAGTCCAGAGAATTGTCCTAGACTGGTTTGGTTCCGATCGGGCCAAAAACCAGGGACTAGTTCGCAAAAGTAGGTTTTGGACAAAATCCGACATAGCAGAAAATTTTCCCTGCCTACATCCAAATCGGAGATAGCCATTTTGTCCGCCTTGAGCCAAGGATTCCAACGATATAAGACACTTGATCCTGGGACAAACGGTCTAAGAGTTGTGAGCGATTTAGTACTTTTGGTTGCTGTAGCGCCACCTATGGGCCAATTGGGGTCATACTCTGATAGGTTGTCCCCAAATTGAGGCCTACCATCTGGCCAGGTTTCACGTCTCTAGGCCTTACGGTTTTGTCCTGCACGATGCGTTTTACGAATCCTTACAATTACAATAGGGTTTCAGCATTTCATGCTTGAACCCCTAATAAGAATGAAGGCTTTTTGCCAGTTATAGCGCCACCTATGGTCCGATCTCCATGAAACTCTGCATGCTTCCTCACCATGTTCTGACACATATGCTCATCAATTTTTGTGAAGTTCTGAGTTTTCATTTGGGATTTATAGGCTTTTTAGTGTATTTTGCCACGCCCCTTTTCTAAATGACCCTGTTACAGCCAGCCAAATGCAAAAGTTCAACTTTTTTTCGATAATTATTGATCTAGAGAGTCCAGAGAATTGTCCTAGACTGGTTTGGTTCCGATCGGGCCAAAAACCAGGGACTAGTTCGCAAAAGTAGGTTTTGGACAAAATCCGACATAGCAGAAAATTTTCCCTGCCTACATCCAAATCGGAGATAGCCATTTTGTCCGCCTTGAGCCAAGGATTCCAACGATATAAGACACTTGATCCTGGGACAAACGGTCTAAGAGTTGTGAGCGATTTAGTACTTTTGGTTGCTGTAGCGCCACCTATGGGCCAATTGGGGTCATACTCTGATAGGTTGTCCCCAAATTGAGGCCTACCATCTGGCCAGGTTTCACGTCTCTAGGCCTTACGGTTTTGTCCTGCACGATGCGTTTTACGAATCCTTACAATTACAATAGGGTTTCAGCATTTCATGCTTGAACCCCTAATAAGAATGAAGGCTTTTTGCCAGTTATAGCGCCACCTATGGTCCGATCTCCATGAAACTCTGCATGCTTCCTCACCATGTTCTGACACATATGCTCATCAATTTTTGTGAAGTTCTGAGTTTTCATTTGGGATTTATAGGCTTTTTAGTGTATTTTGCCACGCCCCTTTTCTAAATGACCCTGTTACAGCCAGCCAAATGCAAAAGTTCAACTTTTTTTCGATAATTATTGATCTAGAGAGTCCAGAGAATTGTCCTAGACTGGTTTGGTTCCGATCGGGCCAAAAACCAGGGACTAGTTCGCAAAAGTAGGTTTTGGACAAAATCCGACATAGCAGAAAATTTTCCCTGCCTACATCCAAATCGGAGATAGCCATTTTGTCCGCCTTGAGCCAAGGATTCCAACGATATAAGACACTTGATCCTGGGACAAACGGTCTAAGAGTTGTGAGCGATTTAGTACTTTTGGTTGCTGTAGCGCCACCTATGGGCCAATTGGGGTCATACTCTGATAGGTTGTCCCCAAATTGAGGCCTACCATCTGGCCAGGTTTCACGTCTCTAGGCCTTACGGTTTTGTCCTGCACGATGCGTTTTACGAATCCTTACAATTACAATAGGGTTTCAGCATTTCATGCTTGAACCCCTAATAAGAATGAAGGCTTTTTGCCAGTTATAGCGCCACCTATGGTCCGATCTCCATGAAACTCTGCATGCTTCCTCACCATGTTCTGACACATATGCTCATCAATTTTTGTGAAGTTCTGAGTTTTCATTTGGGATTTATAGGCTTTTTAGTGTATTTTGCCACGCCCCTTTTCTAAATGACCCTGTTACAGCCAGCCAAATGCAAAAGTTCAACTTTTTTTCGATAATTATTGATCTAGAGAGTCCAGAGAATTGTCCTAGACTGGTTTGGTTCCGATCGGGCCAAAAACCAGGGACTAGTTCGCAAAAGTAGGTTTTGGACAAAATCCGACATAGCAGAAAATTTTCCCTGCCTACATCCAAATCGGAGATAGCCATTTTGTCCGCCTTGAGCCAAGGATTCCAACGATATAAGACACTTGATCCTGGGACAAACGGTCTAAGAGTTGTGAGCGATTTAGTACTTTTGGTTGCTGTAGCGCCACCTATGGGCCAATTGGGGTCATACTCTGATAGGTTGTCCCCAAATTGAGGCCTACCATCTGGCCAGGTTTCACGTCTCTAGGCCTTACGGTTTTGTCCTGCACGATGCGTTTTACGAATCCTTACAATTACAATAGGGTTTCAGCATTTCATGCTTGAACCCCTAATAAGAATGAAGGCTTTTTGCCAGTTATAGCGCCACCTATGGTCCGATCTCCATGAAACTCTGCATGCTTCCTCACCATGTTCTGACACATATGCTCATCAATTTTTGTGAAGTTCTGAGTTTTCATTTGGGATTTATAGGCTTTTTAGTGTATTTTGCCACGCCCCTTTTCTAAATGACCCTGTTACAGCCAGCCAAATGCAAAAGTTCAACTTTTTTTCGATAATTATTGATCTAGAGAGTCCAGAGAATTGTCCTAGACTGGTTTGGTTCCGATCGGGCCAAAAACCAGGGACTAGTTCGCAAAAGTAGGTTTTGGACAAAATCCGACATAGCAGAAAATTTTCCCTGCCTACATCCAAATCGGAGATAGCCATTTTGTCCGCCTTGAGCCAAGGATTCCAACGATATAAGACACTTGATCCTGGGACAAACGGTCTAAGAGTTGTGAGCGATTTAGTACTTTTGGTTGCTGTAGCGCCACCTATGGGCCAATTGGGGTCATACTCTGATAGGTTGTCCCCAAATTGAGGCCTACCATCTGGCCAGGTTTCACGTCTCTAGGCCTTACGGTTTTGTCCTGCACGATGCGTTTTACGAATCCTTACAATTACAATAGGGTTTCAGCATTTCATGCTTGAACCCCTAATAAGAATGAAGGCTTTTTGCCAGTTATAGCGCCACCTATGGTCCGATCTCCATGAAACTCTGCATGCTTCCTCACCATGTTCTGACACATATGCTCATCAATTTTTGTGAAGTTCTGAGTTTGCATTTGGGATTTATAGGCTTTTTAGTGTATTTTGCCACGCCCCTTTTCTAAATGACCCTGTTACAGCCAGCCAAATGCAAAAGTTCAACTTTTTTTCGATAATTATTGATCTAGAGAGTCCAGAGAATTGTCCTAGACTGGTTTGGTTCCGATCGGGCCAAAAACCAGGGACTAGTTCGCAAAAGTAGGTTTTGGACAAAATCCGACATAGCAGAAAATTTTCCCTGCCTACATCCAAATCGGAGATAGCCATTTTGTCCGCCTTGAGCCAAGGATTCCAACGATATAAGACACTTGATCCTGGGACAAACGGTCTAAGAGTTGTGAGCGATTTAGTACTTTTGGTTGCTGTAGCGCCACCTATGGGCCAATTGGGGTCATACTCTGATAGGTTGTCCCCAAATTGAGGCCTACCATCTGGCCAGGTTTCACGTCTCTAGGCCTTACGGTTTTGTCCTGCACGATGCGTTTTACGAATCCTTACAATTACAATAGGGTTTCAGCATTTCATGCTTGAACCCCTAATAAGAATGAAGGCTTTTTGCCAGTTATAGCGCCACCTATGGTCCGATCTCCATGAAACTCTGCATGCTTCCTCACCATGTTCTGACACATATGCTCATCAATTTTTGTGAAGTTCTGAGTTTTCATTTGGGATTTATAGGCTTTTTAGTGTATTTTGCCACGCCCCTTTTCTAAATGACCCTGTTACAGCCAGCCAAATGCAAAAGTTCAACTTTTTTTCGATAATTATTGATCTAGAGAGTCCAGAGAATTGTCCTAGACTGGTTTGGTTCCGATCGGGCCAAAAACCAGGGACTAGTTCGCAAAAGTAGGTTTTGGACAAAATCCGACATAGCAGAAAATTTTCCCTGCCTACATCCAAATCGGAGATAGCCATTTTGTCCGCCTTGAGCCAAGGATTCCAACGATATAAGACACTTGATCCTGGGACAAACGGTCTAAGAGTTGTGAGCGATTTAGTACTTTTGGTTGCTGTAGCGCCACCTATGGGCCAATTGGGGTCATACTCTGATAGGTTGTCCCCAAATTGAGGCCTACCATCTGGCCAGGTTTCACGTCTCTAGGCCTTACGGTTTTGTCCTGCACGATGCGTTTTACGAATCCTTACAATTACAATAGGGTTTCAGCATTTCATGCTTGAACCCCTAATAAGAATGAAGGCTTTTTGCCAGTTATAGCGCCACCTATGGTCCGATCTCCATGAAACTCTGCATGCTTCCTCACCATGTTCTGACACATATGCTCATCAATTTTTGTGAAGTTCTGAGTTTTCATTTGGGATTTATAGGCTTTTTAGTGTATTTTGCCACGCCCCTTTTCTAAATGACCCTGTTACAGCCAGCCAAATGCAAAAGTTCAACTTTTTTTCGATAATTATTGATCTAGAGAGTCCAGAGAATTGTCCTAGACTGGTTTGGTTCCGATCGGGCCAAAAACCAGGGACTAGTTCGCAAAAGTAGGTTTTGGACAAAATCCGACATAGCAGAAAATTTTCCCTGCCTACATCCAAATCGGAGATAGCCATTTTGTCCGCCTTGAGCCAAGGATTCCAACGATATAAGACACTTGATCCTGGGACAAACGGTCTAAGAGTTGTGAGCGATTTAGTACTTTTGGTTGCTGTAGCGCCACCTATGGGCCAATTGGGGTCATACTCTGATAGGTTGTCCCCAAATTGAGGCCTACCATCTGGCCAGGTTTCACGTCTCTAGGCCTTACGGTTTTGTCCTGCACGATGCGTTTTACGAATCCTTACAATTACAATAGGGTTTCAGCATTTCATGCTTGAACCCCTAATAAGAATGAAGGCTTTTTGCCAGTTATAGCGCCACCTATGGTCCGATCTCCATGAAACTCTGCATGCTTCCTCACCATGTTCTGACACATATGCTCATCAATTTTTGTGAAGTTCTGAGTTTTCATTTGGGATTTATAGGCTTTTTAGTGTATTTTGCCACGCCCCTTTTCTAAATGACCCTGTTACAGCCAGCCAAATGCAAAAGTTCAACTTTTTTTCGATAATTATTGATCTAGAGAGTCCAGAGAATTGTCCTAGACTGGTTTGGTTCCGATCGGGCCAAAAACCAGGGACTAGTTCGCAAAAGTAGGTTTTGGACAAAATCCGACATAGCAGAAAATTTTCCCTGCCTACATCCAAATCGGAGATAGCCATTTTGTCCGCCTTGAGCCAAGGATTCCAACGATATAAGACACTTGATCCTGGGACAAACGGTCTAAGAGTTGTGAGCGATTTAGTACTTTTGGTTGCTGTAGCGCCACCTATGGGCCAATTGGGGTCATACTCTGATAGGTTGTCCCCAAATTGAGGCCTACCATCTGGCCAGGTTTCACGTCTCTAGGCCTTACGGTTTTGTCCTGCACGATGCGTTTTACGAATCCTTACAATTACAATAGGGTTTCAGCATTTCATGCTTGAACCCCTAATAAGAATGAAGGCTTTTTGCCAGTTATAGCGCCACCTATGGTCCGATCTCCATGAAACTCTGCATGCTTCCTCACCATGTTCTGACACATATGCTCATCAATTTTTGTGAAGTTCTGAGTTTTCATTTGGGATTTATAGGCTTTTTAGTGTATTTTGCCACGCCCCTTTTCTAAATGACCCTGTTACAGCCAGCCAAATGCAAAAGTTCAACTTTTTTTCGATAATTATTGATCTAGAGAGTCCAGAGAATTGTCCTAGACTGGTTTGGTTCCGATCGGGCCAAAAACCAGGGACTAGTTCGCAAAAGTAGGTTTTGGACAAAATCCGACATAGCAGAAAATTTTCCCTGCCTACATCCAAATCGGAGATAGCCATTTTGTCCGCCTTGAGCCAAGGATTCCAACGATATAAGACACTTGATCCTGGGACAAACGGTCTAAGAGTTGTGAGCGATTTAGTACTTTTGGTTGCTGTAGCGCCACCTATGGGCCAATTGGGGTCATACTCTGATAGGTTGTCCCCAAATTGAGGCCTACCATCTGGCCAGGTTTCACGTCTCTAGGCCTTACGGTTTTGTCCTGCACGATGCGTTTTACGAATCCTTACAATTACAATAGGGTTTCAGCATTTCATGCTTGAACCCCTAATAAGAATGAAGGCTTTTTGCCAGTTATAGCGCCACCTATGGTCCGATCTCCATGAAACTCTGCATGCTTCCTCACCATGTTCTGACACATATGCTCATCAATTTTTGTGAAGTTCTGAGTTTTCATTTGGGATTTATAGGCTTTTTAGTGTATTTTGCCACGCCCCTTTTCTAAATGACCCTGTTACAGCCAGCCAAATGCAAAAGTTCAACTTTTTTTCGATAATTATTGATCTAGAGAGTCCAGAGAATTGTCCTAGACTGGTTTGGTTCCGATCGGGCCAAAAACCAGGGACTAGTTCGCAAAAGTAGGTTTTGGACAAAATCCGACATAGCAGAAAATTTTCCCTGCCTACATCCAAATCGGAGATAGCCATTTTGTCCGCCTTGAGCCAAGGATTCCAACGATATAAGACACTTGATCCTGGGACAAACGGTCTAAGAGTTGTGAGCGATTTAGTACTTTTGGTTGCTGTAGCGCCACCTATGGGCCAATTGGGGTCATACTCTGATAGGTTGTCCCCAAATTGAGGCCTACCATCTGGCCAGGTTTCACGTCTCTAGGCCTTACGGTTTTGTCCTGCACGATGCGTTTTACGAATCCTTACAATTACAATAGGGTTTCAGCATTTCATGCTTGAACCCCTAATAAGAATGAAGGCTTTTTGCCAGTTATAGCGCCACCTATGGTCCGATCTCCATGAAACTCTGCATGCTTCCTCACCATGTTCTGACACATATGCTCATCAATTTTTGTGAAGTTCTGAGTTTGCATTTGGGATTTATAGGCTTTTTAGTGTATTTTGCCACGCCCCTTTTCTAAATGACCCTGTTACAGCCAGCCAAATGCAAAAGTTCAACTTTTTTTCGATAATTATTGATCTAGAGAGTCCAGAGAATTGTCCTAGACTGGTTTGGTTCCGATCGGGCCAAAAACCAGGGACTAGTTCGCAAAAGTAGGTTTTGGACAAAATCCGACATAGCAGAAAATTTTCCCTGCCTACATCCAAATCGGAGATAGCCATTTTGTCCGCCTTGAGCCAAGGATTCCAACGATATAAGACACTTGATCCTGGGACAAACGGTCTAAGAGTTGTGAGCGATTTAGTACTTTTGGTTGCTGTAGCGCCACCTATGGGCCAATTGGGGTCATACTCTGATAGGTTGTCCCCAAATTGAGGCCTACCATCTGGCCAGGTTTCACGTCTCTAGGCCTTACGGTTTTGTCCTGCACGATGCGTTTTACGAATCCTTACAATTACAATAGGGTTTCAGCATTTCATGCTTGAACCCCTAATAAGAATGAAGGCTTTTTGCCAGTTATAGCGCCACCTATGGTCCGATCTCCATGAAACTCTGCATGCTTCCTCACCATGTTCTGACACATATGCTCATCAATTTTTGTGAAGTTCTGAGTTTTCATTTGGGATTTATAGGCTTTTTAGTGTATTTTGCCACGCCCCTTTTCTAAATGACCCTGTTACAGCCAGCCAAATGCAAAAGTTCAACTTTTTTTCGATAATTATTGATCTAGAGAGTCCAGAGAATTGTCCTAGACTGGTTTGGTTCCGATCGGGCCAAAAACCAGGGACTAGTTCGCAAAAGTAGGTTTTGGACAAAATCCGACATAGCAGAAAATTTTCCCTGCCTACATCCAAATCGGAGATAGCCATTTTGTCCGCCTTGAGCCAAGGATTCCAACGATATAAGACACTTGATCCTGGGACAAACGGTCTAAGAGTTGTGAGCGATTTAGTACTTTTGGTTGCTGTAGCGCCACCTATGGGCCAATTGGGGTCATACTCTGATAGGTTGTCCCCAAATTGAGGCCTACCATCTGGCCAGGTTTCACGTCTCTAGGCCTTACGGTTTTGTCCTGCACGATGCGTTTTACGAATCCTTACAATTACAATAGGGTTTCAGCATTTCATGCTTGAACCCCTAATAAGAATGAAGGCTTTTTGCCAGTTATAGCGCCACCTATGGTCCGATCTCCATGAAACTCTGCATGCTTCCTCACCATGTTCTGACACATATGCTCATCAATTTTTGTGAAGTTCTGAGTTTTCATTTGGGATTTATAGGCTTTTTAGTGTATTTTGCCACGCCCCTTTTCTAAATGACCCTGTTACAGCCAGCCAAATGCAAAAGTTCAACTTTTTTTCGATAATTATTGATCTAGAGAGTCCAGAGAATTGTCCTAGACTGGTTTGGTTCCGATCGGGCCAAAAACCAGGGACTAGTTCGCAAAAGTAGGTTTTGGACAAAATCCGACATAGCAGAAAATTTTCCCTGCCTACATCCAAATCGGAGATAGCCATTTTGTCCGCCTTGAGCCAAGGATTCCAACGATATAAGACACTTGATCCTGGGACAAACGGTCTAAGAGTTGTGAGCGATTTAGTACTTTTGGTTGCTGTAGCGCCACCTATGGGCCAATTGGGGTCATACTCTGATAGGTTGTCCCCAAATTGAGGCCTACCATCTGGCCAGGTTTCACGTCTCTAGGCCTTACGGTTTTGTCCTGCACGATGCGTTTTACGAATCCTTACAATTACAATAGGGTTTCAGCATTTCATGCTTGAACCCCTAATAAGAATGAAGGCTTTTTGCCAGTTATAGCGCCACCTATGGTCCGATCTCCATGAAACTCTGCATGCTTCCTCACCATGTTCTGACACATATGCTCATCAATTTTTGTGAAGTTCTGAGTTTTCATTTGGGATTTATAGGCTTTTTAGTGTATTTTGCCACGCCCCTTTTCTAAATGACCCTGTTACAGCCAGCCAAATGCAAAAGTTCAACTTTTTTTCGATAATTATTGATCTAGAGAGTCCAGAGAATTGTCCTAGACTGGTTTGGTTCCGATCGGGCCAAAAACCAGGGACTAGTTCGCAAAAGTAGGTTTTGGACAAAATCCGACATAGCAGAAAATTTTCCCTGCCTACATCCAAATCGGAGATAGCCATTTTGTCCGCCTTGAGCCAAGGATTCCAACGATATAAGACACTTGATCCTGGGACAAACGGTCTAAGAGTTGTGAGCGATTTAGTACTTTTGGTTGCTGTAGCGCCACCTATGGGCCAATTGGGGTCATACTCTGATAGGTTGTCCCCAAATTGAGGCCTACCATCTGGCCAGGTTTCACGTCTCTAGGCCTTACGGTTTTGTCCTGCACGATGCGTTTTACGAATCCTTACAATTACAATAGGGTTTCAGCATTTCATGCTTGAACCCCTAATAAGAATGAAGGCTTTTTGCCAGTTATAGCGCCACCTATGGTCCGATCTCCATGAAACTCTGCATGCTTCCTCACCATGTTCTGACACATATGCTCATCAATTTTTGTGAAGTTCTGAGTTTTCATTTGGGATTTATAGGCTTTTTAGTGTATTTTGCCACGCCCCTTTTCTAAATGACCCTGTTACAGCCAGCCAAATGCAAAAGTTCAACTTTTTTTCGATAATTATTGATCTAGAGAGTCCAGAGAATTGTCCTAGACTGGTTTGGTTCCGATCGGGCCAAAAACCAGGGACTAGTTCGCAAAAGTAGGTTTTGGACAAAATCCGACATAGCAGAAAATTTTCCCTGCCTACATCCAAATCGGAGATAGCCATTTTGTCCGCCTTGAGCCAAGGATTCCAACGATATAAGACACTTGATCCTGGGACAAACGGTCTAAGAGTTGTGAGCGATTTAGTACTTTTGGTTGCTGTAGCGCCACCTATGGGCCAATTGGGGTCATACTCTGATAGGTTGTCCCCAAATTGAGGCCTACCATCTGGCCAGGTTTCACGTCTCTAGGCCTTACGGTTTTGTCCTGCACGATGCGTTTTACGAATCCTTACAATTACAATAGGGTTTCAGCATTTCATGCTTGAACCCCTAATAAGAATGAAGGCTTTTTGCCAGTTATAGCGCCACCTATGGTCCGATCTCCATGAAACTCTGCATGCTTCCTCACCATGTTCTGACACATATGCTCATCAATTTTTGTGAAGTTCTGAGTTTTCATTTGGGATTTATAGGCTTTTTAGTGTATTTTGCCACGCCCCTTTTCTAAATGACCCTGTTACAGCCAGCCAAATGCAAAAGTTCAACTTTTTTTCGATAATTATTGATCTAGAGAGTCCAGAGAATTGTCCTAGACTGGTTTGGTTCCGATCGGGCCAAAAACCAGGGACTAGTTCGCAAAAGTAGGTTTTGGACAAAATCCGACATAGCAGAAAATTTTCCCTGCCTACATCCAAATCGGAGATAGCCATTTTGTCCGCCTTGAGCCAAGGATTCCAACGATATAAGACACTTGATCCTGGGACAAACGGTCTAAGAGTTGTGAGCGATTTAGTACTTTTGGTTGCTGTAGCGCCACCTATGGGCCAATTGGGGTCATACTCTGATAGGTTGTCCCCAAATTGAGGCCTACCATCTGGCCAGGTTTCACGTCTCTAGGCCTTACGGTTTTGTCCTGCACGATGCGTTTTACGAATCCTTACAATTACAATAGGGTTTCAGCATTTCATGCTTGAACCCCTAAAAATCAGGACAATTACAATAGGGTTTCAGCACTTCGTGCTTGAACCCCTAATAATAATAATAAAAATCAGTACAATTACAATAGGGTTTCAGCACTTCGTGCTTGAACCCCTAATAAAAATCCTTACAATAACAATAGGGTTTCAGCACTTCGTGCTTGAACCCCTAATAAAAATGGTCCGATCTTCACGAAACTTGGCATGCTTCTTCACCATGTTAGGACACATATGTCCATCGATTTTTGTGAAGTTTGGTGTTTTCCCTTAGGTTGTATAGGCTTTTGAGTGTTTTTTGTCCCTCCACTTTCCTAAAAAAAAATCAGGACAATTACAATAGGGTTTCAGCACTTCGTGCTTGAACCCCTAATAATTAAAGCTGCAAGCAGCATTTATCGGGGTTCAAGCTGTTAAGGCCTTTAAGGACTTTAAGCACAAAAGCATCAAAAGTTGTTAAGTTTTACACCACGTGATTACAGAGCCATAAAACTCATTAGCGCCAACTAGTGGCCGATTTCTTTCAAAACTCTTACAGACCTCTAGGGCCATGAGTCGAACATGCCCATCGAGTTTCGTTCCGATTGGCCTCCGTTAACCTTGTCTAATAGGTGCTCAAATTTCATTGGTCGATGGCGGCCATGTTTTTCGAGATGCGCCAACGTCCTCATAGACATACATGGCACCTTGGACCAAGACACTGCATACTAATTTTCAAGTCAATTGGACTAACGGTCAGGTGGTTATAGCCTGTTTTATGTTTGGAACATGTTTTGTTCCTCGCGGAGTACCTCTGGAATGCTTCTGCGGAGGTTTATTGTTTTATCCGCAGCAATAAAGTTTGTCGGCGTCTAAATGGATCGCGCTCTGGATCACTAACAGGAATTATTCTCGTCATGTATACACTTAACTTGATGAAAAGCGGGATTGACGCACTGCAAGCAGAGAGATGATTTCTGGCTGCCTCCACAAAAATTGTCTTCGGCGGACAGCCCGCTGTCTTTGGAACGATTTTAGTACTTTTGCGGCAGACAAACACAAATGTGTTTCTCTTTCTGGATCTTTTCTTTGAAAACAAAACCAAAGGTTAAAAAAAAAAAAAGAACAAATGTGAAGCGAGCAATTCTATCCATTTTGACGCCTTTTCATTCATAGCGGTTACCAAGCAACACGATTACGCACCAGCTGCAACTTGATGACACAAGCATACCGCGGTTCGGATACAAATAATATGTGAACACAAGTCCATCGGGGGCGGGGGGCGGAGCAATCGAACTCGGGTTAGGAACAGGCAATTGAACCAAGTGTGAAAGCGCCCTTAGTCTAGTTTTAGTCAATGAAAATTGTATTTTAGTCTCTTTTTAGAAATGCAATTCTATTTAACCCAGTCAATAGTGTATCACTATGGAAAAATAGCGAAAATAGTGAACAGAAAAGTAACACTCGTCTCATTCGTGGAGGTTGAAAAACAAGTTCTTTCTGACATCCAAGATTTACTGTATTAATTTAAATGCAAAAGAAAAGGCATGAGAGTCGTTTTTTGTTTTTTGTCAATTTTAAGTTTTAATTTAAAATATTTGTCATTTTAATATAACTATATGGCTAAATATTTTACCACTTGCTAATAAATCTAGATAGAAGTAGTGCATTGAATACATTGTTTAAATTGTGCTTAAATGTGAATTACGACCATTAAAGAGTATGTGTGTACAAAGAGAATCGTAATGCTGACAAAACTTTTTTTAAATAAAAGTATTTGATAACTTCTGGATTTGAAATAAAAATAGTGAGTATGTGTTTGTGGTTCAGCCGTGGATCAGTTACGCACTGCAAACGCAGCATATGTGAAAGCACTATAGCGAGTGCTGCTCCTGCACCGCATATGCACTGCACACGGAGTATGGGCCCTATCTTGCACCCAGCGCAATTGACTTTGTACACCGACGCATGTATCATTCCTATTTTGCACCCGCGTACAGCAGACTTTTCCCTCCACAGACGCACGTCGGTTAACTAAGAAATACACTTGCGCTCCCGGGGGCGGTTCAGCGCAAAGAGGAGGCGTGTTCCGGCGCAAACGTTCCCTCATGTTATTTTGCACGTTTAGAAAACAATTCCGCCACTAACTGAAAAAATCTAGTTTAAAGTCAGTGGCGCGTTGCACATGTTATTCTTATGCTATTTTAAGGGCGCATGCTTGGCCATAATCAATGTAGCGTGTGCACAACGCGCATACACTTTGATTCTCTCACACAGAAGCAGCCGTTTTCATTTTTGCAAATCATACATTACGATAGATAGATAGATAGATAGATAGATAGATAGATAGATAGATAGATAGATAGATAGATAGATAATTATAAAAGCATACTTCTAGTTTACACATTTACCCAAATTATCATACGCCTGTTTAATCGAAGTTAATTTGGGTGTGTTTCTCCATCCCCAATGTCACTTCTCTGTGTTTTACGGCCCTGACGAGAACGTCGGTCTCCTCGGCTGTGAACCGCTGCTGGCGCGCGTCTGGCAAATCCACTGTTATAATAGGAATCCGCTATAGAATAAGCGCGTCTGCTCTTAAAGGGAATGTGAGATGACGCTCTGATTGGTTTATTTCACGTTACGCCCAAACCACACCTATGAATAATGAAGCTACTTCAGACCAACCCATTTTAGATTTGCGTTGAGCGCAAGAGTCATTTATCCCGCCGGTATAATAGCAACAGCGCCCAAGACCCGGCCACAAAGTTACTTGCGTTTCGCACTTGATACTTGCGTTTCAGATCGTTAAAATCGGGCCCTATGTGTGAAACGGGCGTCAGACTTAACTTTGTTTGTTGTCGTTTGCGTTAACTCACCGCAGCTGCATCTTCTAAATAATGCCGCGAGTGGGGCTTGAGGAAGTGACGTCGTCTGCGCAGTGCGCCCTGATGCAGCCCCTGAAGTGAGACACGGGAAACAGAAATACTGCAAAATAATAATAATAATAATGTGACTAAAAAAGACGAAATAGCGTCATAACATTTCATCTCGTTTTGGTCAACGAAAATGAAGAGACATTTTAACATAGTTTTTATTTTGTAAACCACATTTAGTCTCGTTTTTATTCGTCAACAATATTGCATTATACTTTAATTATAGTTATTGTCACATGACCAGCATTTACGTTGCGTCTCGTTTTCGTCACGTGGTTCGTTGACGACAATATTTAGTTATAATTTTTGTTGACGAAAGAAATACTAGTAATCCGATATCGGATCTGACTCAAAAGACAATGTGATTCATCATTCCTTCCAATTAACCACCTTATCTTTGTATAGTAAAATAGTATGTTCAACAACATTAATAACGACGTAGCTGACCAGAGTTCGTGAATCAAATGATTCAGTTTAAAGAGTTGTTCAGACTTCTCTCGATCAGTTCAAGTCTCTCCATTTCAGATGTAAAAAAATATATATTTATTTCACAAATTAAAAGTCCTGTGAGTCCGAAAAACAAAAGAAAATTGTAATTATCCTACCAGTTGATGGTTTCAAATTATGGTTCAAAGTGGAAACCGGTCCATGGGCACTGGTCAGCTAGCAATTTGTGCATATTTAATTGTATTCAATAGGCAGGCGATTCACCCCCACAGGATTATTTATGGCACAAAACAGGATACACTACGATCACGTTCACATAGGAAAAAAAACAGAGAACAAGAAAACGCAGCCTTGGAAAACACAAGGCAAACGTACAATAATTCATTTCTGATTCAACATTTCAGTAACAAATCATATACATGCGCAGTTCAAATGACACATTAATCGAACTTTTCGACAGTTACTTAACACAGACACTCATTAATCACTCAATGGGTCTCATTCATGAAACATTCGTAAATATACGAGTAAATATGTGAGTGATTTAAAGTGGTAAAGGCGACATTCCCGAAAATTCTTCTCCTGATTCAGAAATACTTCGTAAACATCAGATGTGATAGTGAAATGTGTGTGTGTGTGTGTTAATGAATTCCAATCAGTTGTAAATGGGACGCGTGTGCACGCTCATTCTCTAAATTACCATAAATCCCGCCCATTAAAACCGACTGAAAACTATAGGCTATATGGGCATTATATTATGACACCAAACGAAGGATTTCAACTTGTCTTCTCAAAAACGAATGAAGAAGAGAAATTTCTCAGATGCAGAAATTGAAGTTTATTATCAGAAGTTCATTCAAAACGCCACATTTTGTTTTCAAGCGTACATAGTGGCGTATCAGGCCTAAAAAAAAGGAAGCTTGGCAGCATAGATGCAGTTAATGGAGTTTCATCTGTTAATCGAACAGTCCCAGAAGTGAAAAGAAAATGGTTTGACATGAAGCTTGACTGCATTATTTGTGACTTGCGGACTTGTAAAAGAATAAACAGATTGAATAAAAAAATTAAATAAAAAAAACTTGCGGACTTTTGTTCCGTTTGCAGATGGCTCTCGTAATTACTGGCTGTCGTAATAAAAGTAAAAAGAAAAACCGTATGTAATTACTATATATAATATTTGGTAACACTTTACAATACGGGTGCACTAATAACCATTAATTCATGCTTAACTAATGCACAGATAATCATGTGTTAATGTATGACTCATGAAGAACTAAACCATTAATTAATGATTACTGCATCATGAAGATTCTAAATGATTAATATAAAGTAATATATGAATTGTTATTAATTAAATGTGTCATAGTGTATTAATTCATTAATAACTTATTTTATTAACTAAAAGTCTAAATCAATGCGTTAATTACCACAATTGGTCAAGGCAATGTACTTCAACTTCCAGTTGTCTGCTTTAATTAATCATTAACTAATGATTTGCAAATGTATCATTATGTTATGACTTTACTTGTTGAGGCACATGACTATTAACTAATTGTTAAGTAATATGCCATTTTGGTTTTGACATCCACACTAAGCCATGGATTTCAATTTCCAACCATGTACAACCAAGATTTCGCTGAGTCCGATGAACTTTGTTGTTCATGGCACAGGACTATGTCAGGTTAACATACACTGAGAACATGCGGTTGAGCGCTGCTAGTTCATAACACTGTGTCTAGACTGGACAAAGACAATAGAACGTCCATTATAGTCAGTGATACTACACTGGATGCGGCGCGACACTACACGACAAAACCCAGTCAGTAAACCGATGCCACACTCTATTACTGACGTACTCAGAGCTCTTGTGCTAGTTCTGTTACGAAGGACAAATGGACTTGCGATGGTCTGTCATGTCCAGGTGTAGACAGCTGGTCTCGTCCAGTTTAAACACAGTGTGACAGCTTCAGGAGTTCAGATTCTGGTGTGCTGATATTTGTGTGCAGCCCAACTCACCCCATCCTTCACACACGTTCACCGACATTACATTCACTGCATGTGCAAACTGTCAAAACCCATAAATGGCATATTACTTAACAATTAGTTAATAGTCATGTGCCTCAACAAGTAAAGTCATAACATAATGATGCATTTGCAAATCATTAGTTAATGATTAATTAAAGCAGACAACTGGAAGTTGAAGTACATTGCTTTGACCAACTGTGGTAATTAACGCATTCATTTACACTTTTAGTTAATAAAATAAGTTATTAATTAATTAATACATTGACACATTTAATTAATAACAATTCATATATTACTTAATCTATTAATCATTTAGAATCTTTATTAGTTGCTGATGCAGTAATCATTAATTAATGGTTTAGTTCTTCATGAGTCATACATTAACACATGATTATCTGTGCATTAGTTAAATATGAATTCATGCAGATTAGTGCACCCGTATTGTAAAGTGTTACCTAATATTTTTTCAAAATGCTGTGTAAATATGTACACGATTAAGGTGAATTAAAATGCAGCCTTATTAATGAGCAAAACGTTCGGATGTTAAACGCACTATTTACGCGTGGCTGGAGCAGGTGTAGATTTCTTTCGTAACAACTAACGTTTGGAAAATACGAACATTTTAATGAATCCGAAAATTTACGTCAGAACCACTTTACACACGATTTACACAAAAATTAGTTCTGCTCGTGTTTCATGAATAAGACCCATTGTCTCAACTCATGACACAATGATCATTGTTATACGTGATAGCTTTAGCCTACGGCTAATTAGTTCAGCTCGCGCTGTGCGGCCTACACTCAGCTCATATCAAATCATTTCTGAAATTGACATATCTTTCATAAGATAACGTATGATAAAAAAATGTCACTCACCAAAACGAGATTGCATCACATATTCAATAAAAAAAAGACTATTCAATAAAGATTACCGCTCTGGGATCCACTAAATCTTTACTCCGATTTCCACTTCACCTCTCTCTGACGACAACACTCCAGGCTGAAGCATCCAAAGTTTACAAGTGCACACAATCACAGTTCTCGATAGATTATGATTATCATTTAGTGCAAGCAGTTTCTGGAGAAATGCTCCGTGTCTCATTTGATCTGTTCTCATCTAATTCTCTGTTTATGCTGACAGTGGCAGCGCCTGCGCGACCTGTGGGCGGGCCTTATGAATATGCCGCTTCTGTTGGCTCTCAGGGGTGTCAGTCACAGCAGCACAATCAGTGATTGGATGAATCGTGTGTTATTGCCCAGTGGTGTAATCGAGTGCATCAAGTAAAGGAAAAAAAAAAGAACTGATTGAAAAATATAATTTGTCCAGAACAGAGCGATACGACTCAATTTAAACTGTTATAGAAGAGCTAATATACTAAGAATGCACTGGTCTCTCAAGGATTGTCTCTCTGCTTTATTTTATAAGAAATATCTCTGTGTCTAAAGTTCCTAATGTCCTGTACTCTCAACTTTTGTATAATAGTACTAGTCTCATAATTTTTACACCAGGCATGAATAAAAGGGATGTTTTTTTTATTTCCTGTTTCGTAAACCACTGGAAAAGAACGGAAAAGAATGATTCCATGAAAATATGGAATCATTTAGCCTACCATTGATATCACCCATTTTTACAAGAAAAATTCGTTTAAAAAAAAATATTTAAAGGAACATTTTTACAAGAAAAATTAGTTTTAAACAAATATTTAAAGGAACATTTAATGGCACAATATATAGTAAATTGTTGATTTCGATATTTGGAATGAATTTTGGGTTAGTGTGTTTCATTGACTTGACTTTTTATTGTTGTTGATTAAATGTAGTTTTGTATTTTTTACTTGTTGGGACCCCAGGAAGAGTAGACACTGCCTAGGTAGTGGCTAATGGGGATCCAAATAAACTAATAAACTTATATCATTGATGGAAAATACCATTTACAGCCAATACAGGCAATTTACTTAGGAACGTTTTTTTGACAGTTATAGCACCACCACGTCTTGCCTGATCTCCACCACTTTTATTAGGTGTCCTTGAAAGGTGCCCATACATGTCAAGTCAAGTCAAGTCAAGTTTATTTGTATAGCGCTTCTCACAATACAGATTGCATCAAAGCAGCTTCACAGCATCAAATCAAAACAATACAACAAAGCTTGTTTCAAGAGGAATTCACTGATTGATAAAACCAAATCAAATATCCCCAAAATATCCCCAACTGAGCAAGCCAAAGGCAACAGTGGCAAGGAACCGAAAAACTCCATCAAGTGACCTAATGGTGTCCTAAAACTCCATCAGGTGACCTAATGGAGAAAAAAACCTTGGGAGAACCCAGGCTCAGTCGGGGGCCAGTTCTCCTCTGGCATTTATGAGCTAGAGGCCGGATTGTAGTTTGAACTGTGGGATTATATGAATGCCTGGCCAAAGAGATGCGACTTTAATCTAGTTTTAAACTGTGAGAACGAGTCTGAGCAACGAACAGTATCAGGAAGACTATTCCAGAGTTTTGGAATGTCTGTCAAATTTGTTGTAAATATAATTTTTTTTTTTGAAGTTTAGACACTTCTATTTATGAGAGCATAAAAATGATCCATGGGTGATAATGATTGGATTTTTTTTTTCGTTTTTTTTTGTTCCTATCATAATTTTGACATTTTGGCATTATTGTTTAGCTATTTACCTATGTTTTCAAATTTCCTTAGTTTTTTTGTTGTTGTCTCGATCGGACTAACGGCTTTGAAGATAACCACAATTTTTTAAAGCTCTAAATGACACTTACAAAAACCATAAGGCGAAACCTGGCATGTTTGGTATTGTTGGAATCGGCAAGGATTCAGGAGTCTTAGGAGGTCACTCCTGTGAAAAAACACTGGCTTGAAACTTCTAAGGCTCCTTCAAGGCATTGTGCCAATGACGTATACTGAGTTTTGAGATACACCAATGTTCTCATAGACTATCATGGCACCCTGGACAAAGACACTGCGTGCCAATTTTCAGTAGACTAACGGTTGGGTGCGCTTATAGCTATTTTCATGATTTTTTTCACTGTTATAGCACCACCAAGTGGCCAATTGTCACGATTTTTTTCATGTCAACTCAGATTGAGCTTATGAACATGTGTCCCAAGTTTAGCGAAAATATCTCTTTCCGCTCACAAGTTATAACCATTTTATAGCGCCACCAAGTGGCCAATTGTCATGATTTTTTTCACGTGACCTCAGAATGAGCTCATGAACATGTGTCCCAAGTTTTGCGAAAATATCTCTTTCCGTTCACAAGTTATAACCGTTTTATAGTGCCACCTAGTGGCCAATGGTTGCGATTTTTTTTCAAGTGATCTCAGATTGAGCTCAGGAAGACGTATCCCAAGTTTAGCAAAAAAATCTCTTTCCGTTCACAATTTATAACCGTTTTAGTAAAAGTGGCCCTGGTGCCATCAAATATTTTGGTTCCCCTTATCGATTGTTAATTGAAATTTAGAATTTTTTTGGATGATTATTGATTGTCAGACTCCAGAGAATATTCTTGCAGTGGTTTGGTTCTGATCGGACCAAAAACCTAGAAGTTGTTCGCAAAAATAGGTTTTTCAAAAAAATGCAATTTACTCGAAATTGGCGCCTGAAGGGCGAGCAAATCCGAGGCATGCACCTGGTCCGCCTCGAGCCAAGGAATCCAACGATATAAGACACTTGAGCCTACGCCTCACGGTTGATGAGTTATGAGCCGTTTCGTACTTTTGACCGCTGTAGCGCCCCCGTCAGGCCGATCGGGGCGGGCCTTGGTGACGCTGTAGGCGGTGCGAGTACTATCAGCCCCCAAAGTTTCAAGTCTCTACGACTTACGGTTTGGTCTGCCCGATCAGTTTTATGTCTGAATGTTGCATCATGGGAAAATTAACAATAACAATAGGGTTTCAGCACTTCGTGCTTGAACCCCTAATAAGTGGCTAAAAAAGGGCCACAAAAAGGCCTCTAAAAAAAAAACTATAGGGTCTAGGCACTTGCCGCTTGCGCTGCTGCATTCCAAAAACTTTATCAAGCCTTTTAACATGTGCCTCGGAGAGGAAAAAGTATGTTTTTTGCCCTTTTAGCTCATTTATCATGGAAATGTGGTGAATTTTTTTTTTACCTTTTAAACTGTGACACCTCCACTGATGGCCCGATCTCCATAAAAGTTTGCACGCTTCTTTAGAATAATATGGCGCATGTGCTCAGCTAATTTGGTGAAGTTCTGCTCTTTTTTCCCCCATTTTTCAGTCATTTAAATGTCATTTTGCATAGGATAATACAGAGGCCTTCTCACCTTTATGACAGTTAAAGCGCCCCACCAATGGCCCGACGTCCGTGAAAGTTTCCAAGCTTCTTTAGGATCACGTGACGCATGCGCATGCCCGATTTTGTGAGGTTGTATGCAAATCAGACAGCAAGATGGCCGCTTTCAGCCATTTCATGGGATTTGCCATAGAAATGCATCATTTTGACACCCTTTTAACAGTTATAGCGCCACCAAGTGGCCAGTCGCCACGTCCTTTTTCACGCGACCACAGAATGAGCTCGTACATACGTGTGCTGAGTTTGGTGCAAAAATCTCGTTCCGTTCACGAGTTATAGCCAATTAAGCAAAATGGGCTCCTCCCACTTCAGACGTTTTGGCGGCCCTTAGGGACCGTGAGCCCAAATTTTCACTTTTTTTTGATAATTATTGACATTCGGACTCCAGAGAATCTTGCTGCACTGGATTGGTTCCGGTCGGGCCAAAAACCTAGGACTAGTTCGCGAAAGTAGGTTTTGTGAAAAACCCCAAATACCCGAAAATTTTCCCAGGGTGACGAGCAAATCCGAGGCATGCACCTGGTCCGCCTCGAGCCAAGGAATCCAACGATATAAGACACTTGAGCCTACGCCTCACGGTTGATGAGTTATGAGCCGTTTCGTACTTTTGACCGCTGTAGCGCCCCCGTCAGGCCGATCGGGGCGGGCCTTGGTGACGCTGTAGGCGGTGTGAGTACTATCAGCCCCCAAAGTTTCAAGTCTCTACGACTTACGGTTTGGTCTGCCCGATCAGTTTTATGTCTGAATGTTGCATCATGGGAAAATTAACAATAACAATAGGGTTTCAGCACTTCGTGCTTGAACCCCTAATAAGTGGCTAAAAAAGGGCCACAAAAAGGCCTCTAAAAAAAAAACTATAGGGTCTAGGCACTTGCCGCTTGCGCTGCTGCGTTCCAAAAACTTTATCAAGCCTTTTAACATGTGCCTCGGAGAGGAAAAAGTATGTTTTTTGCCCTTTTAGCTCATTTATCATGGAAATGTGGTGAATTTTTTTTTTACCTTTTAAACTGTGACACCTCCACTGATGGCCCGATCTCCATAAAAGTTTGCACGCTTCTTTAGAATAATATGGCGCATGTGCTCAGCTAATTTGGTGAAGTTCTGCTCTTTTTTCCCCCATTTTTCAGTCATTTAAATGTCATTTTGCATAGGATAATACAGAGGCCTTCTCACCTTTATGACAGTTAAAGCGCCCCACCAATGGCCCGACGTCCGTGAAAGTTTCCAAGCTTCTTTAGGATCACGT
The DNA here is from genome assembly GCF_965113295.1 of Leuciscus leuciscus. NCBI lineage: Eukaryota > Metazoa > Chordata > Actinopteri > Cypriniformes > Leuciscidae > Leuciscus > Leuciscus leuciscus. The sequence goes on along the minus strand of NC_138739.1, from coordinate 1,153,285 downwards.
GACGCATGCGCTTGCCCGATTTTGTGAGGTTGTATGCAAATCAGACAGCAAGATGGCCGCTTTCAGCCATTTCATGGGATTTGCCATAGAAATGCATCATTTTGACACCCTTTTAACAGTTATAGCGCCACCAAGTGGCCAGTCGCCACGTCCTTTTTCACGCGACCACAGAATGAGCTCGTACATACGTGTGCTGAGTTTGGTGCAAAAATCTCGTTCCGTTCACGAGTTATAGCCAATTAAGCAAAATGGGCTCCTCCCACTTCAGACGTTTTGGCGGCCCTTAGGGACCGTGAGCCCAAATTTTCACTTTTTTTTGATAATTATTGACATTCGGACTCCAGAGAATCTTGCTGCACTGGTTTGGTTCCGGTCGGGCCAAAAACCTAGGACTAGTTCGCGAAAGTAGGTTTTGTGAAAAACCCCAAATACCCGAAAATTTTCCCTGGGTGACGAGCAAATCCGAGGCATGCACCTGGTCCGCCTCGAGCCAAGGAATCCAACGATATAAGACACTTGAGCCTACGCCTCACGGTTGATGAGTTATGAGCCGTTTCGTACTTTTGACCGCTGTAGCGCCCCCGTCAGGCCGATCGGGGCGGGCCTTGGTGACGCTGTAGGCGGTGTGAGTACTATCAGCCCCCAAAGTTTCAAGTCTCTACGACTTACGGTTTGGTCTGCCCGATCAGTTTTATGTCTGAATGTTGCATCATGGGAAAATTAACAATAACAATAGGGTTTCAGCACTTCATGCTTGAACCCCTAATAAGAATGAAGGCTTTTTGCCAGTTATAGCGCCACCTATGGTCCGATCTCCATGAAACTCTGCATGCTTCCTCACCATGTTCTGACACATATGCTCATCAATTTTTGTGAAGTTCTGAGTTTTCATTTGGGATTTATAGGCTTTTTAGTGTATTTTGCCACGCCCCTTTTCTAAATGACCCTGTTACAGCCACCCAAATGCAAAAGTTCAACTTTTTTTCGATAATTATTGATCTAGAGAGTCCAGAGAATTGTCCTAGACCGGTTTGGTTCCGATCGGGCCAAAAACCAGGGACTAGTTCGCAAAAGTAGGTTTTGGACAAAATCCGACATAGCAGAAAATTTTCCCTGCCTACATCCAAATCGGAGATAGCCATTTTGTCCGCCTTGAGCCAAGGATTCCAACGATATAAGACACTTGATCCTGGGACAAACGGTCTAAGAGTTATGAGCGATTTAGTACTTTTGGTTGCTGTAGCGCCACCTATGGGCCAATTGGGGTCATACTCTAATAGGTTGTCCCCAAATTGAGGCCTACCATCTGGCCAGGTTTCACGTCTCTAGGCCTTACGGTTTGTCCTGCACGATGCGTTTTACGAATCCTTACAATTACAATAGGGTTTCAGCATTTCATGCTTGAACCCCTAATAAGAATGAAGGCTTTTTGCCAGTTATAGCGCCACCTATGGTCCGATCTCCATGAAACTCTGCATGCTTCCTCACCATGTTCTGACACATATGCTCATCAATTTTTGTGAAGTTCTGAGTTTTCATTTGGGATTTATAGGCTTTTTAGTGTATTTTGCCACGCCCCTTTTCTAAATGACCCTGTTACAGCCACCCAAATGCAAAAGTTCAACTTTTTTTCGATAATTATTGATCTAGAGAGTCCAGAGAATTGTCCTAGACCGGTTTGGTTCCGATCGGGCCAAAAACCAGGGACTAGTTCGCAAAAGTAGGTTTTGGACAAAATCCGACATAGCAGAAAATTTTCCCTGCCTACATCCAAATCGGAGATAGCCATTTTGTCCGCCTTGAGCCAAGGATTCCAACGATATAAGACACTTGATCCTGGGACAAACGGTCTAAGAGTTATGAGCGATTTAGTACTTTTGGTTGCTGTAGCGCCACCTATGGGCCAATTGGGGTCATACTCTGATAGGTTGTCCCCAAATTGAGGCCTACCATCTGGCCAGGTTTCACGTCTCTAGGCCTTACGGTTTGTCCTGCACGATGCGTTTTACGAATCCTTACAATTACAATAGGGTTTCAGCATTTCATGCTTGAACCCCTAATAATAAAAATCCTTACAATAACAATAGGGTTTCAGCACTTCGTGCTTGAACCCCTAATAAAAATCAGTACAAATACAATAGGGTTTCAGCACTTCGTGCTTGAACCCCTAAAAATCAGGACAATTACAATAGGGTTTCAGCACTTCGTGCTTGAACCCCTAATGAAACGAAAAGTTAGAGCAGTCTTTTACAGAGCATCGTGGAGAAAAAGAATAGCATCCACAGTGTAGCCTAAGGTTTTAACCCAGTCCTCCTCTCTAATTGCTAATTACTTAACAATTAGTTAATAGTCATGTGCCTCAACAAGTAAAGTCATAACATAATGATACATTTGCAAATCATTAGTTAATGATTAATTAAAGCAGACAACTGGAAGTTGAAGTACATTGCTTTGACCAACTGTGGTAATTAACGCATTCATTTACACTTTTAGTTAATAAAATAAGTTATTAATTAATTAATACATTATGACACATTTAATTAATAACAATTCATATATTACTTAATCTATTAATCATTTAGAATCTTTATTAGTTGCTGATGCAGTAATTATTAATTCATGGTTTAGTTCTTCATGAGTCATACATTAACACATGATTATCTGTGCATTAGTTAAATATGAATTAATGCAGATTAGTGCACCCGTATTGTAAAGTATTACCTAATATTTTTTCAAAATGCTGTGTAAATATGTACCCGATTAAGGTGAATTAAAATGCAGCCTTATTAATGAGCAAAACGTTCGGATGTTAAACGCACTATTTACACATGGCTGGGAGCAGGTGTAGATCTCTTTCGTACCAACTAACGTTTGGAAAATACGAACATTTTAATGAATCCGAAAATTTACGTCAGAACCACTTTACACACGATTTACACAAAAATTCGTTCTGCTCGTGTTTCATGAATAAGACCCATTGTCTCAACTCATGACACAATGATCATTGTTATACGTGATAGCTTTAGCCTACGGCTAATTAGTTCAGCTCGCGCTGTGCGGCCTACACTCAGCTCATATCAAGAAATCATTTCTGAAATTGACATATCTTTCATAAGATAACATATGATAAAAACATTTCACTCACCAAAACGAGATTGCATCACATATTCAATTAGAGAAGATTATTCAATAAAGATTACCGCTCTGGGATCCACTAAATCTTTACTCCCGATTTCCACTTCACCTTTCTCTGACGACAACACTCTAGGTTGATGCATCCAAAGTTTACAAGTGCACACAATCACAGTTCTCGATAGATTATGATTATCATTTAGTGCAAGCAGTTTCTGGAGAAATGCTCCGTGTCTCACTCTCATTTGATCTGTTCTCATCTGATTCTCTGTTTATGCTGACAGTGGCAGCGCCTGCGCGACCAGTGGGCGGGCCTTATGAATATGCCGCTACTGTTGGCTCTCAGGGGTGTCAGTCACTGCAGCACAATCAGTGATTGGATGAATCGTGTGTTATTGCCCAGTGGTGTAATCGAGTGCATCAAGTAAAGAAAAAAAAAAAGAACTGATTGAAAAATATAATTTGTCCAGAACAGAGCGACACGACTCAATTTAAACTGTTATAGAAGAGCTAATATACTAAGAATGCACTGGTCTCTCAAGGATTGTCTCTCTGCTTTATTTTATAAGAAATATCTCTGTGTCTAAAGTTCCTAATGTCCTGTACTCTCAACTTTTGTATAATAGTACTAGTCATAATTTTTACACCAGGCATGAATAAAAGGGATGTTTTTTTTATTTCCTGTTTCGTAAACCACTGGAAAAGAACGGACTGTAATGTATAGAGGAATGAAAATATGGAATCATTTAGCCTACCATTGATATCACCCATTTTTACAAGAAAAATTTGTTTAAAAAAAAAATATTTAAAGGAACATTTTTACAAGAAAAATTAGTTTTAAAAAAATATTTAAAGGAACATTTAATGGCACAATATATAGTAAATTGTTGATTTTGATATTTGGAATCAATTTTGGGTTAGTGTGTTTCATTGACTTGACTTTTTATTGTTGTTGATTAAATGTAGTTTTGTATTTTTTACTTGTTGGGGCCCCAGGAAGAGTAGACACTGCCTAGGTAGTGGCTAATGGGGATCCAAATAAACTAATAAACTTATATCATTGATGAAAATACCATTTACAGCCAATACAGGCAATTTACTGAGGAAAGCTTTTTTTGACAGTTATAGCACCACTTCTTGCCTGATCTCCACCACTTTTATTAGGTGTCCTCAAAAGGTGCCCATACATGTCTGTCAAATTTGTTGTAAATATAATTTTTTTTATTGAAGTTTAGACACTTCTATTTATGAGAGCATAAAAATGATCCATGGGTGATAATGATTGGATTTTTTTTTTTTTTTTTTTCTATCATAATTTTGACATTTTGGCATTATTGTTTAGCTATTTACCTATGTTTTCAAATTTCCTTAGTTTTTTTTTTGTTGTCTCGATCGGACTAACGGCTTTGAAGATAACCACAATTTTTTAAAGCTCTAAATGACACTTACAAAAATCATAAGGCGAAACCTGGCATGTTTGGTATTGTTGGAATCGGCAAGGATTCAGGAGTCTTAGGAGGTCACTCCTGTGAAAAAACACTGGCTTGAAACTTCTAAGGCTCCTTCAAGGCATTGTGCCAATGACGTATACTAAGTTTTGAGATACACCAATGTTCTCATAGACTATCATGGCACCCTGGACAAAGACACTGCGTGCCAATTTTCAGTAGACTAACGGTTGGGTGCGCTTATAGCTATTTTCATGATTTTTTTCACTGTTATAGCACCACCAAGTGGCCAATTGTCACGATTTTTTTCATGTCAACTCAGATTGCGCTTATGAACATGTGTCCCAAGTTTAGGGAAAATATCTCTTTCCGCTCACAAGTTATAACCATTTTATAGCGCCACCAAGTGGCCAATTGTCATGATTTTTTTTCACGTGACCTCAGAATGAGCTCATGAACATGTGTCCCAAGTTTTGCGAAAATATCTCTTTCCGTTCACAAGTTATAACCGTTTTATAGTGCCACCTAGTGGCCAATTGTTGCGATTTTGTTCAAGTGATCTCAGACTGAGCTCAGGAAGACGTATCCCAAGTTTAGCAAAAAAATCTCTTTCCGTTCACAATTTATAACCGTTTTAGTAAAAGTGGCCCTGGTGCCATCAAATATTTTGGTTCCCCTTATCGATTGTTAATTGAAATTTTGAATTTTTGGATGATTATTGATTGTCAGACTCCAGAGAATATTCTTGCAGTGGTTTGGTTCTGATCGGACCAAAAACCTAGAAGAAGTTCGCAAAAATAGGTTTTTCAAAAAAATGCAATTTACTAGAAGGGCGAGCAAATCCGAGGCATGCACCTGGTCCGCCTCAAGCCAAGGAATCCAACGATATAAGACACTTGAGCCTACGCCTCACGGTTGATGAGTTATGAGCTGTTTCGTACTTTTGACCGCTGTAGCGCCCCCGTCAGGCCGATCGGGGCGGGCCTTGGTGACGCTGTAGGCGGTGTGAGTACTATCAGCCCCCAAAGTTTCAAGTCTCTACGACTTACGGTTTGGTCTGCCCGATCAGTTTTATGTCTGAATGTTGCATCATGGGAAAATTAACAATAACAATAGGGTTTCAGCACTTCGTGCTTGAACCCCTAATAAGTGGCTAAAAAAGGGCCACAAAAAGGCCTCTAAAAAAAAAACTATAGGGTCTAGGCACTTGCCGCTTGCGCTGCTGCGTTCCAAAAACTTTATCAAGCCTTTTAACATGTGCCTCGGAGAGGAAAAAGTATGTTTTTTGCCCTTTTAGCTCATTTATCATGGAAATGTGGTGAATTTGAAACCCCTAAAAATCAGGGCAATAACAATAGGGTTTCAGCACTTCGTGCTTGAACCCCTAAAAATCAGGACAATTACAATAGGGTTTCAGCACTTCGTGCTTGAACCCCTAATAAAAATCAGTACAATTACAATAGGGTTTCAGCACTTCGTGCTTGAACCCCTAAAAATCAGGAAAATTACAATAGGGTTTCAGCACTTCGTGCTTGAACCCCTAAAAATCCTTACAATAACAATAGGGTTTCAGCACTTCGTGCTTGAACCCCTAAAAATCAGGACAATTACAATAGGGTTTCAGCACTTCGTGCTTGAACCCCTAATAAAAATCCTTACAATAACAATAGGGTTTCAGCACTTCGTGCTTGAACCCCTAATAATAATAAAAATCAGTACAATTACAATAGGGTTTCAGCACTTCGTGCTTGAACCCCTAATAATAAAAATCAGTACAATATATAGCACTTTGATCACTTGATTTCAAAAACAACACATTTCAATGCTAGATCGCCTCTTACAAACGAACTAAATGAATGCTCTGCTAGTTAACTGGAGATGTTTTATTTATTTGTATTGGTACATTCGTGCCGCGAGATATTTCAAAAGTGGTGGGGACAATATCGACCTTAGCAAAAAGTGGTGGGGACATGTCCCACCCGTCCCACCCGCAAATTACGCCTATGTATATATATATATATATATATTAGTGGTGGGCCGTTATCGGCGTTAACGTGCTGCGTTAGCGCGAGACTCTTATCGTGTGATTAAAAAAAATATCGCCGTTAATCTATTCTCCAAGTTGGGTTGGGAGCTGCTCTATACTACACAAGCTATGGTGACGCAATCTACCCGCGGCCGTGAGGTAAACCCGGCTGCAACGCATCATTCGTCATCATTTTAAGTAAACACGGCTGAAAGTGGAAGCTGGTGAAAAAGATCGGTTTCTGTAATGGTTTCTATAGTTTTTTCACTTTTATAAGAAATACAGCCGCCAGGTTTCAAACCTGCCAACACTGGATTGGGCTGTCAAAGCAGCCATGTGGTTCACTACAGGAGTGAAGCAGTAGGCTTGTTTGAGATGAGCAAAATCTGCGCAGAATCGATCACCGGTGATCAGCGCGAGATGCATGCCGGTTAGAAATGTGTCCGAGTGCGGTCCGCCTTGCTCTGATGTCATGCTGACGTATGTCAAAAAATCTCTCGCGAGCGCAAGGCACACCTGTCGGATTCTGCAGTCGAGCGCAGTTGCTCTCCACCGACTGCGCTGATCAGAAGCATGATGGGAAACGACTTGCTGACGACACAGCTTAATGTTCATTGGTTTAAACAACCGTGATGTATTGTTCTCTTTTAAAATGTTTGATTTTAAAACTCTGCTATCATGTTTTGTGTATACATTATGTGTGAATATTCCCAAACTATCTAACAGTGCGATCTCTATGGGTTATGCAATTTAATTTTTATAAAAAATAAATAAATAAAAACACATATGTCTGTATTAAAGAAAAAAATATTGATAAACATGTATTTGGAATGGAATTAAATAAGTAGGCTACTTTGGGTGTCTTGTTCATTTTATTTATTTTCATAAAAAGCAACATAAATTGAATTACATCCAGTTTATTAGCAACACTGTGCACGAGCGTGAATCCCGCGATATCCATCTTTGATCTCGCAGGTGTCAGATCCACTACGAGAAGAGAGATCTGTCCGGCTTGCCTGGCTTTTTTCACTCCTCCTCTCACTGCAGCCGCCTACTCTCGACTACATTTCAGGCGAGGCAAGGCGCATCTCAAACAAGCCTAGTGTGTTTGCTTCAGACGTCATTTTCACGTGACTAGTGACGTAATGATACAAGCTCCGAAGCAGTGGGTCATTGCAAGGACCGTTCGAGTTTGAAGCAAGCTTCGGAGCGTCGGTGTCACGTAACATCACTATATATTAGCCCTCTACTGCATAGCGTTGCCCCCAGGCAACGGAAAGTTTTCTTAAGCCCTGTGTTCAGTACATTTTTCTTTAAATGATTGCAACCAATTAGAATGTTTGAAAAAGTATCAAAGAACAGTCCAATAAGTCCGGTTTGGGAGTCACTATCAAGCACCATTTGAAGGCGGGACGTCCTTTTCTGACACATGGTCACAGGAGCACATGGTGTGAGATGAAAGCAAGATTATTTGCTTTAGTAATCATATTTAAAATGACATGAACTGTACATAAAAAATATGTGTGTGTATGAAGGTGTAGAGAAGCCTTTTGTCAGGTTTTGTGAATTTCTTTTTATTTTGCATGTTCACAAATTCAGTTTTTCTTTTTGTTGCCTCAGGGCAACGTTATGCGATAAGGGGTACTTTTCAAGGATGTCTTGGACAATACCTCACAATGGCAAATAATGTGTTACAAGTAGGGAAGATGTAGGGTTCCTGGGTGCACAGGAACACCCAAAGTCACCAAAGTGACACTAATGTGCAGCATCCACAGTCATGTTAGAACAGAAAGGGGCCATCTACAAACTGTTCCCACAAAGTTGGGAGCATGAAATTGTCCAAATTGTCTTGGTATGCTAAAGCATTAGGAGTTCCTTTCACTGGACCTAAGGGGCAAAGCCCAACCCCTGAAAAACAACCCCACACCATAATCCCCCCTCCACCAAACAACCCCACACCATAATCCCCCCTCTACAAAACTTTACACTTGGCACAATGCAGTCAGGCAAGTACCGTTTTCCTGCCAAACCCAGACTCGTCCATTGGATTGCCAGTCAGAGAAGCGTGATTGGTCACTCCAGAGTCCAGTGGCGGCGTGCTTTACACCACTGCATCCCACACTTTGCATTGCACTTGGTGATGTAAGGCTTGGAAGCAGCTGCTCAGCCATGGAAACCCATTCCATGAAGCTCTCTACAAAGTTTGGAGGTCTGTAGCTATTGACTCTGCAGAAAGTTGGCGACTTCTGTGCGCCTCAGCATGTACTGACCCCACTCTGTGGCCTAGTTGCTGTTGTTCCCAATTGCTTCCACTTTGTTATAATACCACTAACAGTTGACCGTGGAATATTTTGTAGTGAGGAAATATCACGAATGGACTTATTGCACAGGTGGCAACCTATCACCGCGCTTGAATTCACTGAGCTCCTGAGAGTGTTTGTTGAAGCATCTGTATGCCTAGCTTCTTGATTTTAAACAACTGTGGCCATGGAAGTGATTGGAACACCTGAATTCAATGATTTGGAGGGGTCCCAATTTTTCAATAAATCAATAAAATGTTCCCAAATGAGCCAGGAAATGATGTGAAATAATTTTTATCATGTGTCATCAAAATTCATGCAGTAGAGGGTTAGTACCAGTCAAAGTTTGGAAACGTTACTATTTTTAATGTTTTTGAAAGAAGTCTCTTATGCTCATCAAGCCTGCAGTTAAAAAAAGAAAAGAAAAAAAAGTAATATTATGAAATATTATTACAATTTAAAATAATGGTTCTCTTTTTAAATATATTTTAAAATGTAATTTATTTTTGTGATGCAGAGCTGAATTTTCATCAGCAAGTACTCCAGTCTTTGGTGTCTTATGATCCTTCAGAAATCATTCTAATATGCTGATTTATGATCAATGTTGGAAACAGTTGTGCTGCTTATTTTTTTTATAACCTGAGCTACTTTTTTCAGGATTATTTGATGAATAAAAAGTTAAAAAGAACTGTATTTATTTAGAATAGAAATCTTTTGTAACAATATACACTACCGTTCAAAAGTTTGGGAACAATAACTATTTTTTTTAAAGAAATTAGTACTTTAATTCAACAAGGATGCGTAAAATTGATAAAAGGTGATGGTAATGATTTATATTGTTAGAAATGTTTTTATTTTGAATAAATGCTGTTTTTATGAATAAATGCTGTTAACTTTTTACTCGTCAATGAATCCTGAAAAAAGTATTCCCAAAAAAATATTAAGCAGCAGAACTGTTTCCATCATTGATAATAACTGAGTATCAAATCAGCATATTAGAATGATTTCTGAAGGATCATAAGACACCAAAGACTGGAGCACTTGCTGATGAAAATTCAGCTTTGCATCACAAAAATAAATTACATTTTAAAATATATTATTTATATATATATATATATATATATATATATATATATATATATATATATATATATATATATATATATAGCCAGCTGTAAATCCTTTATTTTTTTCTACACTCTAAAAAAATGCTGGGTTATTTTATCTACCCAACCGCTGGGTTATGAAATGTTTTACCCTATTAAAACATTATTTATTTTATTTTTCTTTATTATTTATATGGAAGTTGCGTTATTTTGTGCAACTCATGTGTTGAGTCAAAATCCATCAACCCAACATTATCTCGTTTGACCCAGCACGTGGGTTGTTTGTGCTTCGAACGTCATCATATCGTCACCAGAGTCCACACACCGAGCGCTCGTCACAGCAGAGAACCTGACTGATCATCCAGCGAGGCAAACAAATAATAAAAGGTATGTGTACGCTACATCTCTAATTCACATTGTCTGTGTTGCGTTACCTATTGAATTACTATCTGTATATTGTCGATGTCGAGGCTAGTTGGTTGTTTGGCTAACACCGTAGCTAACGTTAGCCATTTAGCTGTTATCAGCACGGATAGTCTGCTTATTTGGTCTGCATTACATTTTTGTTAGGTGTTATACATTAAGCAAAAGTTTATTTTTATTCATGCGGAGATGTGGGACTTGAAAGTAAATCATTACAGGATTAGTGTAAGAATATAGTCTTTTGTGGTGAGAAACCGGGACTATTTTGAAACTGAAAGCAGGACTCTGTGTGCGCCTGCGCCCTCGCATCTGCTGAGGATGACGTGACGCGGTGTCTCCGGTTTCATTTGACCGACTCCTGTTATTTTGCAGGTACTATTGTTACAACAACTTGATAATATGCACACGAGATCTGTAATGTAAATGTATATGTTCATACCGCAGATATTTCGGGTAACGTTAATGATGTTCGGGGTTGTGAATATGTTGAATATAGGTCTATGCAGACTGTCCGCCATTTTCTGAACGCTGTAACACTCGAGGTGATTGTGAAATGCGTTTAATTCGATTCAAATTGACTCCAGTTATAAGGTTATAGTGTTCATTATGAGTTTACTTTTATTTGTGTTTGGTTTAAGTTATACATATAAAGATCAGATGCACTTATTTTGCAGAACTGTCTCTCTAACGTTACCTGGCCTTCTGCGCGGGGCCTGTAACATTAACCCGTTTAATCCCAAATTTTTCCCAGACACAAAAATATCCAAATCATGTGTCATTAGTATCCCTTTGAAACAATCAATCATAATTTTTAGAAATGTTCATGGAAAAGTGTGTGAAAAAGTGTGTTATATGATCGGTCACAATTGTGACCGGTGGGATACTGTGTTGTCAACCTTTGGACAGACTGAATATATTGTCTATTTGACCTGTGCATTGTGTGTGTGTGTGTGTGTGTGTGTGTGTGTGTGTGTGTGTTTTAGCTTACAGTTCGTTCAAGTGCTACCAGTCTGATCTACTGTTTCATCTCAGAATATCTGAGTAAGTAAGATTTTATACTTTTCCAACTTGATTTAGCCAGATATTTTGTCAAATACTGACACTGGTCCCCACTACAGCATTTAACACTGTGTGTGTGTGTGTGTGTGTGTGTGTTTCAGCTTACAGTTCGTTCAAGTGCTACCAGTCTGATCTACTGTTTCATCTCAGAATATCTGAGTAAGTAAGATTTTATACTTTTCCAACTTGATTTAGCCAGATATTTTGTCAAATACTGACACTGGTCCCCGCTACAGCATTTAACACTGTGTGTGTGTGTGTTTCAGCTTACAGTTCGTTCAAGTGCTACCAGTCTGATCTACTGTTTCATCTCAGAATATCTGAGTAAGTAAGATTTTATACTTTTCCAACTTGATTTAGCCAGATATTTTGTCAAATACTGACACTGGTCCCCGCTACAGCATTTAACACTGTGTGTGTGTGTGTTTCAGCTTACAGTTCGTTCAAGTGCTACCAGTCTGATCTACTGTTTCATCTCCGAATATCTGAGCAAGTAAGATTTTATACTTTTCCAACTTGATTTAGCCAGATATTTTGTCAAACACGTGTGTGACACTGGTCCCCGCTACAGCATTTAACACTGTGTGTGTGTGTGTGTTTCAGCTTACAGTTCGTTCAAGTGCTACCAGTCTGATCTACTGTTTCATCTCCGAATATCTGAGTAAGTAAGATTTTATACTTTTCCAACTTGATTTAGCCAGATATTTTGTCAAGCACGTGTGTGACACTGGTCCCCACTACAGCATTTAACACTGTGTGTGTGTGTGTGTGTGTGTGTGTGTGTGTGTGTGTGTTTCAGCTTACAGTTTGTTCAAGTGCTACCAGTCTGATCTACTGTTTCATCTCCGAATATCTGAGTAAGTAAGATTTTATACTTTTCCAACTTGATTTAGCCAGATATTTTGTCAAATACTGACACTGGTCCCCGCTACAGCATTTAACACTGTGTGTCTGTGTGTGTGTTTCAGCTTACAGTTCGTTCAAGTGCTACCAGTCTGATCTACTGTTTCATCTCCGAATATCTGAGCAAGTAAGATTTTATACTTTTCCAACTTGATTTAGCCAGATATTTTGTCAAATACTGACACTGGTCCCCGCTACAGCATTTAACACTGTGTGTGTGTGTGTGTGTGTGTGTGTGTGTGTGTGTGTGTGTGTTCAGCTTACAGTTCGTTCAAGTGCTACCAGTCTGATCTACTGTTTCATCTCCGAATATCTGAGCAAGTAAGACTTTATACTTTTCCAACTTGATTTAGCCAGATATTTTGTCAAATACGTGTGTGACACTGGTCCCCGCTACAGCATTTAACACTGTGTGTGTTTCAGCTTACAGTTCGTTCAAGTGCTACCAGTCTGATCTACTGTTTCATCTCCGAATATCTGAGCAAGTAAGATTTTATACTTTTCCAACTTGATTTAGCCAGATATTTTGTCAAATACGTGTGTGACACTGGTCCCCACTACAGCATTTAACACTGTGTGTGTGTGTGTTTCAGCTTACAGTTCGTTCAAGTGCTACCAGTCTGATCTACTGTTTCATCTCAGAATATCTGAGTAAGTAAGATTTTATACTTTTCCAACTTGATTTAGCCAGATATTTTGTCAAATACTGACACTGGTCCCCGCTACAGCATTTAACACTGTGTGTGTGTGTGTTTCAGCTTACAGTTCGTTCAAGTGCTACCAGTCTGATCTACTGTTTCATCTCCGAATATCTGAGCAAGTAAGATTTTATACTTTTCCAACTTGATTTAGCCAGATATTTTGTCAAATACTGACACTGGTCCCCGCTACAGCATTTAACACTGTGTGTGTGTGTGTTTCAGCTTACAGTTCGTTCAAGTGCTACCAGTCTGATCTACTGTTTCATCTCCGAATATCTGAGCAAGTAAGATTTTATACTTTTCCAACTTGATTTAGCCAGATATTTTGTCAAACACGTGTGTGACACTGGTCCCCGCTAAAGCATTTAACACTGTGTGTGTGTGTGTGTTTCAGCTTACAGTTCGTTCAAGTGCTACCAGTCTGATCTACTGTTTCATCTCCGAATATCTGAGTAAGTAAGATTTTATACTTTTCCAACTTGATTTAGCCAGATATTTTGTCAAGCACGTGTGTGACACTGGTCCCCACTACAGCATTTAACACTGTGTGTGTGTGTGTGTGTGTGTGTGTGTTTCAGCTTACAGTTCGTTCAAGTGCTACCAGTCTGATCTACTGTTTCATCTCCGAATATCTGAGTAAGTAAGATTTTATACTTTTCCAACTTGATTTAGCCAGATATTTTGTCAAATACTGACACTGGTCCCCGCTACAGCATTTAACACTGTGTGTCTGTGTGTGTGTTTCAGCTTACAGTTCGTTCAAGTGCTACCAGTCTGATCTACTGTTTCATCTCCGAATATCTGAGTAAGTAAGATTTTATACTTTTCCAACTTGATTTAGCCAGATATTTTGTCAAATACTGACACTGGTCCCCGCTACAGCATTTAACACTGTGTCTGTGTGTGTGTTTCAGCTTACAGTTCGTTCAAGTGCTACCAGTCTGATCTACTGTTTCATCTCCGAATATCTGAGCAAGTAAGATTTTATACTTTTCCAACTTGATTTAGCCAGATATTTTGTCAAATACTGACACTGGTCCCCGCTACAGCATTTAACACTGTGTGTGTGTTTCAGCTTACAGTTCGTTCAAGTGCTACCAGTCTGATCTACTGTTTCATCTCCGAATATCTGAGCAAGTAAGATTTTATATTTTTCCAACTTGATTTAGCCAGATATTTTGTCAAATACTGACACTGGTCCCCGCTACAGCATTTAACACTGTGTGTGTGTGTGTTTCAGCTTACAGTTCGTTCAAGTGCTACCAGTCTGATCTACTGTTTCATCTCCGAATATCTGAGCAAGTAAGATTTTATACTTTTCCAACTTGATTTAGCCAGATATTTTGTCAAATACGTGTGTGACACTGGTCCCCGCTACAGCATTTAACACTGTGTGTGTTTCAGCTTACAGTTCGTTCAAGTGCTACCAGTCTGATCTACTGTTTCATCTCCGAATATCTGAGTAAGTAAGATTTTATACTTTTCCAACTTGATTTAGCCAGATATTTTGTCAAATACGTGTGTGACACTGGTCCCCGCTACAGCATTTAACACTGTGTGTGTGTGTGTGTGTTTCAGCTTACAGTTCGTTCAAGTGCTACCAGTCTGATCTACTGTTTCATCTCCGAATATCTGAGCAAGTAAGATTTTATACTTTTCCAACTTGATTTAGCCAGATATTTTGTCAAATACTGACACTGGTCCCCGCTACAGCATTTAACACTGTGTGTGTGTTTCAGCTTACAGTTCGTTCAAGTGCTACCAGTCTGATCTACTGTTTCATCTCCGAATATCTGAGCAAGTAAGATTTTATATTTTTCCAACTTGATTTAGCCAGATATTTTGTCAAATACTGACACTGGTCCCCGCTACAGCATTTAACACTGTGTGTGTGTGTGTTTCAGCTTACAGTTCGTTCAAGTGCTACCAGTCTGATCTACTGTTTCATCTCCGAATATCTGAGTAAGTAAGATTTTATACTTTTCCAACTTGATTTAGCCAGATATTTTGTCAAATACTGACACTGGTCCCCGCTACAGCATTTAACACTGTGTGTGTGTGTGTGTGTTTCAGCTTACAGTTCGTTCAAGTGCTACCAGTCTGATCTACTGTTTCATCTCCGAATATCTGAGCAAGTAAGATTTTATACTTTTCCAACTTGATTTAGCCAGATATTTTGTCAAACACGTGTGTGACACTGGTCCCCGCTACAGCATTTAACACTGTGTGTGTGTGTGTGTTTCAGCTTACAGTTCGTTCAAGTGCTACCAGTCTGATCTACTGTTTCATCTCCGAATATCTGAGTAAGTAAGATTTTATACTTTTCCAACTTGATTTAGCCAGATATTTTGTCAAGCACGTGTGTGACACTGGTCCCCACTACAGCATTTAACACTGTGTGTGTGTGTGTGTGTGTGTGTGTGTGTGTGTGTGTTTCAGCTTACAGTTCGTTCAAGTGCTACCAGTCTGATCTACTGTTTCATCTCCGAATATCTGAGTAAGTAAGATTTTATACTTTTCCAACTTGATTTAGCCAGATATTTTGTCAAATACTGACACTGGTCCCCGCTACAGCATTTAACACTGTGTGTCTGTGTGTGTGTTTCAGCTTACAGTTCGTTCAAGTGCTACCAGTCTGATCTACTGTTTCATCTCCGAATATCTGAGCAAGTAAGATTTTATACTTTTCCAACTTGATTTAGCCAGATATTTTGTCAAATACTGACACTGGTCCCCGCTACAGCATTTAACACTGTGTGTGTGTGTGTGTGTGTGTGTTTCAGCTTACAGTTCGTTCAAGTGCTACCAGTCTGATCTACTGTTTCATCTCCGAATATCTGAGCAAGTAAGACTTTATACTTTTCCAACTTGATTTAGCCAGATATTTTGTCAAATACGTGTGTGACACTGGTCCCCGCTACAGCATTTAACACTGTGTGTGTTTCAGCTTACAGTTCGTTCAAGTGCTACCAGTCTGATCTACTGTTTCATCTCCGAATATCTGAGTAAGTAAGATTTTATACTTTTCCAACTTGATTTAGCCAGATATTTTGTCAAATACGTGTGTGACACTGGTCCCCGCTACAGCATTTAACACTGTGTGTGTGTGTGTGTGTGTGTTTCAGCTTACAGTTCGTTCAAGTGCTACCAGTCTGATCTACTTTTTCATCTCCGAATATCTGAGCAAGTAAGATTTTATACTTTTCCAACTTGATTTAGCCAGATATTTTGTCAAATACTAACACTGGTCCCCGCTACAGCATTTAACACTGTGTGTGTGTTTCAGCTTACAGTTCGTTCAAGTGCTACCAGTCTGATCTACTGTTTCATCTCCGAATATCTGAGCAAGTAAGATTTTATATTTTTCCAACTTGATTTAGCCAGATATTTTGTCAAATACTGACACTGGTCCCCGCTACAGCATTTAACACTGTGTGTGTGTGTGTTTCAGCTTACAGTTCGTTCAAGTGCTACCAGTCTGATCTACTGTTTCATCTCCGAATATCTGAGTAAGTAAGATTTTATACTTTTCCAACTTGATTGAGCCAGATATTTTGTCAAATACTGACACTGGTCCCCGCTACAGCATTTAACACTGTGTGTGTGTGTGTGTTTCAGCTTACAGTTCGTTCAAGTGCTACCAGTCTGATCTACTGTTTCATCTCCGAATATCTGAGCAAGTAAGATTTTATACTTTTCCAACTTGATTTAGCCAGATATTTTGTCAAACACGTGTGTGACACTGGTCCCCGCTACAGCATTTAACACTTGTGTGTGTGTGTGTGTTTCAGCTTACAGTTCGTTCAAGTGCTACCAGTCTGATCTACTGTTTCATCTCCGAATATCTGAGTAAGTAAGATTTTATACTTTTCCAACTTGATTTAGCCAGATATTTTGTCAAGCACGTGTGTGACACTGGTCCCCACTACAGCATTTAACACTGTGTGTGTGTGTGTGTGTGTGTGTGTGTGTTTCAGCTTACAGTTCGTTCAAGTGCTACCAGTCTGATCTACTGTTTCATCTCCGAATATCTGAGTAAGTAAGATTTTATACTTTTCCAACTTGATTTAGCCAGATATTTTGTCAAATACTGACACTGGTCCCCGCTACAGCATTTAACACTGTGTGTGTGTGTGTTTCAGCTTACAGTTCTTTCAAGTGCTACCAGTCTGATCTACTTTTTCATCTCCGAATATCTGAGCAAGTAAGATTTTATACTTTTCCAACTTGATTTAGCCAGATATTTTGTCAAATACTGACACTGGTCCCCGCTACAGCATTTAACACTGTGTGTCTGTGTGTGTGTTTCAGCTTACAGTTCGTTCAAGTGCTACCAGTCTGATCTACTGTTTCATCTCCGAATATCTGAGCAAGTAAGATTTTATACTTTTCCAACTTGATTTAGCCAGATATTTTGTCAAATACTGACACTGGTCCCCGCTACAGCATTTAACACTGTGTGTGTGTTTCAGCTTACAGTTCGTTCAAGTGCTACCAGTCTGATCTACTGTTTCATCTCCGAATATCTGAGCAAGTAAGATTTTATACTTTTCCAACTTGATTTAGCCAGATATTTTGTCATATACTGACACTGGTCCCCGCTACTGCATTTAACACTGTGTATGTGTGTGTGTTTTAGCTTACAGTTCGTTCAAGTAAGATTTTATACTTTTCCAACTTGATTTAGCCAGATATTTTGTCAAATACTGACACTGGTCCCCGCTACAGCATTTAACACTGTGTGTGTGTGTGTGTGTTTCAGCTTACAGTTCGTTCAAGTGCTACCAGTCTGATCTACTGTTTCATCTCCGAATATCTGAGCAAGTAAGATTTTATACTTTTCCAACTTGATTTAGCCAGATATTTTGTCAAATACTGACACTGGTCCCCGCTACAGCATTTAACACTGTGTGTGTGTGTGTGTGTGTGTGTGTGTGTGTGTGTGTGTGTGTGTGTGTTTCAGCTTACAGTTCGTTCAAGTGCTACCAGTCTGATCTACTGTTTCATCTCCGAATATCTGAGCAAGTAAGATTTTATACTTTTCCAACTTGATTTAGCCAGATATTTTGTCAAATACTGACACTGGTCCCCGCTACAGCATTTAACACTGTGTGTGTGTGTGTGTTTCAGCTTACAGTTCGTTCAAGTGCTACCAGTCTGATCTACTGTTTCATCTCCGAATATCTGAGCAAGTAAGATTTTATACTTTTCCAACTTGATTTAGCCAGATATTTTGTCAAATACTGACACTGGTCCCCGCTACAGCATTTAACACTGTGTGTGTGTGTTTCAGCTTACAGTTCGTTCAAGTGCTACCAGTCTGATCTACTGTTTCATCTCCGAATATCTGAGCAAGTAAGATTTTATACTTTTCCAACTTGATTTAGCCAGATATTTGGTCAAATACTGACACTGGTCCCTGCTACAGCATTTAACACTGTGTGTGTGTGTGTGTTTCAGCTTACAGTTCGTTCAAGTGCTACCAGTCTGATCTACTGTTTCATCTCCGAATATCTGAGCAAGTAAGATTTTATACTTCTCCAACTTGATTTAGCCAGATATTTTGTCAAATACTGACACTGGTCCCCACTACAGCATTTAACACTGTGTGTGTGTGTGTGTGTGTGTGTGTGTGTTTCATCTTACAGTTCGTTCAAGTGCTACCAGTCTGATCTACTGTTTCATCTCCGAATATCTGAGCAAGTAAGATTTTATACTTTTCCAACTTGATTTAGCCAGATATTTTGTCAAATACGTGTGTGACACTGGTCCCCGCTACAGCATTTAACACTGTGTGTGTGTGTGTTTCAGCTTACAGTTCGTTCAAGTGCTACCAGTCTGATCTACTGTTTCATCTCCGAATATCTGAGCAAGTAAGATTTTATACTTTTCCAACTTGATTTAGCCAGATATTTTGTCAAATACTGACACTGGTCCCCGCTAAAGCATTTAACACTGTGTGTGTGTGTGTGTTTCAGCTTACAGTTCGTTCAAGTGCTACCAGTCTGATCTACTGTTTCATCTCCGAATATCTGAGTAAGTAAGATTTTATACTTTTCCAACTTGATTTAGCCAGATATTTTGTCAAATACTGACACTGGTCCCCGCTACAGCATTTAACACTGTGTGTCTGTGTGTGTGTTTCAGCTTACAGTTCGTTCAAGTGCTACCAGTCTGATCTACTGTTTCATCTCCGAATATCTGAGTAAGTAAGATTTTATACTTTTCCAACTTGATTTAGCCAGATATTTTGTCAAATACTGACACTGGTCCCCGCTACAGCATTTAACACTGTGTCTGTGTGTGTGTTTCAGCTTACAGTTCGTTCAAGTGCTACCAGTCTGATCTACTGTTTCATCTCCGAATATCTGAGCAAGTAAGATTTTATACTTTTCCAACTTGATTTAGCCAGATATTTTGTCAAATACTGACACTGGTCCCCGCTACAGCATTTAACACTGTGTGTGTGTTTCAGCTTACAGTTCGTTCAAGTGCTACCAGTCTGATCTACTGTTTCATCTCCGAATATCTGAGCAAGTAAGATTTTATATTTTTCCAACTTGATTTAGCCAGATATTTTGTCAAATACTGACACTGGTCCCCGCTACAGCATTTAACACTGTGTGTGTGTGTGTTTCAGCTTACAGTTCGTTCAAGTGCTACCAGTCTGATCTACTGTTTCATCTCCGAATATCTGAGCAAGTAAGATTTTATACTTTTCCAACTTGATTTAGCCAGATATTTTGTCAAATACGTGTGTGACACTGGTCCCCGCTACAGCATTTAACACTGTGTGTGTTTCAGCTTACAGTTCGTTCAAGTGCTACCAGTCTGATCTACTGTTTCATCTCCGAATATCTGAGTAAGTAAGATTTTATACTTTTCCAACTTGATTTAGCCAGATATTTTGTCAAATACGTGTGTGACACTGGTCCCCGCTACAGCATTTAACACTGTGTGTGTGTGTGTGTTTCAGCTTACAGTTCGTTCAAGTGCTACCAGTCTGATCTACTGTTTCATCTCCGAATATCTGAGCAAGTAAGATTTTATACTTTTCCAACTTGATTTAGCCAGATATTTTGTCAAATACTGACACTGGTCCCCGCTACAGCATTTAACACTGTGTGTGTGTTTCAGCTTACAGTTCGTTCAAGTGCTACCAGTCTGATCTACTGTTTCATCTCCGAATATCTGAGCAAGTAAGATTTTATATTTTTCCAACTTGATTTAGCCAGATATTTTGTCAAATACTGACACTGGTCCCCGCTACAGCATTTAACACTGTGTGTGTGTGTGTTTCAGCTTACAGTTCGTTCAAGTGCTACCAGTCTGATCTACTGTTTCATCTCCGAATATCTGAGTAAGTAAGATTTTATACTTTTCCAACTTGATTTAGCCAGATATTTTGTCAAATACTGACACTGGTCCCCGCTACAGCATTTAACACTGTGTGTGTGTGTGTGTGTTTCAGCTTACAGTTCGTTCAAGTGCTACCAGTCTGATCTACTGTTTCATCTCCGAATATCTGAGCAAGTAAGATTTTATACTTTTCCAACTTGATTTAGCCAGATATTTTGTCAAACACGTGTGTGACACTGGTCCCCGCTACAGCATTTAACACTGTGTGTGTGTGTGTGTTTCAGCTTACAGTTCGTTCAAGTGCTACCAGTCCGATCTACTGTTTCATCTCCGAATATCTGAGTAAGTAAGATTTTATACTTTTCCAACTTGATTTAGCCAGATATTTTGTCAAGCACGTGTGTGACACTGGTCCCCACTACAGCATTTAACACTGTGTGTGTGTGTGTGTGTGTGTGTGTGTGTGTGTGTGTGTTTCAGCTTACAGTTCGTTCAAGTGCTACCAGTCTGATCTACTGTTTCATCTCCGAATATCTGAGTAAGTAAGATTTTATACTTTTCCAACTTGATTTAGCCAGATATTTTGTCAAATACTGACACTGGTCCCCGCTACAGCATTTAACACTGTGTGTCTGTGTGTGTGTTTCAGCTTACAGTTCGTTCAAGTGCTACCAGTCTGATCTACTGTTTCATCTCCGAATATCTGAGCAAGTAAGATTTTATACTTTTCCAACTTGATTTAGCCAGATATTTTGTCAAATACTGACACTGGTCCCCGCTACAGCATTTAACACTGTGTGTGTGTGTGTGTGTGTTTCAGCTTACAGTTCGTTCAAGTGCTACCAGTCTGATCTACTGTTTCATCTCCGAATATCTGAGCAAGTAAGACTTTATACTTTTCCAACTTGATTTAGCCAGATATTTTGTCAAATACGTGTGTGACACTGGTCCCCGCTACAGCATTTAACACTGTGTGTGTTTCAGCTTACAGTTCGTTCAAGTGCTACCAGTCTGATCTACTGTTTCATCTCCGAATATCTGAGTAAGTAAGATTTTATACTTTTCCAACTTGATTTAGCCAGATATTTTGTCAAATACGTGTGTGACACTGGTCCCCGCTACAGCATTTAACACTGTGTGTGTGTGTGTGTGTGTGTTTCAGCTTACAGTTCGTTCAAGTGCTACCAGTCTGATCTACTTTTTCATCTCCGAATATCTGAGCAAGTAAGATTTTATACTTTTCCAACTTGATTTAGCCAGATATTTTGTCAAATACTAACACTGGTCCCCGCTACAGCATTTAACACTGTGTGTGTGTTTCAGCTTACAGTTCGTTCAAGTGCTACCAGTCTGATCTACTGTTTCATCTCCGAATATCTGAGCAAGTAAGATTTTATATTTTTCCAACTTGATTTAGCCAGATATTTTGTCAAATACTGACACTGGTCCCCGCTACAGCATTTAACACTGTGTGTGTGTGTGTTTCAGCTTACAGTTCGTTCAAGTGCTACCAGTCTGATCTACTGTTTCATCTCCGAATATCTGAGTAAGTAAGATTTTATACTTTTCCAACTTGATTTAGCCAGATATTTTGTCAAATACTGACACTGGTCCCCGCTACAGCATTTAACACTGTGTGTGTGTGTGTGTTTCAGCTTACAGTTCGTTCAAGTGCTACCAGTCTGATCTACTGTTTCATCTCCGAATATCTGAGCAAGTAAGATTTTATACTTTTCCAACTTGATTTAGCCAGATATTTTGTCAAACACGTGTGTGACACTGGTCCCCGCTACAGCATTTAACACTGTGTGTGTGTGTGTGTTTCAGCTTACAGTTCGTTCAAGTGCTACCAGTCTGATCTACTGTTTCATCTCCGAATATCTGAGCAAGTAAGATTTTATACTTTTCCAACTTGATTTAGCCAGATATTTTGTCAAACACGTGTGTGACACTGGTCCCCGCTACAGCATTTAACACTTGTGTGTGTGTGTGTGTTTCAGCTTACAGTTCGTTCAAGTGCTACCAGTCTGATCTACTGTTTCATCTCCGAATATCTGAGTAAGTAAGATTTTATACTTTTCCAACTTGATTTAGCCAGATATTTTGTCAAGCACGTGTGTGACACTGGTCCCCACTACAGCATTTAACACTGTGTGTGTGTGTGTGTGTGTGTGTGTGTTTCAGCTTACAGTTCGTTCAAGTGCTACCAGTCTGATCTACTGTTTCATCTCCGAATATCTGAGTAAGTAAGATTTTATACTTTTCCAACTTGATTTAGCCAGATATTTTGTCAAATACTGACACTGGTCCCCGCTACAGCATTTAACACTGTGTGTGTGTGTGTGTGTGTGTGTTTCAGCTTACAGTTCTTTCAAGTGCTACCAGTCTGATCTACTTTTTCATCTCCGAATATCTGAGCAAGTAAGATTTTATACTTTTCCAACTTGATTTAGCCAGATATTTTGTCAAATACTGACACTGGTCCCCGCTACAGCATTTAACACTGTGTGTCTGTGTGTGTGTTTCAGCTTACAGTTCGTTCAAGTGCTACCAGTCTGATCTACTGTTTCATCTCCGAATATCTGAGCAAGTAAGATTTTATACTTTTCCAACTTGATTTAGCCAGATATTTTGTCAAATACTGACACTGGTCCCCGCTACAGCATTTAACACTGTGTGTGTGTTTCAGCTTACAGTTCGTTCAAGTGCTACCAGTCTGATCTACTGTTTCATCTCCGAATATCTGAGCAAGTAAGATTTTATACTTTTCCAACTTGATTTAGCCAGATATTTTGTCATATACTGACACTGGTCCCCGCTACTGCATTTAACACTGTGTATGTGTGTGTGTTTTAGCTTACAGTTCGTTCAAGTAAGATTTTATACTTTTCCAACTTGATTTAGCCAGATATTTTGTCAAATACTGACACTGGTCCCCGCTACAGCATTTAACACTGTGTGTGTGTGTGTGTGTGTGTGTGTGTGTGTGTGTGTGTGTGTGTGTGTGTTTCAGCTTACAGTTCGTTCAAGTGCTACCAGTCTGATCTACTGTTTCATCTCCGAATATCTGAGCAAGTAAGATTTTATACTTTTCCAACTTGATTTAGCCAGATATTTTGTCAAATACTGACACTGGTCCCCGCTACAGCATTTAACACTGTGTGTGTGTGTGTGTTTCAGCTTACAGTTCGTTCAAGTGCTACCAGTATGATCTACTGTTTCATCTCCGAATATCTGAGCAAGTAAGATTTTATACTTTTCCAACTTGATTTAGCCAGATATTTTGTCAAATACTGACACTGGTCCCCGCTACAGCATTTAACACTGTGTGTGTGTGTTTCAGCTTACAGTTCGTTCAAGTGCTACCAGTCTGATCTACTGTTTCATCTCCGAATATCTGAGCAAGTAAGATTTTATACTTTTCCAACTTGATTTAGCCAGATATTTGGTCAAATACTGACACTGGTCCCTGCTACAGCATTTAACACTGTGTGTGTGTGTGTGTTTCAGCTTACAGTTCGTTCAAGTGCTACCAGTCTGATCTACTGTTTCATCTCCGAATATCTGAGCAAGTAAGATTTTATACTTCTCCAACTTGATTTAGCCAGATATTTTGTCAAATACTGACACTGGTCCCCACTACAGCATTTAACACTGTGTGTGTGTGTGTGTGTGTGTGTGTGTGTTTCATCTTACAGTTCGTTCAAGTGCTACCAGTCTGATCTACTGTTTCATCTCCGAATATCTGAGCAAGTAAGATTTTATACTTTTCCAACTTGATTTAGCCAGATATTTTGTCAAATACGTGTGTGACACTGGTCCCCGCTACAGCATTTAACACTGTGTGTGTGTGTGTTTCAGCTTACAGTTCGTTCAAGTGCTACCAGTCTGATCTACTGTTTCATCTCCGAATATCTGAGCAAGTAAGATTTTATACTTTTCCAACTTGATTTAGCCAGATATTTTGTCAAATACGTGTGTGACACTGGTCCCCGCTACAGCATTTAACACTGTGTGTGTGTGTGTTTCAGCTTACAGTTCGTTCAAGTGCTACCAGTCTGATCTACTGTTTCATCTCCGAATATCTGAGTAAGTAAGATTTTATACTTTTCCAACTTGATTTAGCCAGATATTTTGTCAAATACTGACACTGGTCCCCGCTACAGCATTTAACACTGTGTGTCTGTGTGTGTGTTTCAGCTTACAGTTCGTTCAAGTGCTACCAGTCTGATCTACTGTTTCATCTCCGAATATCTGAGCAAGTAAGTTTTTATACTTTTCCAACTTGATTTAGCCAGATATTTTGTCAAACACGTGTGTGACACTGGTCCCCGCTACTGCATTTAACACTGTGTGTGTGTTTCAGCTTACAGTTCGTTCAAGTGCTACCAGTCTGATCTACTGTTTCATCTACGAATATCTGAGCAAGTAAGATTTTATACTTTTCCAACTTGATTTAGCCAGATATTTTGTCAAATACTGACACTGGTCCCCGCTACAGCATTTAACACTGTGTGTGTGTGTTTCAGCTTACAGTTCGTTCAAGTGCTACCAGTCTGATCTACTGTTTCATCTCCGAATATCTGAGCAAGTAAGATTTTATACTTTTCCAACTTGATTTAGCCAGATATTTTGTCAAATACTGACACTGGTCCCCGCTAGAGCATTTAACACTGTGTGTGTGTGTGTTTCAGCTTACAGTTCGTTCAAGTGCTACCAGTCTGATCTACTGTTTCATCTCCGAATATCTGAGTAAGTAAGATTTTATACTTTTCCAACTCGATTTAGCCAGATATTTTGTCAAATACGTGTGTGACACTGGTCCCCGCTACAGCATTTAACACTGTGTGTGTGTGTGTGTGTTTCAGCTTACAGTTCGTTCAAGTGCTACCAGTCTGATCTACTGTTTCATCTCCGAATATCTGAGTAAGTAAGATTTTATACTTTTCCAACTTGATTTAGCCAGATATTTTGTCAAATACTGACACTGGTCCCCGCTACAGCATTTAACACTGTGTGTCTGTGTGTGTGTTTCAGCTTACAGTTCGTTCAAGTGCTACCAGTCTGATCTACTGTTTCATCTCCGAATATCTGAGCAAGTAAGATTTTATACTTTTCCAACTTGATTTAGCCAGATATTTTGTCAAATACTGACACTGGTCCCCGCTACAGCATTTAACACTGTGTGTCTGTGTGTGTGTTTCAGCTTACAGTTCGTTCAAGTGCTACCAGTCTGATCTACTGTTTCATCTCCGAATATCTGAGCAAGTAAGATTTTATACTTTTCCAACTTGATTTAGCCAGATATTTTGTCAAATACTGACACTGGTCCCCGCTACAGCATTTAACACTGTGTGTGTGTGTTTCAGCTTACAGTTCGTTCAAGTGCTACCAGTCTGATCTACTGTTATCATCAGTAGATCATCATCAGTTATCATCTCCGTTATCATCTCCCACTTGATTTAGCCAGATATTTTGTCAAGCACGTATGTGACACTGGTCCCCGCTACAGCATTTAACACTGTGTGTGTGTGTTTCAGCTTACAGTTCGTTCAAGTGCTACCAGTGTGATCTACTGTTTCATCTCCGAATATCTGAGCAAGTAAGATTTTATACTTTTCCAACTTGATTTAGCCAGATATTTTGTCAAATACTGACACTGGTCCCCGCTACAGCATTTAACACTGTGTGTGTGTGTGTGTTTCAGCTTACAGTTCGTTCAAGTGCTACCAGTCTGATCTACTGTTATCATCAGTAGATCATCATCAGTTATCATCTCCGAATATCTGAGTAAGTAAGATTTTATACTTTTCCAACTTGATTTAGCCAGATATTTTGTCAAATACGTGTGTGACACTGGTCCCCGCTACAGCATTTAACACTGTGTGTGTGTGTGTGTTTCAGCTTACAGTTCGTTCAAGTGCTACCAGTCTGATCTACTGTTTCATCTCCGAATATCTGAGCAAGTAAGATTTTATACTTTTCCAACTTGATTTAGCCAGATATTTTGTCAAATACTGACACTGGTCCCCACTACAGCATTTAACACTGTGTGTGTGTATGTGTGTTTCAGCTTACAGTTCGTTCAAGTGCTACCAGTCTGATCTACTGTTTCATCTCCGAATATCTGAGTAAGTATGATTTTATACTTTTCCAACTTGATTTAGCCAGATATTTTGTCAAATACTGACACTGGTCCCCGCTACAGCATTTAACACTGTGTGTGTGTTTCAGCTTACAGTTCGTTCAAGTGCTACCAGTCTGATCTACTGTTTCATCTACGAATATCTGAGCAAGTAAGATTTTATACTTTTCCAACTTGATTTAGCCAGATATTTTGTCAAATACTGACACTGGTCCCCGCTACAGCATTTAACACTGTGTGTGTGTGTGTTTCAGCTTACAGTTCGTTCAAGTGCTACCAGTCTGATCTACTGTTTCATCTCCGAATATCTGAGCAAGTAAGTTTTTATACTTTTCCAACTTGATTTAGCCAGATATTTTGTCAAATACGTGTGTGACACTGGTCCCCGCTACAGCATTTAACACTGTGTGTCTGTGTGTGTGTTTCAGCTTACAGTTCGTTCAAGTGCTACCAGTCTGATCTACTGTTTCATCTCCGAATATCTGAGCAAGTAAGTTTTTATACTTTTCCAACTTGATTTAGCCAGATATTTTGTCAAGCACGTATGTGACACTGGTCCCCACTACAGCATTTAACACTGTGTGTGTGTGTGTGTGTGTGTTTCAGCTTACAGTTCGTTCAAGTGCTACCAGTCTGATCTACTGTTTCATCTACGAATATCTGAGCAAGTAAGTTTTTATACTTTTCCAACTTGATTTAGCCAGATATTTTGTCAAGCACGTATGTGACACTGGTCCCCACTACAGCATTTAACACTGTGTGTGTGTGTGTGTGTGTGTGTGTGTGTTTCAGCTTACAGTTCGTTCAAGTGCTACCAGTCTGATCTACTGTTTCATCTCCGAATATCTGAGCAAGTAAGATTTTATACTTTTCCAACTTGATTTAGCCAGATATTTTGTCAAGCACGTATGTGACACTGGTCCCCACTACAGCATTTAACACTGTGTGTGTGTGTGTGTGTGTTTCAGCTTACAGTTCGTTCAAGTGCTACCAGTCTGATCTACTGTTTCATCTCAGAATATCTGAGCAAGTAAGATTTTATACTTTTCCAACTTGATTTAGCCAGATATTTTGTCAAATACTGACACTGGTTCCTTTCGGCAACTCCCTGAGGGGTGTTGCAGCTCACTGCGGCTGATTCCTTAGTGCGACGGTTAAGACATTGGGTGAAGGAACCTGGGCGCAGAGCCACCCATGGGTTTTTTGTCGACACCCCCACCTGGGGTTGCCGCGAAACTGCCTATGGTCTGATTTCTTGGGCTGATGATTGAGACGGTGGGCGCCCACCGTCCCAGCCGTTGCCTCAAGGAGTCTGGCTGCAGGGAAGTCGCGTCAAACCCAGGCAGGTATCGGCTAAACCCTTGGGTGGGCGATGCGTTTGGGTCTGAGTCCTTGGGCGACGGTGGGGGTGTTGTGACGACTCCGGTCGCCACAGCTCCCTCTGGACTCAGTTCTCCATCCCATGGTAAGTTCGGTGGGCGATACGTTTGGGACTGGGTCCTTGGGCAACGGTGAGGGGGTGTCGTGACGACTCCGGTCGCCACGGCTCCCTGTGTACTCAGTCCTCCTTCTTTCCTTTTCCCATTTCTTTCAGGGCCATATCAAGATCAGATGGAGGACCAGCACCTGTCCCAGAGGTGTCCGCAGAGCGATGAAATCAACATTGATTCCATGTGAGAATATTAGATATAATGATTACGACATTGAGTGAGTCCTGATGTTACCTAATTCCAATAGAGTTCAGAATGTCTGTAAATTCCAATGGTGGCCTGTACACAGTAGCCAGCACAAGTCTTAAATGGAATTTTGCACTTACACCAGATAGAGGTCTAGATTCAAATATAATGCTTTTGAAGTGAGGGTGCGTTATGCAACACTGAGTTATACTGAAATCAGTACTATAATTACAGCAACACCTCCTTCGTTTCCTATTAGCCGAAGCTCGTGTTTATAACCGTAATCTTTGTAGTTTTTCCCCCCCCCCCCCGTTCCATGTTTTTAAATGACAAACCGCTCTGTGTGATCGGGGCCTCAGCTCTTTGTTTGTTCCCCTGTGGTTAATGTGAAAATGATGAAATAAAGTGACTAGAAAGATTTTAAGTGCTGATAACAGCTGTGTTCTTGAAGTAATTAAATAGATTTACGCCCCAATACAGGATACAAGATGAAAGACGAGAGGGCGTGGTTTAAACTAAAACAACTGCGGCGCTTGTGAGTGGAGAAAAACAGAATAAAAGTGTACATGTGTAAAAGGAATAAATAGGGTTATACATGAAATATGTCACTTAAATTAACAGATTAACAAAATGAAGAAAAAACGGTCACAAAAAGGAACCCAATTTCATAGTTGAACAAACGAGTTCGCGGAGAGGAAACGGACGGCAGAAAGCGCGCCCCGTTATTCTTTATTTTACAAAGGCACAACGTTTTGTTTTTATTGTGTGTGTGTATAAGAAATTATGGTCTGTTCCCAACAACTTCCACTCCAATATATATATATCAAAATGTTCCTTCACTTAAAAGAGCTTAATTATCATATAGAGACAATTACATCCAATCTCAGTAATATGTAAATAGTATCACAGAGGGCAACCAATAACCATCTTGATTACAGGGACTTCAAATAGCTTGTCACCTTAACATTTAACCTGTTCTATTTTAACAGAAGATCAAAGATGTGACCACTACAGATAGATCTTGTCACCTTAACCTTTTGCTGTTCTGATTTCACAGAACATCAAAGATGTGGGCACAGAGGAAAGATCCTCAATTTACATTTAAGACAGAGTTTCAGCCTCATGTTGAGAGGGAAGACGAATCTGTTATTCTTAAATTACACTTAAAAACAGAGCTTCATTTACATGTAGAGGGGGAAGACAAACGAAATAGAGGATAAATGTTTGAGCTGAGAGGATGAGATTCATTCTGTGGGACTCCGCTGAATCCAAGGTGCTTTGTGTACCTTGCCACTGCTATGCTGTAATAAACTTCATTTTTGAGATCTTCGACGTCCACTTCATTTTTTCTTACATTGGCGAGCCAGACCCAGGAATCGACGGATTTCCAACAAAAAAGGGAAAAGGTAAGAAAAAGCTGTTTTCTTTCATTTATGCTGTTTTTGTCAAGGAATTCCTCGGTTTAAAAAAAAAATCTAGAAAAGAAAAATTAAGGACAGAAGAGATCGAATTTGGTTTATTCAGTATTAGCAGGAGGAGTTTTAAGCCTATTCCGTACATTTTTGTTAAAGATTCTAACGTAACTGAATAAGCCCGAAGCAGTGTGGTAGCAGACTTGTATTGGAATTGTTGTTTCTAAAGTAATTGAAACAAAGTGCTTAAGTGTAAAGTTTCTAAAGTAACTGAAATTTGGTGTTGGTCTCTTATAATTCTGTTAAGATTCTAAAGTAATTGAATAAACCCGAAGTGGTGACAGAGTTATATTAGATTGGTTGTTTCTAAAGTAACTGAAACAAATGTATATGTTTCTAATGTACTTGAAACCGATTGTGAAGTTGTAATAATTCTGAGGAAATTCTAAAGTAATTGAATAGACCCGACGCAGTGTGGTCACAGAATTATTTCACAACTATTGTGTGTTATAGCATAGGCTAGACTAGTGAGTCTGATGTGCCGTGACTTTGTGAAGTTTAAAACAAAGAACCCTGAAGCAGTGTGGCTTTGCCCGACGTACTGTGGCATAAATATAGTTTGAACCCGAAGTACTGATAAGCAAGCTGTTTTAAGAAAATAACATAAAAAACCCGACGTAGTGTGGTTGTGTCTGACGTACTGTGACAGTGTTAATTTTTTTGATATTGTTTAAGCCTGACGTACTGTGGCCAAGTTGTTTTAAGAATATACCATAAAACCAGACATAGTGTGGTTTTGTCCGACGTACTGTGACAGTGTTGCATTTCTTAACTGTTTTGCGTAACGAAATTTAAGGACCAATGGATTGTGGCTGTGGTTAAGTTTAGAAGCCTCAGGTAGTGTGGCTATTTTGATCATTTGTGTCCGAAGTACTGGAGCTGTGAATAATTAGACTAACGGATATCTTAAAGGAACTAGATAACGTGTAGTCATTTAAATCAGACTTTGTGAATAACTATTAGATCACGAGATATTTTAAAGCCCGATAAGACTTTTGAAAATGGAAGAAATTATTGTTAAATACATCGCTAAACACGGTTCTCAGGGAATGTTTGACGGAATAGAGAATATTGTTGATAAACCGTACAAGTGGGCTATCTCTAAGTTTGAAAATGATCCCAAAATGCCTAAGAACAAAAATGGGAAAATTGCTAATGCGCTTCAAGCTCTTTTTGCTTCATACAAAGTAACTAGGAGGAGAGTAGATGAGTTAGAGGCTGAAAATGAGCGACTCAGTGTTGGGGTAATTTCTACAAAAAATTACCTGGCTAGTGAAACGATATGGAAAGAAGAAAAGGTCAAGATGCAGAATGAGATTGCACTTCTTAGAACTAACAATAGTATGCTTAAATCATCTGTGGAAACATTGTCCAACAATTTGGAGGAGGCGAAGGCGGCTTGTCAGTTTATGATAAAGAATGGCACAACTGAGAAAAACCCTGGTAAGACATTGTTAGGTGTCACGTTGTGTAACCCAGTTCCAGAAATGCCAGATTTGCAGGAAGAAGATTATCAGTCATTCAGTAGCCAATACTCTGACTTAGGGCTGGGCGATATGGCTGAAAACTGTATCACGATATAAGTGTTTCATATCGGTCGATATCGATAATTATTGAATTTTTTTATAACATATTTAAAATAAGGACCAGTCCAGGAGACAAATATATTACATTTAAAGATTTTTTATTTTAAACTTAACCTACCTCTGATTATAATCCCATCAGTTAAAAAGGCAGAAATGTCAACACGACCATGGAAAACTCAAAAGTCTAAAATCACAATGAACACTTAACAATTATCTCTTAACATTAAGGTGCAAAATTAAAGAATACGTAAGAAATGCTTTATAAAGGGGTGGGCGATATGGCAAAAATATAATATTACGATTTCTTTCTATAAATTATATAAATCTATTTCTTTCTATTTTCTATAAATTATACATTGATACTTATTAAAGCTATTAATAAAGTTATTAGTCAAGAGCAGTGAGTGATTTTCTCTTTACATTTTGTTGTTTTATTAACATTAAAGGGATAGTTCTCCTAAAAATTCTAATTTTCATAATTTACTCTCTCACGTTGTTTTAAACTCGAATAAGTTTCTTTCTTCTGTTGAAAATAAAAGTTATTTGGAAGAATGTGGGTAACCAAACAGTTGATGTACCCCAGTGACTTCCATAGTATATTTTTCCTCCTATGGAAGTCAATGGGGACCAGCTACTGTTTGGATACCCACATTCTTCAAAATATTAATATTAGAAAATATTAGAAGGCAATTAATACAGGTTTGGAACAACATTAGAGTGCGTAAATAATGAGATAATTTTTATTTTTGGGTGAACTATCCCTTTAAGGACAAGCGGCAGCGTGTTTACTATTACTACTGTCTCTTTAAGAGCTGCGCGCGACGCGTCTATTATACACGCATTTGACAAGCAGATTTTCTCTCAATTTTCTCAAGTTTGCTTTCACTTTAGACATATCCGACTAGTTTATGTAAACCTTGTGTGTATAACAGTATTAGCAAAATAAGACTCGAAAGATAACTTAGTATTCAGGCGCTGGTAGACAGGCTTTTAGTGCATGTGAGCTTCACATGTATGCGCTGAGAAACTAGCTAGAACAGCGCATAAGCACTCGAATAACAGAAAAACTGACGACGGTCTTGCATAATCTGCAGACGACATTGGTCTGACTACGGTCAGACTTTAAGTCAGGCGAGCTGACTTTTTCTGTTTTATCTAGTTACTAGAGAGTGAGTGCCTTTGTTCATGCAATCAAACTTGCTTTGCTGGTTTCTTCCAACGAAAAAAATAAATAAATAATTATCGAACGTTTTATCGAACGCATTTTTTATTGATATTGATTACGTGTCTATCGCGATACATATCGTTATCGTTTTATCGCCCAGCCCTACTCTGACTGTAGAGTTAGATTTCCGATGGCACCAGTTCATTCTACTACGACTACGCCTGCTAGAGAAGGAAGGGAAGAACCAATGACTTCTACCATAGTCCGAGGATTTAATCCAACTGAACTAGATGCTGTGATCAAGAATATTGGGAAATTTGTTCCTGCCAAACAAGATCCATTAGATTTTCTAAAAAACTTGGAGGAATATGCTGAAGTTTACAATTTAACAGATGGTGATGCATGCGTTTTGTTAAGAATGTGTTTGCCTGACACTTTGTCTGGAGCATTAACTCAGAAAGTGAAGAACAGAACTGCTACTAAGTCAGAGAGGAAACAGGCACTGCTGGATGTCCTAGGTGTGATGTCAGTTAATTGGGATAAGATATCTGAGATGCAAATGAGAAAAGGGGAACACCCAGCAGCATTCTCAGAACGATTATTGGAGACATTTAAGACTTTCAGTGGCAATCCTGATATTACTAAGAATGATGTCACTTTCAAGTCTGCCTTGATTAACAAATGTGACAAACTCACCCGGTCTGCTGTGACAATGCTAGTTACACCACTCTCTGAATATAATGACATTATTGCTAAAATGACACAGTTTTACAACAATAATGCTAATGCAAATAGTCAAATGAAAGCTGCCAAATCTAGACATCCAGTTGCTGCCTTTGGCGAGAGAGAATGTTCTACATTGTCTAATGGTTTCCATCATAGACCAAGGAGATTTGCAAGAATAAATTCAGAAGGTGTTATTCTTTGCTATGCATGTGGAAAAGCTG
Source organism: Leuciscus leuciscus (assembly GCF_965113295.1). Lineage (NCBI taxonomy): Eukaryota > Metazoa > Chordata > Actinopteri > Cypriniformes > Leuciscidae > Leuciscus > Leuciscus leuciscus. The sequence goes on along the minus strand of NC_138739.1, from coordinate 1,119,837 downwards.
GTCACATGGCTAGACATTGTCAAGACAGTGAGAGACCTCTTCAAAGCTTTGTCTGTCATGCATGTGGAAAGGATGGTCACATTGCAAGGCACTGTTTGGAGAAAAGAAAGGAAGATCAGGAAGTTGTTTGTTTTGCTTGAGGAAAGATGGGACACAAGGCAAGACAGTGTCACTTTTCACACAAAAGAAAGATGGGCTATAGTGGTTTGCTTAAGAAAATAGGCAATTTAGAAACCCAGTTGGCACTGTTGGAAGGAAATAAAGAAGTCATTCACACCTTGTCAAACATATCACTGCACCAGCAACATGACTGTAGCTCAGTCACAAGCAAATGCTGATGCAAATTAGAATTAGTTTTATGATAGTAACACATTGTAGAAAAAGGTTTACTATCAAAAGGGGGGTGATTCTTTATGATTTATGAAACATGTTTTATTAGCATTGATATGTAGTTGTAATGTATAATAAATGTTTTAAATACATTATGTTTAGAAATAATTTTTAACATGTTTTGAGATGAAACTTCTGTGACTTTGATGTTTGAATGTGAAAAGCTGCTTGTGGGGGAAAGGGGGGCAACCTCTTCTTTTGATTATAGTTTCAGATATAAGCATCGAGATGTTTGCCTGAAATTTGTAACCTCCTGGAGAAAGGTGATCTGGTCGTTTGAAGGACGAGAAGGAAGTGGAGCCAGGGGGATTTTCTCAAGAAAAAGAAAAGAATAGAGATTTCCAGACCTGCAAGATCCAGAACTCCAGGCCTAAAAGACCTAGAAACCCTGAGACCCACCATGGGATGGAAGGAACTGATGAAGAGGCACAGACTTGAACAACACCAGTGACTGCTTCTTCTAGAAGGACTTGCGCTCCAAGTGAAAAAAAAAAAAAAAAATGGACAATGAGAAGTGAAACAAGAGGAGATTTCAGAAACAAACCTTTTCAGAGACTATGGACAGCAGTTTTTCAACATAGAGGGAAAACAAGTGGATAAAGGATGTCCACACTGAGAAAATGGACACAAAATGACACACACACACACACACACACACACACACACACACACACACACACACACACACACACACACACACACACACTATATTGTCTATTGATTGTTGATTATTTGAGTTATCAAAACTAATCAATATGCTAACATCACTGATGTGAACACTACTGTGAGAGCCCAACAAGGCCTTGAAGAAAGACAAGATTTTTGCAAAACAAATGCATGATGGAGATATGGCCTATTCTAGTTTAATTTGGAATGTAACCTTTAAAACGGCTGTATGTGTATGTATCTTTCTTATTATCTATCGGTCAGTGCATTATGTTATGCTGTATGTGTTCCATGCTGAAACGTAAGATTATAGATAATTCCATGATCAATATTGAATGTTCCAAGTGGATATGATGGTTCTTGGTTACCTCGTATAAAAAAAAATTAATAAAAAAAAAAATACATTTCATTATCACAAACTATGATAACTTTGCTCAAGTGAAGAAGAGCCATAACTCAGTGTGCAGGAGGCGTAGATCCCGAAGACGGGTAAGATTCTCTGATGGCCATAGATGGGAACAACCTAAGCCAGGGCTACGCCGCCACTGGGGCACCTGCCCACCAGGTTCGGGAGGTGTTATCTACGGAAAGAGAGTGGTTGTGATGCTACTTTGGGCCAAGAGCATCAAAGGGGGGTCTATAAGAAATTATGGTCTGTTCCCAACAACTTCCACTCCAATATATATATATCAAAATGTTCCTTCACTTAAAAGAGCTTAATTATCATATAGAGACAATTACATCCAATCTCAGTAATATGTAAATAGTATCACAGAGGGCAACCAATAACCATCTTGATTACAGGGACTTCAAATAGCTTGTCACCTTAACATTTAACCTGTTCTATTTTAACAGAAGATCAAAGATGTGACCACTACAGATAGATCTTGTCACCTTAACCTTTTGCTGTTCTGATTTCACAGAACATCAAAGATGTGGGCACAGAGGAAAGATCCTCAATTTACATTTAAGACAGAGTTTCAGCCTCATGTTGAGAGGGAAGACGAATCTGTTATTCTTAAATTACACTTAAAAACAGAGCTTCATTTACATGTAGAGGGGGAAGACAAACGAAATAGAGGATAAATGTTTGAGCTGAGAGGATGAGATTCATTCTGTGGGACTCCGCTGAATCCAAGGTGCTTTGTGTACCTTGCCACTGCTATGCTGTAATAAACTTCATTTTTTGAGATCTTCGACGTCCACTTCATTTTTTCTTACAGTGTGTATACAAGAGAAACTCTTAGAATGTCTACTTTTATATGAAGTCAATAAAATTTAAAAAGGGTTTTCATGTCTCCAAGGTCCTAAAAAACATGGAGACGGCAGAAAGTGCACCCTGTGCTTTTTCTTAATTTTCAAAACAACAGTGCAAAGCAGGGGTTAGGATAGCGTTGAATTCAGAATGCTGAGCATACTGACTTTGTCGTTTCTTGATCTATTTCAGAACTTCCTCCACCCCTTGGGGACGGTGCCACGACTTCCTGCAGACTGAGTCCTCGGGCCGACGGTTGGGACGGTGTCGTGATGTTCCCGAACGCCATGGTTCCCTGTGGACTCTCTACTGTATTCCATGGTAGGTTTCGGTGGGTGACGTTTGGGACGGTTGGCGAAACCGTGTGGGAAACTTCCTGCGGACTGAGTCCTCCGTCCCATGGAAGGTTCGGTGTGGCGATGGGTCCAGGTTCCTTTCGGCAACTCAATGAGGGGTGTTGCAGCTCACTGCGGCTGATTCCTTAGTGCGACAGTTAAGACATTGGGCGCCCACTGTCCCGACCGTTGCCACAGGGAGTCAGTCTGCTGGGAGTTGGACACCCCCCAGGGAGTGCTGAAGGAACCTGGGCGCAGAGCCACCCATGGGTTTTTTGTCGACACCCCCCCCTGGGGTTGCCGCGAAACTGCCTCTGGTCTGATTTCTTGGGCTGATGATTGAGACGGTGGGCGCCCACCGTCCCAGCCGTTGCCTCAAGGAGTCTGGCTGCAGGGAAGTCGCGTCAAACCCAGGCAGGTATCGGCTAAACCCTTGGGTGGGATTGATGCGTTTGGGACTGGGTCCTTGGGCAACGGTGAGGGGGTGTCGTGACGACTCCGGTCGCCACGGCTCCCTGTGGACTCAGTCCTCCTTCTTTCCTTTTCCCATTTCTTTCAGGGCCATATCAAGATCAGATGGTGGACCTGCACCTAGACACGACCACAGCGCATGTAGTCAGCTGGATCCGGGCCGTATCCAGATCAGATGGAGGACCAGCACCTGTCCCGGAGGTGTCCGCAGAGCGATGAAATCAACATTGATTCCATGTGAGAATATTAGATATAATGATTACGACATTGAGTGAGTCCTGATGTTACCTAATTCCAATAGAGTTCAGAATGTCTGTAAATTCCAATGGTGGCCTGCACACAGTAGCCAGCACAAGTCTTAAATGGAATTTTGCACTTACACCAGATAGAGGTCTAGATTCAAATATAATGCTTTTGAAGTGAGGGTGCGTTATGCAACACTGAGTTATACTGAAGTCAGTACTATAAATTACAGCAACACCTCCTTCGTTTCCTATTAGCCGAAGCTCGTGTTTATAACCGTAATCTTTGTAGTTTTTTTTCCCCCCCCGTTCCATGTTTTTAAATGACAAACCGCTCTGTGTGATCGGGGCCTCAGCTTATTGTTTGTTCCCCTGTGATTAATGTGAAAATGATGAAATAAAGTGACTAGAAAGATTTTAAGTGCTGATTACAGCTGTGTTCTTGAAGTAATTAAATAGATTTACGCCCCAATACAGGATACAAGATGAAAGACGAGAGGGCGTGGTTTAAACTAAAACGACTGCGGCGCTTGTGAGTGGAGAAAAACAGAATAAAAGTGTACATGTGTAAAAGGAATAAATAGGGTTATACATGAAATATGTCACTTAAATTAACAGATTAACAAAATGAAGAAAAAACGGTCACAAAAAGGAACCCAATTTCATAGTTGAACAAACGAGTTCGCGGAGAGGAAACGGACGGCAGAAAGCGCGCCCCGTTATTCTTTATTTTACAAAGGCACAACGTTTTGTTTTTATTGTGTGTGTGTATACAAGAGAAACTCTTAGAATGTCTACTTTTATATGAAGTCAATAAAATTGAAAAAGGGTTTTCATGTCTCCAAGGTCCTAAAAAACATGGAGACGGCAGAAAGTGCACCCTGTGCTTTTTCTTAATTTTCAAAACAACAGTGCAAAGCAGGGGTTAGGATAGCGTTGAATTCAGAATGCTGAGCATACTGACTTTGTCGTTTCTTGATCTATTTCAGAACTTCCTCCACCCCTTGGGGACGGTGCCACGACTTCCTGCAGACTGAGTCCTCGGGCCGACGGTTGGGACGGTGTCGTGATGTTCCCGAACGCCATGGTTCCCTGTGGACTCTCTACTGTATTCCATGGTAGGTTTCGGTGGGCGACGTTTGGGACGGTTGGCGAAACCGTGTGGGAAACTCCCTGCGGACTGAGTCCTCCGTCCCATGGAAGGTTCGGTGTGGCGATGGGTCCAGGTTCCTTTCGGCAACTCAATGAGGGGTGTTGCAGCTCACTGCGGCTGATTCCTTAGTGCGACAGTTAAGACATTGGGCGCCCACTGTCCCGACCGTTGCCACAGGGAGTCAGTCTGCTGGGAGTTGGACACCCCCCAGGGAGTGCTGAAGGAACCTGGGCGCAGAGCCACCCATGGGTTTTTTGTCGACACCCCCCCCTGGGGTTGCCGCGAAACTGCCTCTGGGCGCCCACCGTCCCAGCCGTTGCCTCAAGGAGTCTGGCTGCAGGGAAGTCGCGTCAAACCCAGGCAGGTATCGGCTAAACCCTTGGGTGGGCGATGCGTTTGGGTTGTTGAGGATTTTGAGGGAGGTCCATCTGCGGGTGACATTTCACTCACTTCACCTACACTTCAGACTCGACGTCAGAGAAGGAAGGGCCACAATAAGAAGCCTATAACCAAGGGTATTCCCAGCGAACTAGCTGGTTTGTTAAAACACATGACTATCTAAAAATAAGATTTTGAATAAAGAGTTTTTGTCCATAGCTGGTTTTCTCAAGTCACATGAGGGAACAGTGACAAGGGTCTTTGTCCACCAATACAAAGGAACTGTTGTATCTTCGGAGAGCAAGCTGATGACTGGACAGTCATCACAGGACCCAAGCAGTCATGTGTCTCATAGTAAACATGATGAAGATTTCTCAATTCGGACTATAAAAGAAGAGACCTGGACGAAATCAAATTGCTCTTCCTTGCAATCTACAATCCAGAACTCCTGCAATCTGGACAGCAAGAAGCTATTAAGCCTAGCTAGCATTTCTCTGTTAGTTCAGTACTCTATGATAATCTGTAACAAGTGTTCTTTTCAATTTTGATTCTTTTAATAAATATTGTTAAACATTTATTCTAAATCATCTTGTCTGGACCTTGGATTCTTGAGTATTTGCCTCCTTTCCTCTGGATCAGGGAGATCCTAACTGAGAGACACGACAGGAGGGTAAGCATTATTTCTGATATATGAATAATCAGTGTGTGCTTTTGATTGATTGATAGCCTAGCCAAAGAGGCAGCTTACAACAGGGTTATTGTTGTAGAGCGAACACGGTTGAAGAGTACCTAAAAAGGTAGATTTATACTACGAAGGGTAAATTTATTATATCTATAATCCTTATTATCTTTATAATAAAATACGAATTTGTAGAGACTGTTCACCTAACTCTTAAATAGCATGACTAAAAGATAGGCTCTTTAGTTACCGCGGGATTATTTATATATCCAGGTAGGACGTAAAATAATTTGGAACGGTATTAATCATGATAAACTATTACATGGGGGCTCTCCGGTCTTTAATATAATGTAACCCGGAACAAAAATAAATATTAAATCAATCTCTTGAGTGACCCAAAAAGAAAATTCGCAAATAAAATAGAGGACGCTCTATTAAAAAGTAAAAAGCGAAACCGCGCGGCAGAACCAGTGAGTATCTGTAAAACATAGAGAGAATTCCTTAAAAAAGGGAGACAGTTTTCCTAGTCTGCATTTCCAATAAAAAAGACCCAAATGACTCAAATGGCTCAACTACCAAATGATTTAAATGTATGTCCTGCTGCTCAACAAGCATCCGTATACCAAATCACTATAACTAAACGTGATAATTTTCAAAAGCAAAAAACTGCTAAAGAAAAAAATGAAGAATGGTATATAGGAGACTATGAGATAAATAATGGACAGGAATTCATCTGCACTTCAGCAGCAGAAGTGAGGGCTATAATAGAAAGAATTAATAGCACTAGGATGAAAGGGGACAAAATTAAAGTTCATTTTGATCCTGGTTTGGAAGTAACATATAAGCCAACCACAGACCCTAGTATAGAAGTATACTATGGTAAGACAAGAGTGATGTATGATGGTACTGTAATGCCTCAGAGAAAGCGCAGGGATTCTCATGATACAGAAATTTATTTTTCTGATGTAGAAAAACCTGGCCCTAGCACTCAAAAAAGACTAGACTTCCAGGAACCTAGTCCTGGCCTTCAATACATTCCACTGGCAAATGAATTAGTTCATACTTTAAATAGTATGAATAAAACAGTCCACATCAAAAATAGAGGTGAGGATACAACCACCGAGGGTGAAGAAACTGAGTGGGATGGTGAAGGAAGTGTAGTGTATCAGTGGGATGAACCCATCCCACAAAGAAATAGAGTTAATCACAAAAATTCTAGACCATTGTCCCGAGAGAGAAAGAGTAGTAGTTATGCTCGGGAACATATCGATCTAGCAGGAAGAAAAACTCTAACAAAACCAGGGCATAATCTGAAAGAGAAAATCAAAAGAGAGGAGCCCGAATATATGCAGAGAATTTTTCTAGCTGCAACAGGCCCAACATCTGATGAAATTTTGGATATGCCTGACACAAGCATAAAAGCTAAGCAGGATATGATCGCAGAACAAAAAGACTCTTGTCAAAAAGCTCTGTCTTTATTACTCCGCTTGACCCTGTCAGAAAACAGAGGAAGAAGTGGTAGGGACCCTATAATGGGTGATATATTTGAACTCAGAAGAGAAGTTTTGAATGAATCAAAAAACCCTATTTATTATAGGAGACCGTTACCTGAAATTTCAACAAGAAATAAGATGATAGGAGATGATAACCTCTATTATGAGGAAGAAAAGGAAAAACATAGGCCCAGAGGGGGCCTAGGCATAGACTTAGCCGAGATAGCAGCCTCCTCTGTGATGAAAATTAAACAGGAAGAAAGAAGCCCTCAGATGAGGGGGACTTATAGAGAACAATGTGACTATTATGACGAATCTGTGTCGAGTGAGTCTGTTTGCTTGGAAGAAGTATCTGACCAGGGGCATGAAAGGAGAAATAGGGCGAGACCTAAACATACAATAACAGCCACAGAAATAGGAATGTTCAATGGAATGAAACTAGATCCGAAAGATAACATGAGAAGTTGTCAGAAAATAGTGGAACTAGGCAAGAGGCTTAATATTCATGATGAGGATATAGAGCTGATGATTAATCAACTATTGAGTATAAATATAAGGATTAATGATGTTTCCTTACATAAGAGAAACATTTCAGGGGAAACTAAAAAAGAAACGTATGACAAAAGACTGAGAGAAATAAAAATCACAGGACTTTTAATATTCTGCAAAAATAGAGCCCATGATGGAAAAGACCCAGCCCAAACTGTGGAAGAATTGCTGCAGTTTGAAAAAGATCTTCCAGGTCTTCAACGCTTAAAATTTTGTGGACATGAGACTAAATGGGAGGAATTACAGACTTTTGCGGTAAGGTATGATAGGAGGTCCAAACATGAGGCAGAGAAAAAAGGTAATCAAGATTCTAATTACCAAGGAGATGTTAAACAACAAGGTCTGAGACGGTCTGAGAGACTCAAAGCCCAAGGCCATTATGCACAGCAAGGGCCTAAATATGTAGTGCAGTCCAAAAGTTTCAGAGAACAAAGGGACCAATTCAGACCTACTGATTTCCAGAGAAGAGGCAGATCTCAGAATAGAGGAGTGCAGAGAAAGCCTAACTTGGAACAAAGACCACCATTTATTAAAAATGCCAGTAAGCAAACCAGCCCTACATATGTCTCTAAAGAAGAATGGGACAGGTTAACTCCAGAACAACAAAACAAAATCAGAGAACAGAGAGCCAAACAAAAAGCGACTGTAGAAAAATCGTACAGTTCTGGACAGGTTAAACCTAAATATGTGAGAAACAACAAGCTTGAAAAAGCACAAAAATAGGACATCCCCGAAGGAAAAGCGACCATCCAATCTGATCTAATTAAAGAACATGAAGGTTTCTTTTATATAGATTACAATGGTAGAACATTTATTCTGGATACAGGTGCCGAGATTAGCTGCCTTACTGACTTACCTGAGGATGCCATTAAACAAAAAGGCATGATGAGGGTATACAGTTTTAATAAAACTCAAGGTCCAATTGATACTGACTGGTATATGTGGAAAGACATAGCCATTATTCCCAATCAATCAGAGAATCTGATGACATTACAGGATGCAACTAAAATTGTAGGTAAAATTAATAAAGAATTAACAGTCAGATGGATGAAAATGGTCGACCTCAAAGGGGAAATATCCAGAATGGTGCGAGAAACCATGCTTGATAAAAACAAATTGAGAGAAATTCTTGAAAAACATAAAGGTGGTGCAGCTAAATTTAAGAATGATGTAGGCCTTTTAGGTAAAGAATATGAATATGAAATAAAGGGAGGTGTGCATAAACCACAAAGGCAATACCCAATTAATAAAAAAGCTTTACCTGAAATTGAAGAAACTATTAAAGAATTAGAAAAATTAGGAGTTATTAAAGAAATAGAAAACCCTATCACTAATTCACCGCTTCAGGCCGTGATTAAACCTGATAATTCTTACCGCGTCGTTAATAATTTCAAATCTTTGAATAAAGTATCAGAACCAGACAGGAGATACTTAATTAATGGAAAAGATGTAACTAATGGTTTACCTAAAGGTAGAATTTTGACTAAAATTGACCTAGCCAACGGTTTCTGGACAGTTCCATTAACTGAAAATAGTATGGCTAAAACTGCGTTTACCTGCCGATCGAAAGCCTATTGTTTCACAAGGCTTCCGCAAGGATATTTAAATTCCGCAAACGCCTTCCAGTCTATTGTCGTCACGCTAATGACAGGTTTGCCGGTAACAGTTTATATTGACGACCTTTTAATTATAAACGATGATCCAGGTGAACACCTGAAAATCTTGGATGAAGTGTTAACTAGACTGATAAATGCAGGTTTTAAGCCCAGTTACAAAAAGATCGAAATAGGTAAAGAGGAAGTGGATTTTTTAGGCTTTGCTACGACAGGGATGGATCGAGGACTCTCAAAAACTACCAAAGAAAAATTGGAGGATTTGAGACAAAACAGCCCGAAAAGCCTAAAAAGTTTACAAAGTTTCATGGGACAAATGAATTTTATCAGGGATCTGATACCAGGATACGCTTGTCAGGGTTCTGTCACTTCGGTCTAGTTAATTTCTTGGTTTTGTGACAGAGCTCTGACACTCCCTGTTTTGTCTCGTCTCTGTGTGAGTGCGCGGTTCCGAGCGCGCTCGGGCCGTGCACTCACTTGTCTACGTGCCTTGTTATATGTGCGGGGCGTGGTGTTTGGATCCCGACACGTCTGTCTGGTTAGGTTTCGGTTCTGTGTCGGGATTCGGACATCAATGCTCCGCGTGTTTGTTTTCTTTTGTGAGCGCACGGAATGAGCTTTCGCTTGTTCTCGTGCGCTCTGTCTTGTCACGTGAGCGCGTGCGGTTTCGAGTTCGCTCGAGCCGCGCGCTCTTCTGTCTGCATGTGTTTTTTCTTGTCTTGTGCTGTGTAGCACACAGCTTGTTTTTCACTGGCTGTGTGCTTTCATGTTGTCATGTTTTGTGTGAACACGTGGCTTATGAGTTTTCACTAGCTGCGTGTTCATGTCTCGTTTTGCGTTCTAGTCCTGTTTGTTGTGAGCACATGGCTTGTCATGTGTTTCCTTGTGCCATGTGCTCTCTAGTCGATTGTCTAACCCCGCCCACCTTGTTACCTGATTATTGATTCATTTTCCCCACCTGTCCTCCCTCGTTACCTGCTTTGTTTGCTCTCCCTATTTATTCTCCTTGTGTTTGCAGTCCTGTGCTGGTTCGTCGTCGTATCTATGCTGTGTGTTTCCCTGCTGTCAAGTCAAGCTGAGTCAAGTCTAGTCTGTCTTGTTTTTCCCCCTCGGGGTAGTTTTGTTTGTATTTGTTTTATTTTATGCTTAATAAAAGCCCATTCGATCTGCACGTGAGTCCTCGCTACTTCCACCTACCCAAACCCTGACAGAACGAACCAGCCATCAGAGGACTCAGCAGAAAGATGGTCATCTTCCTGTTTCCATCTCCCAGTGCTTGCCCCTCCACTTGTCAGACGATGAAGCACTATGGCAAGCTCTTTTCTCTTCGCCAAGGGGTGTCTACAGTGAAGGAGTTTGCCCACCAGTTTGTCATCACTGCGGAGGGGCTTGACATTAACAACACTGCGCTCAAGGACATTTTCAACAACGGCCTTAATGAGCCTGTCCCTGCCTGGGAGATGGGAATGCTGGGGATTCTTTCATTCTGGCAGTTTGTGGGGTACGTATACAACCGTGGTGAGGAGGGAGGCCTTCCACCTCTTGGCCCACCTCCTATTCACCTCACAAGCTGCCAGGTCCCCAGTCCTCCGATGACCCCTTCGGGGAGAGGGAGGAAGAACAGTTCCGCCTCATCTGCCTCCTACCCACTGGCGGCTGAAGGGGCTGCAGCGCCCCCACTGGCGGCTGAAGGGGCTGCAGCGCCCCCACTGGCGGCTGAAGGGGCTGCAGCGCCCCCACTGGCGGCTGAAGGGGCTGCAGCGCCCCCACTGGCGGCTGAAGGGGCTGCAGCGCCCCCACTGGCGGCTGAAGGGGCTGCAGCGCCCCCACTGGCGGCTGAAGAGACTTCAGCGCCCCCTGTGGCGTTTCTTGAGACTGCAGCAGCACCACCTTGCTCACGGAAACGGAGGAAGAGAAGGAGGGCTCCTGTTGCTCACTCAAGGCCAGTGGTCCCAGTTCCCGTTCCGGTGGTCCCTGTGTCGGGGGTCCCAGTGTCGGTGGTCCCGAGTCCGGTGGTTCCAGTTCCAGTGGTCCCAGTTCCTGCTCCGATGGTCCCAGTGTCGGTGGTCCCGAGTCCGGTGGTTCCAGTTCCAGTGGTTCCAGTTCCAGTGGTCCCTGTGTCTGTGGTCCGGAGACGGAAGAGGAAAAGAAAGGCCTCCTCAACGACTTGTCCGGTGGCTCCGGGCCCGGGGACCGTCCCAGAGGTGACTGCTATCCCTGACTCGCCGTCCAGGCCCCCTGCCCTGCCGGCCCCGCTCAAGCTGCTCGCCCTGCAGGCTCCGCTCAAGCTGCTCGCCCTGCCGGCTCCGCTCAAGCTGCTCGCCCTGCCGGCCCCGCTCAAGCTCCTGGCCCTGCCGGCGCCACCCAAGCTCCTGGCCCTGCCGGCGCCACCCAAGCTCCTGGCCCTGCCGGCGCCACCCAAGCTCTTGGCCCTGCCGGCGCCACCCAAGCTCCTGGCCCTGCCGGCGCCACCCAAGCTCCTTGCCCTGCCGGCGCCACCCAAGCTCCTGGCCTTGCCGGCGCCACCCAAGCTCCTTGCCCTGCCGGCGCCACCCATGCTCCCAGTCATGCCGGGTTCGGCCAAGCTCCCGGAAGCGGTCCCAGAGCCCGTTGCCAGCCCGGAAGCCGTCGCCAAGCAGCCTGCTCCTCCTTATATGGCCTTCCTCACTATAGTCCCTGTCTTTCCCAAGCCTGGCCAGCCTGCTCCGCCTGCCCTGATGGCTCTGCCCTTGCAACCTGTCCTGTCGATGCCACCCAAGGTCCCAGCAACGCCCTGGCCCTCAGCCAGGATTCCAGACCCGCCGGAATCTCCCTGGTCAGTTCCTCCAGCACCGCCCTGGTCCTCAGCCAGGATTCCAGACCCGCCGGAATCTCCCTGGTCTGTCCCTCCGGTTCCACCCTGGTCTTCTGCCATGACCCCAGATCTGTCTGAGCCTCCCTGGCTCAACCCGCCCGTCCCTCCCTGGTCCCTCTTTTTGACTTTGTGGATGTTCCTGCTGGCTCTGACTTGGCTCCCCTCCCTCCCTCCCCACTTTGTCTCTGTGTCTTGATCTTCCTGTCTTGTGTTGTCTGTTGGTGAGTTGTCTTGTCATGTTCCTGTCTTGTTTTTGATGTCCCGCTTTGGGACGCCAGGTGGCGTCCCTTGGAGGAGGGGTAGTGTCAGGGTTCTGTCACTTCGGTCTAGTTAATTTCTTGGTTTTGTGACAGAGCTCTGACACTCCCTGTTTTGTCTCGTCTCTGTGTGAGTGCGCGGTTCCGAGCGCGCTCGGGCCGTGCACTCACTTGTCTACGTGCCTTGTTATATGTGCGGGGCGTGGTGTTTGGATCCCGACACGTCTGTCTGGTTAGGTTTCGGTTCTGTGTCGGGATTCGGACATCAATGCTCCGCGTGTTTGTTTTCTTTTGTGAGCGCACGGAATGAGCTTTCGCTTGTTCTCGTGCGCTCTGTCTTGTCACGTGAGCGCGTGCGGTTTCGAGTTCGCTCGAGCCGCGCGCTCTTCTGTCTGCATGTGTTTTTTCTTGTCTTGTGCTGTGTAGCACACAGCTTGTTTTTCACTGGCTGTGTGCTTTCATGTTGTCATGTTTTGTGTGAACACGTGGCTTATGAGTTTTCACTAGCTGCGTGTTCATGTCTCGTTTTGCGTTCTAGTCCTGTTTGTTGTGAGCACATGGCTTGTCATGTGTTTCCTTGTGCCATGTGCTCTCTAGTCGATTGTCTAACCCCGCCCACCTTGTTACCTATTCATTTTCCCCACCTGTCCTCCCTCGTTACCTGCTTTGTTTGCTCTCCCTATTTATTCTCCTTGTGTTTGCAGTCCTGTGCTGGTTCGTCGTCGTATCTATGCTGTGTGTTTCCCTGCTGTCAAGTCAAGCTGAGTCAAGTCTAGTCTGTCTTGTTTTTCCCCCTCGGGGTAGTTTTGTTTGTATTTGTTTTATTTTATGCTTAATAAAAGCCCATTCGATCTGCACGTGAGTCCTCGCTACTTCCACCTACCCAAACCCTGACAACGCTAAACTAGCTAAACCTCTTTATGGAGCCACAAAAGGAAATGAATTTTATTGGAGCAATGAATTGGAAGATATTAGGCTACAATTAATTGATTTAGCATTAACCTCAGGTAAAATAGCGAGACGAGAACCAGATCAAAAATTGGTAGTAAGTGTTGAAAATACTGCGGATGAAATAGAACTGGTATTGTATAACGAAAAAGATAGGAAAAATCCAATACAGTTCATGTCATACCCAAAACCTGCTAATCAGCTGAAACAGGAACCAAAATCAGCAGCTGACATCTTAGCTAGTATTGCTAAATGCTTGATACCAATAAAAACACTAGCCCTGAAGCAACAAATAATTGTAGAATCAAAAGGTGATGGCATCACTCAGCTAGTGAGGGAATCTAAAAACCTAGTGAGCGAAGCACCTAAAATTCATCAATTTACATGGGCAAAGTGGAGTAAATTGTTGCAGGATACTCAAATTATCTTTGGCCAAAGTAAACTTAACAAAAAAGACAAAATAACAGAAATCCCTAAAGGGGCTAATATTTGTTATTTTACAGATGGCTCTAAAGAAAATGAGGAAGTTTGGTGGGGCTTCATTAGAAAGGAAAAAGGAAAAATAGTTTTCAAACAAAAGGGGCAATTGTCTAATGAAGACTCAGCACAACTGGCTGAAGTGAAAGCCGTAGTGGAAGCCCTAAGGCATATGAAAGCGACAGGGACAAAGAAATCGATTATTGTGTCGGACAGTCATTATGTTTACAAAGCACTAACTGAGTATGTTGCCACTTGGAAACTGAATGGCTTTTGCACTGCTAAAGGAAAGCCATTAAAACAGGACAGTTTATGGAAGGAAATAGCGATATTATTAGAGGAAGTTAAACCGCAGGTGCTACACCAAAGCAGTCACACAGTGCAAACTACATCAGCTGCAAAAGGTAATGCAGAGGTAGACAAATATATTAGACATAAGACAGTTCGAACAACAAAAATTATTAAAGCTATCACTAAGACAAGTGAAAATAATATTGTTGAAAAACTGCACATGGACTTAATGCATCCAAGCCTATCTTATATGGCAAAGTATTGTAAAGCCACAGGGCTTAACATACAAAATCTAAAAACAACCTACCTGAAAATCAGGAAAAAATGTCCTGAATGTAGAAAAGTCATGACCAGCAGGTATAATGATTATGGAGCAATTAAAACAGATAAAGAGAATGAGGAAGTTTCCTTGGACTGGGGTGGACCAGTCAGACCACAGACGAAATTAAGGAACTGTTACTTCTTAGTAATAGTAGATAACTGTTCTAATTTTCTACAGATATACCCATGCAAACAAGCTACTGGCTCGGTAGTCGTAGAAGCACTTAAGGAATGGATAAGATTTCGGGGACCACCTAAAAGAATTAGAGGGGATAATGCACCGAACCTTACAGGACGAGAAGTTGAAGAATATTGTGATTCAATTGGAGTCAAATTAATAAAAAGTGTGAAATATCGACCAGAAAGCAATGGGATAGCGGAAAACGCTGTTAAAAGATGTAAACAATTTTTCATCAAGAACGAAAAGGTGGGCGAATGGGATACGTTGATTAATCAATGTACACATTTTCTAAATTACAGAATCAAACCGAGTGAACTCAAAATCGAAGATCAGCCTGAGCAGGAAAAATTTAGCGCCAATCCATTTAAGGTAGGCGATCAAGTAATAATACTGCATAAAATCAGAGGTAAAAGATTTAGGCAGAAAACTGGAACCGTGGATACGGTTATAAAAGTTACTTCGAATACTACTGTACAATTAGAAAACAACGGAATTTGGTCTTTGAGGGACTTAATTAAGGCATAATCATGAAGAAGGTAGTATTTGAGTCCATTATTGAATCAAAAACAGGATGGGTCAGGTGCCAAAATGAAGCATATGCACTGCTAAGAGTGAAAAAATGGCATGAAGATTGTCCTGATGGTACTATTAGTAGATTGATACCATTCACAAGCTGTTGTATTTGTGAAGCAACAGATGTGGCAGAATTACTTTGGGAAGGTCCGAATGAGTCTCGACCGTCCAAAATGAGCTTAAAAACACTCCCTAGCATGGGAGAACATGACCTTTTTTCCTGGTATAATCCGGAAAAAAGAATCGGCCACTGCGCCTTGGGCGAGATTTCAGTGTGCGGAAACTGCAGACTAGGTAAACAAAAATGGGTCATTCAAAAGATACAACGAGGAGAAACCAATTGTGTCTGTCGAACCTGTAATTTATGTGAAGAAAAACTTATTTTACAAGGCTCGAAATGTTCGTGTACGTTTAGAGATTCTAAACTAGAACTATGCGAGAGATGTGAAAAGCTAGAAGAACGGAAATGGCTACAGACTGTCAGTAAAAAAGAAGTCTGGTTAACCCGGAAATCGAAATTAGCTATGGGATGTGTTTCCCAGGGTAAAATAATGACCTCATGGGTTAGCAATCCACTCCAATTAATGGAAGAAAATGAACAAGCATGGCTATATCGATACTGTGAATTGTCAGGGCTTGGTAATACCTCTTATACAGACCCTCTAGAGATTGGATCCGTATTAGGACAAATATTGGGACAGATCACTTGTTTAGATGCGTGGGAAAGAGTTATCTCACATAATCTAAATGAACCAAAGCAAACCATTTTTGTAAAAAGACAGGGACAGTATGAACGCAGCTCAGCCGAACAATTGATTATTACGGAAATTAAAAATATGAACTTCCTAATTGAACAACATAACTGGGAAACCAGAGCATGGGAAGTGGGAGTAAAAGAGACTGACATAACTAGGATGTCCAGAAGTCAAATTATCATGACTGGGCAGGCCTGTTATAAAATTAAGTATCGAGAAAATGATGCATCTATGATTAAAAGACTGATGGTGAATCTCTGTTGTACCAGGAGTAGTATACAATCCTGAAAATAATGCTAAAGTAATGAGAAACTGGATAGCAGACATAGATCCAGAATATTGGAATTGTACTAATGAAGGAAGTTTTCTAAAATCAGTAGCAGAGTATGGCCCCATGACAGAGAGAGGGATAACCGTAATGAAATGGAATAAACTTGAAGTGCTGAATCAAACACACGTGTTATTAAAAGGGCAGAAAATAGATGAAGCTGCAGCTAAAAACATTAGTGTGATAAACTTCGATCTAGTATGGTGGACATATTCATATGGGAAAATAATCTCCACTTTAGAATGGAATTGTGAGACAGGAAAAGCAAATATAAAGAGACTAAAAATATTAGACGAAGTGAACCAAGGTAAATTAGAAGTTGCAGATGACTTAGAAGTGGCAGATGATATGGAGGAAACCAGAGAAATGGAGTCACCAAAGTCAAGTCCACTAACACCTGCAGCGCAACGCGCAGGGCCAAAACCAATAGATCGTTGGATTCGTATGAGTGAGTTCGGAGACAAAACTATAATTCATTCAATCCATGAAACCAAACCAATAATTCCTGCAAAAACCACAGAGTGGATAAACTGCTACAATAAGCCTCGAGCTACGCCTATGTGCCATAAAGTTCCAGGTTGTCCATGGTTAGGGAAGATGGTTTGGCCGAGTAACAAAGACAGGTCAACTATTGATCACAAAAAACAGTGTGCTCGTAAATTGAACCCAGAGAAGAAAGTTTGGTATTGTGTCATAAAAGCTGAAGCTCCCTGGAATCAAACCCTTATGGAAAAATATGAAAAAGACACTATTACTATATGGCGTAAATGGATAATGAAAAATTATAATTTCACAGAAGGGACAGGTAGTGAAACAGATAGAACTACATGGACCGTGAAGGCCACACTAGAGGGAAAGAAAAGAGCAAATGGTAACTATAGACATCCATATACTCTAGAATATTTTTCGAATGCAGGTATTCCAGAAAAATTTATAACATTATCGGGAATAGCAAAATACCTGACAACGAAAGTAATAGATCAACAATACAGGAGTGCATTGTTGCTGTACATGATGCAGGGAGGGGAAGCCTTAAAACATTACACTATTACTAAAAGACCTAATGGTTACGTAAGATACCACGGAAGACATCAAGACATAAAGGATGAACATACTGGGAAAAAAGAAGTTGATCTTATTTGGCCAGTGCATATGAAATATCTAGGTTCACACAAAATTGTAAACTCCTATAAATCACAGAAGATTGGTCAATGGGAAAGTGGCTACTATTTAAAAGTATCTGATCCAGATAGTTACTCGTGGGGGACTCGGAGTAAAATATATATCAGACCTACTAAAGGAAATTTCAACAAAAGATGGAATGTCACAGACTGGTATGGAGAGCCATGTACTAGACGACAAGAGATAAATATAGTAAAATCTTCAAAAGGAAAGAGATTAGCTTATAACATGAAGTGTGTTAAAGAATTTGATTTAGGAACAGAAGTATTGATGGTAGGTCAAAGAATGGATACAAAGAAAATAGAATTTTGGAGTGATAGAGTAGAGACAAAATATTTATGCACTGGGGACCTATTTAACAATTGGAAGCATGCAACTTTTGGTGCCCCCATCTTTCAGTCTTATGGGGCTAGGAAGACAAAGGGAGGCATTGATAGGAATCACATGTCATGCAACTTTGAAGCCATGGAAGGCGCTCTCTGGGCAGGAGAGAACTTGAAAATCACCCCCTTGATCCTAAAACAAATGGCAGGAGAGGTACAAATCAGAAAGGTATGTGCTATTATACCTTATATTAATTATATAAGTGAATGGAAAGACTTACTACACCCGGTTGACAGCTATTTGGAAGGAGAGAGTATTGGAGGGCATTGGATACATAGAATCGACTTTTGGTCAAAGACCAGGAGCCCTTCAGAGGTAACGCTAATCAAGTTGATCGGAAAAATAGCGAAAACAGCATTTCAAGATATAGGAGGAAAAATTAAGGCAGTGGCCACAAATGTATGGAATATAATGACAGACACATGGGAGATAATAAGAACCGTGCTGTACTGTGTGGGAGGTACGATAGTATTCATTGTAATAATAAGTATTCTAATCAAACTAGTGAAAATATGCATACATTGTAGGAAGCTAAAACAGCTGGCTAACAAAGCCAAGTATAGAAAGATTCCTCTGTCAGCTGATTTCTCCGAGTCAGAGAATGAGAGTGAAGGAGAACTGCCTGCGGCTAGCGTACAGAACATAAAAAGTTAAGGGCTCGTAAAAATCCCTCCATTCTTCTGAAATTCAGCAGACTGAACTGATCAAACCTACTAAGGAACTTTCTTTGAGAAATTTGACCATGGGATCAATGACCAGACCAAATTGGGGAAACAATTCCAATGCAACTTGCTCTGACTTGCCGGTAAATAAATTTCAAATTATAATCTACAATGTCATTTTGATCCTTTACTGGATATTAATGTTTATGGGGTTACAAGGATTATGGCAAATTCCTATTGCAGTATGTAACATAGCCTCATTTAATTTGGAGAAAAGGCTAAATCTGGCAGGTATATTAATCGGACAAGTTGCGAAGGGCCCTAAGATAAAAACCATTTTTGGACTTAGGAGCTTGATCGGACTGGAAATACTTAATATAATACTTATTGCATGTGATTTACTGAAGTATTATCTTGAGCTCCAATCTGTAAAGTATATAGCATTTTCTTCTACACTATTGATGGTTATGTATCTTATGATACTTGCCACCAGGAGAGTAGAAATGGAAGGAACAAAAAGGACTGTTTATGAAATAACTGTAATTGCAACTGCATTTATGATAATGGTCATTGCAAACTACTATGATGATCATATAATGTGTGGTATAGCAATAATGATAGTTAGTAATGATTGGTTTTATGTAACAAAACTGATAAAAGCTGGTAAAGAATGTTGTCTCAATATTGAGCTGACAAACCCTTTTTGTAACTTGTAATTAAGGATACAACAACCCCTGGACAGCAGAGGAAGAGATTCCTGGATGGCATCTCAAATGAAAGTTGTGGAAAAAATATAGTTGAAGTTAAAAGAAACTGTGATATATGTGGAATGCTTCCAGGAGGTTTAAGAATAAGATGTTTTTTCATGGGTCAATGGCAAGACCTATGTTCAAATTGTACTGCAATACAAAATGTGAAAATGGATGAAATTGGGGTAGTGGCTATATCCCAACGAGGAAGAAGAATGGATGTTAGAGGTCCTTGGGTGTCAAAGAGCTTCCTCAGATGGTGCATTGAAATGAAATTTAGGTGCTGTAAAATCGGTGAAATTTTATCGATACAGGCTGGTTCTAGAAACAGTTATACGGCTACTGGGTATCACCTGGAACCCAGGATATACCAAAAGAAAAAGAAAAATGGAGGCTTGAAAACAATAATAGGAATTATTTACAGGCATTGGATTCTGGATAACCCAAGCCAACCCGAAAGTGCTGGACAAAAATTCAAATATAGCTGTGTGTATGTTTCAGCAGGTAGTCCTCTTACCAAAGGCCCCTGGGAACTGGGCGGTGGCATCTTTAACCCTGGACGTGGCCGAAAGAGGACTCATCTTCGCAATCAACCAGTTAAATCTGGACAAACTGCCGAAAGTCTGGCGGAACAAACACGAATTTCAGTGGCAGCCAGCATTCAAAACGGGGCAAAGGCAGGCGGTTATCCAGAGTCTGAGAACCTGGTGTCATCAAGCAGGGATGAGTCAGAATCAAGCCAACTCATTAAAAGTGATGATATGTAAAAATGATGGAATTGGTCATCGCCTGTATGAGATCGAATTTGATCAGGTGACACCTAGCGTGTATTGTACTGATTTTGTAAGCAAGATGGATAGATTTACTGTAAGAGATTTTGTGGGTAAACCAAAACGGAGGCCCAGAGTTAGATTGAACAAGTTTAGAAGAATTAAAGAAGCTCAATCAATGTCAAGAGGGGGTGTTGAGGATTTTGAGGGAGGTCCATCTGCGGGTGACATTTCACTCACTTCACCTACACTTCAGACTCGACGTCAGAGAAGGAAGGGCCACAATAAGAAGCCTATAACCAAGGGTATTCCCAGCGAACTAGCTGGTTTGTTAAAACACATGACTATCTAAAAATAAGATTTTGAATAAAGAGTTTTTGTCCATAGCTGGTTTTCTCAAGTCACATGAGGGAACAGTGACAAGGGTCTTTGTCCACCAATACAAAGGAACTGTTGTATCTTCGGAGAGCAAGCTGATGACTGGACAGTCATCACAGGACCCAAGCAGTCATGTGTCTCATAGTAAACATGATGAAGATTTCTCAATTCGGACTATAAAAGAAGAGACCTGGACGAAATCAAATTGCTCTTCCTTGCAATCTACAATCCAGAACTCCTGCAATCTGGACAGCAAGAAGCTATTAAGCCTAGCTAGCATTTCTCTGTTAGTTCAGTACTCTATGATAATCTGTAACAAGTGTTCTTTTCAATTTTGATTCTTTTAATAAATATTGTTAAACATTTATTCTAAATCATCTTGTCTGGACCTTGGATTCTTGAGTATTTGCCTCCTTCTTTCCTCTGGATCAGGGAGATCCTAACTGAGAGACACGACAGGAGGGTAAGCATTATTTCTGATATATGAATAATCAGTGTGTGCTTTTGATTGATTGATAGCCTAGCCAAAGAGGCAGTTTACAACAGGGTTATTGTTGTAGAGCGAACACGGTTGAAGAGTACCTAAAAAGGTAGATTTATACTACGAAGGGTAAATTTATTATATCTATAATCCTTATTATCTTTATAATAAAATACGAATTTGTAGAGACTGTTCACCTAACTCTTAAATAGCATGACTAAAAGATAGGCTCTTTAGTTACCGCGGGATTATTTATATATCCAGGTAGGACGTAAAATAATTTGGAACGGTATTAATCATGATAAACTATTACAGGGTCTGAGTCCTTGGGCGACGGTGGGGGTGTTGTGACGACTCCGGTCGCCACAGCTCCCTCTGGACTCTGTTCTCCATCCCATGGTAGGTTCGGTGGGCGATACGTTTGGGACTGGGTCCTTGGGCAACGGTGAGGGGGTGTCGTGACGACTCCGGTCGCCACGGCTCCCTGTGGACTCAGTCCTCCTTCTTTCCTTTTCCCATTTCTTTCAGGGCCATATCAAGATCAGATGGTGGACCTGCACCTAGACACGACCACAGCGCATGTAGTCAGCTGGATCCGGGCCGTATCCAGATCAGATGGAGGACCAGCACCTGTCCCGGAGATGTCCGCAGAGCGATGAAATCAACATTGATTCCATGTGAGAATATTAGATATAATGATTACGACATTGAGTGAGTCCTGATGTTACCTAATTCCAATAGAGTTCAGAATGTCTGTAAATTCCAATGGTGGCCTGCACACAGTAGCCAGCACAAGTCTTAAATGGAATTTTGCACTTACACCAGATAGAGGTCTAGATTCAAATATAATGCTTTTGAAGTGAGGGTGCGTTATGCAACACTGAGTTATACTGAAGTCAGTACAATAAATTACAGCAACACCTCCTTCGTTTCCTATTAGCCGAAGCTCGTGTTTATAACCGTAATCTTTGTAGTTTTTTTTCCCCCCCCGTTCCATGTTTTTAAATGACAAACCGCTCTGTGTGATCGGGGCCTCAGCTTATTGTTTGTTCCCCTGTGATTAATGTGAAAATGATGAAATAAAGTGACTAGAAAGATTTTAAGTGCTGATTACAGCTGTGTTCTTGAAGTAATTAAATAGATTTACGCCCCAATACAGGATACAAGATGAAAGACGAGAGGGCGTGGTTTAAACTAAAACGACTGCGGCGCTTGTGAGTGGAGAAAAACAGAATAAAAGTGTACATGTGTAAAAGGAATAAATAGGGTTATACATGAAATATGTCACTTAAATGAACAGATTAACAAAATGAAGAAAAAACGGTCACAAAAAGGAACCCAATTTCATAGTTGAACAAACGAGTTCGCGGAGAGGAAACGGACGGCAGAAAGCGCGCCCCGTTATTCTTTATTTTACAAAGGCACAACGTTTTGTTTTTATTGTGTGTGTGTATACAAGAGAAACTCTTAGAATGTCTACTTTTATATGAAGTCAATAAAATTGAAAAAGGGTTTTCATGTCTCCAAGGTCCTAAAAAACATGGAGACGGCAGAAAGTGCACCCTGTGCTTTTTCTTAATTTTCAAAACAACAGTGCAAAGCAGGGGTTAGGATAGCGTTGAATTCAGAATGCTGAGCATACTGACTTTGTCGTTTCTTGATCTATTTCAGAACTTCCTCCACCCCTTGGGGACGGTGCCACGACTTCCTGCAGACTGAGTCCTCGGGCCGACGGTTGGGACGGTGTCGTGATGTTCCCGAACGCCATGGTTCCCTGTGGACTCTCTACTGTATTCCATGGTAGGTTTCGGTGGGCGACGTTTGGGACGGTTGGCGAAACCGTGTGGGAAACTCCCTGCGGACTGAGTCCTCCGTCCCATGGAAGGTTCGGTGTGGCGATGGGTCCAGGTTCCTTTCGGCAACTCAATGAGGGGTGTTGCAGCTCACTGCGGCTGATTCCTTAGTGCGACAGTTAAGACATTGGGCGCCCACTGTCCCGACCGTTGCCACAGGGAGTCAGTCTGCTGGGAGTTGGACACCCCCCAGGGAGTGCTGAAGGAACCTGGGCGCAGAGCCACCCATGGGTTTTTTGTCGACACCCCCCCCTGGGGTTGCCACGAAACTGCCTCTGGTCTGATTTCTTGGGCTGATGATTGAGACGGTGGGCGCCCACCGTCCCAGCCGTTGCCTCAAGGAGTCTGGCTGCAGGGAAGTCGCGTCAAACCCAGGCAGGTATCGGCTAAACCCTTGGGTGGGCGATGCGTTTGGGTCTGAGTCCTTGGGCGACGGTGGGGGTGTTGTGACGACTCCGGTCGCCACAGCTCCCTCTGGACTCTGTTCTCCATCCCATGGTAGGTTCGGTGGGCGATACGTTTGGGACTGGGTCCTTGGGCAACGGTGAGGGGGTGTCGTGACGACTCCGGTCGCCACGGCTCCCTGTGGACTCAGTCCTCCTTCTTTCCTTTTCCCATTTCTTTCAGGGCCATATCAAGATCAGATGGTGGACCTGCACCTAGACACGACCACAGCGCATGTAGTCAGCTGGATCCGGGCCGTATCCAGATCAGATGGAGGACCAGCACCTGTCCCGGAGATGTCCGCAGAGCGATGAAATCAACATTGATTCCATGTGAGAATATTAGATATAATGATTACGACATTGAGTGAGTCCTGATGTTACCTAATTCCAATAGAGTTCAGAATGTCTGTAAATTCCAATGGTGGCCTGCACACAGTAGCCAGCACAAGTCTTAAATGGAATTTTGCACTTACACCAGATAGAGGTCTAGATTCAAATATAATGCTTTTGAAGTGAGGGTGCGTTATGCAACACTGAGTTATACTGAAGTCAGTACTATAAATTACAGCAACACCTCCTTCGTTTCCTATTAGCCGAAGCTCGTGTTTATAACCGTAATCTTTGTAGTTTTTTTTCCCCCCCCGTTCCATGTTTTTAAATGACAAACCGCTCTGTGTGATCGGGGCCTCAGCTTATTGTTTGTTCCCCTGTGATTAATGTGAAAATTATGAAATAAAGTGACTAGAAAGATTTTAAGTGCTGATTACAGCTGTGTTCTTGAAGTAATTAAATAGATTTACGCCCCAATACAGGATACAAGATGAAAGACGAGAGGGCGTGGTTTAAACTAAAACGACTGCGGCGCTTGTGAGTGGAGAAAAACAGAATAAAAGTGTACATGTGTAAAAGGAATAAATAGGGTTATACATGAAATATGTCACTTAAATTAACAGATTAACAAAATGAAGAAAAAACGGTCACAAAAAGGAACCCAATTTCATAGTTGAACAAACGAGTTCGCGGAGAGGAAACGGACGGCAGAAAGCGCGCCCCGTTATTCTTTATTTTACAAAGGCACAACGTTTTGTTTTTATTGTGTGTGTGTATACAAGAGAAACTCTTAGAATGTCTACTTTTATATGAAGTCAATAAAATTGAAAAAGGGTTTTCATGTCTCCAAGGTCCTAAAAAACATGGAGACGGCAGAAAGTGCACCCTGTGCTTTTTCTTAATTTTCAAAACAACAGTGCAAAGCAGGGGTTAGGATAGCGTTGAATTCAGAATGCTGAGCATACTGACTTTGTCGTTTCTTGATCTATTTCAGAACTTCCTCCACCCCTTGGGGACGGTGCCACGACTTCCTGCAGACTGAGTCCTCGGGCCGACGGTTGGGACGGTGTCGTGATGTTCCCGAACGCCATGGTTCCCTGTGGACTCTCTACTGTATTCCATGGTAGGTTTCGGTGGGCGACGTTTGGGACGGTTGGCGAAACCGTGTGGGAAACTCCCTGCGGACTGAGTCCTCCGTCCCATGGAAGGTTCGGTGTGGCGATGGGTCCAGGTTCCTTTCGGCAACTCAATGAGGGGTGTTGCAGCTCACTGCGGCTGATTCCTTAGTGCGACAGTTAAGACATTGGGCGCCCACTGTCCCGACCGTTGCCACAGGGAGTCAGTCTGCTGGGAGTTGGACACCCCCCAGGGAGTGCTGAAGGAACCTGGGCGCAGAGCCACCCATGGGTTTTTTGTCGACACCCCCCCCTGGGGTTGCCGCGAAACTGCCTCTGGTCTGATTTCTTGGGCTGATGATTGAGACGGTGGGCGCCCACCGTCCCAGCCGTTGCCTCAAGGAGTCTGGCTGCAGGGAAGTCGCGTCAAACCCAGGCAGGTATCGGCTAAACCCTTGGGTGGGCGATGCGTTTGGGTCTGAGTCCTTGGGCGACGGTGGGGGTGTTGTGACGACTCCGGTCGCCACAGCTCCCTCTGGACTCTGTTCTCCATCCCATGGTAGGTTCGGTGGGCGATACGTTTGGGACTGGGTCCTTGGGCAACGGTGAGGGGGTGTCGTGACGACTCCGGTCGCCACGGCTCCCTGTGGACTCAGTCCTCCTTCTTTCCTTTTCCCATTTCTTTCAGGGCCATATCAAGATCAGATGGTGGACCTGCACCTAGACACGACCACAGCGCATGTAGTCAGCTGGATCCGGGCCGTATCCAGATCAGATGGAGGACCAGCACCTGTCCCGGAGATGTCCGCAGAGCGATGAAATCAACATTGATTCCATGTGAGAATATTAGATATAATGATTACGACATTGAGTGAGTCCTGATGTTACCTAATTCCAATAGAGTTCAGAATGTCTGTAAATTCCAATGGTGGCCTGCACACAGTAGCCAGCACAAGTCTTAAATGGAATTTTGCACTTACACCAGATAGAGGTCTAGATTCAAATATAATGCTTTTGAAGTGAGGGTGCGTTATGCAACACTGAGTTATACTGAAGTCAGTACTATAAATTACAGCAACACCTCCTTCGTTTCCTATTAGCCGAAGCTCGTGTTTATAACCGTAATCTTTGTAGTTTTTTTTCCCCCCCCGTTCCATGTTTTTAAATGACAAACCGCTCTGTGTGATCGGGGCCTCAGCTTATTGTTTGTTCCCCTGTGATTAATGTGAAAATGATGAAATAAAGTGACTAGAAAGATTTTAAGTGCTGATTACAGCTGTGTTCTTGAAGTAATTAAATAGATTTACGCCCCAATACAGGATACAAGATGAAAGACGAGAGGGCGTGGTTTAAACTAAAACGACTGCGGCGCTTGTGAGTGGAGAAAAACAGAATAAAAGTGTACATGTGTAAAAGGAATAAATAGGGTTATACATGAAATATGTCACTTAAATTAACAGATTAACAAAATGAAGAAAAAACGGTCACAAAAAGGAACCCAATTTCATAGTTGAACAAACGAGTTCGCGGAGAGGAAACGGACGGCAGAAAGCGCGCCCCGTTATTCTTTATTTTACAAAGGCACAACGTTTTGTTTTTATTGTGTGTGTGTATACAAGAGAAACTCTTAGAATGTCTACTTTTATATGAAGTCAATAAAATTGAAAAAGGGTTTTCATGTCTCCAAGGTCCTAAAAAACATGGAGACGGCAGAAAGTGCACCCTGTGCTTTTTCTTAATTTTCAAAACAACAGTGCAAAGCAGGGGTTAGGATAGCGTTGAATTCAGAATGCTGAGCATACTGACTTTGTCGTTTCTTGATCTATTTCAGAACTTCCTCCACCCCTTGGGGACGGTGCCACGACTTCCTGCAGACTGAGTCCTCGGGCCGACGGTTGGGACGGTGTCGTGATGTTCCCGAACGCCATGGTTCCCTGTGGACTCTCTACTGTATTCCATGGTAGGTTTCGGTGGGCGACGTTTGGGACGGTTGGCGAAACCGTGTGGGAAACTCCCTGCGGACTGAGTCCTCCGTCCCATGGAAGGTTCGGTGTGGCGATGGGTCCAGGTTCCTTTCGGCAACTCAATGAGGGGTGTTGCAGCTCACTGCGGCTGATTCCTTAGTGCGACAGTTAAGACATTGGGCGCCCACTGTCCCGACCGTTGCCACAGGGAGTCAGTCTGCTGGGAGTTGGACACCCCCCAGGGAGTGCTGAAGGAACCTGGGCGCAGAGCCACCCATGGGTTTTTTGTCGACACCCCCCCCTGGGGTTGCCACGAAACTGCCTCTGGTCTGATTTCTTGGGCTGATGATTGAGACGGTGGGCGCCCACCGTCCCAGCCGTTGCCTCAAGGAGTCTGGCTGCAGGGAAGTCGCGTCAAACCCAGGCAGGTATCGGCTAAACCCTTGGGTGGGCGATGCGTTTGGGTCTGAGTCCTTGGGCGACGGTGGGGGTGTTGTGACGACTCCGGTCGCCACAGCTCCCTCTGGACTCTGTTCTCCATCCCATGGTAGGTTCGGTGGGCGATACGTTTGGGACTGGGTCCTTGGGCAACGGTGAGGGGGTGTCGTGACGACTCCGGTCGCCACGGCTCCCTGTGGACTCAGTCCTCCTTCTTTCCTTTTCCCATTTCTTTCAGGGCCATATCAAGATCAGATGGTGGACCTGCACCTAGACACGACCACAGCGCATGTAGTCAGCTGGATCCGGGCCGTATCCAGATCAGATGGAGGACCAGCACCTGTCCCGGAGATGTCCGCAGAGCGATGAAATCAACATTGATTCCATGTGAGAATATTAGATATAATGATTACGACATTGAGTGAGTCCTGATGTTACCTAATTCCAATAGAGTTCAGAATGTCTGTAAATTCCAATGGTGGCCTGCACACAGTAGCCAGCACAAGTCTTAAATGGAATTTTGCACTTACACCAGATAGAGGTCTAGATTCAAATATAATGCTTTTGAAGTGAGGGTGCGTTATGCAACACTGAGTTATACTGAAGTCAGTACTATAAATTACAGCAACACCTCCTTCGTTTCCTATTAGCCGAAGCTCGTGTTTATAACCGTAATCTTTGTAGTTTTTTTTCCCCCCCCGTTCCATGTTTTTAAATGACAAACCGCTCTGTGTGATCGGGGCCTCAGCTTATTGTTTGTTCCCCTGTGATTAATGTGAAAATTATGAAATAAAGTGACTAGAAAGATTTTAAGTGCTGATTACAGCTGTGTTCTTGAAGTAATTAAATAGATTTACGCCCCAATACAGGATACAAGATGAAAGACGAGAGGGCGTGGTTTAAACTAAAACGACTGCGGCGCTTGTGAGTGGAGAAAAACAGAATAAAAGTGTACATGTGTAAAAGGAATAAATAGGGTTATACATGAAATATGTCACTTAAATTAACAGATTAACAAAATGAAGAAAAAACGGTCACAAAAAGGAACCCAATTTCATAGTTGAACAAACGAGTTCGCGGAGAGGAAACGGACGGCAGAAAGCGCGCCCCGTTATTCTTTATTTTACAAAGGCACAACGTTTTGTTTTTATTGTGTGTGTGTATACAAGAGAAACTCTTAGAATGTCTACTTTTATATGAAGTCAATAAAATTGAAAAAGGGTTTTCATGTCTCCAAGGTCCTAAAAAACATGGAGACGGCAGAAAGTGCACCCTGTGCTTTTTCTTAATTTTCAAAACAACAGTGCAAAGCAGGGGTTAGGATAGCGTTGAATTCAGAATGCTGAGCATACTGACTTTGTCGTTTCTTGATCTATTTCAGAACTTCCTCCACCCCTTGGGGACGGTGCCACGACTTCCTGCAGACTGAGTCCTCGGGCCGACGGTTGGGACGGTGTCGTGATGTTCCCGAACGCCATGGTTCCCTGTGGACTCTCTACTGTATTCCATGGTAGGTTTCGGTGGGCGACGTTTGGGACGGTTGGCGAAACCGTGTGGGAAACTCCCTGCGGACTGAGTCCTCCGTCCCATGGAAGGTTCGGTGTGGCGATGGGTCCAGGTTCCTTTCGGCAACTCAATGAGGGGTGTTGCAGCTCACTGCGGCTGATTCCTTAGTGCGACAGTTAAGACATTGGGCGCCCACTGTCCCGACCGTTGCCACAGGGAGTCAGTCTGCTGGGAGTTGGACACCCCCCAGGGAGTGCTGAAGGAACCTGGGCGCAGAGCCACCCATGGGTTTTTTGTCGACACCCCCCCCTGGGGTTGCCGCGAAACTGCCTCTGGTCTGATTTCTTGGGCTGATGATTGAGACGGTGGGCGCCCACCGTCCCAGCCGTTGCCTCAAGGAGTCTGGCTGCAGGGAAGTCGCGTCAAACCCAGGCAGGTATCGGCTAAACCCTTGGGTGGGCGATGCGTTTGGGTCTGAGTCCTTGGGCGACGGTGGGGGTGTTGTGACGACTCCGGTCGCCACAGCTCCCTCTGGACTCTGTTCTCCATCCCATGGTAGGTTCGGTGGGCGATACGTTTGGGACTGGGTCCTTGGGCAACGGTGAGGGGGTGTCGTGACGACTCCGGTCGCCACGGCTCCCTGTGGACTCAGTCCTCCTTCTTTCCTTTTCCCATTTCTTTCAGGGCCATATCAAGATCAGATGGTGGACCTGCACCTAGACACGACCACAGCGCATGTAGTCAGCTGGATCCGGGCCGTATCCAGATCAGATGGAGGACCAGCACCTGTCCCGGAGATGTCCGCAGAGCGATGAAATCAACATTGATTCCATGTGAGAATATTAGATATAATGATTACGACATTGAGTGAGTCCTGATGTTACCTAATTCCAATAGAGTTCAGAATGTCTGTAAATTCCAATGGTGGCCTGCACACAGTAGCCAGCACAAGTCTTAAATGGAATTTTGCACTTACACCAGATAGAGGTCTAGATTCAAATATAATGCTTTTGAAGTGAGGGTGCGTTATGCAACACTGAGTTATACTGAAGTCAGTACTATAAATTACAGCAACACCTCCTTCGTTTCCTATTAGCCGAAGCTCGTGTTTATAACCGTAATCTTTGTAGTTTTTTTTCCCCCCCCGTTCCATGTTTTTAAATGACAAACCGCTCTGTGTGATCGGGGCCTCAGCTTATTGTTTGTTCCCCTGTGATTAATGTGAAAATGATGAAATAAAGTGACTAGAAAGATTTTAAGTGCTGATTACAGCTGTGTTCTTGAAGTAATTAAATAGATTTACGCCCCAATACAGGATACAAGATGAAAGACGAGAGGGCGTGGTTTAAACTAAAACGACTGCGGCGCTTGTGAGTGGAGAAAAACAGAATAAAAGTGTACATGTGTAAAAGGAATAAATAGGGTTATACATGAAATATGTCACTTAAATTAACAGATTAACAAAATGAAGAAAAAACGGTCACAAAAAGGAACCCAATTTCATAGTTGAACAAACGAGTTCGCGGAGAGGAAACGGACGGCAGAAAGCGCGCCCCGTTATTCTTTATTTTACAAAGGCACAACGTTTTGTTTTTATTGTGTGTGTGTATACAAGAGAAACTCTTAGAATGTCTACTTTTATATGAAGTCAATAAAATTGAAAAAGGGTTTTCATGTCTCCAAGGTCCTAAAAAACATGGAGACGGCAGAAAGTGCACCCTGTGCTTTTTCTTAATTTTCAAAACAACAGTGCAAAGCAGGGGTTAGGATAGCGTTGAATTCAGAATGCTGAGCATACTGACTTTGTCGTTTCTTGATCTATTTCAGAACTTCCTCCACCCCTTGGGGACGGTGCCACGACTTCCTGCAGACTGAGTCCTCGGGCCGACGGTTGGGACGGTGTCGTGATGTTCCCGAACGCCATGGTTCCCTGTGGACTCTCTACTGTATTCCATGGTAGGTTTCGGTGGGCGACGTTTGGGACGGTTGGCGAAACCGTGTGGGAAACTCCCTGCGGACTGAGTCCTCCGTCCCATGGAAGGTTCGGTGTGGCGATGGGTCCAGGTTCCTTTCGGCAACTCAATGAGGGGTGTTGCAGCTCACTGCGGCTGATTCCTTAGTGCGACAGTTAAGACATTGGGCGCCCACTGTCCCGACCGTTGCCACAGGGAGTCAGTCTGCTGGGAGTTGGACACCCCCCAGGGAGTGCTGAAGGAACCTGGGCGCAGAGCCACCCATGGGTTTTTTGTCGACACCCCCCCCTGGGGTTGCCGCGAAACTGCCTCTGGTCTGATTTCTTGGGCTGATGATTGAGACGGTGGGCGCCCACCGTCCCAGCCGTTGCCTCAAGGAGTCTGGCTGCAGGGAAGTCGCGTCAAACCCAGGCAGGTATCGGCTAAACCCTTGGGTGGGCGATGCGTTTGGGTCTGAGTCCTTGGGCGACGGTGGGGGTGTTGTGACGACTCCGGTCGCCACAGCTCCCTCTGGACTCTGTTCTCCATCCCATGGTAGGTTCGGTGGGCGATACGTTTGGGACTGGGTCCTTGGGCAACGGTGAGGGGGTGTCGTGACGACTCCGGTCGCCACGGCTCCCTGTGGACTCAGTCCTCCTTCTTTCCTTTTCCCATTTCTTTCAGGGCCATATCAAGATCAGATGGTGGACCTGCACCTAGACACGACCACAGCGCATGTAGTCAGCTGGATCCGGGCCGTATCCAGATCAGATGGAGGACCAGCACCTGTCCCGGAGATGTCCGCAGAGCGATGAAATCAACATTGATTCCATGTGAGAATATTAGATATAATGATTACGACATTGAGTGAGTCCTGATGTTACCTAATTCCAATAGAGTTCAGAATGTCTGTAAATTCCAATGGTGGCCTGCACACAGTAGCCAGCACAAGTCTTAAATGGAATTTTGCACTTACACCAGATAGAGGTCTAGATTCAAATATAATGCTTTTGAAGTGAGGGTGCGTTATGCAACACTGAGTTATACTGAAGTCAGTACTATAAATTACAGCAACACCTCCTTCGTTTCCTATTAGCCGAAGCTCGTGTTTATAACCGTAATCTTTGTAGTTTTTTTTCCCCCCCCGTTCCATGTTTTTAAATGACAAACCGCTCTGTGTGATCGGGGCCTCAGCTTATTGTTTGTTCCCCTGTGATTAATGTGAAAATGATGAAATAAAGTGACTAGAAAGATTTTAAGTGCTGATTACAGCTGTGTTCTTGAAGTAATTAAATAGATTTACGCCCCAATACAGGATACAAGATGAAAGACGAGAGGGCGTGGTTTAAACTAAAACGACTGCGGCGCTTGTGAGTGGAGAAAAACAGAATAAAAGTGTACATGTGTAAAAGGAATAAATAGGGTTATACATGAAATATGTCACTTAAATTAACAGATTAACAAAATGAAGAAAAAACGGTCACAAAAAGGAACCCAATTTCATAGTTGAACAAACGAGTTCGCGGAGAGGAAACGGACGGCAGAAAGCGCGCCCCGTTATTCTTTATTTTACAAAGGCACAACGTTTTGTTTTTATTGTGTGTGTGTATACAAGAGAAACTCTTAGAATGTCTACTTTTATATGAAGTCAATAAAATTGAAAAAGGGTTTTCATGTCTCCAAGGTCCTAAAAAACATGGAGACGGCAGAAAGTGCACCCTGTGCTTTTTCTTAATTTTCAAAACAACAGTGCAAAGCAGGGGTTAGGATAGCGTTGAGTTCAGAATGCTGAGCATACTGACTTTGTCGTTTCTTGATCTATTTCAGAACTTCCTCCACCCCTTGGGGACGGTGCCACGACTTCCTGCAGACTGAGTCCTCGGGCCGACGGTTGGGACGGTGTCGTGATGTTCCCGAACGCCATGGTTCCCTGTGGACTCTCTACTGTATTCCATGGTAGGTTTCGGTGGGCGACGTTTGGGACGGTTGGCGAAACCGTGTGGGAAACTCCCTGCGGACTGAGTCCTCCGTCCCATGGAAGGTTCGGTGTGGCGATGGGTCCAGGTTCCTTTAGGCAACTCAATGAGGGGTGTTGCAGCTCACTGCGGCTGATTCCTTAGTGCGACAGTTAAGACATTGGGCGCCCACTGTCCCGACCGTTGCCACAGGGAGTCAGTCTGCTGGGAGTTGGACACCCCCCAGGGAGTGCTGAAGGAACCTGGGCGCAGAGCCACCCATGGGTTTTTTGTCGACACCCCCCCCTGGGGTTGCCGCGAAACTGCCTCTGGTCTGATTTCTTGGGCTGATGATTGAGACGGTGGGCGCCCACCGTCCCAGCCGTTGCCTCAAGGAGTCTGGCTGCAGGGAAGTCGCGTCAAACCCAGGCAGGTATCGGCTAAACCCTTGGGTGGGCGATGCGTTTGGGTCTGAGTCCTTGGGCGACGGTGGGGGTGTTGTGACGACTCCGGTCGCCACAGCTCCCTCTGGACTCTGTTCTCCATCCCATGGTAGGTTCGGTGGGCGATACGTTTGGGACTGGGTCCTTGGGCAACGGTGAGGGGGTGTCGTGACGACTCCGGTCGCCACGGCTCCCTGTGGACTCAGTCCTCCTTCTTTCCTTTTCCCATTTCTTTCAGGGCCATATCAAGATCAGATGGTGGACCTGCACCTAGACACGACCACAGCGCATGTAGTCAGCTGGATCCGGGCCGTATCCAGATCAGATGGAGGACCAGCACCTGTCCCGGAGATGTCTGCAGAGCGATGAAATCAACATTGATTCCATGTGAGAATATTAGATATAATGATTACGACATTGAGTGAGTCCTGATGTTACCTAATTCCAATAGAGTTCAGAATGTCTGTAAATTCCAATGGTGGCCTGCACACAGTAGCCAGCACAAGTCTTAAATGGAATTTTGCACTTACACCAGATAGAGGTCTAGATTCAAATATAATGCTTTTGAAGTGAGGGTGCGTTATGCAACACTGAGTTATACTGAAGTCAGTACTATAAATTACAGCAACACCTCCTTCGTTTCCTATTAGCCGAAGCTCGTGTTTATAACCGTAATCTTTGTAGTTTTTTTCCCCCCCCCGTTCCATGTTTTTAAATGACAAACCGCTCTGTGTGATCGGGGCCTCAGCTTATTGTTTGTTCCCCTGTGATTAATGTGAAAATGATGAAATAAAGTGACTAGAAAGATTTTAAGTGCTGATTACAGCTGTGTTCTTGAAGTAATTAAATAGATTTACGCCCCAATACAGGATACAAGATGAAAGATGAGAGGGCGTGGTTTAAACTAAAACGACTGCGGCGCTTGTGAGTGGAGAAAAACAGAATAAAAGTGTACATGTGTAAAAGGAATAAATAGGGTTATACATGAAATATGTCACTTAAATTAACAGATTAACAAAATGAAGAAAAAACGGTCACAAAAAGGAACCCAATTTCATAGTTGAACAAACGAGTTCGCGGAGAGGAAACAGACGGCAGAAAGCGCGCCCCGTTATTCTTTATTTTACAAAGGCACAACGTTTTGTTTTTATTGTGTGTGTGTATACAAGAGAAACTCTTAGAATGTCTACTTTTATATGAAGTCAATAAAATTGAAAAAGGGTTTTCATGTCTCCAAGGTCCTAAAAAACATGGAGACGGCAGAAAGTGCACCCTGTGCTTTTTCTTAATTTTCAAAACAACAGTGCAAAGCAGGGGTTAGGATAGCGTTGAATTCAGAATGCTGAGCATACTGACTTTGTCGTTTCTTGATCTATTTCAGAACTTCCTCCACCCCTTGGGGACGGTGCCACGACTTCCTGCAGACTGAGTCCTCGGGCCGACGGTTGGGACGGTGTCGTGATGTTCCCGAACGCCATGGTTCCCTGTGGACTCTCTACTGTATTCCATGGTAGGTTTCGGTGGGCGACGTTTGGGACGGTTGGCGAAACCGTGTGGGAAACTCCCTGCGGACTGAGTCCTCCGTCCCATGGAAGGTTCGGTGTGGCGATGGGTCCAGGTTCCTTTTGGCAACTCTATGGAAAATCTATGGAATTTTGCACTTACACCAGATAGAGGTCTAGATTCAAATATAATGCTTTTGAAGTGAGGGTGCGTTATGCAACACTGAGTTATACTGAAGTCAGTTCTATAAATTACAGCCTCTGGACTCAGTTCTCCATCCCATGGTAGGTTCGGTGGGCGATACGTTTGGGACTGGGTCCTTGGGCAACGGTGAGGGGGTGTCGTGACGACTCCGGTCGCCACGGCTCCCTGTGGACTCAGTCCTCCTTCTTTCCTTTTCCCATTTCTTTCAGGGCCATATCAAGATCAGATGGTGGACCTGCACCTAGACACGACCACAGCGCATGTAGTCAGCTGGATCCGGGCCGTATCCAGATCAGATGGAGGACCAGCACCTGTCCCGGAGATGTCCGCAGAGCGATGAAATCAACATTGATTCCATGTGAGAATATTAGATATAATGATTACGACATTGAGTGAGTCCTGATGTTACCTAATTCCAATAGAGTTCAGAATGTCTGTAAATTCCAATGGTGGCCTGCACACAGTAGCCAGCACAAGTCTTAAATGGAATTTTGCACTTACACCAGATAGAGGTCTAGATTCAAATATAATGCTTTTGAAGTGAGGGTGCGTTATGCAACACTGAGTTATACTGAAGTCAGTACTATAAATTACAGCAACACCTCCTTCGTTTCCTATTAGCCGAAGCTCGTGTTTATAACCGTAATCTTTGTAGTTTTTTTCCCCCCCCCGTTCCATGTTTTTAAATGACAAACCGCTCTGTGTGATCGGGGCCTCAGCTTATTGTTTGTTCCCCTGTGATTAATGTGAAAATGATGAAATAAAGTGACTAGAAAGATTTTAAGTGCTGATTACAGCTGTGTTCTTGAAGTAATTAAATAGATTTACGCCCCAATACAGGATACAAGATGAAAGACGAGAGGGCGTGGTTTAAACTAAAACGACTGCGGCGCTTGTGAGTGGAGAAAAACAGAATAAAAGTGTACATGTGTAAAAGGAATAAATAGGGTTATACATGAAATATGTCACTTAAATTAACAGATTAACAAAATGAAGAAAAAACGGTCACAAAAAGGAACCCAATTTCATAGTTGAACAAACGAGTTCGCGGAGAGGAAACGGACGGCAGAAAGCGCGCCCCGTTATTCTTTATTTTACAAAGGCACAACGTTTTGTTTTTATTGTGTGTGTGTATACAAGAGAAACTCTTAGAATGTCTACTTTTATATGAAGTCAATAAAATTGAAAAAGGGTTTTCATGTCTCCAAGGTCCTAAAAAACATGGAGACGGCAGAAAGTGCACCCTGTGCTTTTTCTTAATTTTCAAAACAACAGTGCAAAGCAGGGGTTAGGATAGCGTTGAATTCAGAATGCTGAGCATACTGACTTTGTCGTTTCTTGATCTATTTCAGAACTTCCTCCACCCCTTGGGGACGGTGCCACGACTTCCTGCAGACTGAGTCCTCGGGCCGACGGTTGGGACGGTGTCGTGATGTTCCCGAACGCCATGGTTCCCTGTGGACTCTCTACTGTATTCCATGGTAGGTTTCGGTGGGCGACGTTTGGGACGGTTGGCGAAACCGTGTGGGAAACTCCCTGCGGACTGAGTCCTCCGTCCCATGGAAGGTTCGGTGTGGCGATGGGTCCAGGTTCCTTTCGGCAACTCAATGAGGGGTGTTGCAGCTCACTGCGGCTGATTCCTTAGTGCGACAGTTAAGACATTGGGCGCCCACTGTCCCGACCGTTGCCACAGGGAGTCAGTCTGCTGGGAGTTGGACACCCCCCAGGGAGTGCTGAAGGAACCTGGGCGCAGAGCCACCCATGGGTTTTTTGTCGACACCCCCCCCTGGGGTTG
Organism: Leuciscus leuciscus; assembly: GCF_965113295.1. Taxonomy (NCBI): domain Eukaryota; kingdom Metazoa; phylum Chordata; class Actinopteri; order Cypriniformes; family Leuciscidae; genus Leuciscus; species Leuciscus leuciscus. The sequence goes on along the minus strand of NC_138739.1, from coordinate 1,083,518 downwards.
CCGCGAAACTGCCTCTGGTCTGATTTCTTGGGCTGATGATTGAGACGGTGGGCGCCCACCGTCCCAGCCGTTGCCTCAAGGAGTCTGGCTGCAGGGAAGTCGCGTCAAACCCAGGCAGGTATCGGCTAAACCCTTGGGTGGGCGATGCGTTTGGGTCTGAGTCCTTGGGCGACGGTGGGGGTGTTGTGACGACTCCGGTCGCCACAGCTCCCTCTGGACTCTGTTCTCCATCCCATGGTAGGTTCGGTGGGCGATACGTTTGGGACTGGGTCCTTGGGCAACGGTGAGGGGGTGTCGTGACGACTCCGGTCGCCACGGCTCCCTGTGGACTCAGTCCTCCTTCTTTCCTTTTCCCATTTCTTTCAGGGCCATATCAAGATCAGATGGTGGACCTGCACCTAGACACGACCACAGCGCATGTAGTCAGCTGGATCCGGGCCGTATCCAGATCAGATGGAGGACCAGCACCTGTCCCGGAGGTGTCCGCAGAGCGATGAAATCAACATTGATTCCATGTGAGAATATTAGATATAATGATTACGACATTGAGTGAGTCCTGATGTTACCTAATTCCAATAGAGTTCAGAATGTCTGTAAATTCCAATGGTGGCCTGCACACAGTAGCCAGCACAAGTCTTAAATGGAATTTTGCACTTACACCAGATAGAGGTCTAGATTCAAATGTAATGCTTTTGAAGTGAGGGTGCGTTATGCAACACTGAGTTATACTGAAGTCAGTACTATAAATTACAGCAACACCTCCTTCGTTTCCTATTAGCCGAAGCTCGTGTTTATAACCGTAATCTTTGTAGTTTTTTCCCCCCCCCCGTTCCATGTTTTTAAATGACAAACCGCTCTGTGTGATCGGGGCCTCAGCTTATTGTTTGTTCCCCTGTGATTAATGTGAAAATGATGAAATAAAGTGACTAGAAAGATTTTAAGTGCTGATTACAGCTGTGTTCTTGAAGTAATTAAATAGATTTACGCCCCAATACAGGATACAAGATGAAAGACGAGAGGGCGTGGTTTAAACTAAAACGACTGCGGCGCTTGTGAGTGGAGAAAAACAGAATAAAAGTGTACATGTGTAAAAGGAATAAATAGGGTTATACATGAAATATGTCACTTAAATTAACAGATTAACAAAATGAAGAAAAAACGGTCACAAAAAGGAACCCAATTTCATAGTTGAACAAACGAGTTCGCGGAGAGGAAACGGACGGCAGAAAGCGCGCCCCGTTATTCTTTATTTTACAAAGGCACAACGTTTTGTTTTTATTGTGTGTGTGTATACAAGAGAAACTCTTAGAATGTCTACTTTTATATGAAGTCAATAAAATTGAAAAAGGGTTTTCATGTCTCCAAGGTCCTAAAAAACATGGAGACGGCAGAAAGTGCACCCTGTGCTTTTTCTTAATTTTCAAAACAACAGTGCAAAGCAGGGGTTAGGATAGCGTTGAATTCAGAATGCTGAGCATACTGACTTTGTCGTTTCTTGATCTATTTCAGAACTTCCTCCACCCCTTGGGGACGGTGCCACGACTTCCTGCAGACTGAGTCCTCGGGCCGACGGTTGGGACGGTGTCGTGATGTTCCCGAACGCCATGGTTCCCTGTGGACTCTCTACTGTATTCCATGGTAGGTTTCGGTGGGCGACGTTTGGGACGGTTGGCGAAACCGTGTGGGAAACTCCCTGCGGACTGAGTCCTCCGTCCCATGGAAGGTTCGGTGTGGCGATGGGTCCAGGTTCCTTTCGGCAACTCAATGAGGGGTGTTGCAGCTCACTGCGGCTGATTCCTTAGTGCGACAGTTAAGACATTGGGCGCCCACTGTCCCGACCGTTGCCACAGGGAGTCAGTCTGCTGGGAGTTGGACACCCCCCAGGGAGTGCTGAAGGAACCTGGGCGCAGAGCCACCCATGGGTTTTTTGTCGACACCCCCCCCCTGGGGTTGCCGCGAAACTGCCTCTGGTCTGATTTCTTGGGCTGATGATTGAGACGGTGGGCGCCCACCGTCCCAGCCGTTGCCTCAAGGAGTCTGGCTGCAGGGAAGTCGCGTCAAACCCAGGCAGGTATCGGCTAAACCCTTGGGTGGGCGATGCGTTTGGGTCTGAGTCCTTGGGCGACGGTGGGGGTGTTGTGACGACTCCGGTCGCCACAGCTCCCTCTGGACTCTGTTCTCCATCCCATGGTAGGTTCGGTGGGCGATACGTTTGGGACTGGGTCCTTGGGCAACGGTGAGGGGGTGTCGTGACGACTCCGGTCGCCACGGCTCCCTGTGGACTCAGTCCTCCTTCTTTCCTTTTCCCATTTCTTTCAGGGCCATATCAAGATCAGATGGTGGACCTGCACCTAGACACGACCACAGCGCATGTAGTCAGCTGGATCCGGGCCGTATCCAGATCAGATGGAGGACCAGCACCTGTCCCGGAGATGTCCGCAGAGCGATGAAATCAACATTGATTCCATGTGAGAATATTAGATATAATGATTACGACATTGAGTGAGTCCTGATGTTACCTAATTCCAATAGAGTTCAGAATGTCTGTAAATTCCAATGGTGGCCTGCACACAGTAGCCAGCACAAGTCTTAAATGGAATTTTGCACTTACACCAGATAGAGGTCTAGATTCAAATATAATGCTTTTGAAGTGAGGGTGCGTTATGCAACACTGAGTTATACTGAAGTCAGTACTATAAATTACAGCAACACCTCCTTCGTTTCCTATTAGCCGAAGCTCGTGTTTATAACCATAATCTTTGTAGTTTTTTCCCCCCCCCCGTTCCATGTTTTTAAATGACAAACCGCTCTGTGTGATCGGGGCCTCAGCTTATTGTTTGTTCCCCTGTGATTAATGTGAAAATGATGAAATAAAGTGACTAGAAAGATTTTAAGTGCTGATTACAGCTGTGTTCTTGAAGTAATTAAATAGATTTACGCCCCAATACAGGATACAAGATGAAAGACGAGAGGGCGTGGTTTAAACTAAAACGACTGCGGCGCTTGTGAGTGGAGAAAAACAGAATAAAAGTGTACATGTGTAAAAGGAATAAATAGGGTTATACATGAAATATGTCACTTAAATTAACAGATTAACAAAATGAAGAAAAAACGGTCACAAAAAGGAACCCAATTTCATAGTTGAACAAACGAGTTCGCGGAGAGGAAACGGACGGCAGAAAGCGCGCCCCGTTATTCTTTATTTTACAAAGGCACAACGTTTTGTTTTTATTGTGTGTGTGTATACAAGAGAAACTCTTAGAATGTCTACTTTTATATGAAGTCAATAAAATTGAAAAAGGGTTTTCATGTCTCCAAGGTCCTAAAAAACATGGAGACGGCAGAAAGTGCACCCTGTGCTTTTTCTTAATTTTCAAAACAACAGTGCAAAGCAGGGGTTAGGATAGCGTTGAATTCAGAATGCTGAGCATACTGACTTTGTCGTTTCTTGATCTATTTCAGAACTTCCTCCACCCCTTGGGGACGGTGCCACGACTTCCTGCAGACTGAGTCCTCGGGCCGACGGTTGGGACGGTGTCGTGATGTTCCCGAACGCCATGGTTCCCTGTGGACTCTCTACTGTATTCCATGGTAGGTTTCGGTGGGCGACGTTTGGGACGGTTGGCGAAACCGTGTGGGAAACTCCCTGCGGACTGAGTCCTCCGTCCCATGGAAGGTTCGGTGTGGCGATGGGTCCAGGTTCCTTTTGGCAACTCTATGGAAAATCTATGGAATTTTGCACTTACACCAGATAGAGGTCTAGATTCAAATATAATGCTTTTGAAGTGAGGGTGCGTTATGCAACACTGAGTTATACTGAAGTCAGTTCTATAAATTACAGCCTCTGGACTCAGTTCTCCATCCCATGGTAGGTTCGGTGGGCGATACGTTTGGGACTGGGTCCTTGGGCAACGGTGAGGGGGTGTCGTGACGACTCCGGTCGCCACGGCTCCCTGTGGACTCAGTCCTCCTTCTTTCCTTTTCCCATTTCTTTCAGGGCCATATCAAGATCAGATGGTGGACCTGCACCTAGACACGACCACAGCGCATGTAGTCAGCTGGATCCGGGCCGTATCCAGATCAGATGGAGGACCAGCACCTGTCCCGGAGGTGTCCGCAGAGCGATGAAATCAACATTGATTCCATGTGAGAATATTAGATATAATGATTACGACATTGAGTGAGTCCTGATGTTACCTAATTCCAATAGAGTTCAGAATGTCTGTAAATTCCAATGGTGGCCTGCACACAGTAGCCAGCACAAGTCTTAAATGGAATTTTGCACTTACACCAGATAGAGGTCTAGATTCAAATATAATGCTTTTGAAGTGAGGGTGCGTTATGCAACACTGAGTTATACTGAAGTCAGTACTATAAATTACAGCAACACCTCCTTCGTTTCCTATTAGCCGAAGCTCGTGTTTATAACCGTAATCTTTGTAGTTTTTTTTTCCCCCCCGTTCCATGTTTTTAAATGACAAACCGCTCTGTGTGATCGGGGCCTCAGCTTATTGTTTGTTCCCCTGTGATTAATGTGAAAATGATGAAATAAAGTGACTAGAAAGATTTTAAGTGCTGATTACAGCTGTGTTCTTGAAGTAATTAAATAGATTTACGCCCCAATACAGGATACAAGATGAAAGACGAGAGGGCGTGGTTTAAACTAAAACGACTGCGGCGCTTGTGAGTGGAGAAAAACAGAATAAAAGTGTACATGTGTAAAAGGAATAAATAGGGTTATACATGAAATATGTCACTTAAATTAACAGATTAACAAAATGAAGAAAAAACGGTCACAAAAAGGAACCCAATTTCATAGTTGAACAAACGAGTTCGCGGAGAGGAAACGGACGGCAGAAAGCGCGCCCCGTTATTCTTTATTTTACAAAGGCACAACGTTTTGTTTTTATTGTGTGTGTGTATACAAGAGAAACTCTTAGAATGTCTACTTTTATATGAAGTCAATAAAATTGAAAAAGGGTTTTCATGTCTCCAAGGTCCTAAAAAACATGGAGACGGCAGAAAGTGCACCCTGTGCTTTTTCTTAATTTTCAAAACAACAGTGCAAAGCAGGGGTTAGGATAGCGTTGAATTCAGAATGCTGAGCATACTGACTTTGTCGTTTCTTGATCTATTTCAGAACTTCCTCCACCCCTTGGGGACGGTGCCACGACTTCCTGCAGACTGAGTCCTCGGGCCGACGGTTGGGACGGTGTCGTGATGTTCCCGAACGCCATGGTTCCCTGTGGACTCTCTACTGTATTCCATGGTAGGTTTCGGTGGGCGACGTTTGGGACGGTTGGCGAAACCGTGTGGGAAACTCCCTGCGGACTGAGTCCTCCGTCCCATGGAAGGTTCGGTGTGGCGATGGGTCCAGGTTCCTTTCGGCAACTCAATGAGGGGTGTTGCAGCTCACTGCGGCTGATTCCTTAGTGCGACAGTTAAGACATTGGGCGCCCACTGTCCCGACCGTTGCCACAGGGAGTCAGTCTGCTGGGAGTTGGACACCCCCCAGGGAGTGCTGAAGGAACCTGGGCGCAGAGCCACCCATGGGTTTTTTGTCGACACCCCCCCCTGGGGTTGCCGCGAAACTGCCTCTGGTCTGATTTCTTGGGCTGATGATTGAGACGGTGGGCGCCCACCGTCCCAGCCGTTGCCTCAAGGAGTCTGGCTGCAGGGAAGTCGCGTCAAACCCAGGCAGGTATCGGCTAAACCCTTGGGTGGGCGATGCGTTTGGGTCTGAGTCCTTGGGCGACGGTGGGGGTGTTGTGACGACTCCGGTCGCCACAGCTCCCTCTGGACTCTGTTCTCCATCCCATGGTAGGTTCGGTGGGCGATACGTTTGGGACTGGGTCCTTGGGCAACGGTGAGGGGGTGTCGTGACGACTCCGGTCGCCACGGCTCCCTGTGGACTCAGTCCTCCTTCTTTCCTTTTCCCATTTCTTTCAGGGCCATATCAAGATCAGATGGTGGACCTGCACCTAGACACGACCACAGCGCATGTAGTCAGCTGGATCCGGGCCGTATCCAGATCAGATGGAGGACCAGCACCTGTCCCGGAGGTGTCCGCAGAGCGATGAAATCAACATTGATTCCATGTGAGAATATTAGATATAATGATTACGACATTGAGTGAGTCCTGATGTTACCTAATTCCAATAGAGTTCAGAATGTCTGTAAATTCCAATGGTGGCCTGCACACAGTAGCCAGCACAAGTCTTAAATGGAATTTTGCACTTACACCAGATAGAGGTCTAGATTCAAATATAATGCTTTTGAAGTGAGGGTGCGTTATGCAACACTGAGTTATACTGAAGTCAGTACTATAAATTACAGCAACACCTCCTTCGTTTCCTATTAGCCGAAGCTCGTGTTTATAACCGTAATCTTTGTAGTTTTTTCCCCCCCCCCGTTCCATGTTTTTAAATGACAAACCGCTCTGTGTGATCGGGGCCTCAGCTTATTGTTTGTTCCCCTGTGATTAATGTGAAAATGATGAAATAAAGTGACTAGAAAGATTTTAAGTGCTGATTACAGCTGTGTTCTTGAAGTAATTAAATAGATTTACGCCCCAATACAGGATACAAGATGAAAGACGAGAGGGCGTGGTTTAAACTAAAACGACTGCGGCGCTTGTGAGTGGAGAAAAACAGAATAAAAGTGTACATGTGTAAAAGGAATAAATAGGGTTATACATGAAATATGTCACTTAAATTAACAGATTAACAAAATGAAGAAAAAACGGTCACAAAAAGGAACCCAATTTCATAGTTGAACAAACGAGTTCGCGGAGAGGAAACGGACGGCAGAAAGCGCGCCCCGTTATTCTTTATTTTACAAAGGCACAACGTTTTGTTTTTATTGTGTGTGTGTATACAAGAGAAACTCTTAGAATGTCTACTTTTATATGAAGTCAATAAAATTGAAAAAGGGTTTTCATGTCTCCAAGGTCCTAAAAAACATGGAGACGGCAGAAAGTGCACCCTGTGCTTTTTCTTAATTTTCAAAACAACAGTGCAAAGCAGGGGTTAGGATAGCGTTGAATTCAGAATGCTGAGCATACTGACTTTGTCGTTTCTTGATCTATTTCAGAACTTCCTCCACCCCTTGGGGACGGTGCCACGACTTCCTGCAGACTGAGTCCTCGGGCCGACGGTTGGGACGGTGTCGTGATGTTCCCGAACGCCATGGTTCCCTGTGGACTCTCTACTGTATTCCATGGTAGGTTTCGGTGGGCGACGTTTGGGACGGTTGGCGAAACCGTGTGGGAAACTCCCTGCGGACTGAGTCCTCCGTCCCATGGAAGGTTCGGTGTGGCGATGGGTCCAGGTTCCTTTTGGCAACTCTATGGAAAATCTATGGAATTTTGCACTTACACCAGATAGAGGTCTAGATTCAAATATAATGCTTTTGAAGTGAGGGTGCGTTATGCAACACTGAGTTATACTGAAGTCAGTTCTATAAATTACAGCCTCTGGACTCAGTTCTCCATCCCATGGTAGGTTCGGTGGGCGATACGTTTGGGACTGGGTCCTTGGGCAACGGTGAGGGGGTGTCGTGACGACTCCGGTCGCCACGGCTCCCTGTGGACTCAGTCCTCCTTCTTTCCTTTTCCCATTTCTTTCAGGGCCATATCAAGATCAGATGGTGGACCTGCACCTAGACACGACCACAGCGCATGTAGTCAGCTGGATCCGGGCCGTATCCAGATCAGATGGAGGACCAGCACCTGTCCCGGAGATGTCCGCAGAGCGATGAAATCAACATTGATTCCATGTGAGAATATTAGATATAATGATTACGACATTGAGTGAGTCCTGATGTTACCTAATTCCAATAGAGTTCAGAATGTCTGTAAATTCCAATGGTGGCCTGCACACAGTAGCCAGCACAAGTCTTAAATGGAATTTTGCACTTACACCAGATAGAGGTCTAGATTCAAATATAATGCTTTTGAAGTGAGGGTGCGTTATGCAACACTGAGTTATACTGAAGTCAGTACTATAAATTACAGCAACACCTCCTTCGTTTCCTATTAGCCGAAGCTCGTGTTTATAACCGTAATCTTTGTAGTTTTTTTTCCCCCCCCGTTCCATGTTTTTAAATGACAAACCGCTCTGTGTGATCGGGGCCTCAGCTTATTGTTTGTTCCCCTGTGATTAATGTGAAAATGATGAAATAAAGTGACTAGAAAGATTTTAAGTGCTGATTACAGCTGTGTTCTTGAAGTAATTAAATAGATTTACGCCCCAATACAGGATACAAGATGAAAGACGAGAGGGCGTGGTTTAAACTAAAACGACTGCGGCGCTTGTGAGTGGAGAAAAACAGAATAAAAGTGTACATGTGTAAAAGGAATAAATAGGGTTATACATGAAATATGTCACTTAAATTAACAGATTAACAAAATGAAGAAAAAACGGTCACAAAAAGGAACCCAATTTCATAGTTGAACAAACGAGTTCGCGGAGAGGAAACGGACGGCAGAAAGCGCGCCCCGTTATTCTTTATTTTACAAAGGCACAACGTTTTGTTTTTATTGTGTGTGTGTATACAAGAGAAACTCTTAGAATGTCTACTTTTATATGAAGTCAATAAAATTGAAAAAGGGTTTTCATGTCTCCAAGGTCCTAAAAAACATGGAGACGGCAGAAAGTGCACCCTGTGCTTTTTCTTAATTTTCAAAACAACAGTGCAAAGCAGGGGTTAGGATAGCGTTGAATTCAGAATGCTGAGCATACTGACTTTGTCGTTTCTTGATCTATTTCAGAACTTCCTCCACCCCTTGGGGACGGTGCCACGACTTCCTGCAGACTGAGTCCTCGGGCCGACGGTTGGGACGGTGTCGTGATGTTCCCGAACGCCATGGTTCCCTGTGGACTCTCTACTGTATTCCATGGTAGGTTTCGGTGGGCGACGTTTGGGACGGTTGGCGAAACCGTGTGGGAAACTCCCTGCGGACTGAGTCCTCCGTCCCATGGAAGGTTCGGTGTGGCGATGGGTCCAGGTTCCTTTCGGCAACTCAATGAGGGGTGTTGCAGCTCACTGCGGCTGATTCCTTAGTGCGACAGTTAAGACATTGGGCGCCCACTGTCCCGACCGTTGCCACAGGGAGTCAGTCTGCTGGGAGTTGGACACCCCCCAGGGAGTGCTGAAGGAACCTGGGCGCAGAGCCACCCATGGGTTTTTTGTCGACACCCCCCCCTGGGGTTGCCGCGAAACTGCCTCTGGTCTGATTTCTTGGGCTGATGATTGAGACGGTGGGCGCCCACCGTCCCAGCCGTTGCCTCAAGGAGTCTGGCTGCAGGGAAGTCGCGTCAAACCCAGGCAGGTATCGGCTAAACCCTTGGGTGGGCGATGCGTTTGGGTCTGAGTCCTTGGGCGACGGTGGGGGTGTTGTGACGACTCCGGTCGCCACAGCTCCCTCTGGACTCTGTTCTCCATCCCATGGTAGGTTCGGTGGGCGATACGTTTGGGACTGGGTCCTTGGGCAACGGTGAGGGGGTGTCGTGACGACTCCGGTCGCCACGGCTCCCTGTGGACTCAGTCCTCCTTCTTTCCTTTTCCCATTTCTTTCAGGGCCATATCAAGATCAGATGGTGGACCTGCACCTAGACACGACCACAGCGCATGTAGTCAGCTGGATCCGGGCCGTATCCAGATCAGATGGAGGACCAGCACCTGTCCCGGAGATGTCCGCAGAGCGATGAAATCAACATTGATTCCATGTGAGAATATTAGATATAATGATTACGACATTGAGTGAGTCCTGATGTTACCTAATTCCAATAGAGTTCAGAATGTCTGTAAATTCCAATGGTGGCCTGCACACAGTAGCCAGCACAAGTCTTAAATGGAATTTTGCACTTACACCAGATAGAGGTCTAGATTCAAATATAATGCTTTTGAAGTGAGGGTGCGTTATGCAACACTGAGTTATACTGAAGTCAGTACTATAAATTACAGCAACACCTCCTTCGTTTCCTATTAGCCGAAGCTCGTGTTTATAACCGTAATCTTTGTAGTTTTTTTCCCCCCCCCGTTCCATGTTTTTAAATGACAAACCGCTCTGTGTGATCGGGGCCTCAGCTTATTGTTTGTTCCCCTGTGATTAATGTGAAAATGATGAAATAAAGTGACTAGAAAGATTTTAAGTGCTGATTACAGCTGTGTTCTTGAAGTAATTAAATAGATTTACGCCCCAATACAGGATACAAGATGAAAGACGAGAGGGCGTGGTTTAAACTAAAACGACTGCGGCGCTTGTGAGTGGAGAAAAACAGAATAAAAGTGTACATGTGTAAAAGGAATAAATAGGGTTATACATGAAATATGTCACTTAAATTAACAGATTAACAAAATGAAGAAAAAACGGTCACAAAAAGGAACCCAATTTCATAGTTGAACAAACGAGTTCGCGGAGAGGAAACGGACGGCAGAAAGCGCGCCCCGTTATTCTTTATTTTACAAAGGCACAACGTTTTGTTTTTATTGTGTGTGTGTATACAAGAGAAACTCTTAGAATGTCTACTTTTATATGAAGTCAATAAAATTGAAAAAGGGTTTTCATGTCTCCAAGGTCCTAAAAAACATGGAGACGGCAGAAAGTGCACCCTGTGCTTTTTCTTAATTTTCAAAACAACAGTGCAAAGCAGGGGTTAGGATTGCGTTGAATTCAGAATGCTGAGCATACTGACTTTGTCGTTTCTTGATCTATTTCAGAACTTCCTCCACCCCTTGGGGACGGTGCCACGACTTCCTGCAGACTGAGTCCTCGGGCCGACGGTTGGGACGGTGTCGTGATGTTCCCGAACGCCATGGTTCCCTGTGGACTCTCTACTGTATTCCATGGTAGGTTTCGGTGGGCGACGTTTGGGACGGTTGGCGAAACCGTGTGGGAAACTCCCTGCGGACTGAGTCCTCCGTCCCATGGAAGGTTCGGTGTGGCGATGGGTCCAGGTTCCTTTCGGCAACTCAATGAGGGGTGTTGCAGCTCACTGCGGCTGATTCCTTAGTGCGACAGTTAAGACATTGGGCGCCCACTGTCCCGACCGTTGCCACAGGGAGTCAGTCTGCTGGGAGTTGGACACCCCCCAGGGAGTGCTGAAGGAACCTGGGCGCAGAGCCACCCATGGGTTTTTTGTCGACACCCCCCCCTGGGGTTGCCGCGAAACTGCCTCTGGTCTGATTTCTTGGGCTGATGATTGAGACGGTGGGCGCCCACCGTCCCAGCCGTTGCCTCAAGGAGTCTGGCTGCAGGGAAGTCGCGTCAAACCCAGGCAGGTATCGGCTAAACCCTTGGGTGGGCGATGCGTTTGGGTCTGAGTCCTTGGGCGACGGTGGGGGTGTTGTGACGACTCCGGTCGCCACAGCTCCCTCTGGACTCTGTTCTCCATCCCATGGTAGGTTCGGTGGGCGATACGTTTGGGACTGGGTCCTTGGGCAACGGTGAGGGGGTGTCGTGACGACTCCGGTCGCCACGGCTCCCTGTGGACTCAGTCCTCCTTCTTTCCTTTTCCCATTTCTTTCAGGGCCATATCAAGATCAGATGGTGGACCTGCACCTAGACACGACCACAGCGCATGTAGTCAGCTGGATCCGGGCCGTATCCAGATCAGATGGAGGACCAGCACCTGTCCCGGAGGTGTCCGCAGAGCGATGAAATCAACATTGATTCCATGTGAGAATATTAGATATAATGATTACGACATTGAGTGAGTCCTGATGTTACCTAATTCCAATAGAGTTCAGAATGTCTGTAAATTCCAATGGTGGCCTGCACACAGTAGCCAGCACAAGTCTTAAATGGAATTTTGCACTTACACCAGATAGAGGTCTAGATTCAAATATAATGCTTTTGAAGTGAGGGTGCGTTATGCAACACTGAGTTATACTGAAGTCAGTACTATAAATTACAGCAACACCTCCTTCGTTTCCTATTAGCCGAAGCTCGTGTTTATAACCGTAATCTTTGTAGTTTTTTTTTCCCCCCCGTTCCATGTTTTTAAATGACAAACCGCTCTGTGTGATCGGGGCCTCAGCTTATTGTTTGTTCCCCTGTGATTAATGTGAAAATGATGAAATAAAGTGACTAGAAAGATTTTAAGTGCTGATTACAGCTGTGTTCTTGAAGTAATTAAATAGATTTACGCCCCAATACAGGATACAAGATGAAAGACGAGAGGGCGTGGTTTAAACTAAAACGACTGCGGCGCTTGTGAGTGGAGAAAAACAGAATAAAAGTGTACATGTGTAAAAGGAATAAATAGGGTTATACATGAAATATGTCACTTAAATTAACAGATTAACAAAATGAAGAAAAAACGGTCACAAAAAGGAACCCAATTTCATAGTTGAACAAACGAGTTCGCGGAGAGGAAACGGACGGCAGAAAGCGCGCCCCGTTATTCTTTATTTTACAAAGGCACAACGTTTTGTTTTTATTGTGTGTGTGTATACAAGAGAAACTCTTAGAATGTCTACTTTTATATGAAGTCAATAAAATTGAAAAAGGGTTTTCATGTCTCCAAGGTCCTAAAAAACATGGAGACGGCAGAAAGTGCACCCTGTGCTTTTTCTTAATTTTCAAAACAACAGTGCAAAGCAGGGGTTAGGATAGCGTTGAATTCAGAATGCTGAGCATACTGACTTTGTCGTTTCTTGATCTATTTCAGAACTTCCTCCACCCCTTGGGGACGGTGCCACGACTTCCTGCAGACTGAGTCCTCGGGCCGACGGTTGGGACGGTGTCGTGATGTTCCCGAACGCCATGGTTCCCTGTGGACTCTCTACTGTATTCCATGGTAGGTTTCGGTGGGCGACGTTTGGGACGGTTGGCGAAACCGTGTGGGAAACTCCCTGCGGACTGAGTCCTCCGTCCCATGGAAGGTTCGGTGTGGCGATGGGTCCAGGTTCCTTTTGGCAACTCTATGGAAAATCTATGGAATTTTGCACTTACACCAGATAGAGGTCTAGATTCAAATATAATGCTTTTGAAGTGAGGGTGCGTTATGCAACACTGAGTTATACTGAAGTCAGTTCTATAAATTACAGCCTCTGGACTCAGTTCTCCATCCCATGGTAGGTTCGGTGGGCGATACGTTTGGGACTGGGTCCTTGGGCAACGGTGAGGGGGTGTCGTGACGACTCCGGTCGCCACGGCTCCCTGTGGACTCAGTCCTCCTTCTTTCCTTTTCCCATTTCTTTCAGGGCCATATCAAGATCAGATGGTGGACCTGCACCTAGACACGACCACAGCGCATGTAGTCAGCTGGATCCGGGCCGTATCCAGATCAGATGGAGGACCAGCACCTGTCCCGGAGGTGTCCGCAGAGCGATGAAATCAACATTGATTCCATGTGAGAATATTAGATATAATGATTACGACATTGAGTGAGTCCTGATGTTACCTAATTCCAATAGAGTTCAGAATGTCTGTAAATTCCAATGGTGGCCTGCACACAGTAGCCAGCACAAGTCTTAAATGGAATTTTGCACTTACACCAGATAGAGGTCTAGATTCAAATATAATGCTTTTGAAGTGAGGGTGCGTTATGCAACACTGAGTTATACTGAAGTCAGTACTATAAATTACAGCAACACCTCCTTCGTTTCCTATTAGCCGAAGCTCGTGTTTATAACCGTAATCTTTGTAGTTTTTTACACGAATTTATACAGAGCAACAAAATGAAGAAAAAACGGTCACAAAAAGGAACCCAATTTCATAGTTGAACAAACGAGTTCGCGGAGAGGAAACGGACGGCAGAAAGCGCGCCCCGTTATTCTTTATTTTACAAAGGCACAACGTTTTGTTTTTATTGTGTGTGTGTATACAAGAGAAACTCTTAGAATGTCTACTTTTATATGAAGTCAATAAAATTGAAAAAGGGTTTTCATGTCTCCAAGGTCCTAAAAAACATGGAGACGGCAGAAAGTGCACCCTGTGCTTTTTCTTAATTTTCAAAACAACAGTGCAAAGCAGGGGTTAGGATTGCGTTGAATTCAGAATGCTGAGCATACTGACTTTGTCGTTTCTTGATCTATTTCAGAACTTCCTCCACCCCTTGGGGACGGTGCCACGACTTCCTGCAGACTGAGTCCTCGGGCCGACGGTTGGGACGGTGTCGTGATGTTCCCGAACGCCATGGTTCCCTGTGGACTCTCTACTGTATTCCATGGTAGGTTTCGGTGGGCGACGTTTGGGACGGTTGGCGAAACCGTGTGGGAAACTCCCTGCAGACTGAGTCCTCCGTCCCATGGAAGGTTCGGTGTGGCGATGGGTCCAGGTTCCTTTCGGCAACTCAATGAGGGGTGTTGCAGCTCACTGCGGCTGATTCCTTAGTGCGACAGTTAAGACATTGGGCGCCCACTGTCCCGACCGTTGCCACAGGGAGTCAGTCTGCTGGGAGTTGGACACCCCCCAGGGAGTGCTGAAGGAACCTGGGCGCAGAGCCACCCATGGTTTTTTTGTCGACACCCCCCCCTGGGGTTGCCGCGAAACTGCCTCTGGTCTGATTTCTTGGGCTGATGATTGAGACGGTGGGCGCCCACCGTCCCAGCCGTTGCCTCAAGGAGTCTGGCTGCAGGGAAGTCGCGTCAAACCCAGGCAGGTATCGGCTAAACCCTTGGGTGGGCGATGCGTTTGGGTCTGAGTCCTTGGGCGACGGTGGGGGTGTTGTGACGACTCCGGTCGCCACAGCTCCCTCTGGACTCTGTTCTCCATCCCATGGTAGGTTCGGTGGGCGATACGTTTGGGACTGGGTCCTTGGGCAACGGTGAGGGGGTGTCGTGACGACTCCGGTCGCCACGGCTCCCTGTGGACTCAGTCCTCCTTCTTTCCTTTTCCCATTTCTTTCAGGGCCATATCAAGATCAGATGGTGGACCTGCACCTAGACACGACCACAGCGCATGTAGTCAGCTGGATCCGGGCCGTATCCAGATCAGATGGAGGACCAGCACCTGTCCCGGAGATGTCCGCAGAGCGATGAAATCAACATTGATTCCATGTGAGAATATTAGATATAATGATTACGACATTGAGTGAGTCCTGATGTTACCTAATTCCAATAGAGTTCAGAATGTCTGTAAATTCCAATGGTGGCCTGCACACAGTAGCCAGCACAAGTCTTAAATGGAATTTTGCACTTACACCAGATAGAGGTCTAGATTCAAATATAATGCTTTTGAAGTGAGGGTGCGTTATGCAACACTGAGTTATACTGAAGTCAGTACTATAAATTACAGCAACACCTCCTTCGTTTCCTATTAGCCGAAGCTCGTGTTTATAACCGTAATCTTTGTAGTTTTTTCCCCCCCCCCGTTCCATGTTTTTAAATGACAAACCGCTCTGTGTGATCGGGGCCTCAGCTTATTGTTTGTTCCCCTGTGATTAATGTGAAAATGATGAAATAAAGTGACTAGAAAGATTTTAAGTGCTGATTACAGCTGTGTTCTTGAAGTAATTAAATAGATTTACGCCCCAATACAGGATACAAGATGAAAGACGAGAGGGCGTGGTTTAAACTAAAACGACTGCGGCGCTTGTGAGTGGAGAAAAACAGAATAAAAGTGTACATGTGTAAAAGGAATAAATAGGGTTATACATGAAATATGTCACTTAAATTAACAGATTAACAAAATGAAGAAAAAACGGTCACAAAAAGGAACCCAATTTCATAGTTGAACAAACGAGTTCGCGGAGAGGAAACGGACGGCAGAAAGCGCGCCCCGTTATTCTTTATTTTACAAAGGCACAACGTTTTGTTTTTATTGTGTGTGTGTATACAAGAGAAACTCTTAGAATGTCTACTTTTATATGAAGTCAATAAATTGAAAAAGGGTTTTCATGTCTCCAAGGTCCTAAAAAACATGGAGACGGCAGAAAGTGCACCCTGTGCTTTTTCTTAATTTTCAAAACAACAGTGCAAAGCAGGGGTTAGGATAGCGTTGAATTCAGAATGCTGAGCATACTGACTTTGTCGTTTCTTGATCTATTTCAGAACTTCCTCCACCCCTTGGGGACGGTGCCACGACTTCCTGCAGACTGAGTCCTCGGGCCGACGGTTGGGACGGTGTCGTGATGTTCCCGAACGCCATGGTTCCCTGTGGACTCTCTACTGTATTCCATGGTAGGTTTCGGTGGGCGACGTTTGGGACGGTTGGCGAAACCGTGTGGGAAACTCCCTGCGGACTGAGTCCTCCGTCCCATGGAAGGTTCGGTGTGGCGATGGGTCCAGGTTCCTTTCGGCAACTCAATGAGGGGTGTTGCAGCTCACTGCGGCTGATTCCTTAGTGCGACAGTTAAGACATTGGGCGCCCACTGTCCCGACCGTTGCCACAGGGAGTCAGTCTGCTGGGAGTTGGACACCCCCCAGGGAGTGCTGAAGGAACCTGGGCGCAGAGCCACCCATGGGTTTTTTGTCGACACCCCCCCCTGGGGTTGCCGCGAAACTGCCTCTGGTCTGATTTCTTGGGCTGATGATTGAGACGGTGGGCGCCCACCGTCCCAGCCGTTGCCTCAAGGAGTCTGGCTGCAGGGAAGTCGCGTCAAACCCAGGCAGGTATCGGCTAAACCCTTGGGTGGGCGATGCGTTTGGGTCTGAGTCCTTGGGCGACGGTGGGGGTGTTGTGACGACTCCGGTCGCCACAGCTCCCTCTGGACTCTGTTCTCCATCCCATGGTAGGTTCGGTGGGCGATACGTTTGGGACTGGGTCCTTGGGCAACGGTGAGGGGGTGTCGTGACGACTCCGGTCGCCACGGCTCCCTGTGGACTCAGTCCTCCTTCTTTCCTTTTCCCATTTCTTTCAGGGCCATATCAAGATCAGATGGTGGACCTGCACCTAGACACGACCACAGCGCATGTAGTCAGCTGGATCCGGGCCGTATCCAGATCAGATGGAGGACCAGCACCTGTCCCGGAGGTGTCCGCAGAGCGATGAAATCAACATTGATTCCATGTGAGAATATTAGATATAATGATTACGACATTGAGTGAGTCCTGATGTTACCTAATTCCAATAGAGTTCAGAATGTCTGTAAATTCCAATGGTGGCCTGCACACAGTAGCCAGCACAAGTCTTAAATGGAATTTTGCACTTACACCAGATAGAGGTCTAGATTCAAATATAATGCTTTTGAAGTGAGGGTGCGTTATGCAACACTGAGTTATACTGAAGTCAGTACTATAAATTACAGCAACACCTCCTTCGTTTCCTATTAGCCGAAGCTCGTGTTTATAACCGTAATCTTTGTAGTTTTTTTTTCCCCCCCGTTCCATGTTTTTAAATGACAAACCGCTCTGTGTGATCGGGGCCTCAGCTTATTGTTTGTTCCCCTGTGATTAATGTGAAAATGATGAAATAAAGTGACTAGAAAGATTTTAAGTGCTGATTACAGCTGTGTTCTTGAAGTAATTAAATAGATTTACGCCCCAATACAGGATACAAGATGAAAGACGAGAGGGCGTGGTTTAAACTAAAACGACTGCGGCGCTTGTGAGTGGAGAAAAACAGAATAAAAGTGTACATGTGTAAAAGGAATAAATAGGGTTATACATGAAATATGTCACTTAAATTAACAGATTAACAAAATGAAGAAAAAACGGTCACAAAAAGGAACCCAATTTCATAGTTGAACAAACGAGTTCGCGGAGAGGAAACGGACGGCAGAAAGCGCGCCCCGTTATTCTTTATTTTACAAAGGCACAACGTTTTGTTTTTATTGTGTGTGTGTATACAAGAGAAACTCTTAGAATGTCTACTTTTATATGAAGTCAATAAAATTGAAAAAGGGTTTTCATGTCTCCAAGGTCCTAAAAAACATGGAGACGGCAGAAAGTGCACCCTGTGCTTTTTCTTAATTTTCAAAACAACAGTGCAAAGCAGGGGTTAGGATAGCGTTGAATTCAGAATGCTGAGCATACTGACTTTGTCGTTTCTTGATCTATTTCAGAACTTCCTCCACCCCTTGGGGACGGTGCCACGACTTCCTGCAGACTGAGTCCTCGGGCCGACGGTTGGGACGGTGTCGTGATGTTCCCGAACGCCATGGTTCCCTGTGGACTCTCTACTGTATTCCATGGTAGGTTTCGGTGGGCGACGTTTGGGACGGTTGGCGAAACCGTGTGGGAAACTCCCTGCGGACTGAGTCCTCCGTCCCATGGAAGGTTCGGTGTGGCGATGGGTCCAGGTTCCTTTTGGCAACTCTATGGAAAATCTATGGAATTTTGCACTTACACCAGATAGAGGTCTAGATTCAAATATAATGCTTTTGAAGTGAGGGTGCGTTATGCAACACTGAGTTATACTGAAGTCAGTTCTATAAATTACAGCCTCTGGACTCAGTTCTCCATCCCATGGTAGGTTCGGTGGGCGATACGTTTGGGACTGGGTCCTTGGGCAACGGTGAGGGGGTGTCGTGACGACTCCGGTCGCCACGGCTCCCTGTGGACTCAGTCCTCCTTCTTTCCTTTTCCCATTTCTTTCAGGGCCATATCAAGATCAGATGGTGGACCTGCACCTAGACACGACCACAGCGCATGTAGTCAGCTGGATCCGGGCCGTATCCAGATCAGATGGAGGACCAGCACCTGTCCCGGAGGTGTCCGCAGAGCGATGAAATCAACATTGATTCCATGTGAGAATATTAGATATAATGATTACGACATTGAGTGAGTCCTGATGTTACCTAATTCCAATAGAGTTCAGAATGTCTGTAAATTCCAATGGTGGCCTGCACACAGTAGCCAGCACAAGTCTTAAATGGAATTTTGCACTTACACCAGATAGAGGTCTAGATTCAAATATAATGCTTTTGAAGTGAGGGTGCGTTATGCAACACTGAGTTATACTGAAGTCAGTACTATAAATTACAGCAACACCTCCTTCGTTTCCTATTAGCCGAAGCTCGTGTTTATAACCGTAATCTTTGTAGTTTTTTACACGAATTTATACAGAGCAACAAAATGAAGAAAAAACGGTCACAAAAAGGAACCCAATTTCATAGTTGAACAAACGAGTTCGCGGAGAGGAAACGGACGGCAGAAAGCGCGCCCCGTTATTCTTTATTTTACAAAGGCACAACGTTTTGTTTTTATTGTGTGTGTGTATACAAGAGAAACTCTTAGAATGTCTACTTTTATATGAAGTCAATAAAATTGAAAAAGGGTTTTCATGTCTCCAAGGTCCTAAAAAACATGGAGACGGCAGAAAGTGCACCCTGTGCTTTTTCTTAATTTTCAAAACAACAGTGCAAAGCAGGGGTTAGGATAGCGTTGAATTCAGAATGCTGAGCATACTGACTTTGTCGTTTCTTGATCTATTTCAGAACTTCCTCCACCCCTTGGGGACGGTGCCACGACTTCCTGCAGACTGAGTCCTCGGGCCGACGGTTGGGACGGTGTCGTGATGTTCCCGAACGCCATGGTTCCCTGTGGACTCTCTACTGTATTCCATGGTAGGTTTCGGTGGGCGACGTTTGGGACGGTTGGCGAAACCGTGTGGGAAACTCCCTGCGGACTGAGTCCTCCGTCCCATGGAAGGTTCGGTGTGGCGATGGGTCCAGGTTCCTTTCGGCAACTCAATGAGGGGTGTTGCAGCTCACTGCGGCTGATTCCTTAGTGCGACAGTTAAGACATTGGGCGCCCACTGTCCCGACCGTTGCCACAGGGAGTCAGTCTGCTGGGAGTTGGACACCCCCCAGGGAGTGCTGAAGGAACCTGGGCGCAGAGCCACCCATGGTTTTTTTGTCGACACCCCCCCCTGGGGTTGCCGCGAAACTGCCTCTGGTCTGATTTCTTGGGCTGATGATTGAGACGGTGGGCGCCCACCGTCCCAGCCGTTGCCTCAAGGAGTCTGGCTGCAGGGAAGTCGCGTCAAACCCAGGCAGGTATCGGCTAAACCCTTGGGTGGGCGATGCGTTTGGGTCTGAGTCCTTGGGCGACGGTGGGGGTGTTGTGACGACTCCGGTCGCCACAGCTCCCTCTGGACTCTGTTCTCCATCCCATGGTAGGTTCGGTGGGCGATACGTTTGGGACTGGGTCCTTGGGCAACGGTGAGGGGGTGTCGTGACGACTCCGGTTGCCACGGCTCCCTGTGGACTCAGTCCTCCTTCTTTCCTTTTCCCATTTCTTTCAGGGCCATATCAAGATCAGATGGTGGACCTGCACCTAGACACGACCACAGCGCATGTAGTCAGCTGGATCCGGGCCGTATCCAGATCAGATGGAGGACCAGCACCTGTCCCGGAGGTGTCCGCAGAGCGATGAAATCAACATTGATTCCATGTGAGAATATTAGATATAATGATTACGACATTGAGTGAGTCCTGATGTTACCTAATTCCAATAGAGTTCAGAATGTCTGTAAATTCCAATGGTGGCCTGCACACAGTAGCCAGCACAAGTCTTAAATGGAATTTTGCACTTACACCAGATAGAGGTCTAGATTCAAATATAATGCTTTTGAAGTGAGGGTGCGTTATGCAACACTGAGTTATACTGAAGTCAGTACTATAAATTACAGCAACACCTCCTTCGTTTCCTATTAGCCGAAGCTCGTGTTTATAACCGTAATCTTTGTAGTTTTTTTTTCCCCCCCGTTCCATGTTTTTAAATGACAAACCGCTCTGTGTGATCGGGGCCTCAGCTTATTGTTTGTTCCCCTGTGATTAATGTGAAAATGATGAAATAAAGTGACTAGAAAGATTTTAAGTGCTGATTACAGCTGTGTTCTTGAAGTAATTAAATAGATTTACGCCCCAATACAGGATACAAGATGAAAGACGAGAGGGCGTGGTTTAAACTAAAACGACTGCGGCGCTTGTGAGTGGAGAAAAACAGAATAAAAGTGTACATGTGTAAAAGGAATAAATAGGGTTATACATGAAATATGTCACTTAAATTAACAGATTAACAAAATGAAGAAAAAACGGTCACAAAAAGGAACCCAATTTCATAGTTGAACAAACGAGTTCGCGGAGAGGAAACGGACGGCAGAAAGCGCGCCCCGTTATTCTTTATTTTACAAAGGCACAACGTTTTGTTTTTATTGTGTGTGTGTATACAAGAGAAACTCTTAGAATGTCTACTTTTATATGAAGTCAATAAAATTGAAAAAGGGTTTTCATGTCTCCAAGGTCCTAAAAAACATGGAGACGGCAGAAAGTGCACCCTGTGCTTTTTCTTAATTTTCAAAACAACAGTGCAAAGCAGGGGTTAGGATAGCGTTGAATTCAGAATGCTGAGCATACTGACTTTGTCGTTTCTTGATCTATTTCAGAACTTCCTCCACCCCTTGGGGACGGTGCCACGACTTCCTGCAGACTGAGTCCTCGGGCCGACGGTTGGGACGGTGTCGTGATGTTCCCGAACGCCATGGTTCCCTGTGGACTCTCTACTGTATTCCATGGTAGGTTTCGGTGGGCGACGTTTGGGACGGTTGGCGAAACCGTGTGGGAAACTCCCTGCGGACTGAGTCCTCCGTCCCATGGAAGGTTCGGTGTGGCGATGGGTCCAGGTTCCTTTTGGCAACTCTATGGAAAATCTATGGAATTTTGCACTTACACCAGATAGAGGTCTAGATTCAAATATAATGCTTTTGAAGTGAGGGTGCGTTATGCAACACTGAGTTATACTGAAGTCAGTTCTATAAATTACAGCCTCTGGACTCAGTTCTCCATCCCATGGTAGGTTCGGTGGGCGATACGTTTGGGACTGGGTCCTTGGGCAACGGTGAGGGGGTGTCGTGACGACTCCGGTCGCCACGGCTCCCTGTGGACTCAGTCCTCCTTCTTTCCTTTTCCCATTTCTTTCAGGGCCATATCAAGATCAGATGGTGGACCTGCACCTAGACACGACCACAGCGCATGTAGTCAGCTGGATCCGGGCCGTATCCAGATCAGATGGAGGACCAGCACCTGTCCCGGAGGTGTCCGCAGAGCGATGAAATCAACATTGATTCCATGTGAGAATATTAGATATAATGATTACGACATTGAGTGAGTCCTGATGTTACCTAATTCCAATAGAGTTCAGAATGTCTGTAAATTCCAATGGTGGCCTGCACACAGTAGCCAGCACAAGTCTTAAATGGAATTTTGCACTTACACCAGATAGAGGTCTAGATTCAAATATAATGCTTTTGAAGTGAGGGTGCGTTATGCAACACTGAGTTATACTGAAGTCAGTACTATAAATTACAGCAACACCTCCTTCGTTTCCTATTAGCCGAAGCTCGTGTTTATAACCGTAATCTTTGTAGTTTTTTCCCCCCCCCCGTTCCATGTTTTTAAATGACAAACCGCTCTGTGTGATCGGGGCCTCAGCTTTTTGTCTGTTCCCTTGTGATTAATGTGAAAATGATGAAATAAAGTGACTAGAAAGATTTTAAGTGCTGATTACAGCTGTGTTCTTGAAGTAATTAAATAGATTTACGCCCCAATACAGGATACAAGATGAAAGACGAGAGGGCGTGGTTTAAACTAAAACGACTGCGGCGCTTGTGAGTGGAGAAAAACAGAATAAAAGTGTACATGTGTAAAAGGAATAAATAGGGTTATACATGAAATATGTCACTTAAATGAACAGATTAACAAAATGAAGAAAAAACGGTCACAAAAAGGAACCCAATTTCATAGTTGAACAAACGAGTTCGCGGAGAGGAAACGGACGGCAGAAAGCGCGCCCCGTTATTCTTTATTTTACAAAGGCACAACGTTTTGTTTTTATTGTGTGTGTGTATACAAGAGAAACTCTTAGAATGTCTACTTTTATATGAAGTCAATAAAATTGAAAAAGGGTTTTCATGTCTCCAAGGTCCTAAAAAACATGGAGACGGCAGAAAGTGCACCCTGTGCTTTTTCTTAATTTTCAAAACAACAGTGCAAAGCAGGGGTTAGGTTAGCGTTGAATTCAGAATGCTGAGCATACTGACTTTGTCGTTTCTTGATCTATTTCAGAACTTCCTCCACCCCTTGGGGACGGTGCCACGACTTCCTGCAGACTGAGTCCTCGGGCCGACGGTTGGGACGGTGTCGTGATGTTCCCGAACGCCATGGTTCCCTGTGGACTCTCTACTGTATTCCATGGTAGGTTTCGGTGGGCGACGTTTGGGACGGTTGGCGAAACCGTGTGGGAAACTCCCTGCGGACTGAGTCCTCCGTCCCATGGAAGGTTCGGTGTGGCGATGGGTCCAGGTTCCTTTCGGCAACTCAATGAGGGGTGTTGCAGCTCACTGCGGCTGATTCCTTAGTGCGACAGTTAAGACATTGGGCGCCCACTGTCCCGACCGTTGCCACA
Organism: Leuciscus leuciscus; assembly: GCF_965113295.1. Taxonomy (NCBI): domain Eukaryota; kingdom Metazoa; phylum Chordata; class Actinopteri; order Cypriniformes; family Leuciscidae; genus Leuciscus; species Leuciscus leuciscus. The sequence continues at coordinate 1,060,223 of NC_138739.1, read as the reverse complement.
GGGAGTCAGTCTGCTGGGAGTTGGACACCCCCCAGGGAGTGCTGAAGGAACCTGGGCGCAGAGCCACCCATGGGTTTTTTGTCGACACCCCCCCCTGGGGTTGCCGCGAAACTGCCTCTGGTCTGATTTCTTGGGCTGATGATTGAGACGGTGGGCGCCCACCGTCCCAGCCGTTGCCTCAAGGAGTCTGGCTGCAGGGAAGTCGCGTCAAACCCAGGCAGGTATCGGCTAAACCCTTGGGTGGGATTGATGCGTTTGGGTCTGAGTCCTTGGGCGACGGTGGGGGTGTTGTGACGACTCCGGTCGCCACAGCTCCCTCTGGACTCTGTTCTCCATCCCATGGTAGGTTCGGTGGGCGATACGTTTGGGACTGGGTCCTTGGGCAACGGTGAGGGGGTGTCGTGACGACTCCGGTCGCCACGGCTCCCTGTGGACTCAGTCCTCCTTCTTTCCTTTTCCCATTTCTTTCAGGGCCATATCAAGATCAGATGGTGGACCTGCACCTAGACACGACCACAGCGCATGTAGTCAGCTGGATCCGGGCCGTATCCAGATCAGATGGAGGACCAGCACCTGTCCCGGAGGTGTCCGCAGAGCGATGAAATCAACATTGATTCCATGTGAGAATATTAGATATAATGATTACGACATTGAGTGAGTCCTGATGTTACCTAATTCCAATAGAGTTCAGAATGTCTGTAAATTCCAATGGTGGCCTGCACACAGTAGCCAGCACAAGTCTTAAATGGAATTTTGCACTTACACCAGATAGAGGTCTAGATTCAAATATAATGCTTTTGAAGTGAGGGTGCGTTATGCAACACTGAGTTATACTGAAGTCAGTACTATAAATTACAGCAACACCTCCTTCGTTTCCTATTAGCCGAAGCTCGTGTTTATAACCGTAATCTTTGTAGTTTTTTTTCCCCCCCCGTTCCATGTTTTTAAATGACAAACCGCTCTGTGTGATCGGGGCCTCAGCTTATTGTTTGTTCCCCTGTGATTAATGTGAAAATGATGAAATAAAGTGACTAGAAAGATTTTAAGTGCTGATTACAGCTGTGTTCTTGAAGTAATTAAATAGATTTACGCCCCAATACAGGATACAAGATGAAAGACGAGAGGGCGTGGTTTAAACTAAAACGACTGCGGCGCTTGTGAGTGGAGAAAAACAGAATAAAAGTGTACATGTGTAAAAGGAATAAATAGGGTTATACATGAAATATGTCACTTAAATTAACAGATTAACAAAATGAAGAAAAAACGGTCACAAAAAGGAACCCAATTTCATAGTTGAACAAACGAGTTCGCGGAGAGGAAACGGACGGCAGAAAGCGCGCCCCGTTATTCTTTATTTTACAAAGGCACAACGTTTTGTTTTTATTGTGTGTGTGTATACAAGAGAAACTCTTAGAATGTCTACTTTTATATGAAGTCAATAAAATTGAAAAAGGGTTTTCATGTCTCCAAGGTCCTAAAAAACATGGAGACGGCAGAAAGTGCACCCTGTGCTTTTTCTTAATTTTCAAAACAACAGTGCAAAGCAGGGGTTAGGTTAGCGTTGAATTCAGAATGCTGAGCATACTGACTTTGTCGTTTCTTGATCTATTTCAGAACTTCCTCCACCCCTTGGGGACGGTGCCACGACTTCCTGCAGACTGAGTCCTCGGGCCGACGGTTGGGACGGTGTCGTGATGTTCCCGAACGCCATGGTTCCCTGTGGACTCTCTACTGTATTCCATGGTAGGTTTCGGTGGGCGACGTTTGGGACGGTTGGCGAAACCGTGTGGGAAACTCCCTGCGGACTGAGTCCTCCGTCCCATGGAAGGTTCGGTGTGGCGATGGGTCCAGGTTCCTTTCGGCAACTCAATGAGGGGTGTTGCAGCTCACTGCGGCTGATTCCTTAGTGCGACAGTTAAGACATTGGGCGCCCACTGTCCCGACCGTTGCCACAGGGAGTCAGTCTGCTGGGAGTTGGACACCCCCCAGGGAGTGCTGAAGGAACCTGGGCGCAGAGCCACCCATGGGTTTTTTGTCGACACCCCCCCCTGGGGTTGCCGCGAAACTGCCTCTGGTCTGATTTCTTGGGCTGATGATTGAGACGGTGGGCGCCCACCGTCCCAGCCGTTGCCTCAAGGAGTCTGGCTGCAGGGAAGTCGCGTCAAACCCAGGCAGGTATCGGCTAAACCCTTGGGTGGGCGATGCGTTTGGGTCTGAGTCCTTGGGCGACGGTGGGGGTGTTGTGACGACTCCGGTCGCCACAGCTCCCTCTGGACTCTGTTCTCCATCCCATGGTAGGTTCGGTGGGCGATACGTTTGGGACTGGGTCCTTGGGCAACGGTGAGGGGGTGTCGTGACGACTCCGGTCGCCACGGCTCCCTGTGGACTCAGTCCTCCTTCTTTCCTTTTCCCATTTCTTTCAGGGCCATATCAAGATCAGATGGTGGACCTGCACCTAGACACGACCACAGCGCATGTAGTCAGCTGGATCCGGGCCGTATCCAGATCAGATGGAGGACCAGCACCTGTCCCGGAGGTGTCCGCAGAGCGATGAAATCAACATTGATTCCATGTGAGAATATTAGATATAATGATTACGACATTGAGTGAGTCCTGATGTTACCTAATTCCAATAGAGTTCAGAATGTCTGTAAATTCCAATGGTGGCCTGCACACAGTAGCCAGCACAAGTCTTAAATGGAATTTTGCACTTACACCAGATAGAGGTCTAGATTCAAATATAATGCTTTTGAAGTGAGGGTGCGTTATGCAACACTGAGTTATACTGAAGTCAGTACTATAAATTACAGCAACACCTCCTTCGTTTCCTATTAGCCGAAGCTCGTGTTTATAACCGTAATCTTTGTAGTTTTTTTTTCCACCCCGTTCCATGTTTTTAAATGACAAACCGCTCTGTGTGATCGGGGCCTCAGCTTTTTGTCTGTTCCCCTGTGATTAATGTGAAAATGATGAAATAAAGTGACTAGAAAGATTTTAAGTGCTGATTACAGCTGTGTTCTTGAAGTAATTAAATAGATTTACGCCCCAATACAGGATACAAGATGAAAGACGAGAGGGCGTGGTTTAAACTAAAACGACTGCGGCGCTTGTGAGTGGAGAAAAACAGAATAAAAGTGTACATGTGTAAAAGGAATAAATAGGGTTATACATGAAATATGTCACTTAAATGAACAGATTAACAAAATGAAGAAAAAACGGTCACAAAAAGGAACCCAATTTCATAGTTGAACAAACGAGTTCGCGGAGAGGAAACGGACGGCAGAAAGCGCGCCCCGTTATTCTTTATTTTACAAAGGCACAACGTTTTGTTTTTATTGTGTGTGTGTATACAAGAGAAACTCTTAGAATGTCTACTTTTATATGAAGTCAATAAAATTGAAAAAGGGTTTTCATGTCTCCAAGGTCCTAAAAAACATGGAGACGGCAGAAAGTGCACCCTGTGCTTTTTCTTAATTTTCAAAACAACAGTGCAAAGCAGGGGTTAGGTTAGCGTTGAATTCAGAATGCTGAGCATACTGACTTTGTCGTTTCTTGATCTATTTCAGAACTTCCTCCACCCCTTGGGGACGGTGCCACGACTTCCTGCAGACTGAGTCCTCGGGCCGACGGTTGGGACGGTGTCGTGATGTTCCCGAACGCCATGGTTCCCTGTGGACTCTCTACTGTATTCCATGGTAGGTTTCGGTGGGCGACGTTTGGGACGGTTGGCGAAACCGTGTGGGAAACTCCCTGCGGACTGAGTCCTCCGTCCCATGGAAGGTTCGGTGTGGCGATGGGTCCAGGTTCCTTTCGGCAACTCAATGAGGGGTGTTGCAGCTCACTGCGGCTGATTCCTTAGTGCGACAGTTAAGACATTGGGCGCCCACTGTCCCGACCGTTGCCACAGGGAGTCAGTCTGCTGGGAGTTGGACACCCCCCAGGGAGTGCTGAAGGAACCTGGGCGCAGAGCCACCCATGGGTTTTTTGTCGACACCCCCCCCTGGGGTTGCCGCGAAACTGCCTCTGGTCTGATTTCTTGGGCTGATGATTGAGACGGTGGGCGCCCACCGTCCCAGCCGTTGCCTCAAGGAGTCTGGCTGCAGGGAAGTCGCGTCAAACCCAGGCAGGTATCGGCTAAACCCTTGGGTGGGATTGATGCGTTTGGGTCTGAGTCCTTGGGCGACGGTGGGGGTGTTGTGACGACTCCGGTCGCCACAGCTCCCTCTGGACTCTGTTCTCCATCCCATGGTAGGTTCGGTGGGCGATACGTTTGGGACTGGGTCCTTGGGCAACGGTGAGGGGGTGTCGTGACGACTCCGGTCGCCACGGCTCCCTGTGGACTCAGTCCTCCTTCTTTCCTTTTCCCATTTCTTTCAGGGCCATATCAAGATCAGATGGTGGACCTGCACCTAGACACGACCACAGCGCATGTAGTCAGCTGGATCCGGGCCGTATCCAGATCAGATGGAGGACCAGCACCTGTCCCGGAGGTGTCCGCAGAGCGATGAAATCAACATTGATTCCATGTGAGAATATTAGATATAATGATTACGACATTGAGTGAGTCCTGATGTTACCTAATTCCAATAGAGTTCAGAATGTCTGTAAATTCCAATGGTGGCCTGCACACAGTAGCCAGCACAAGTCTTAAATGGAATTTTGCACTTACACCAGATAGAGGTCTAGATTCAAATATAATGCTTTTGAAGTGAGGGTGCGTTATGCAACACTGAGTTATACTGAAGTCAGTACTATAAATTACAGCAACACCTCCTTCGTTTCCTATTAGCCGAAGCTCGTGTTTATAACCGTAATCTTTGTAGTTTTTTTTTCCCCCCCGTTCCATGTTTTTAAATGACAAACCGCTCTGTGTGATCGGGGCCTCAGCTTTTTGTCTGTTCCCCTGTGATTAATGTGAAAATGATGAAATAAAGTGACTAGAAAGATTTTAAGTGCTGATTACAGCTGTGTTCTTGAAGTAATTAAATAGATTTACGCCCCAATACAGGATACAAGATGAAAGACGAGAGGGCGTGGTTTAAACTAAAACGACTGCGGCGCTTGTGAGTGGAGAAAAACAGAATAAAAGTGTACATGTGTAAAAGGAATAAATAGGGTTATACATGAAATATGTCACTTAAATGAACAGATTAACAAAATGAAGAAAAAACGGTCACAAAAAGGAACCCAATTTCATAGTTGAACAAACGAGTTCGCGGAGAGGAAACGGACGGCAGAAAGCGCGCCCCGTTATTCTTTATTTTACAAAGGCACAACGTTTTGTTTTTATTGTGTGTGTGTATACAAGAGAAACTCTTAGAATGTCTACTTTTATATGAAGTCAATAAAATTGAAAAAGGGTTTTCATGTCTCCAAGGTCCTAAAAAACATGGAGACGGCAGAAAGTGCACCCTGTGCTTTTTCTTAATTTTCAAAACAACAGTGCAAAGCAGGGGTTAGGTTAGCGTTGAATTCAGAATGCTGAGCATACTGACTTTGTCGTTTCTTGATCTATTTCAGAACTTCCTCCACCCCTTGGGGACGGTGCCACGACTTCCTGCAGACTGAGTCCTCGGGCCGACGGTTGGGACGGTGTCGTGATGTTCCCGAACGCCATGGTTCCCTGTGGACTCTCTACTGTATTCCATGGTAGGTTTCGGTGGGCGACGTTTGGGACGGTTGGCGAAACCGTGTGGGAAACTCCCTGCGGACTGAGTCCTCCGTCCCATGGAAGGTTCGGTGTGGCGATGGGTCCAGGTTCCTTTCGGCAACTCAATGAGGGGTGTTGCAGCTCACTGCGGCTGATTCCTTAGTGCGACAGTTAAGACATTGGGCGCCCACTGTCCCGACCGTTGCCACAGGGAGTCAGTCTGCTGGGAGTTGGACACCCCCCAGGGAGTACTGAAGGAACCTGGGCGCAGAGCCACCCATGGGTTTTTTGTCGACACCCCCCCCTGGGGTTGCCGCGAAACTGCCTCTGGTCTGATTTCTTGGGCTGATGATTGAGACGGTGGGCGCCCACCGTCCCAGCCGTTGCCTCAAGGAGTCTGGCTGCAGGGAAGTCGCGTCAAACCCAGGCAGGTATCGGCTAAACCCTTGGGTGGGATTGATGCGTTTGGGTCTGAGTCCTTGGGCGACGGTGGGGGTGTTGTGACGACTCCGGTCGCCACAGCTCCCTCTGGACTCTGTTCTCCATCCCATGGTAGGTTCGGTGGGCGATACGTTTGGGACTGGGTCCTTGGGCAACGGTGAGGGGGTGTCGTGACGACTCCGGTCGCCACGGCTCCCTGTGGACTCAGTCCTCCTTCTTTCCTTTTCCCATTTCTTTCAGGGCCATATCAAGATCAGATGGTGGACCTGCACCTAGACACGACCACAGCGCATGTAGTCAGCTGGATCCGGGCCGTATCCAGATCAGATGGAGGACCAGCACCTGTCCCGGAGGTGTCCGCAGAGCGATGAAATCAACATTGATTCCATGTGAGAATATTAGATATAATGATTACGACATTGAGTGAGTCCTGATGTTACCTAATTCCAATAGAGTTCAGAATGTCTGTAAATTCCAATGGTGGCCTGCACACAGTAGCCAGCACAAGTCTTAAATGGAATTTTGCACTTACACCAGATAGAGGTCTAGATTCAAATATAATGCTTTTGAAGTGAGGGTGCGTTATGCAACACTGAGTTATACTGAAGTCAGTACTATAAATTACAGCAACACCTCCTTCGTTTCCTATTAGCCGAAGCTCGTGTTTATAACCGTAATCTTTGTAGTTTTTTCCCCCCCCCCGTTCCATGTTTTTAAATGACAAACCGCTCTGTGTGATCGGGGCCTCAGCTTTTTGTCTGTTCCCCTGTGATTAATGTGAAAATGATGAAATAAAGTGACTAGAAAGATTTTAAGTGCTGATTACAGCTGTGTTCTTGAAGTAATTAAATAGATTTACGCCCCAATACAGGATACAAGATGAAAGACGAGAGGGCGTGGTTTAAACTAAAACGACTGCGGCGCTTGTGAGTGGAGAAAAACAGAATAAAAGTGTACATGTGTAAAAGGAATAAATAGGGTTATACATGAAATATGTCACTTAAATGAACAGATTAACAAAATGAAGAAAAAACGGTCACAAAAAGGAACCCAATTTCATAGTTGAACAAACGAGTTCGCGGAGAGGAAACGGACGGCAGAAAGCGCGCCCCGTTATTCTTTATTTTACAAAGGCACAACGTTTTGTTTTTATTGTGTGTGTGTATACAAGAGAAACTCTTAGAATGTCTACTTTTATATGAAGTCAATAAAATTGAAAAAGGGTTTTCATGTCTCCAAGGTCCTAAAAAACATGGAGACGGCAGAAAGTGCACCCTGTGCTTTTTCTTAATTTTCAAAACAACAGTGCAAAGCAGGGGTTAGGTTAGCGTTGAATTCAGAATGCTGAGCATACTGACTTTGTCGTTTCTTGATCTATTTCAGAACTTCCTCCACCCCTTGGGGACGGTGCCACGACTTCCTGCAGACTGAGTCCTCGGGCCGACGGTTGGGACGGTGTCGTGATGTTCCCGAACGCCATGGTTCCCTGTGGACTCTCTACTGTATTCCATGGTAGGTTTCGGTGGGCGACGTTTGGGACGGTTGGCGAAACCGTGTGGGAAACTCCCTGCGGACTGAGTCCTCCGTCCCATGGAAGGTTCGGTGTGGCGATGGGTCCAGGTTCCTTTCGGCAACTCAATGAGGGGTGTTGCAGCTCACTGCGGCTGATTCCTTAGTGCGACAGTTAAGACATTGGGCGCCCACTGTCCCGACCGTTGCCACAGGGAGTCAGTCTGCTGGGAGTTGGACACCCCCCAGGGAGTGCTGAAGGAACCTGGGCGCAGAGCCACCCATGGGTTTTTTGTCGACACCCCCCCCTGGGGTTGCCGCGAAACTGCCTCTGGTCTGATTTCTTGGGCTGATGATTGAGACGGTGGGCGCCCACCGTCCCAGCCGTTGCCTCAAGGAGTCTGGCTGCAGGGAAGTCGCGTCAAACCCAGGCAGGTATCGGCTAAACCCTTGGGTGGGATTGATGCGTTTGGGTCTGAGTCCTTGGGCGACGGTGGGGGTGTTGTGACGACTCCGGTCGCCACAGCTCCCTCTGGACTCTGTTCTCCATCCCATGGTAGGTTCGGTGGGCGATACGTTTGGGACTGGGTCCTTGGGCAACGGTGAGGGGGTGTCGTGACGACTCCGGTCGCCACGGCTCCCTGTGGACTCAGTCCTCCTTCTTTCCTTTTCCCATTTCTTTCAGGGCCATATCAAGATCAGATGGTGGACCTGCACCTAGACACGACCACAGCGCATGTAGTCAGCTGGATCCGGGCCGTATCCAGATCAGATGGAGGACCAGCACCTGTCCCGGAGGTGTCCGCAGAGCGATGAAATCAACATTGATTCCATGTGAGAATATTAGATATAATGATTACGACATTGAGTGAGTCCTGATGTTACCTAATTCCAATAGAGTTCAGAATGTCTGTAAATTCCAATGGTGGCCTGCACACAGTAGCCAGCACAAGTCTTAAATGGAATTTTGCACTTACACCAGATAGAGGTCTAGATTCAAATATAATGCTTTTGAAGTGAGGGTGCGTTATGCAACACTGAGTTATACTGAAGTCAGTACTATAAATTACAGCAACACCTCCTTCGTTTCCTATTAGCCGAAGCTCGTGTTTATAACCGTAATCTTTGTAGTTTTTTTTTCCCCCCCGTTCCATGTTTTTAAATGACAAACCGCTCTGTGTGATCGGGGCCTCAGCTTTTTGTCTGTTCCCCTGTGATTAATGTGAAAATGATGAAATAAAGTGACTAGAAAGATTTTAAGTGCTGATTACAGCTGTGTTCTTGAAGTAATTAAATAGATTTACGCCCCAATACAGGATACAAGATGAAAGACGAGAGGGCGTGGTTTAAACTAAAACGACTGCGGCGCTTGTGAGTGGAGAAAAACAGAATAAAAGTGTACATGTGTAAAAGGAATAAATAGGGTTATACATGAAATATGTCACTTAAATGAACAGATTAACAAAATGAAGAAAAAACGGTCACAAAAAGGAACCCAATTTCATAGTTGAACAAACGAGTTCGCGGAGAGGAAACGGACGGCAGAAAGCGCGCCCCGTTATTCTTTATTTTACAAAGGCACAACGTTTTGTTTTTATTGTGTGTGTGTATACAAGAGAAACTCTTAGAATGTCTACTTTTATATGAAGTCAATAAAATTGAAAAAGGGTTTTCATGTCTCCAAGGTCCTAAAAAACATGGAGACGGCAGAAAGTGCACCCTGTGCTTTTTCTTAATTTTCAAAACAACAGTGCAAAGCAGGGGTTAGGTTAGCGTTGAATTCAGAATGCTGAGCATACTGACTTTGTCGTTTCTTGATCTATTTCAGAACTTCCTCCACCCCTTGGGGACGGTGCCACGACTTCCTGCAGACTGAGTCCTCGGGCCGACGGTTGGGACGGTGTCGTGATGTTCCCGAACGCCATGGTTCCCTGTGGACTCTCTACTGTATTCCATGGTAGGTTTCGGTGGGCGACGTTTGGGACGGTTGGCGAAACCGTGTGGGAAACTCCCTGCGGACTGAGTCCTCCGTCCCATGGAAGGTTCGGTGTGGCGATGGGTCCAGGTTCCTTTCGGCAACTCAATGAGGGGTGTTGCAGCTCACTGCGGCTGATTCCTTAGTGCGACAGTTAAGACATTGGGCGCCCACTGTCCCGACCGTTGCCACAGGGAGTCAGTCTGCTGGGAGTTGGACACCCCCCAGGGAGTGCTGAAGGAACCTGGGCGCAGAGCCACCCATGGGTTTTTTGTCGACACCCCCCCCTGGGGTTGCCGCGAAACTGCCTCTGGTCTGATTTCTTGGGCTGATGATTGAGACGGTGGGCGCCCACCGTCCCAGCCGTTGCCTCAAGGAGTCTGGCTGCAGGGAAGTCGCGTCAAACCCAGGCAGGTATCGGCTAAACCCTTGGGTGGGATTGATGCGTTTGGGTCTGAGTCCTTGGGCGACGGTGGGGGTGTTGTGACGACTCCGGTCGCCACAGCTCCCTCTGGACTCTGTTCTCCATCCCATGGTAGGTTCGGTGGGCGATACGTTTGGGACTGGGTCCTTGGGCAACGGTGAGGGGGTGTCGTGACGACTCCGGTCGCCACGGCTCCCTGTGGACTCAGTCCTCCTTCTTTCCTTTTCCCATTTCTTTCAGGGCCATATCAAGATCAGATGGTGGACCTGCACCTAGACACGACCACAGCGCATGTAGTCAGCTGGATCCGGGCCGTATCCAGATCAGATGGAGGACCAGCACCTGTCCCGGAGGTGTCCGCAGAGCGATGAAATCAACATTGATTCCATGTGAGAATATTAGATATAATGATTACGACATTGAGTGAGTCCTGATGTTACCTAATTCCAATAGAGTTCAGAATGTCTGTAAATTCCAATGGTGGCCTGCACACAGTAGCCAGCACAAGTCTTAAATGGAATTTTGCACTTACACCAGATAGAGGTCTAGATTGAAATATAATGCTTTTGAAGTGAGGGTGCGTTATGCAACACTGAGTTATACTGAAGTCAGTACTATAAATTACAGCAACACCTCCTTCGTTTCCTATTAGCCGAAGCTCGTGTTTATAACCGTAATCTTTGTAGTTTTTTTTTCCCCCCCGTTCCATGTTTTTAAATGACAAACCGCTCTGTGTGATCGGGGCCTCAGCTTTTTGTCTGTTCCCCTGTGATTAATGTGAAAATGATGAAATAAAGTGACTAGAAAGATTTTAAGTGCTGATTACAGCTGTGTTCTTGAAGTAATTAAATAGATTTACGCCCCAATACAGGATACAAGATGAAAGACGAGAGGGCGTGGTTTAAACTAAAACGACTGCGGCGCTTGTGAGTGGAGAAAAACAGAATAAAAGTGTACATGTGTAAAAGGAATAAATAGGGTTATACATGAAATATGTCACTTAAATGAACAGATTAACAAAATGAAGAAAAAACGGTCACAAAAAGGAACCCAATTTCATAGTTGAACAAACGAGTTTGCGGAGAGGAAACGGACGGCAGAAAGCGCGCCCCGTTATTCTTTATTTTACAAAGGCACAACGTTTTGTTTTTATTGTGTGTGTGTATACAAGAGAAACTCTTAGAATGTCTACTTTTATATGAAGTCAATAAAATTGAAAAAGGGTTTTCATGTCTCCAAGGTCCTAAAAAACATGGAGACGGCAGAAAGTGCACCCTGTGCTTTTTCTTAATTTTCAAAACAACAGTGCAAAGCAGGGGTTAGGTTAGCGTTGAATTCAGAATGCTGAGCATACTGACTTTGTCGTTTCTTGATCTATTTCAGAACTTCCTCCACCCCTTGGGGACGGTGCCACGACTTCCTGCAGACTGAGTCCTCGGGCCGACGGTTGGGACGGTGTCGTGATGTTCCCGAACGCCATGGTTCCCTGTGGACTCTCTACTGTATTCCATGGTAGGTTTCGGTGGGCGACGTTTGGGACGGTTGGCGAAACCGTGTGGGAAACTCCCTGCGGACTGAGTCCTCCGTCCCATGGAAGGTTCGGTGTGGCGATGGGTCCAGGTTCCTTTCGGCAACTCAATGAGGGGTGTTGCAGCTCACTGCGGCTGATTCCTTAGTGCGACAGTTAAGACATTGGGCGCCCACTGTCCCGACCGTTGCCACAGGGAGTCAGTCTGCTGGGAGTTGGACACCCCCCAGGGAGTGCTGAAGGAACCTGGGCGCAGAGCCACCCATGGGTTTTTTGTCGACACCCCCCCCTGGGGTTGCCGCGAAACTGCCTCTGGTCTGATTTCTTGGGCTGATGATTGAGACGGTGGGCGCCCACCGTCCCAGCCGTTGCCTCAAGGAGTCTGGCTGCAGGGAAGTCGCGTCAAACCCAGGCAGGTATCGGCTAAACCCTTGGGTGGGCGATGCGTTTGGGTCTGAGTCCTTGGGCGACGGTGGGGGTGTTGTGACGACTCCGGTCGCCACAGCTCCCTCTGGACTCTGTTCTCCATCCCATGGTAGGTTCGGTGGGCGATACGTTTGGGACTGGGTCCTTGGGCAACGGTGAGGGGGTGTCGTGACGACTCCGGTCGCCACGGCTCCCTGTGGACTCAGTCCTCCTTCTTTCCTTTTCCCATTTCTTTCAGGGCCATATCAAGATCAGATGGTGGACCTGCACCTAGACACGACCACAGCGCATGTAGTCAGCTGGATCCGGGCCGTATCCAGATCAGATGGAGGACCAGCACCTGTCCCGGAGGTGTCCGCAGAGCGATGAAATCAACATTGATTCCATGTGAGAATATTAGATATAATGATTACGACATTGAGTGAGTCCTGATGTTACCTAATTCCAATAGAGTTCAGAATGTCTGTAAATTCCAATGGTGGCCTGCACACAGTAGCCAGCACAAGTCTTAAATGGAATTTTGCACTTACACCAGATAGAGGTCTAGATTCAAATATAATGCTTTTGAAGTGAGGGTGCGTTATGCAACACTGAGTTATACTGAAGTCAGTACTATAAATTACAGCAACACCTCCTTCGTTTCCTATTAGCCGAAGCTCGTGTTTATAACCGTAATCTTTGTAGTTTTTTTTCCCCCCCCGTTCCATGTTTTTAAATGACAAACCGCTCTGTGTGATCGGGGCCTCAGCTTTTTGTCTGTTCCCCTGTGATTAATGTGAAAATGATGAAATAAAGTGACTAGAAAGATTTTAAGTGCTGATTACAGCTGTGTTCTTGAAGTAATTAAATAGATTTACGCCCCAATACAGGATACAAGATGAAAGACGAGAGGGCGTGGTTTAAACTAAAACGACTGCGGCGCTTGTGAGTGGAGAAAAACAGAATAAAAGTGTACATGTGTAAAAGGAATAAATAGGGTTATACATGAAATATGTCACTTAAATGAACAGATTAACAAAATGAAGAAAAAACGGTCACAAAAAGGAACCCAATTTCATAGTTGAACAAACGAGTTCGCGGAGAGGAAACGGACGGCAGAAAGCGCGCCCCGTTATTCTTTATTTTACAAAGGCACAACGTTTTGTTTTTATTGTGTGTGTGTATACAAGAGAAACTCTTAGAATGTCTACTTTTATATGAAGTCAATAAAATTGAAAAAGGGTTTTCATGTGTCCAAGGTCCTAAAAAACATGGAGACGGCAGAAAGTGCACCCTGTGCTTTTTCTTAATTTTCAAAACAACAGTGCAAAGCAGGGGTTAGGATAGCGTTGAATTCAGAATGCTGAGCATACTGACTTTGTCGTTTCTTGATCTATTTCAGAACTTCCTCCACCCCTTGGGGACGGTGCCACGACTTCCTGCAGACTGAGTCCTCGGGCCGACGGTTGGGACGGTGTCGTGATGTTCCCGAACGCCATGGTTCCCTGTGGACTCTCTACTGTATTCCATGGTAGGTTTCGGTGGGCGACGTTTGGGACGGTTGGCGAAACCGTGTGGGAAACTCCCTGCGGACTGAGTCCTCCGTCCCATGGAAGGTTCGGTGTGGCGATGGGTCCAGGTTCCTTTCGGCAACTCAATGAGGGGTGTTGCAGCTCACTGCGGCTGATTCCTTAGTGCGACAGTTAAGACATTGGGCGCCCACTGTCCCGACCGTTGCCACAGGGAGTCAGTCTGCTGGGAGTTGGACACCCCCCAGGGAGTGCTGAAGGAACCTGGGCGCAGAGCCACCCATGGGTTTTTTGTCGACACCCCCCCCTGGGGTTGCCGCGAAACTGCCTCTGGTCTGATTTCTTGGGCTGATGATTGAGACGGTGGGCGCCCACCGTCCCAGCCGTTGCCTCAAGGAGTCTGGCTGCAGGGAAGTCGCGTCAAACCCAGGCAGGTATCGGCTAAACCCTTGGGTGGGCGATGCGTTTGGGTCTGAGTCCTTGGGCGACGGTGGGGGTGTTGTGACGACTCCGGTCGCCACAGCTCCCTCTGGACTCTGTTCTCCATCCCATGGTAGGTTCGGTGGGCGATACGTTTGGGACTGGGTCCTTGGGCAACGGTGAGGGGGTGTCGTGACGACTCCGGTCGCCACGGCTCCCTGTGGACTCAGTCCTCCTTCTTTCCTTTTCCCATTTCTTTCAGGGCCATATCAAGATCAGATGGTGGACCTGCACCTAGACACGACCACAGCGCATGTAGTCAGCTGGATCCGGGCCGTATCCAGATCAGATGGAGGACCAGCACCTGTCCCGGAGGTGTCCGCAGAGCGATGAAATCAACATTGATTCCATGTGAGAATATTAGATATAATGATTACGACATTGAGTGAGTCCTGATGTTACCTAATTCCAATAGAGTTCAGAATGTCTGTAAATTCCAATGGTGGCCTGCACACAGTAGCCAGCACAAGTCTTAAATGGAATTTTGCACTTACACCAGATAGAGGTCTAGATTCAAATATAATGCTTTTGAAGTGAGGGTGCGTTATGCAACACTGAGTTATACTGAAGTCAGTACTATAAATTACAGCAACACCTCCTTCGTTTCCTATTAGCCGAAGCTCGTGTTTATAACCGTAATCTTTGTAGTTTTTTTTTCCCCCCCGTTCCATGTTTTTAAATGACAAACCGCTCTGTGTGATCGGGGCCTCAGCTTTTTGTCTGTTCCCCTGTGATTAATGTGAAAATGATGAAATAAAGTGACTAGAAAGATTTTAAGTGCTGATTACAGCTGTGTTCTTGAAGTAATTAAATAGATTTACGCCCCAATACAGGATACAAGATGAAAGACGAGAGGGCGTGGTTTAAACTAAAACGACTGCGGCGCTTGTGAGTGGAGAAAAACAGAATAAAAGTGTACATGTGTAAAAGGAATAAATAGGGTTATACATGAAATATGTCACTTAAATTAACAGATTAACAAAATGAAGAAAAAACGGTCACAAAAAGGAACCCAATTTCATAGTTGAACAAACGAGTTCGCGGAGAGGAAACGGACGGCAGAAAGCGCGCCCCGTTATTCTTTATTTTACAAAGGCACAACGTTTTGTTTTTATTGTGTGTGTGTATACAAGAGAAACTCTTAGAATGTCTACTTTTATATGAAGTCAATAAAATTGAAAAAGGGTTTTCATGTCTCCAAGGTCCTAAAAAACATGGAGACGGCAGAAAGTGCACCCTGTGCTTTTTCTTAATTTTCAAAACAACAGTGCAAAGCAGGGGTTAGGTTAGCGTTGAATTCAGAATGCTGAGCATACTGACTTTGTCGTTTCTTGATCTATTTCAGAACTTCCTCCACCCCTTGGGGACGGTGCCACGACTTCCTGCAGACTGAGTCCTCGGGCCGACGGTTGGGACGGTGTCGTGATGTTCCCGAACGCCATGGTTCCCTGTGGACTCTCTACTGTATTCCATGGTAGGTTTCGGTGGGCGACGTTTGGGACGGTTGGCGAAACCGTGTGGGAAACTCCCTGCGGACTGAGTCCTCCGTCCCATGGAAGGTTCGGTGTGGCGATGGGTCCAGGTTCCTTTCGGCAACTCAATGAGGGGTGTTGCAGCTCACTGCGGCTGATTCCTTAGTGCGACAGTTAAGACATTGGGCGCCCACTGTCCCGACCGTTGCCACAGGGAGTCAGTCTGCTGGGAGTTGGACACCCCCCAGGGAGTGCTGAAGGAACCTGGGCGCAGAGCCACCCATGGGTTTTTTGTCGACACCCCCCCCTGGGGTTGCCGCGAAACTGCCTCTGGTCTGATTTCTTGGGCTGATGATTGAGACGGTGGGCGCCCACCGTCCCAGCCGTTGCCTCAAGGAGTCTGGCTGCAGGGAAGTCGCGTCAAACCCAGGCAGGTATCGGCTAAACCCTTGGGTGGGATTGATGCGTTTGGGTCTGAGTCCTTGGGCGACGGTGGGGGTGTTGTGACGACTCCGGTCGCCACAGCTCCCTCTGGACTCTGTTCTCCATCCCATGGTAGGTTCGGTGGGCGATACGTTTGGGACTGGGTCCTTGGGCAACGGTGAGGGGGTGTCGTGACGACTCCGGTCGCCACGGCTCCCTGTGGACTCAGTCCTCCTTCTTTCCTTTTCCCATTTCTTTCAGGGCCATATCAAGATCAGATGGTGGACCTGCACCTAGACACGACCACAGCGCATGTAGTCAGCTGGATCCGGGCCGTATCCAGATCAGATGGAGGACCAGCACCTGTCCCGGAGGTGTCCGCAGAGCGATGAAATCAACATTGATTCCATGTGAGAATATTAGATATAATGATTACGACATTGAGTGAGTCCTGATGTTACCTAATTCCAATAGAGTTCAGAATGTCTGTAAATTCCAATGGTGGCCTGCACACAGTAGCCAGCACAAGTCTTAAATGGAATTTTGCACTTACACCAGATAGAGGTCTAGATTCAAATATAATGCTTTTGAAGTGAGGGTGCGTTATGCAACACTGAGTTATACTGAAGTCAGTACTATAAATTACAGCAACACCTCCTTCGTTTCCTATTAGCCGAAGCTCGTGTTTATAACCGTAATCTTTGTAGTTTTTTACACGAATTTATACAGAGCAACAAAATGAAGAAAAAACGGTCACAAAAAGGAACCCAATTTCATAGTTGAACAAACGAGTTCGCGGAGAGGAAACGGACGGCAGAAAGCGCGCCCCGTTATTCTTTATTTTACAAAGGCACAACGTTTTGTTTTTATTGTGTGTGTGTATACAAGAGAAACTCTTAGAATGTCTACTTTTATATGAAGTCAATAAAATTGAAAAAGGGTTTTCATGTCTCCAAGGTCCTAAAAAACATGGAGACGGCAGAAAGTGCACCCTGTGCTTTTTCTTAATTTTCAAAACAACAGTGCAAAGCAGGGGTTAGGATAGCGTTGAATTCAGAATGCTGAGCATACTGACTTTGTCGTTTCTTGATCTATTTCAGAACTTCCTCCACCCCTTGGGGACGGTGCCACGACTTCCTGCAGACTGAGTCCTCGGGCCGACGGTTGGGACGGTGTCGTGATGTTCCCGAACGCCATGGTTCCCTGTGGACTCTCTACTGTATTCCATGGTAGGTTTCGGTGGGCGACGTTTGGGACGGTTGGCGAAACCGTGTGGGAAACTCCCTGCGGACTGAGTCCTCCGTCCCATGGAAGGTTCGGTGTGGCGATGGGTCCAGGTTCCTTTCGGCAACTCAATGAGGGGTGTTGCAGCTCACTGCGGCTGATTCCTTAGTGCGACAGTTAAGACATTGGGCGCCCACTGTCCCGACCGTTGCCACAGGGAGTCAGTCTGCTGGGAGTTGGACACCCCCCAGGGAGTGCTGAAGGAACCTGGGCGCAGAGCCACCCATGGGTTTTTTGTCGACACCCCCCCCTGGGGTTGCCGCGAAACTGCCTCTGGTCTGATTTCTTGGGCTGATGATTGAGACGGTGGGCGCCCACCGTCCCAGCCGTTGCCTCAAGGAGTCTGGCTGCAGGGAAGTCGCGTCAAACCCAGGCAGGTATCGGCTAAACCCTTGGGTGGGCGATGCGTTTGGGTCTGAGTCCTTGGGCGACGGTGGGGGTGTTGTGACGACTCCGGTCGCCACAGCTCCCTCTGGACTCTGTTCTCCATCCCATGGTAGGTTCGGTGGGCGATACGTTTGGGACTGGGTCCTTGGGCAACGGTGAGGGGGTGTCGTGACGACTCCGGTCGCCACGGCTCCCTGTGGACTCAGTCCTCCTTCTTTCCTTTTCCCATTTCTTTCAGGGCCATATCAAGATCAGATGGTGGACCTGCACCTAGACACGACCACAGCGCATGTAGTCAGCTGGATCCGGGCCGTATCCAGATCAGATGGAGGACCAGCACCTGTCCCGGAGATGTCCGCAGAGCGATGAAATCAACATTGATTCCATGTGAGAATATTAGATATAATGATTACGACATTGAGTGAGTCCTGATGTTACCTAATTCCAATAGAGTTCAGAATGTCTGTAAATTCCAATGGTGGCCTGCACACAGTAGCCAGCACAAGTCTTAAATGGAATTTTGCACTTACACCAGATAGAGGTCTAGATTCAAATATAATGCTTTTGAAGTGAGGGTGCGTTATGCAACACTGAGTTATACTGAAGTCAGTACTATAAATTACAGCAACACCTCCTTCGTTTCCTATTAGCCGAAGCTCGTGTTTATAACCGTAATCTTTGTAGTTTTTTACACGAATTTATACAGAGCAACAAAATGAAGAAAAAACGGTCACAAAAAGGAACCCAATTTCATAGTTGAACAAACGAGTTCGCGGAGAGGAAACGGACGGCAGAAAGCGCGCCCCGTTATTCTTTATTTTACAAAGGCACAACGTTTTGTTTTTATTGTGTGTGTGTATACAAGAGAAACTCTTAGAATGTCTACTTTTATATGAAGTCAATAAAATTGAAAAAGGGTTTTCATGTCTCCAAGGTCCTAAAAAACATGGAGACGGCAGAAAGTGCACCCTGTGCTTTTTCTTAATTTTCAAAACAACAGTGCAAAGCAGGGGTTAGGATAGCGTTGAATTCAGAATGCTGAGCATACTGACTTTGTCGTTTCTTGATCTATTTCAGAACTTCCTCCACCCCTTGGGGACGGTGCCACGACTTCCTGCAGACTGAGTCCTCGGGCCGACGGTTGGGACGGTGTCGTGATGTTCCCGAACGCCATGGTTCCCTGTGGACTCTCTACTGTATTCCATGGTAGGTTTCGGTGGGCGACGTTTGGGACGGTTGGCGAAACCGTGTGGGAAACTCCCTGCGGACTGAGTCCTCCGTCCCATGGAAGGTTCGGTGTGGCGATGGGTCCAGGTTCCTTTCGGCAACTCAATGAGGGGTGTTGCAGCTCACTGCGGCTGATTCCTTAGTGCGACAGTTAAGACATTGGGCGCCCACTGTCCCGACCGTTGCCACAGGGAGTCAGTCTGCTGGGAGTTGGACACCCCCCAGGGAGTGCTGAAGGAACCTGGGCGCAGAGCCACCCATGGGTTTTTTGTCGACACCCCCCCCTGGGGTTGCCGCGAAACTGCCTCTGGTCTGATTTCTTGGGCTGATGATTGAGACGGTGGGCGCCCACCGTCCCAGCCGTTGCCTCAAGGAGTCTGGCTGCAGGGAAGTCGCGTCAAACCCAGGCAGGTATCGGCTAAACCCTTGGGTGGGCGATGCGTTTGGGTCTGAGTCCTTGGGCGACGGTGGGGGTGTTGTGACGACTCCGGTCGCCACAGCTCCCTCTGGACTCTGTTCTCCATCCCATGGTAGGTTCGGTGGGCGATACGTTTGGGACTGGGTCCTTGGGCAACGGTGAGGGGGTGTCGTGACGACTCCGGTCGCCACGGCTCCCTGTGGACTCAGTCCTCCTTCTTTCCTTTTCCCATTTCTTTCAGGGCCATATCAAGATCAGATGGTGGACCTGCACCTAGACACGACCACAGCGCATGTAGTCAGCTGGATCCGGGCCGTATCCAGATCAGATGGAGGACCAGCACCTGTCCCGGAGATGTCCGCAGAGCGATGAAATCAAGATTGATTCCATGTGAGAATATTAGATATAATGATTACGACATTGAGTGAGTCCTGATGTTACCTAATTCCAATAGAGTTCAGAATGTCTGTAAATTCCAATGGTGGCCTGCACACAGTAGCCAGCACAAGTCTTAAATGGAATTTTGCACTTACACCAGATAGAGGTCTAGATTCAAATATAATGCTTTTGAAGTGAGGGTGCGTTATGCAACACTGAGTTATACTGAAGTCAGTACTATAAATTACAGCAACACCTCCTTCGTTTCCTATTAGCCGAAGCTCGTGTTTATAACCGTAATCTTTGTAGTTTTTCCCCCCCCCCCGTTCCATGTTTTTAAATGACAAACCGCTCTGTGTGATCGGGGCCTCAGCTTATTGTTTGTTCCCCTGTGATTAATGTGAAAATGATGAAATAAAGTGACTAGAAAGATTTTAAGTGCTGATTACAGCTGTGTTCTTGAAGTAATTAAATAGATTTACGCCCCAATACAGGATACAAGATGAAAGACGAGAGGGCGTGGTTTAAACTAAAACGACTGCGGCGCTTGTGAGTGGAGAAAAACAGAATAAAAGTGTACATGTGTAAAAGGAATAAATAGGGTTATACATGAAATATGTCACTTAAATGAACAGATTAACAAAATGAAGAAAAAACGGTCACAAAAAGGAACCCAATTTCATAGTTGAACAAACGAGTTCGCGGAGAGGAAACGGACGGCAGAAAGCGCGCCCCGTTATTCTTTATTTTACAAAGGCACAACGTTTTGTTTTTATTGTGTGTGTGTATACAAGAGAAACTCTTAGAATGTCTACTTTTATATGAAGTCAATAAAATTGAAAAAGGGTTTTCATGTCTCCAAGGTCCTAAAAAACATGGAGACGGCAGAAAGTGCACCCTGTGCTTTTTCTTAATTTTCAAAACAACAGTGCAAAGCAGGGGTTAGGATAGCGTTGAATTCAGAATGCTGAGCATACTGACTTTGTCGTTTCTTGATCTATTTCAGAACTTCCTCCACCCCTTGGGGACGGTGCCACGACTTCCTGCAGACTGAGTCCTCGGGCCGACGGTTGGGACGGTGTCGTGATGTTCCCGAACGCCATGGTTCCCTGTGGACTCTCTACTGTATTCCATGGTAGGTTTCGGTGGGCGACGTTTGGGACGGTTGGCGAAACCGTGTGGGAAACTCCCTGCGGACTGAGTCCTCCGTCCCATGGAAGGTTCGGTGTGGCGATGGGTCCAGGTTCCTTTCGGCAACTCAATGAGGGGTGTTGCAGCTCACTGCGGCTGATTCCTTAGTGCGACAGTTAAGACATTGGGCGCCCACTGTCCCGACCGTTGCCACAGGGAGTCAGTCTGCTGGGAGTTGGACACCCCCCAGGGAGTGCTGAAGGAACCTGGGCGCAGAGCCACCCATGGGTTTTTTGTCGACACCCCCCCCTGGGGTTGCCGCGAAACTGCCTCTGGTCTGATTTCTTGGGCTGATGATTGAGACGGTGGGCGCCCACCGTCCCAGCCGTTGCCTCAAGGAGTCTGGCTGCAGGGAAGTCGCGTCAAACCCAGGCAGGTATCGGCTAAACCCTTGGGTGGGCGATGCGTTTGGGTCTGAGTCCTTGGGCGACGGTGGGGGTGTTGTGACGACTCCGGTCGCCACAGCTCCCTCTGGACTCTGTTCTCCATCCCATGGTAGGTTCGGTGGGCGATACGTTTGGGACTGGGTCCTTGGGCAACGGTGAGGGGGTGTCGTGACGACTCCGGTCGCCACGGCTCCCTGTGGACTCAGTCCTCCTTCTTTCCTTTTCCCATTTCTTTCAGGGCCATATCAAGATCAGATGGTGGACCTGCACCTAGACACGACCACAGCGCATGTAGTCAGCTGGATCCGGGCCGTATCCAGATCAGATGGAGGACCAGCACCTGTCCCGGAGGTGTCCGCAGAGCGATGAAATCAACATTGATTCCATGTGAGAATATTAGATATAATGATTACGACATTGAGTGAGTCCTGATGTTACCTAATTCCAATAGAGTTCAGAATGTCTGTAAATTCCAATGGTGGCCTGCACACAGTAGCCAGCACAAGTCTTAAATGGAATTTTGCACTTACACCAGATAGAGGTCTAGATTCAAATATAATGCTTTTGAAGTGAGGGTGCGTTATGCAACACTGAGTTATACTGAAGTCAGTACTATAAATTACAGCAACACCTCCTTCGTTTCCTATTAGCCGAAGCTCGTGTTTATAACCGTAATCTTTGTAGTTTTTTTTTCCCCCCCGTTCCATGTTTTTAAATGACAAACCGCTCTGTGTGATCGGGGCCTCAGCTTTTTGTCTGTTCCCCTGTGATTAATGTGAAAATGATGAAATAAAGTGACTAGAAAGATTTTAAGTGCTGATTACAGCTGTGTTCTTGAAGTAATTAAATAGATTTACGCCCCAATACAGGATACAAGATGAAAGACGAGAGGGCGTGGTTTAAACTAAAACGACTGCGGCGCTTGTGAGTGGAGAAAAACAGAATAAAAGTGTACATGTGTAAAAGGAATAAATAGGGTTATACATGAAATATGTCACTTAAATTAACAGATTAACAAAATGAAGAAAAAACGGTCACAAAAAGGAACCCAATTTCATAGTTGAACAAACGAGTTCGCGGAGAGGAAACGGACGGCAGAAAGCGCGCCCCGTTATTCTTTATTTTACAAAGGCACAACGTTTTGTTTTTATTGTGTGTGTGTATACAAGAGAAACTCTTAGAATGTCTACTTTTATATGAAGTCAATAAAATTGAAAAAGGGTTTTCATGTCTCCAAGGTCCTAAAAAACATGGAGACGGCAGAAAGTGCACCCTGTGCTTTTTCTTAATTTTCAAAACAACAGTGCAAAGCAGGGGTTAGGTTAGCGTTGAATTCAGAATGCTGAGCATACTGACTTTGTCGTTTCTTGATCTATTTCAGAACTTCCTCCACCCCTTGGGGACGGTGCCACGACTTCCTGCAGACTGAGTCCTCGGGCCGACGGTTGGGACGGTGTCGTGATGTTCCCGAACGCCATGGTTCCCTGTGGACTCTCTACTGTATTCCATGGTAGGTTTCGGTGGGCGACGTTTGGGACGGTTGGCGAAACCGTGTGGGAAACTCCCTGCGGACTGAGTCCTCCGTCCCATGGAAGGTTCGGTGTGGCGATGGGTCCAGGTTCCTTTCGGCAACTCAATGAGGGGTGTTGCAGCTCACTGCGGCTGATTCCTTAGTGCGACAGTTAAGACATTGGGCGCCCACTGTCCCGACCGTTGCCACAGGGAGTCAGTCTGCTGGGAGTTGGACACCCCCCAGGGAGTGCTGAAGGAACCTGGGCGCAGAGCCACCCATGGGTTTTTTGTCGACACCCCCCCCTGGGGTTGCCGCGAAACTGCCTCTGGTCTGATTTCTTGGGCTGATGATTGAGACGGTGGGCGCCCACCGTCCCAGCCGTTGCCTCAAGGAGTCTGGCTGCAGGGAAGTCGCGTCAAACCCAGGCAGGTATCGGCTAAACCCTTGGGTGGGATTGATGCGTTTGGGTCTGAGTCCTTGGGCGACGGTGGGGGTGTTGTGACGACTCCGGTCGCCAC
This sequence comes from Leuciscus leuciscus, assembly GCF_965113295.1. Lineage (NCBI taxonomy): Eukaryota > Metazoa > Chordata > Actinopteri > Cypriniformes > Leuciscidae > Leuciscus > Leuciscus leuciscus. The sequence goes on along the minus strand of NC_138739.1, from coordinate 1,037,085 downwards.
AGCTCCCTCTGGACTCTGTTCTCCATCCCATGGTAGGTTCGGTGGGCGATACGTTTGGGACTGGGTCCTTGGGCAACGGTGAGGGGGTGTCGTGACGACTCCGGTCGCCACGGCTCCCTGTGGACTCAGTCCTCCTTCTTTCCTTTTCCCATTTCTTTCAGGGCCATATCAAGATCAGATGGTGGACCTGCACCTAGACACGACCACAGCGCATGTAGTCAGCTGGATCCGGGCCGTATCCAGATCAGATGGAGGACCAGCACCTGTCCCGGAGGTGTCCGCAGAGCGATGAAATCAACATTGATTCCATGTGAGAATATTAGATATAATGATTACGACATTGAGTGAGTCCTGATGTTACCTAATTCCAATAGAGTTCAGAATGTCTGTAAATTCCAATGGTGGCCTGCACACAGTAGCCAGCACAAGTCTTAAATGGAATTTTGCACTTACACCAGATAGAGGTCTAGATTCAAATATAATGCTTTTGAAGTGAGGGTGCGTTATGCAACACTGAGTTATACTGAAGTCAGTACTATAAATTACAGCAACACCTCCTTCGTTTCCTATTAGCCGAAGCTCGTGTTTATAACCGTAATCTTTGTAGTTTTTTACACGAATTTATACAGAGCAACAAAATGAAGAAAAAACGGTCACAAAAAGGAACCCAATTTCATAGTTGAACAAACGAGTTCGCGGAGAGGAAACGGACGGCAGAAAGCGCGCCCCGTTATTCTTTATTTTACAAAGGCACAACGTTTTGTTTTTATTGTGTGTGTGTATACAAGAGAAACTCTTAGAATGTCTACTTTTATATGAAGTCAATAAAATTGAAAAAGGGTTTTCATGTCTCCAAGGTCCTAAAAAACATGGAGACGGCAGAAAGTGCACCCTGTGCTTTTTCTTAATTTTCAAAACAACAGTGCAAAGCAGGGGTTAGGATAGCGTTGAATTCAGAATGCTGAGCATACTGACTTTGTCGTTTCTTGATCTATTTCAGAACTTCCTCCACCCCTTGGGGACGGTGCCACGACTTCCTGCAGACTGAGTCCTCGGGCCGACGGTTGGGACGGTGTCGTGATGTTCCCGAACGCCATGGTTCCCTGTGGACTCTCTACTGTATTCCATGGTAGGTTTCGGTGGGCGACGTTTGGGACGGTTGGCGAAACCGTGTGGGAAACTCCCTGCGGACTGAGTCCTCCGTCCCATGGAAGGTTCGGTGTGGCGATGGGTCCAGGTTCCTTTCGGCAACTCAATGAGGGGTGTTGCAGCTCACTGCGGCTGATTCCTTAGTGCGACAGTTAAGACATTGGGCGCCCACTGTCCCGACCGTTGCCACAGGGAGTCAGTCTGCTGGGAGTTGGACACCCCCCAGGGAGTGCTGAAGGAACCTGGGCGCAGAGCCACCCATGGGTTTTTTGTCGACACCCCCCCCTGGGGTTGCCGCGAAACTGCCTCTGGTCTGATTTCTTGGGCTGATGATTGAGACGGTGGGCGCCCACCGTCCCAGCCGTTGCCTCAAGGAGTCTGGCTGCAGGGAAGTCGCGTCAAACCCAGGCAGGTATCGGCTAAACCCTTGGGTGGGCGATGCGTTTGGGTCTGAGTCCTTGGGCGACGGTGGGGGTGTTGTGACGACTCCGGTCGCCACAGCTCCCTCTGGACTCTGTTCTCCATCCCATGGTAGGTTCGGTGGGCGATACGTTTGGGACTGGGTCCTTGGGCAACGGTGAGGGGGTGTCGTGACGACTCCGGTCGCCACGGCTCCCTGTGGACTCAGTCCTCCTTCTTTCCTTTTCCCATTTCTTTCAGGGCCATATCAAGATCAGATGGTGGACCTGCACCTAGACACGACCACAGCGCATGTAGTCAGCTGGATCCGGGCCGTATCCAGATCAGATGGAGGACCAGCACCTGTCCCGGAGATGTCCGCAGAGCGATGAAATCAACATTGATTCCATGTGAGAATATTAGATATAATGATTACGACATTGAGTGAGTCCTGATGTTACCTAATTCCAATAGAGTTCAGAATGTCTGTAAATTCCAATGGTGGCCTGCACACAGTAGCCAGCACAAGTCTTAAATGGAATTTTGCACTTACACCAGATAGAGGTCTAGATTCAAATATAATGCTTTTGAAGTGAGGGTGCGTTATGCAACACTGAGTTATACTGAAGTCAGTACTATAAATTACAGCAACACCTCCTTCGTTTCCTATTAGCCGAAGCTCGTGTTTATAACCGTAATCTTTGTAGTTTTTTACACGAATTTATACAGAGCAACAAAATGAAGAAAAAACGGTCACAAAAAGGAACCCAATTTCATAGTTGAACAAACGAGTTCGCGGAGAGGAAACGGACGGCAGAAAGCGCGCCCCGTTATTCTTTATTTTACAAAGGCACAACGTTTTGTTTTTATTGTGTGTGTGTATACAAGAGAAACTCTTAGAATGTCTACTTTTATATGAAGTCAATAAAATTGAAAAAGGGTTTTCATGTCTCCAAGGTCCTAAAAAACATGGAGACGGCAGAAAGTGCACCCTGTGCTTTTTCTTAATTTTCAAAACAACAGTGCAAAGCAGGGGTTAGGATAGCGTTGAATTCAGAATGCTGAGCATACTGACTTTGTCGTTTCTTGATCTATTTCAGAACTTCCTCCACCCCTTGGGGACGGTGCCACGACTTCCTGCAGACTGAGTCCTCGGGCCGACGGTTGGGACGGTGTCGTGATGTTCCCGAACGCCATGGTTCCCTGTGGACTCTCTACTGTATTCCATGGTAGGTTTCGGTGGGCGACGTTTGGGACGGTTGGCGAAACCGTGTGGGAAACTCCCTGCGGACTGAGTCCTCCGTCCCATGGAAGGTTCGGTGTGGCGATGGGTCCAGGTTCCTTTCGGCAACTCAATGAGGGGTGTTGCAGCTCACTGCGGCTGATTCCTTAGTGCGACAGTTAAGACATTGGGCGCCCACTGTCCCGACCGTTGCCACAGGGAGTCAGTCTGCTGGGAGTTGGACACCCCCCAGGGAGTGCTGAAGGAACCTGGGCGCAGAGCCACCCATGGGTTTTTTGTCGACACCCCCCCCTGGGGTTGCCGCGAAACTGCCTCTGGTCTGATTTCTTGGGCTGATGATTGAGACGGTGGGCGCCCACCGTCCCAGCCGTTGCCTCAAGGAGTCTGGCTGCAGGGAAGTCGCGTCAAACCCAGGCAGGTATCGGCTAAACCCTTGGGTGGGCGATGCGTTTGGGTCTGAGTCCTTGGGCGACGGTGGGGGTGTTGTGACGACTCCGGTCGCCACAGCTCCCTCTGGACTCTGTTCTCCATCCCATGGTAGGTTCGGTGGGCGATACGTTTGGGACTGGGTCCTTGGGCAACGGTGAGGGGGTGTCGTGACGACTCCGGTCGCCACGGCTCCCTGTGGACTCAGTCCTCCTTCTTTCCTTTTCCCATTTCTTTCAGGGCCATATCAAGATCAGATGGTGGACCTGCACCTAGACACGACCACAGCGCATGTAGTCAGCTGGATCCGGGCCGTATCCAGATCAGATGGAGGACCAGCACCTGTCCCGGAGATGTCCGCAGAGCGATGAAATCAAGATTGATTCCATGTGAGAATATTAGATATAATGATTACGACATTGAGTGAGTCCTGATGTTACCTAATTCCAATAGAGTTCAGAATGTCTGTAAATTCCAATGGTGGCCTGCACACAGTAGCCAGCACAAGTCTTAAATGGAATTTTGCACTTACACCAGATAGAGGTCTAGATTCAAATATAATGCTTTTGAAGTGAGGGTGCGTTATGCAACACTGAGTTATACTGAAGTCAGTACTATAAATTACAGCAACACCTCCTTCGTTTCCTATTAGCCGAAGCTCGTGTTTATAACCGTAATCTTTGTAGTTTTTTCCCCCCCCCCGTTCCATGTTTTTAAATGACAAACCGCTCTGTGTGATCGGGGCCTCAGCTTATTGTTTGTTCCCCTGTGATTAATGTGAAAATGATGAAATAAAGTGACTAGAAAGATTTTAAGTGCTGATTACAGCTGTGTTCTTGAAGTAATTAAATAGATTTACGCCCCAATACAGGATACAAGATGAAAGACGAGAGGGCGTGGTTTAAACTAAAACGACTGCGGCGCTTGTGAGTGGAGAAAAACAGAATAAAAGTGTACATGTGTAAAAGGAATAAATAGGGTTATACATGAAATATGTCACTTAAATTAACAGATTAACAAAATGAAGAAAAAACGGTCACAAAAAGGAACCCAATTTCATAGTTGAACAAACGAGTTTGCGGAGAGGAAACGGACGGCAGAAAGCGCGCCCCGTTATTCTTTATTTTACAAAGGCACAACGTTTTGTTTTTATTGTGTGTGTGTATACAAGAGAAACTCTTAGAATGTCTACTTTTATATGAAGTCAATAAAATTGAAAAAGGGTTTTCATGTCTCCAAGGTCCTAAAAAACATGGAGACGGCAGAAAGTGCACCCTGTGCTTTTTCTTAATTTTCAAAACAACAGTGCAAAGCAGGGGTTAGGATAGCGTTGAATTCAGAATGCTGAGCATACTGACTTTGTCGTTTCTTGATCTATTTCAGAACTTCCTCCACCCCTTGGGGACGGTGCCACGACTTCCTGCAGACTGAGTCCTCGGGCCGACGGTTGGGACGGTGTCGTGATGTTCCCGAACGCCATGGTTCCCTGTGGACTCTCTACTGTATTCCATGGTAGGTTTCGGTGGGCGACGTTTGGGACGGTTGGCGAAACCGTGTGGGAAACTCCCTGCGGACTGAGTCCTCCGTCCCATGGAAGGTTCGGTGTGGCGATGGGTCCAGGTTCCTTTCGGCAACTCAATGAGGGGTGTTGCAGCTCACTGCGGCTGATTCCTTAGTGCGACAGTTAAGACATTGGGCGCCCACTGTCCCGACCGTTGCCACAGGGAGTCAGTCTGCTGGGAGTTGGACACCCCCCAGGGAGTGCTGAAGGAACCTGGGCGCAGAGCCACCCATGGGTTTTTTGTCGACACCCCCCCCTGGGGTTGCCGCGAAACTGCCTCTGGTCTGATTTCTTGGGCTGATGATTGAGACGGTGGGCGCCCACCGTCCCAGCCGTTGCCTCAAGGAGTCTGGCTGCAGGGAAGTCGCGTCAAACCCAGGCAGGTATCGGCTAAACCCTTGGGTGGGCGATGCGTTTGGGTCTGAGTCCTTGGGCGACGGTGGGGGTGTTGTGACGACTCCGGTCGCCACAGCTCCCTCTGGACTCTGTTCTCCATCCCATGGTAGGTTCGGTGGGCGATACGTTTGGGACTGGGTCCTTGGGCAACGGTGAGGGGGTGTCGTGACGACTCCGGTCGCCACGGCTCCCTGTGGACTCAGTCCTCCTTCTTTCCTTTTCCCATTTCTTTCAGGGCCATATCAAGATCAGATGGTGGACCTGCACCTAGACACGACCACAGCGCATGTAGTCAGCTGGATCCGGGCCGTATCCAGATCAGATGGAGGACCAGCACCTGTCCCGGAGGTGTCCGCAGAGCGATGAAATCAACATTGATTCCATGTGAGAATATTAGATATAATGATTACGACATTGAGTGAGTCCTGATGTTACCTAATTCCAATAGAGTTCAGAATGTCTGTAAATTCCAATGGTGGCCTGCACACAGTAGCCAGCACAAGTCTTAAATGGAATTTTGCACTTACACCAGATAGAGGTCTAGATTCAAATATAATGCTTTTGAAGTGAGGGTGCGTTATGCAACACTGAGTTATACTGAAGTCAGTACTATAAATTACAGCAACACCTCCTTCGTTTCCTATTAGCCGAAGCTCGTGTTTATAACCGTAATCTTTGTAGTTTTTTTTTCCACCCCGTTCCATGTTTTTAAATGACAAACCGCTCTGTGTGATCGGGGCCTCAGCTTTTTGTCTGTTCCCCTGTGATTAATGTGAAAATGATGAAATAAAGTGACTAGAAAGATTTTAAGTGCTGATTACAGCTGTGTTCTTGAAGTAATTAAATAGATTTACGCCCCAATACAGGATACAAGATGAAAGACGAGAGGGCGTGGTTTAAACTAAAACGACTGCGGCGCTTGTGAGTGGAGAAAAACAGAATAAAAGTGTACATGTGTAAAAGGAATAAATAGGGTTATACATGAAATATGTCACTTAAATGAACAGATTAACAAAATGAAGAAAAAACGGTCACAAAAAGGAACCCAATTTCATAGTTGAACAAACGAGTTCGCGGAGAGGAAACGGACGGCAGAAAGCGCGCCCCGTTATTCTTTATTTTACAAAGGCACAACGTTTTGTTTTTATTGTGTGTGTGTATACAAGAGAAACTCTTAGAATGTCTACTTTTATATGAAGTCAATAAAATTGAAAAAGGGTTTTCATGTCTCCAAGGTCCTAAAAAACATGGAGACGGCAGAAAGTGCACCCTGTGCTTTTTCTTAATTTTCAAAACAACAGTGCAAAGCAGGGGTTAGGTTAGCGTTGAATTCAGAATGCTGAGCATACTGACTTTGTCGTTTCTTGATCTATTTCAGAACTTCCTCCACCCCTTGGGGACGGTGCCACGACTTCCTGCAGACTGAGTCCTCGGGCCGACGGTTGGGACGGTGTCGTGATGTTCCCGAACGCCATGGTTCCCTGTGGACTCTCTACTGTATTCCATGGTAGGTTTCGGTGGGCGACGTTTGGGACGGTTGGCGAAACCGTGTGGGAAACTCCCTGCGGACTGAGTCCTCCGTCCCATGGAAGGTTCGGTGTGGCGATGGGTCCAGGTTCCTTTCGGCAACTCAATGAGGGGTGTTGCAGCTCACTGCGGCTGATTCCTTAGTGCGACAGTTAAGACATTGGGCGCCCACTGTCCCGACCGTTGCCACAGGGAGTCAGTCTGCTGGGAGTTGGACACCCCCCAGGGAGTGCTGAAGGAACCTGGGCGCAGAGCCACCCATGGGTTTTTTGTCGACACCCCCCCCTGGGGTTGCCGCGAAACTGCCTCTGGTCTGATTTCTTGGGCTGATGATTGAGACGGTGGGCGCCCACCGTCCCAGCCGTTGCCTCAAGGAGTCTGGCTGCAGGGAAGTCGCGTCAAACCCAGGCAGGTATCGGCTAAACCCTTGGGTGGGATTGATGCGTTTGGGTCTGAGTCCTTGGGCGACGGTGGGGGTGTTGTGACGACTCCGGTCGCCACAGCTCCCTCTGGACTCTGTTCTCCATCCCATGGTAGGTTCGGTGGGCGATACGTTTGGGACTGGGTCCTTGGGCAACGGTGAGGGGGTGTCGTGACGACTCCGGTCGCCACGGCTCCCTGTGGACTCAGTCCTCCTTCTTTCCTTTTCCCATTTCTTTCAGGGCCATATCAAGATCAGATGGTGGACCTGCACCTAGACACGACCACAGCGCATGTAGTCAGCTGGATCCGGGCCGTATCCAGATCAGATGGAGGACCAGCACCTGTCCCGGAGGTGTCCGCAGAGCGATGAAATCAACATTGATTCCATGTGAGAATATTAGATATAATGATTACGACATTGAGTGAGTCCTGATGTTACCTAATTCCAATAGAGTTCAGAATGTCTGTAAATTCCAATGGTGGCCTGCACACAGTAGCCAGCACAAGTCTTAAATGGAATTTTGCACTTACACCAGATAGAGGTCTAGATTCAAATATAATGCTTTTGAAGTGAGGGTGCGTTATGCAACACTGAGTTATACTGAAGTCAGTACTATAAATTACAGCAACACCTCCTTCGTTTCCTATTAGCCGAAGCTCGTGTTTATAACCGTAATCTTTGTAGTTTTTTTTTCCCCCCCGTTCCATGTTTTTAAATGACAAACCGCTCTGTGTGATCGGGGCCTCAGCTTTTTGTCTGTTCCCCTGTGATTAATGTGAAAATGATGAAATAAAGTGACTAGAAAGATTTTAAGTGCTGATTACAGCTGTGTTCTTGAAGTAATTAAATAGATTTACGCCCCAATACAGGATACAAGATGAAAGACGAGAGGGCGTGGTTTAAACTAAAACGACTGCGGCGCTTGTGAGTGGAGAAAAACAGAATAAAAGTGTACATGTGTAAAAGGAATAAATAGGGTTATACATGAAATATGTCACTTAAATGAACAGATTAACAAAATGAAGAAAAAACGGTCACAAAAAGGAACCCAATTTCATAGTTGAACAAACGAGTTCGCGGAGAGGAAACGGACGGCAGAAAGCGCGCCCCGTTATTCTTTATTTTACAAAGGCACAACGTTTTGTTTTTATTGTGTGTGTGTATACAAGAGAAACTCTTAGAATGTCTACTTTTATATGAAGTCAATAAAATTGAAAAAGGGTTTTCATGTCTCCAAGGTCCTAAAAAACATGGAGACGGCAGAAAGTGCACCCTGTGCTTTTTCTTAATTTTCAAAACAACAGTGCAAAGCAGGGGTTAGGTTAGCGTTGAATTCAGAATGCTGAGCATACTGACTTTGTCGTTTCTTGATCTATTTCAGAACTTCCTCCACCCCTTGGGGACGGTGCCACGACTTCCTGCAGACTGAGTCCTCGGGCCGACGGTTGGGACGGTGTCGTGATGTTCCCGAACGCCATGGTTCCCTGTGGACTCTCTACTGTATTCCATGGTAGGTTTCGGTGGGCGACGTTTGGGACGGTTGGCGAAACCGTGTGGGAAACTCCCTGCGGACTGAGTCCTCCGTCCCATGGAAGGTTCGGTGTGGCGATGGGTCCAGGTTCCTTTCGGCAACTCAATGAGGGGTGTTGCAGCTCACTGCGGCTGATTCCTTAGTGCGACAGTTAAGACATTGGGCGCCCACTGTCCCGACCGTTGCCACAGGGAGTCAGTCTGCTGGGAGTTGGACACCCCCCAGGGAGTGCTGAAGGAACCTGGGCGCAGAGCCACCCATGGGTTTTTTGTCGACACCCCCCCCTGGGGTTGCCGCGAAACTGCCTCTGGTCTGATTTCTTGGGCTGATGATTGAGACGGTGGGCGCCCACCGTCCCAGCCGTTGCCTCAAGGAGTCTGGCTGCAGGGAAGTCGCGTCAAACCCAGGCAGGTATCGGCTAAACCCTTGGGTGGGATTGATGCGTTTGGGTCTGAGTCCTTGGGCGACGGTGGGGGTGTTGTGACGACTCCGGTCGCCACAGCTCCCTCTGGACTCTGTTCTCCATCCCATGGTAGGTTCGGTGGGCGATACGTTTGGGACTGGGTCCTTGGGCAACGGTGAGGGGGTGTCGTGACGACTCCGGTCGCCACGGCTCCCTGTGGACTCAGTCCTCCTTCTTTCCTTTTCCCATTTCTTTCAGGGCCATATCAAGATCAGATGGTGGACCTGCACCTAGACACGACCACAGCGCATGTAGTCAGCTGGATCCGGGCCGTATCCAGATCAGATGGAGGACCAGCACCTGTCCCGGAGGTGTCCGCAGAGCGATGAAATCAACATTGATTCCATGTGAGAATATTAGATATAATGATTACGACATTGAGTGAGTCCTGATGTTACCTAATTCCAATAGAGTTCAGAATGTCTGTAAATTCCAATGGTGGCCTGCACACAGTAGCCAGCACAAGTCTTAAATGGAATTTTGCACTTACACCAGATAGAGGTCTAGATTCAAATATAATGCTTTTGAAGTGAGGGTGCGTTATGCAACACTGAGTTATACTGAAGTCAGTACTATAAATTACAGCAACACCTCCTTCGTTTCCTATTAGCCGAAGCTCGTGTTTATAACCGTAATCTTTGTAGTTTTTTCCCCCCCCCCGTTCCATGTTTTTAAATGACAAACCGCTCTGTGTGATCGGGGCCTCAGCTTATTGTTTGTTCCCCTGTGATTAATGTGAAAATGATGAAATAAAGTGACTAGAAAGATTTTAAGTGCTGATTACAGCTGTGTTCTTGAAGTAATTAAATAGATTTACGCCCCAATACAGGATACAAGATGAAAGACGAGAGGGCGTGGTTTAAACTAAAACGACTGCGGCGCTTGTGAGTGGAGAAAAACAGAATAAAAGTGTACATGTGTAAAAGGAATAAATAGGGTTATACATGAAATATGTCACTTAAATTAACAGATTAACAAAATGAAGAAAAAACGGTCACAAAAAGGAACCCAATTTCATAGTTGAACAAACGAGTTTGCGGAGAGGAAACGGACGGCAGAAAGCGCGCCCCGTTATTCTTTATTTTACAAAGGCACAACGTTTTGTTTTTATTGTGTGTGTGTATACAAGAGAAACTCTTAGAATGTCTACTTTTATATGAAGTCAATAAAATTGAAAAAGGGTTTTCATGTCTCCAAGGTCCTAAAAAACATGGAGACGGCAGAAAGTGCACCCTGTGCTTTTTCTTAATTTTCAAAACAACAGTGCAAAGCAGGGGTTAGGATAGCGTTGAATTCAGAATGCTGAGCATACTGACTTTGTCGTTTCTTGATCTATTTCAGAACTTCCTCCACCCCTTGGGGACGGTGCCACGACTTCCTGCAGACTGAGTCCTCGGGCCGACGGTTGGGACGGTGTCGTGATGTTCCCGAACGCCATGGTTCCCTGTGGACTCTCTACTGTATTCCATGGTAGGTTTCGGTGGGCGACGTTTGGGACGGTTGGCGAAACCGTGTGGGAAACTCCCTGCGGACTGAGTCCTCCGTCCCATGGAAGGTTCGGTGTGGCGATGGGTCCAGGTTCCTTTCGGCAACTCAATGAGGGGTGTTGCAGCTCACTGCGGCTGATTCCTTAGTGCGACAGTTAAGACATTGGGCGCCCACTGTCCCGACCGTTGCCACAGGGAGTCAGTCTGCTGGGAGTTGGACACCCCCCAGGGAGTGCTGAAGGAACCTGGGCGCAGAGCCACCCATGGGTTTTTTGTCGACACCCCCCCCTGGGGTTGCCGCGAAACTGCCTCTGGTCTGATTTCTTGGGCTGATGATTGAGACGGTGGGCGCCCACCGTCCCAGCCGTTGCCTCAAGGAGTCTGGCTGCAGGGAAGTCGCGTCAAACCCAGGCAGGTATCGGCTAAACCCTTGGGTGGGCGATGCGTTTGGGTCTGAGTCCTTGGGCGACGGTGGGGGTGTTGTGACGACTCCGGTCGCCACAGCTCCCTCTGGACTCTGTTCTCCATCCCATGGTAGGTTCGGTGGGCGATACGTTTGGGACTGGGTCCTTGGGCAACGGTGAGGGGGTGTCGTGACGACTCCGGTCGCCACGGCTCCCTGTGGACTCAGTCCTCCTTCTTTCCTTTTCCCATTTCTTTCAGGGCCATATCAAGATCAGATGGTGGACCTGCACCTAGACACGACCACAGCGCATGTAGTCAGCTGGATCCGGGCCGTATCCAGATCAGATGGAGGACCAGCACCTGTCCCGGAGGTGTCCGCAGAGCGATGAAATCAACATTGATTCCATGTGAGAATATTAGATATAATGATTACGACATTGAGTGAGTCCTGATGTTACCTAATTCCAATAGAGTTCAGAATGTCTGTAAATTCCAATGGTGGCCTGCACACAGTAGCCAGCACAAGTCTTAAATGGAATTTTGCACTTACACCAGATAGAGGTCTAGATTCAAATATAATGCTTTTGAAGTGAGGGTGCGTTATGCAACACTGAGTTATACTGAAGTCAGTACTATAAATTACAGCAACACCTCCTTCGTTTCCTATTAGCCGAAGCTCGTGTTTATAACCGTAATCTTTGTAGTTTTTTTTTCCCCCCCGTTCCATGTTTTTAAATGACAAACCGCTCTGTGTGATCGGGGCCTCAGCTTTTTGTCTGTTCCCCTGTGATTAATGTGAAAATGATGAAATAAAGTGACTAGAAAGATTTTAAGTGCTGATTACAGCTGTGTTCTTGAAGTAATTAAATAGATTTACGCCCCAATACAGGATACAAGATGAAAGACGAGAGGGCGTGGTTTAAACTAAAACGACTGCGGCGCTTGTGAGTGGAGAAAAACAGAATAAAAGTGTACATGTGTAAAAGGAATAAATAGGGTTATACATGAAATATGTCACTTAAATGAACAGATTAACAAAATGAAGAAAAAACGGTCACAAAAAGGAACCCAATTTCATAGTTGAACAAACGAGTTCGCGGAGAGGAAACGGACGGCAGAAAGCGCGCCCCGTTATTCTTTATTTTACAAAGGCACAACGTTTTGTTTTTATTGTGTGTGTGTATACAAGAGAAACTCTTAGAATGTCTACTTTTATATGAAGTCAATAAAATTGAAAAAGGGTTTTCATGTCTCCAAGGTCCTAAAAAACATGGAGACGGCAGAAAGTGCACCCTGTGCTTTTTCTTAATTTTCAAAACAACAGTGCAAAGCAGGGGTTAGGTTAGCGTTGAATTCAGAATGCTGAGCATACTGACTTTGTCGTTTCTTGATCTATTTCAGAACTTCCTCCACCCCTTGGGGACGGTGCCACGACTTCCTGCAGACTGAGTCCTCGGGCCGACGGTTGGGACGGTGTCGTGATGTTCCCGAACGCCATGGTTCCCTGTGGACTCTCTACTGTATTCCATGGTAGGTTTCGGTGGGCGACGTTTGGGACGGTTGGCGAAACCGTGTGGGAAACTCCCTGCGGACTGAGTCCTCCGTCCCATGGAAGGTTCGGTGTGGCGATGGGTCCAGGTTCCTTTCGGCAACTCAATGAGGGGTGTTGCAGCTCACTGCGGCTGATTCCTTAGTGCGACAGTTAAGACATTGGGCGCCCACTGTCCCGACCGTTGCCACAGGGAGTCAGTCTGCTGGGAGTTGGACACCCCCCAGGGAGTGCTGAAGGAACCTGGGCGCAGAGCCACCCATGGGTTTTTTGTCGACACCCCCCCCTGGGGTTGCCGCGAAACTGCCTCTGGTCTGATTTCTTGGGCTGATGATTGAGACGGTGGGCGCCCACCGTCCCAGCCGTTGCCTCAAGGAGTCTGGCTGCAGGGAAGTCGCGTCAAACCCAGGCAGGTATCGGCTAAACCCTTGGGTGGGATTGATGCGTTTGGGTCTGAGTCCTTGGGCGACGGTGGGGGTGTTGTGACGACTCCGGTCGCCACAGCTCCCTCTGGACTCTGTTCTCCATCCCATGGTAGGTTCGGTGGGCGATACGTTTGGGACTGGGTCCTTGGGCAACGGTGAGGGGGTGTCGTGACGACTCCGGTCGCCACGGCTCCCTGTGGACTCAGTCCTCCTTCTTTCCTTTTCCCATTTCTTTCAGGGCCATATCAAGATCAGATGGTGGACCTGCACCTAGACACGACCACAGCGCATGTAGTCAGCTGGATCCGGGCCGTATCCAGATCAGATGGAGGACCAGCACCTGTCCCGGAGGTGTCCGCAGAGCGATGAAATCAACATTGATTCCATGTGAGAATATTAGATATAATGATTACGACATTGAGTGAGTCCTGATGTTACCTAATTCCAATAGAGTTCAGAATGTCTGTAAATTCCAATGGTGGCCTGCACACAGTAGCCAGCACAAGTCTTAAATGGAATTTTGCACTTACACCAGATAGAGGTCTAGATTCAAATATAATGCTTTTGAAGTGAGGGTGCGTTATGCAACACTGAGTTATACTGAAGTCAGTACTATAAATTACAGCAACACCTCCTTCGTTTCCTATTAGCCGAAGCTCGTGTTTATAACCGTAATCTTTGTAGTTTTTTTTTCCCCCCCGTTCCATGTTTTTAAATGACAAACCGCTCTGTGTGATCGGGGCCTCAGCTTTTTGTCTGTTCCCCTGTGATTAATGTGAAAATGATGAAATAAAGTGACTAGAAAGATTTTAAGTGCTGATTACAGCTGTGTTCTTGAAGTAATTAAATAGATTTACGCCCCAATACAGGATACAAGATGAAAGACGAGAGGGCGTGGTTTAAACTAAAACGACTGCGGCGCTTGTGAGTGGAGAAAAACAGAATAAAAGTGTACATGTGTAAAAGGAATAAATAGGGTTATACATGAAATATGTCACTTAAATGAACAGATTAACAAAATGAAGAAAAAACGGTCACAAAAAGGAACCCAATTTCATAGTTGAACAAACGAGTTCGCGGAGAGGAAACGGACGGCAGAAAGCGCGCCCCGTTATTCTTTATTTTACAAAGGCACAACGTTTTGTTTTTATTGTGTGTGTGTATACAAGAGAAACTCTTAGAATGTCTACTTTTATATGAAGTCAATAAAATTGAAAAAGGGTTTTCATGTCTCCAAGGTCCTAAAAAACATGGAGACGGCAGAAAGTGCACCCTGTGCTTTTTCTTAATTTTCAAAACAACAGTGCAAAGCAGGGGTTAGGTTAGCGTTGAATTCAGAATGCTGAGCATACTGACTTTGTCGTTTCTTGATCTATTTCAGAACTTCCTCCACCCCTTGGGGACGGTGCCACGACTTCCTGCAGACTGAGTCCTCGGGCCGACGGTTGGGACGGTGTCGTGATGTTCCCGAACGCCATGGTTCCCTGTGGACTCTCTACTGTATTCCATGGTAGGTTTCGGTGGGCGACGTTTGGGACGGTTGGCGAAACCGTGTGGGAAACTCCCTGCGGACTGAGTCCTCCGTCCCATGGAAGGTTCGGTGTGGCGATGGGTCCAGGTTCCTTTCGGCAACTCAATGAGGGGTGTTGCAGCTCACTGCGGCTGATTCCTTAGTGCGACAGTTAAGACATTGGGCGCCCACTGTCCCGACCGTTGCCACAGGGAGTCAGTCTGCTGGGAGTTGGACACCCCCCAGGGAGTGCTGAAGGAACCTGGGCGCAGAGCCACCCATGGGTTTTTTGTCGACACCCCCCCCTGGGGTTGCCGCGAAACTGCCTCTGGTCTGATTTCTTGGGCTGATGATTGAGACGGTGGGCGCCCACCGTCCCAGCCGTTGCCTCAAGGAGTCTGGCTGCAGGGAAGTCGCGTCAAACCCAGGCAGGTATCGGCTAAACCCTTGGGTGGGATTGATGCGTTTGGGTCTGAGTCCTTGGGCGACGGTGGGGGTGTTGTGACGACTCCGGTCGCCACAGCTCCCTCTGGACTCTGTTCTCCATCCCATGGTAGGTTCGGTGGGCGATACGTTTGGGACTGGGTCCTTGGGCAACGGTGAGGGGGTGTCGTGACGACTCCGGTCGCCACGGCTCCCTGTGGACTCAGTCCTCCTTCTTTCCTTTTCCCATTTCTTTCAGGGCCATATCAAGATCAGATGGTGGACCTGCACCTAGACACGACCACAGCGCATGTAGTCAGCTGGATCCGGGCCGTATCCAGATCAGATGGAGGACCAGCACCTGTCCCGGAGGTGTCCGCAGAGCGATGAAATCAACATTGATTCCATGTGAGAATATTAGATATAATGATTACGACATTGAGTGAGTCCTGATGTTACCTAATTCCAATAGAGTTCAGAATGTCTGTAAATTCCAATGGTGGCCTGCACACAGTAGCCAGCACAAGTCTTAAATGGAATTTTGCACTTACACCAGATAGAGGTCTAGATTCAAATATAATGCTTTTGAAGTGAGGGTGCGTTATGCAACACTGAGTTATACTGAAGTCAGTACTATAAATTACAGCAACACCTCCTTCGTTTCCTATTAGCCGAAGCTCGTGTTTATAACCGTAATCTTTGTAGTTTTTTCCCCCCCCCCGTTCCATGTTTTTAAATGACAAACCGCTCTGTGTGATCGGGGCCTCAGCTTATTGTTTGTTCCCCTGTGATTAATGTGAAAATGATGAAATAAAGTGACTAGAAAGATTTTAAGTGCTGATTACAGCTGTGTTCTTGAAGTAATTAAATAGATTTACGCCCCAATACAGGATACAAGATGAAAGACGAGAGGGCGTGGTTTAAACTAAAACGACTGCGGCGCTTGTGAGTGGAGAAAAACAGAATAAAAGTGTACATGTGTAAAAGGAATAAATAGGGTTATACATGAAATATGTCACTTAAATTAACAGATTAACAAAATGAAGAAAAAACGGTCACAAAAAGGAACCCAATTTCATAGTTGAACAAACGAGTTTGCGGAGAGGAAACGGACGGCAGAAAGCGCGCCCCGTTATTCTTTATTTTACAAAGGCACAACGTTTTGTTTTTATTGTGTGTGTGTATACAAGAGAAACTCTTAGAATGTCTACTTTTATATGAAGTCAATAAAATTGAAAAAGGGTTTTCATGTCTCCAAGGTCCTAAAAAACATGGAGACGGCAGAAAGTGCACCCTGTGCTTTTTCTTAATTTTCAAAACAACAGTGCAAAGCAGGGGTTAGGATAGCGTTGAATTCAGAATGCTGAGCATACTGACTTTGTCGTTTCTTGATCTATTTCAGAACTTCCTCCACCCCTTGGGGACGGTGCCACGACTTCCTGCAGACTGAGTCCTCGGGCCGACGGTTGGGACGGTGTCGTGATGTTCCCGAACGCCATGGTTCCCTGTGGACTCTCTACTGTATTCCATGGTAGGTTTCGGTGGGCGACGTTTGGGACGGTTGGCGAAACCGTGTGGGAAACTCCCTGCGGACTGAGTCCTCCGTCCCATGGAAGGTTCGGTGTGGCGATGGGTCCAGGTTCCTTTCGGCAACTCAATGAGGGGTGTTGCAGCTCACTGCGGCTGATTCCTTAGTGCGACAGTTAAGACATTGGGCGCCCACTGTCCCGACCGTTGCCACAGGGAGTCAGTCTGCTGGGAGTTGGACACCCCCCAGGGAGTGCTGAAGGAACCTGGGCGCAGAGCCACCCATGGGTTTTTTGTCGACACCCCCCCCTGGGGTTGCCGCGAAACTGCCTCTGGTCTGATTTCTTGGGCTGATGATTGAGACGGTGGGCGCCCACCGTCCCAGCCGTTGCCTCAAGGAGTCTGGCTGCAGGGAAGTCGCGTCAAACCCAGGCAGGTATCGGCTAAACCCTTGGGTGGGCGATGCGTTTGGGTCTGAGTCCTTGGGCGACGGTGGGGGTGTTGTGACGACTCCGGTCGCCACAGCTCCCTCTGGACTCTGTTCTCCATCCCATGGTAGGTTCGGTGGGCGATACGTTTGGGACTGGGTCCTTGGGCAACGGTGAGGGGGTGTCGTGACGACTCCGGTCGCCACGGCTCCCTGTGGACTCAGTCCTCCTTCTTTCCTTTTCCCATTTCTTTCAGGGCCATATCAAGATCAGATGGTGGACCTGCACCTAGACACGACCACAGCGCATGTAGTCAGCTGGATCCGGGCCGTATCCAGATCAGATGGAGGACCAGCACCTGTCCCGGAGGTGTCCGCAGAGCGATGAAATCAACATTGATTCCATGTGAGAATATTAGATATAATGATTACGACATTGAGTGAGTCCTGATGTTACCTAATTCCAATAGAGTTCAGAATGTCTGTAAATTCCAATGGTGGCCTGCACACAGTAGCCAGCACAAGTCTTAAATGGAATTTTGCACTTACACCAGATAGAGGTCTAGATTCAAATATAATGCTTTTGAAGTGAGGGTGCGTTATGCAACACTGAGTTATACTGAAGTCAGTACTATAAATTACAGCAACACCTCCTTCGTTTCCTATTAGCCGAAGCTCGTGTTTATAACCGTAATCTTTGTAGTTTTTTTTTCCCCCCCGTTCCATGTTTTTAAATGACAAACCGCTCTGTGTGATCGGGGCCTCAGCTTTTTGTCTGTTCCCCTGTGATTAATGTGAAAATGATGAAATAAAGTGACTAGAAAGATTTTAAGTGCTGATTACAGCTGTGTTCTTGAAGTAATTAAATAGATTTACGCCCCAATACAGGATACAAGATGAAAGACGAGAGGGCGTGGTTTAAACTAAAACGACTGCGGCGCTTGTGAGTGGAGAAAAACAGAATAAAAGTGTACATGTGTAAAAGGAATAAATAGGGTTATACATGAAATATGTCACTTAAATGAACAGATTAACAAAATGAAGAAAAAACGGTCACAAAAAGGAACCCAATTTCATAGTTGAACAAACGAGTTCGCGGAGAGGAAACGGACGGCAGAAAGCGCGCCCCGTTATTCTTTATTTTACAAAGGCACAACGTTTTGTTTTTATTGTGTGTGTGTATACAAGAGAAACTCTTAGAATGTCTACTTTTATATGAAGTCAATAAAATTGAAAAAGGGTTTTCATGTCTCCAAGGTCCTAAAAAACATGGAGACGGCAGAAAGTGCACCCTGTGCTTTTTCTTAATTTTCAAAACAACAGTGCAAAGCAGGGGTTAGGATAGCGTTGAATTCAGAATGCTGAGCATACTGACTTTGTCGTTTCTTGATCTATTTCAGAACTTCCTCCACCCCTTGGGGACGGTGCCACGACTTCCTGCAGACTGAGTCCTCGGGCCGACGGTTGGGACGGTGTCGTGATGTTCCCGAACGCCATGGTTCCCTGTGGACTCTCTACTGTATTCCATGGTAGGTTTCGGTGGGCGACGTTTGGGACGGTTGGCGAAACCGTGTGGGAAACTCCCTGCGGACTGAGTCCTCCGTCCCATGGAAGGTTCGGTGTGGCGATGGGTCCAGGTTCCTTTCGGCAACTCAATGAGGGGTGTTGCAGCTCACTGCGGCTGATTCCTTAGTGCGACAGTTAAGACATTGGGCGCCCACTGTCCCGACCGTTGCCACAGGGAGTCAGTCTGCTGGGAGTTGGACACCCCCCAGGGAGTGCTGAAGGAACCTGGGCGCAGAGCCACCCATGGGTTTTTTGTCGACACCCCCCCCTGGGGTTGCCGCGAAACTGCCTCTGGTCTGATTTCTTGGGCTGATGATTGAGACGGTGGGCGCCCACCGTCCCAGCCGTTGCCTCAAGGAGTCTGGCTGCAGGGAAGTCGCGTCAAACCCAGGCAGGTATCGGCTAAACCCTTGGGTGGGCGATGCGTTTGGGTCTGAGTCCTTGGGCGACGGTGGGGGTGTTGTGACGACTCCGGTCGCCACAGCTCCCTCTGGACTCTGTTCTCCATCCCATGGTAGGTTCGGTGGGCGATACGTTTGGGACTGGGTCCTTGGGCAACGGTGAGGGGGTGTCGTGACGACTCCGGTCGCCACGGCTCCCTGTGGACTCAGTCCTCCTTCTTTCCTTTTCCCATTTCTTTCAGGGCCATATCAAGATCAGATGGTGGACCTGCACCTAGACACGACCACAGCGCATGTAGTCAGCTGGATCCGGGCCGTATCCAGATCAGATGGAGGACCAGCACCTGTCCCGGAGATGTCCGCAGAGCGATGAAATCAACATTGATTCCATGTGAGAATATTAGATATAATGATTACGACATTGAGTGAGTCCTGATGTTACCTAATTCCAATAGAGTTCAGAATGTCTGTAAATTCCAATGGTGGCCTGCACACAGTAGCCAGCACAAGTCTTAAATGGAATTTTGCACTTACACCAGATAGAGGTCTAGATTCAAATATAATGCTTTTGAAGTGAGGGTGCGTTATGCAACACTGAGTTATACTGAAGTCAGTACTATAAATTACAGCAACACCTCCTTCGTTTCCTATTAGCCGAAGCTCGTGTTTATAACCGTAATCTTTGTAGTTTTTTTTCCCCCCCCGTTCCATGTTTTTAAATGACAAACCGCTCTGTGTGATCGGGGCCTCAGCTTATTGTTTGTTCCCCTGTGATTAATGTGAAAATGATGAAATAAAGTGACTAGAAAGATTTTAAGTGCTGATTACAGCTGTGTTCTTGAAGTAATTAAATAGATTTACGCCCCAATACAGGATACAAGATGAAAGACGAGAGGGCGTGGTTTAAACTAAAACGACTGCGGCGCTTGTGAGTGGAGAAAAACAGAATAAAAGTGTACATGTGTAAAAGGAATAAATAGGGTTATACATGAAATATGTCACTTAAATTAACAGATTAACAAAATGAAGAAAAAACGGTCACAAAAAGGAACCCAATTTCATAGTTGAACAAACGAGTTCGCGGAGAGGAAACGGACGGCAGAAAGCGCGCCCCGTTATTCTTTATTTTACAAAGGCACAACGTTTTGTTTTTATTGTGTGTGTGTATACAAGAGAAACTCTTAGAATGTCTACTTTTATATGAAGTCAATAAAATTGAAAAAGGGTTTTCATGTCTCCAAGGTCCTAAAAAACATGGAGACGGCAGAAAGTGCACCCTGTGCTTTTTCTTAATTTTCAAAACAACAGTGCAAAGCAGGGGTTAGGTTAGCGTTGAATTCAGAATGCTGAGCATACTGACTTTGTCGTTTCTTGATCTATTTCAGAACTTCCTCCACCCCTTGGGGACGGTGCCACGACTTCCTGCAGACTGAGTCCTCGGGCCGACGGTTGGGACGGTGTCGTGATGTTCCCGAACGCCATGGTTCCCTGTGGACTCTCTACTGTATTCCATGGTAGGTTTCGGTGGGCGACGTTTGGGACGGTTGGCGAAACCGTGTGGGAAACTCCCTGCGGACTGAGTCCTCCGTCCCATGGAAGGTTCGGTGTGGCGATGGGTCCAGGTTCCTTTCGGCAACTCAATGAGGGGTGTTGCAGCTCACTGCGGCTGATTCCTTAGTGCGACAGTTAAGACATTGGGCGCCCACTGTCCCGACCGTTGCCACAGGGAGTCAGTCTGCTGGGAGTTGGACACCCCCCAGGGAGTGCTGAAGGAACCTGGGCGCAGAGCCACCCATGGGTTTTTTGTCGACACCCCCCCCTGGGGTTGCCGCGAAACTGCCTCTGGTCTGATTTCTTGGGCTGATGATTGAGACGGTGGGCGCCCACCGTCCCAGCCGTTGCCTCAAGGAGTCTGGCTGCAGGGAAGTCGCGTCAAACCCAGGCAGGTATCGGCTAAACCCTTGGGTGGGATTGATGCGTTTGGGTCTGAGTCCTTGGGCGACGGTGGGGGTGTTGTGACGACTCCGGTCGCCACAGCTCCCTCTGGACTCTGTTCTCCATCCCATGGTAGGTTCGGTGGGCGATACGTTTGGGACTGGGTCCTTGGGCAACGGTGAGGGGGTGTCGTGACGACTCCGGTCGCCACGGCTCCCTGTGGACTCAGTCCTCCTTCTTTCCTTTTCCCATTTCTTTCAGGGCCATATCAAGATCAGATGGTGGACCTGCACCTAGACACGACCACAGCGCATGTAGTCAGCTGGATCCGGGCCGTATCCAGATCAGATGGAGGACCAGCACCTGTCCCGGAGGTGTCCGCAGAGCGATGAAATCAACATTGATTCCATGTGAGAATATTAGATATAATGATTACGACATTGAGTGAGTCCTGATGTTACCTAATTCCAATAGAGTTCAGAATGTCTGTAAATTCCAATGGTGGCCTGCACACAGTAGCCAGCACAAGTCTTAAATGGAATTTTGCACTTACACCAGATAGAGGTCTAGATTCAAATATAATGCTTTTGAAGTGAGGGTGCGTTATGCAACACTGAGTTATACTGAAGTCAGTACTATAAATTACAGCAACACCTCCTTCGTTTCCTATTAGCCGAAGCTCGTGTTTATAACCGTAATCTTTGTAGTTTTTTTTCCCCCCCCGTTCCATGTTTTTAAATGACAAACCGCTCTGTGTGATCGGGGCCTCAGCTTATTGTTTGTTCCCCTGTGATTAATGTGAAAATGATGAAATAAAGTGACTAGAAAGATTTTAAGTGCTGATTACAGCTGTGTTCTTGAAGTAATTAAATAGATTTACGCCCCAATACAGGATACAAGATGAAAGACGAGAGGGCGTGGTTTAAACTAAAACGACTGCGGCGCTTGTGAGTGGAGAAAAACAGAATAAAAGTGTACATGTGTAAAAGGAATAAATAGGGTTATACATGAAATATGTCACTTAAATTAACAGATTAACAAAATGAAGAAAAAACGGTCACAAAAAGGAACCCAATTTCATAGTTGAACAAACGAGTTCGCGGAGAGGAAACGGACGGCAGAAAGCGCGCCCCGTTATTCTTTATTTTACAAAGGCACAACGTTTTGTTTTTATTGTGTGTGTGTATACAAGAGAAACTCTTAGAATGTCTACTTTTATATGAAGTCAATAAAATTGAAAAAGGGTTTTCATGTCTCCAAGGTCCTAAAAAACATGGAGACGGCAGAAAGTGCACCCTGTGCTTTTTCTTAATTTTCAAAACAACAGTGCAAAGCAGGGGTTAGGATAGCGTTGAATTCAGAATGCTGAGCATACTGACTTTGTCGTTTCTTGATCTATTTCAGAACTTCCTCCACCCCTTGGGGACGGTGCCACGACTTCCTGCAGACTGAGTCCTCGGGCCGACGGTTGGGACGGTGTCGTGATGTTCCCGAACGCCATGGTTCCCTGTGGACTCTCTACTGTATTCCATGGTAGGTTTCGGTGGGCGACGTTTGGGACGGTTGGCGAAACCGTGTGGGAAACTCCCTGCGGACTGAGTCCTCCGTCCCATGGAAGGTTCGGTGTGGCGATGGGTCCAGGTTCCTTTCGGCAACTCAATGAGGGGTGTTGCAGCTCACTGCGGCTGATTCCTTAGTGCGACAGTTAAGACATTGGGCGCCCACTGTCCCGACCGTTGCCACAGGGAGTCAGTCTGCTGGGAGTTGGACACCCCCCAGGGAGTGCTGAAGGAACCTGGGCGCAGAGCCACCCATGGGTTTTTTGTCGACACCCCCCCCTGGGGTTGCCGCGAAACTGCCTCTGGTCTGATTTCTTGGGCTGATGATTGAGACGGTGGGCGCCCACCGTCCCAGCCGTTGCCTCAAGGAGTCTGGCTGCAGGGAAGTCGCGTCAAACCCAGGCAGGTATCGGCTAAACCCTTGGGTGGGATTGATGCGTTTGGGTCTGAGTCCTTGGGCGACGGTGGGGGTGTTGTGACGACTCCGGTCGCCACAGCTCCCTCTGGACTCTGTTCTCCATCCCATGGTAGGTTCGGTGGGCGATACGTTTGGGACTGGGTCCTTGGGCAACGGTGAGGGGGTGTCGTGACGACTCCGGTCGCCACGGCTCCCTGTGGACTCAGTCCTCCTTCTTTCCTTTTCCCATTTCTTTCAGGGCCATATCAAGATCAGATGGTGGACCTGCACCTAGACACGACCACAGCGCATGTAGTCAGCTGGATCCGGGCCGTATCCAGATCAGATGGAGGACCAGCACCTGTCCCGGAGATGTCCGCAGAGCGATGAAATCAACATTGATTCCATGTGAGAATATTAGATATAATGATTACGACATTGAGTGAGTCCTGATGTTACCTAATTCCAATAGAGTTCAGAATGTCTGTAAATTCCAATGGTGGCCTGCACACAGTAGCCAGCACAAGTCTTAAATGGAATTTTGCACTTACACCAGATAGAGGTCTAGATTCAAATATAATGCTTTTGAAGTGAGGGTGCGTTATGCAACACTGAGTTATACTGAAGTCAGTACTATAAATTACAGCAACACCTCCTTCGTTTCCTATTAGCCGAAGCTCGTGTTTATAACCGTAATCTTTGTAGTTTTTTTTCCCCCCCCGTTCCATGTTTTTAAATGACAAACCGCTCTGTGTGATCGGGGCCTCAGCTTATTGTTTGTTCCCCTGTGATTAATGTGAAAATGATGAAATAAAGTGACTAGAAAGATTTTAAGTGCTGATTACAGCTGTGTTCTTGAAGTAATTAAATAGATTTACGCCCCAATACAGGATACAAGATGAAAGACGAGAGGGCGTGGTTTAAACTAAAACGACTGCGGCGCTTGTGAGTGGAGAAAAACAGAATAAAAGTGTACATGTGTAAAAGGAATAAATAGGGTTATACATGAAATATGTCACTTAAATGAACAGATTAACAAAATGAAGAAAAAACGGTCACAAAAAGGAACCCAATTTCATAGTTGAACAAACGAGTTCGCGGAGAGGAAACGGACGGCAGAAAGCGCGCCCCGTTATTCTTTATTTTACAAAGGCACAACGTTTTGTTTTTATTGTGTGTGTGTATACAAGAGAAACTCTTAGAATGTCTACTTTTATATGAAGTCAATAAAATTGAAAAAGGGTTTTCATGTCTCCAAGGTCCTAAAAAACATGGAGACGGCAGAAAGTGCACCCTGTGCTTTTTCTTAATTTTCAAAACAACAGTGCAAAGCAGGGGTTAGGTTAGCGTTGAATTCAGAATGCTGAGCATACTGACTTTGTCGTTTCTTGATCTATTTCAGAACTTCCTCCACCCCTTGGGGACGGTGCCACGACTTCCTGCAGACTGAGTCCTCGGGCCGACGGTTGGGACGGTGTCGTGATGTTCCCGAACGCCATGGTTCCCTGTGGACTCTCTACTGTATTCCATGGTAGGTTTCGGTGGGCGACGTTTGGGACGGTTGGCGAAACCGTGTGGGAAACTCCCTGCGGACTGAGTCCTCCGTCCCATGGAAGGTTCGGTGTGGCGATGGGTCCAGGTTCCTTTCGGCAACTCAATGAGGGGTGTTGCAGCTCACTGCGGCTGATTCCTTAGTGCGACAGTTAAGACATTGGGCGCCCACTGTCCCGACCGTTGCCACAGGGAGTCAGTCTGCTGGGAGTTGGACACCCCCCAGGGAGTGCTGAAGGAACCTGGGCGCAGAGCCACCCATGGGTTTTTTGTCGACACCCCCCCCTGGGGTTGCCGCGAAACTGCCTCTGGGCGCCCACCGTCCCAGCCGTTGCCTCAAGGAGTCTGGCTGCAGGGAAGTCGCGTCAAACCCAGGCAGGTATCGGCTAAACCCTTGGGTGGGCGATGCGTTTGGGTCTGAGTCCTTGGGCGACGGTGGGGGTGTTGTGACGACTCCGGTCGCCACAGCTCCCTCTGGACTCTGTTCTCCATCCCATGGTAGGTTCGGTGGGCGATACGTTTGGGACTGGGTCCTTGGGCAACGGTGAGGGGGTGTCGTGACGACTCCGGTCGCCACGGCTCCCTGTGGACTCAGTCCTCCTTCTTTCCTTTTCCCATTTCTTTCAGGGCCATATCAAGATCAGATGGTGGACCTGCACCTAGACACGACCACAGCGCATGTAGTCAGCTGGATCCGGGCCGTATCCAGATCAGATGGAGGACCAGCACCTGTCCCGGAGATGTCCGCAGAGCGATGAAATCAACATTGATTCCATGTGAGAATATTAGATATAATGATTACGACATTGAGTGAGTCCTGATGTTACCTAATTCCAATAGAGTTCAGAATGTCTGTAAATTCCAATGGTGGCCTGCACACAGTAGCCAGCACAAGTCTTAAATGGAATTTTGCACTTACACCAGATAGAGGTCTAGATTCAAATATAATGCTTTTGAAGTGAGGGTGCGTTATGCAACACTGAGTTATACTGAAGTCAGTACTATAAATTACAGCAACACCTCCTTCGTTTCCTATTAGCCGAAGCTCGTGTTTATAACCGTAATCTTTGTAGTTTTTTTTCCCCCCCCGTTCCATGTTTTTAAATGACAAACCGCTCTGTGTGATCGGGGCCTCAGCTTATTGTTTGTTCCCCTGTGATTAATGTGAAAATGATGAAATAAAGTGACTAGAAAGATTTTAAGTGCTGATTACAGCTGTGTTCTTGAAGTAATTAAATAGATTTACGCCCCAATACAGGATACAAGATGAAAGACGAGAGGGCGTGGTTTAAACTAAAACGACTGCGGCGCTTGTGAGTGGAGAAAAACAGAATAAAAGTGTACATGTGTAAAAGGAATAAATAGGGTTATACATGAAATATGTCACTTAAATTAACAGATTAACAAAATGAAGAAAAAACGGTCACAAAAAGGAACCCAATTTCATAGTTGAACAAACGAGTTCGCGGAGAGGAAACGGACGGCAGAAAGCGCGCCCCGTTATTCTTTATTTTACAAAGGCACAACGTTTTGTTTTTATTGTGTGTGTGTATACAAGAGAAACTCTTAGAATGTCTACTTTTATATGAAGTCAATAAAATTGAAAAAGGGTTTTCATGTCTCCAAGGTCCTAAAAAACATGGAGACGGCAGAAAGTGCACCCTGTGCTTTTTCTTAATTTTCAAAACAACAGTGCAAAGCAGGGGTTAGGTTAGCGTTGAATTCAGAATGCTGAGCATACTGACTTTGTCGTTTCTTGATCTATTTCAGAACTTCCTCCACCCCTTGGGGACGGTGCCACGACTTCCTGCAGACTGAGTCCTCGGGCCGACGGTTGGGACGGTGTCGTGATGTTCCCGAACGCCATGGTTCCCTGTGGACTCTCTACTGTATTCCATGGTAGGTTTCGGTGGGCGACGTTTGGGACGGTTGGCGAAACCGTGTGGGAAACTCCCTGCGGACTGAGTCCTCCGTCCCATGGAAGGTTCGGTGTGGCGATGGGTCCAGGTTCCTTTCGGCAACTCAATGAGGGGTGTTGCAGCTCACTGCGGCTGATTCCTTAGTGCGACAGTTAAGACATTGGGCGCCCACTGTCCCGACCGTTGCCACAGGGAGTCAGTCTGCTGGGAGTTGGACACCCCCCAGGGAGTGCTGAAGGAACCTGGGCGCAGAGCCACCCATGGGTTTTTTGTCGACACCCCCCCCTGGGGTTGCCGCGAAACTGCCTCTGGTCTGATTTCTTGGGCTGATGATTGAGACGGTGGGCGCCCACCGTCCCAGCCGTTGCCTCAAGGAGTCTGGCTGCAGGGAAGTCGCGTCAAACCCAGGCAGGTATCGGCTAAACCCTTGGGTGGGATTGATGCGTTTGGGTCTGAGTCCTTGGGCGACGGTGGGGGTGTTGTGACGACTCCGGTCGCCACAGCTCCCTCTGGACTCTGTTCTCCATCCCATGGTAGGTTCGGTGGGCGATACGTTTGGGACTGGGTCCTTGGGCAACGGTGAGGGGGTGTCGTGACGACTCCGGTCGCCACGGCTCCCTGTGGACTCAGTCCTCCTTCTTTCCTTTTCCCATTTCTTTCAGGGCCATATCAAGATCAGATGGTGGACC
Source organism: Leuciscus leuciscus (assembly GCF_965113295.1). Taxonomy (NCBI): domain Eukaryota; kingdom Metazoa; phylum Chordata; class Actinopteri; order Cypriniformes; family Leuciscidae; genus Leuciscus; species Leuciscus leuciscus. The sequence goes on along the minus strand of NC_138739.1, from coordinate 1,010,196 downwards.
TGCACCTAGACACGACCACAGCGCATGTAGTCAGCTGGATCCGGGCCGTATCCAGATCAGATGGAGGACCAGCACCTGTCCCGGAGGTGTCCGCAGAGCGATGAAATCAACATTGATTCCATGTGAGAATATTAGATATAATGATTACGACATTGAGTGAGTCCTGATGTTACCTAATTCCAATAGAGTTCAGAATGTCTGTAAATTCCAATGGTGGCCTGCACACAGTAGCCAGCACAAGTCTTAAATGGAATTTTGCACTTACACCAGATAGAGGTCTAGATTCAAATATAATGCTTTTGAAGTGAGGGTGCGTTATGCAACACTGAGTTATACTGAAGTCAGTACTATAAATTACAGCAACACCTCCTTCGTTTCCTATTAGCCGAAGCTCGTGTTTATAACCGTAATCTTTGTAGTTTTTTTTCCCCCCCCGTTCCATGTTTTTAAATGACAAACCGCTCTGTGTGATCGGGGCCTCAGCTTATTGTTTGTTCCCCTGTGATTAATGTGAAAATGATGAAATAAAGTGACTAGAAAGATTTTAAGTGCTGATTACAGCTGTGTTCTTGAAGTAATTAAATAGATTTACGCCCCAATACAGGATACAAGATGAAAGACGAGAGGGCGTGGTTTAAACTAAAACGACTGCGGCGCTTGTGAGTGGAGAAAAACAGAATAAAAGTGTACATGTGTAAAAGGAATAAATAGGGTTATACATGAAATATGTCACTTAAATTAACAGATTAACAAAATGAAGAAAAAACGGTCACAAAAAGGAACCCAATTTCATAGTTGAACAAACGAGTTCGCGGAGAGGAAACGGACGGCAGAAAGCGCGCCCCGTTATTCTTTATTTTACAAAGGCACAACGTTTTGTTTTTATTGTGTGTGTGTATACAAGAGAAACTCTTAGAATGTCTACTTTTATATGAAGTCAATAAAATTGAAAAAGGGTTTTCATGTCTCCAAGGTCCTAAAAAACATGGAGACGGCAGAAAGTGCACCCTGTGCTTTTTCTTAATTTTCAAAACAACAGTGCAAAGCAGGGGTTAGGATAGCGTTGAATTCAGAATGCTGAGCATACTGACTTTGTCGTTTCTTGATCTATTTCAGAACTTCCTCCACCCCTTGGGGACGGTGCCACGACTTCCTGCAGACTGAGTCCTCGGGCCGACGGTTGGGACGGTGTCGTGATGTTCCCGAACGCCATGGTTCCCTGTGGACTCTCTACTGTATTCCATGGTAGGTTTCGGTGGGCGACGTTTGGGACGGTTGGCGAAACCGTGTGGGAAACTCCCTGCGGACTGAGTCCTCCGTCCCATGGAAGGTTCGGTGTGGCGATGGGTCCAGGTTCCTTTCGGCAACTCAATGAGGGGTGTTGCAGCTCACTGCGGCTGATTCCTTAGTGCGACAGTTAAGACATTGGGCGCCCACTGTCCCGACCGTTGCCACAGGGAGTCAGTCTGCTGGGAGTTGGACACCCCCCAGGGAGTGCTGAAGGAACCTGGGCGCAGAGCCACCCATGGGTTTTTTGTCGACACCCCCCCCTGGGGTTGCCGCGAAACTGCCTCTGGTCTGATTTCTTGGGCTGATGATTGAGACGGTGGGCGCCCACCGTCCCAGCCGTTGCCTCAAGGAGTCTGGCTGCAGGGAAGTCGCGTCAAACCCAGGCAGGTATCGGCTAAACCCTTGGGTGGGATTGATGCGTTTGGGTCTGAGTCCTTGGGCGACGGTGGGGGTGTTGTGACGACTCCGGTCGCCACAGCTCCCTCTGGACTCTGTTCTCCATCCCATGGTAGGTTCGGTGGGCGATACGTTTGGGACTGGGTCCTTGGGCAACGGTGAGGGGGTGTCGTGACGACTCCGGTCGCCACGGCTCCCTGTGGACTCAGTCCTCCTTCTTTCCTTTTCCCATTTCTTTCAGGGCCATATCAAGATCAGATGGTGGACCTGCACCTAGACACGACCACAGCGCATGTAGTCAGCTGGATCCGGGCCGTATCCAGATCAGATGGAGGACCAGCACCTGTCCCGGAGATGTCCGCAGAGCGATGAAATCAACATTGATTCCATGTGAGAATATTAGATATAATGATTACGACATTGAGTGAGTCCTGATGTTACCTAATTCCAATAGAGTTCAGAATGTCTGTAAATTCCAATGGTGGCCTGCACACAGTAGCCAGCACAAGTCTTAAATGGAATTTTGCACTTACACCAGATAGAGGTCTAGATTCAAATATAATGCTTTTGAAGTGAGGGTGCGTTATGCAACACTGAGTTATACTGAAGTCAGTACTATAAATTACAGCAACACCTCCTTCGTTTCCTATTAGCCGAAGCTCGTGTTTATAACCGTAATCTTTGTAGTTTTTTTTCCCCCCCCGTTCCATGTTTTTAAATGACAAACCGCTCTGTGTGATCGGGGCCTCAGCTTATTGTTTGTTCCCCTGTGATTAATGTGAAAATGATGAAATAAAGTGACTAGAAAGATTTTAAGTGCTGATTACAGCTGTGTTCTTGAAGTAATTAAATAGATTTACGCCCCAATACAGGATACAAGATGAAAGACGAGAGGGCGTGGTTTAAACTAAAACGACTGCGGCGCTTGTGAGTGGAGAAAAACAGAATAAAAGTGTACATGTGTAAAAGGAATAAATAGGGTTATACATGAAATATGTCACTTAAATGAACAGATTAACAAAATGAAGAAAAAACGGTCACAAAAAGGAACCCAATTTCATAGTTGAACAAACGAGTTCGCGGAGAGGAAACGGACGGCAGAAAGCGCGCCCCGTTATTCTTTATTTTACAAAGGCACAACGTTTTGTTTTTATTGTGTGTGTGTATACAAGAGAAACTCTTAGAATGTCTACTTTTATATGAAGTCAATAAAATTGAAAAAGGGTTTTCATGTCTCCAAGGTCCTAAAAAACATGGAGACGGCAGAAAGTGCACCCTGTGCTTTTTCTTAATTTTCAAAACAACAGTGCAAAGCAGGGGTTAGGTTAGCGTTGAATTCAGAATGCTGAGCATACTGACTTTGTCGTTTCTTGATCTATTTCAGAACTTCCTCCACCCCTTGGGGACGGTGCCACGACTTCCTGCAGACTGAGTCCTCGGGCCGACGGTTGGGACGGTGTCGTGATGTTCCCGAACGCCATGGTTCCCTGTGGACTCTCTACTGTATTCCATGGTAGGTTTCGGTGGGCGACGTTTGGGACGGTTGGCGAAACCGTGTGGGAAACTCCCTGCGGACTGAGTCCTCCGTCCCATGGAAGGTTCGGTGTGGCGATGGGTCCAGGTTCCTTTCGGCAACTCAATGAGGGGTGTTGCAGCTCACTGCGGCTGATTCCTTAGTGCGACAGTTAAGACATTGGGCGCCCACTGTCCCGACCGTTGCCACAGGGAGTCAGTCTGCTGGGAGTTGGACACCCCCCAGGGAGTGCTGAAGGAACCTGGGCGCAGAGCCACCCATGGGTTTTTTGTCGACACCCCCCCCTGGGGTTGCCGCGAAACTGCCTCTGGGCGCCCACCGTCCCAGCCGTTGCCTCAAGGAGTCTGGCTGCAGGGAAGTCGCGTCAAACCCAGGCAGGTATCGGCTAAACCCTTGGGTGGGCGATGCGTTTGGGTCTGAGTCCTTGGGCGACGGTGGGGGTGTTGTGACGACTCCGGTCGCCACAGCTCCCTCTGGACTCTGTTCTCCATCCCATGGTAGGTTCGGTGGGCGATACGTTTGGGACTGGGTCCTTGGGCAACGGTGAGGGGGTGTCGTGACGACTCCGGTCGCCACGGCTCCCTGTGGACTCAGTCCTCCTTCTTTCCTTTTCCCATTTCTTTCAGGGCCATATCAAGATCAGATGGTGGACCTGCACCTAGACACGACCACAGCGCATGTAGTCAGCTGGATCCGGGCCGTATCCAGATCAGATGGAGGACCAGCACCTGTCCCGGAGATGTCCGCAGAGCGATGAAATCAACATTGATTCCATGTGAGAATATTAGATATAATGATTACGACATTGAGTGAGTCCTGATGTTACCTAATTCCAATAGAGTTCAGAATGTCTGTAAATTCCAATGGTGGCCTGCACACAGTAGCCAGCACAAGTCTTAAATGGAATTTTGCACTTACACCAGATAGAGGTCTAGATTCAAATATAATGCTTTTGAAGTGAGGGTGCGTTATGCAACACTGAGTTATACTGAAGTCAGTACTATAAATTACAGCAACACCTCCTTCGTTTCCTATTAGCCGAAGCTCGTGTTTATAACCGTAATCTTTGTAGTTTTTTTTCCCCCCCCGTTCCATGTTTTTAAATGACAAACCGCTCTGTGTGATCGGGGCCTCAGCTTATTGTTTGTTCCCCTGTGATTAATGTGAAAATGATGAAATAAAGTGACTAGAAAGATTTTAAGTGCTGATTACAGCTGTGTTCTTGAAGTAATTAAATAGATTTACGCCCCAATACAGGATACAAGATGAAAGACGAGAGGGCGTGGTTTAAACTAAAATGACTGCGGCGCTTGTGAGTGGAGAAAAACAGAATAAAAGTGTACATGTGTAAAAGGAATAAATAGGGTTATACATGAAATATGTCACTTAAATTAACAGATTAACAAAATGAAGAAAAAACGGTCACAAAAAGGAACCCAATTTCATAGTTGAACAAACGAGTTCGCGGAGAGGAAACGGACGGCAGAAAGCGCGCCCCGTTATTCTTTATTTTACAAAGGCACAACGTTTTGTTTTTATTGTGTGTGTGTATACAAGAGAAACTCTTAGAATGTCTACTTTTATATGAAGTCAATAAAATTGAAAAAGGGTTTTCATGTCTCCAAGGTCCTAAAAAACATGGAGACGGCAGAAAGTGCACCCTGTGCTTTTTCTTAATTTTCAAAACAACAGTGCAAAGCAGGGGTTAGGTTAGCGTTGAATTCAGAATGCTGAGCATACTGACTTTGTCGTTTCTTGATCTATTTCAGAACTTCCTCCACCCCTTGGGGACGGTGCCACGACTTCCTGCAGACTGAGTCCTCGGGCCGACGGTTGGGACGGTGTCGTGATGTTCCCGAACGCCATGGTTCCCTGTGGACTCTCTACTGTATTCCATGGTAGGTTTCGGTGGGCGACGTTTGGGACGGTTGGCGAAACCGTGTGGGAAACTCCCTGCGGACTGAGTCCTCCGTCCCATGGAAGGTTCGGTGTGGCGATGGGTCCAGGTTCCTTTCGGCAACTCAATGAGGGGTGTTGCAGCTCACTGCGGCTGATTCCTTAGTGCGACAGTTAAGACATTGGGCGCCCACTGTCCCGACCGTTGCCACAGGGAGTCAGTCTGCTGGGAGTTGGACACCCCCCAGGGAGTGCTGAAGGAACCTGGGCGCAGAGCCACCCATGGGTTTTTTGTCGACACCCCCCCCTGGGGTTGCCGCGAAACTGCCTCTGGTCTGATTTCTTGGGCTGATGATTGAGACGGTGGGCGCCCACCGTCCCAGCCGTTGCCTCAAGGAGTCTGGCTGCAGGGAAGTCGCGTCAAACCCAGGCAGGTATCGGCTAAACCCTTGGGTGGGATTGATGCGTTTGGGTCTGAGTCCTTGGGCGACGGTGGGGGTGTTGTGACGACTCCGGTCGCCACAGCTCCCTCTGGACTCTGTTCTCCATCCCATGGTAGGTTCGGTGGGCGATACGTTTGGGACTGGGTCCTTGGGCAACGGTGAGGGGGTGTCGTGACGACTCCGGTCGCCACGGCTCCCTGTGGACTCAGTCCTCCTTCTTTCCTTTTCCCATTTCTTTCAGGGCCATATCAAGATCAGATGGTGGACCTGCACCTAGACACGACCACAGCGCATGTAGTCAGCTGGATCCGGGCCGTATCCAGATCAGATGGAGGACCAGCACCTGTCCCGGAGATGTCCGCAGAGCGATGAAATCAACATTGATTCCATGTGAGAATATTAGATATAATGATTACGACATTGAGTGAGTCCTGATGTTACCTAATTCCAATAGAGTTCAGAATGTCTGTAAATTCCAATGGTGGCCTGCACACAGTAGCCAGCACAAGTCTTAAATGGAATTTTGCACTTACACCAGATAGAGGTCTAGATTCAAATATAATGCTTTTGAAGTGAGGGTGCGTTATGCAACACTGAGTTATACTGAAGTCAGTACTATAAATTACAGCAACACCTCCTTCGTTTCCTATTAGCCGAAGCTCGTGTTTATAACCGTAATCTTTGTAGTTTTTTTTCCCCCCCCGTTCCATGTTTTTAAATGACAAACCGCTCTGTGTGATCGGGGCCTCAGCTTATTGTTTGTTCCCCTGTGATTAATGTGAAAATGATGAAATAAAGTGACTAGAAAGATTTTAAGTGCTGATTACAGCTGTGTTCTTGAAGTAATTAAATAGATTTACGCCCCAATACAGGATACAAGATGAAAGACGAGAGGGCGTGGTTTAAACTAAAACGACTGCGGCGCTTGTGAGTGGAGAAAAACAGAATAAAAGTGTACATGTGTAAAAGGAATAAATAGGGTTATACATGAAATATGTCACTTAAATTAACAGATTAACAAAATGAAGAAAAAACGGTCACAAAAAGGAACCCAATTTCATAGTTGAACAAACGAGTTCGCGGAGAGGAAACGGACGGCAGAAAGCGCGCCCCGTTATTCTTTATTTTACAAAGGCACAACGTTTTGTTTTTATTGTGTGTGTGTATACAAGAGAAACTCTTAGAATGTCTACTTTTATATGAAGTCAATAAAATTGAAAAAGGGTTTTCATGTCTCCAAGGTCCTAAAAAACATGGAGACGGCAGAAAGTGCACCCTGTGCTTTTTCTTAATTTTCAAAACAACAGTGCAAAGCAGGGGTTAGGTTAGCGTTGAATTCAGAATGCTGAGCATACTGACTTTGTCGTTTCTTGATCTATTTCAGAACTTCCTTCACCCCTTGGGGACGGTGCCACGACTTCCTGCAGACTGAGTCCTCGGGCCGACGGTTGGGACGGTGTCGTGATGTTCCCGAACGCCATGGTTCCCTGTGGACTCTCTACTGTATTCCATGGTAGGTTTCGGTGGGCGACGTTTGGGACGGTTGGCGAAACCGTGTGGGAAACTCCCTGCGGACTGAGTCCTCCGTCCCATGGAAGGTTCGGTGTGGCGATGGGTCCAGGTTCCTTTCGGCAACTCAATGAGGGGTGTTGCAGCTCACTGCGGCTGATTCCTTAGTGCGACAGTTAAGACATTGGGCGCCCACTGTCCCGACCGTTGCCACAGGGAGTCAGTCTGCTGGGAGTTGGACACCCCCCAGGGAGTGCTGAAGGAACCTGGGCGCAGAGCCACCCATGGGTTTTTTGTCGACACCCCCCCCTGGGGTTGCCGCGAAACTGCCTCTGGGCGCCCACCGTCCCAGCCGTTGCCTCAAGGAGTCTGGCTGCAGGGAAGTCGCGTCAAACCCAGGCAGGTATCGGCTAAACCCTTGGGTGGGCGATGCGTTTGGGTCTGAGTCCTTGGGCGACGGTGGGGGTGTTGTGACGACTCCGGTCGCCACAGCTCCCTCTGGACTCTGTTCTCCATCCCATGGTAGGTTCGGTGGGCGATACGTTTGGGACTGGGTCCTTGGGCAACGGTGAGGGGGTGTCGTGACGACTCCGGTCGCCACGGCTCCCTGTGGACTCAGTCCTCCTTCTTTCCTTTTCCCATTTCTTTCAGGGCCATATCAAGATCAGATGGTGGACCTGCACCTAGACACGACCACAGCGCATGTAGTCAGCTGGATCCGGGCCGTATCCAGATCAGATGGAGGACCAGCACCTGTCCCGGAGATGTCCGCAGAGCGATGAAATCAACATTGATTCCATGTGAGAATATTAGATATAATGATTACGACATTGAGTGAGTCCTGATGTTACCTAATTCCAATAGAGTTCAGAATGTCTGTAAATTCCAATGGTGGCCTGCACACAGTAGCCAGCACAAGTCTTAAATGGAATTTTGCACTTACACCAGATAGAGGTCTAGATTCAAATATAATGCTTTTGAAGTGAGGGTGCGTTATGCAACACTGAGTTATACTGAAGTCAGTACTATAAATTACAGCAACACCTCCTTCGTTTCCTATTAGCCGAAGCTCGTGTTTATAACCGTAATCTTTGTAGTTTTTTTTCCCCCCCCGTTCCATGTTTTTAAATGACAAACCGCTCTGTGTGATCGGGGCCTCAGCTTATTGTTTGTTCCCCTGTGATTAATGTGAAAATGATGAAATAAAGTGACTAGAAAGATTTTAAGTGCTGATTACAGCTGTGTTCTTGAAGTAATTAAATAGATTTACGCCCCAATACAGGATACAAGATGAAAGACGAGAGGGCGTGGTTTAAACTAAAACGACTGCGGCGCTTGTGAGTGGAGAAAAACAGAATAAAAGTGTACATGTGTAAAAGGAATAAATAGGGTTATACATGAAATATGTCACTTAAATTAACAGATTAACAAAATGAAGAAAAAACGGTCACAAAAAGGAACCCAATTTCATAGTTGAACAAACGAGTTCGCGGAGAGGAAACGGACGGCAGAAAGCGCGCCCCGTTATTCTTTATTTTACAAAGGCACAACGTTTTGTTTTTATTGTGTGTGTGTATACAAGAGAAACTCTTAGAATGTCTACTTTTATATGAAGTCAATAAAATTGAAAAAGGGTTTTCATGTCTCCAAGGTCCTAAAAAACATGGAGACGGCAGAAAGTGCACCCTGTGCTTTTTCTTAATTTTCAAAACAACAGTGCAAAGCAGGGGTTAGGTTAGCGTTGAATTCAGAATGCTGAGCATACTGACTTTGTCGTTTCTTGATCTATTTCAGAACTTCCTTCACCCCTTGGGGACGGTGCCACGACTTCCTGCAGACTGAGTCCTCGGGCCGACGGTTGGGACGGTGTCGTGATGTTCCCGAACGCCATGGTTCCCTGTGGACTCTCTACTGTATTCCATGGTAGGTTTCGGTGGGCGACGTTTGGGACGGTTGGCGAAACCGTGTGGGAAACTCCCTGCGGACTGAGTCCTCCGTCCCATGGAAGGTTCGGTGTGGCGATGGGTCCAGGTTCCTTTCGGCAACTCAATGAGGGGTGTTGCAGCTCACTGCGGCTGATTCCTTAGTGCGACAGTTAAGACATTGGGCGCCCACTGTCCCGACCGTTGCCACAGGGAGTCAGTCTGCTGGGAGTTGGACACCCCCCAGGGAGTGCTGAAGGAACCTGGGCGCAGAGCCACCCATGGGTTTTTTGTCGACACCCCCCCCTGGGGTTGCCGCGAAACTGCCTCTGGGCGCCCACCGTCCCAGCCGTTGCCTCAAGGAGTCTGGCTGCAGGGAAGTCGCGTCAAACCCAGGCAGGTATCGGCTAAACCCTTGGGTGGGCGATGCGTTTGGGTCTGAGTCCTTGGGCGACGGTGGGGGTGTTGTGACGACTCCGGTCGCCACAGCTCCCTCTGGACTCAGTTCTCCATCCCATGGTAGGTTCGGTGGGCGATACGTTTGGGACTGGGTCCTTGGGCAACGGTGAGGGGGTGTCGTGACGACTCCGGTCGCCACGGCTCCCTGTGGACTCAGTCCTCCTTCTTTCCTTTTCCCATTTCTTTCAGGGCCATATCAAGATCAGATGGTGGACCTGCACCTAGACACGACCACAGCGCATGTAGTCAGCTGGATCCGGGCCGTATCCAGATCAGATGGAGGACCAGCACCTGTCCCGGAGATGTCCGCAGAGCGATGAAATCAACATTGATTCCATGTGAGAATATTAGATATAATGATTACGACATTGAGTGAGTCCTGATGTTACCTAATTCCAATAGAGTTCAGAATGTCTGTAAATTCCAATGGTGGCCTGCACACAGTAGCCAGCACAAGTCTTAAATGGAATTTTGCACTTACACCAGATAGAGGTCTAGATTCAAATATAATGCTTTTGAAGTGAGGGTGCGTTATGCAACACTGAGTTATACTGAAGTCAGTACTATAAATTACAGCAACACCTCCTTCGTTTCCTATTAGCCGAAGCTCGTGTTTATAACCGTAATCTTTGTAGTTTTTTTTCCCCCCCCGTTCCATGTTTTTAAATGACAAACCGCTCTGTGTGATCGGGGCCTCAGCTTATTGTTTGTTCCCCTGTGATTAATGTGAAAATGATGAAATAAAGTGACTAGAAAGATTTTAAGTGCTGATTACAGCTGTGTTCTTGAAGTAATTAAATAGATTTACGCCCCAATACAGGATACAAGATGAAAGACGAGAGGGCGTGGTTTAAACTAAAACGACTGCGGCGCTTGTGAGTGGAGAAAAACAGAATAAAAGTGTACATGTGTAAAAGGAATAAATAGGGTTATACATGAAATATGTCACTTAAATTAACAGATTAACAAAATGAAGAAAAAACGGTCACAAAAAGGAACCCAATTTCATAGTTGAACAAACGAGTTCGCGGAGAGGAAACGGACGGCAGAAAGCGCGCCCCGTTATTCTTTATTTTACAAAGGCACAACGTTTTGTTTTTATTGTGTGTGTGTATACAAGAGAAACTCTTAGAATGTCTACTTTTATATGAAGTCAATAAAATTGAAAAAGGGTTTTCATGTCTCCAAGGTCCTAAAAAACATGGAGACGGCAGAAAGTGCACCCTGTGCTTTTTCTTAATTTTCAAAACAACAGTGCAAAGCAGGGGTTAGGATAGCGTTGAATTCAGAATGCTGAGCATACTGACTTTGTCGTTTCTTGATCTATTTCAGAACTTCCTCCACCCCTTGGGGACGGTGCCACGACTTCCTGCAGACTGAGTCCTCGGGCCGACGGTTGGGACGGTGTCGTGATGTTCCCGAACGCCATGGTTCCCTGTGGACTCTCTACTGTATTCCATGGTAGGTTTCGGTGGGCGACGTTTGGGACGGTTGGCGAAACCGTGTGGGAAACTCCCTGCGGACTGAGTCCTCCGTCCCATGGAAGGTTCGGTGTGGCGATGGGTCCAGGTTCCTTTCGGCAACTCAATGAGGGGTGTTGCAGCTCACTGCGGCTGATTCCTTAGTGCGACAGTTAAGACATTGGGCGCCCACTGTCCCGACCGTTGCCACAGGGAGTCAGTCTGCTGGGAGTTGGACACCCCCCAGGGAGTGCTGAAGGAACCTGGGCGCAGAGCCACCCATGGGTTTTTTGTCGACACCCCCCCCTGGGGTTGCCGCGAAACTGCCTCTGGGCGCCCACCGTCCCAGCCGTTGCCTCAAGGAGTCTGGCTGCAGGGAAGTCGCGTCAAACCCAGGCAGGTATCGGCTAAACCCTTGGGTGGGCGATGCGTTTGGGTCTGAGTCCTTGGGCGACGGTGGGGGTGTTGTGACGACTCCGGTCGCCACAGCTCCCTCTGGACTCTGTTCTCCATCCCATGGTAGGTTCGGTGGGCGATACGTTTGGGACTGGGTCCTTGGGCAACGGTGAGGGGGTGTCGTGACGACTCCGGTCGCCACGGCTCCCTGTGGACTCAGTCCTCCTTCTTTCCTTTTCCCATTTCTTTCAGGGCCATATCAAGATCAGATGGTGGACCTGCACCTAGACACGACCACAGCGCATGTAGTCAGCTGGATCCGGGCCGTATCCAGATCAGATGGAGGACCAGCACCTGTCCCGGAGATGTCCGCAGAGCGATGAAATCAACATTGATTCCATGTGAGAATATTAGATATAATGATTACGACATTGAGTGAGTCCTGATGTTACCTAATTCCAATAGAGTTCAGAATGTCTGTAAATTCCAATGGTGGCCTGCACACAGTAGCCAGCACAAGTCTTAAATGGAATTTTGCACTTACACCAGATAGAGGTCTAGATTCAAATATAATGCTTTTGAAGTGAGGGTGCGTTATGCAACACTGAGTTATACTGAAGTCAGTACTATAAATTACAGCAACACCTCCTTCGTTTCCTATTAGCCGAAGCTCGTGTTTATAACCGTAATCTTTGTAGTTTTTTTTCCCCCCCCGTTCCATGTTTTTAAATGACAAACCGCTCTGTGTGATCGGGGCCTCAGCTTATTGTTTGTTCCCCTGTGATTAATGTGAAAATGATGAAATAAAGTGACTAGAAAGATTTTAAGTGCTGATTACAGCTGTGTTCTTGAAGTAATTAAATAGATTTACGCCCCAATACAGGATACAAGATGAAAGACGAGAGGGCGTGGTTTAAACTAAAACGACTGCGGCGCTTGTGAGTGGAGAAAAACAGAATAAAAGTGTACATGTGTAAAAGGAATAAATAGGGTTATACATGAAATATGTCACTTAAATTAACAGATTAACAAAATGAAGAAAAAACGGTCACAAAAAGGAACCCAATTTCATAGTTGAACAAACGAGTTCGCGGAGAGGAAACGGACGGCAGAAAGCGCGCCCCGTTATTCTTTATTTTACAAAGGCACAACGTTTTGTTTTTATTGTGTGTGTGTATACAAGAGAAACTCTTAGAATGTCTACTTTTATATGAAGTCAATAAAATTGAAAAAGGGTTTTCATGTCTCCAAGGTCCTAAAAAACATGGAGACGGCAGAAAGTGCACCCTGTGCTTTTTCTTAATTTTCAAAACAACAGTGCAAAGCAGGGGTTAGGTTAGCGTTGAATTCAGAATGCTGAGCATACTGACTTTGTCGTTTCTTGATCTATTTCAGAACTTCCTTCACCCCTTGGGGACGGTGCCACGACTTCCTGCAGACTGAGTCCTCGGGCCGACGGTTGGGACGGTGTCGTGATGTTCCCGAACGCCATGGTTCCCTGTGGACTCTCTACTGTATTCCATGGTAGGTTTCGGTGGGCGACGTTTGGGACGGTTGGCGAAACCGTGTGGGAAACTCCCTGCGGACTGAGTCCTCCGTCCCATGGAAGGTTCGGTGTGGCGATGGGTCCAGGTTCCTTTCGGCAACTCAATGAGGGGTGTTGCAGCTCACTGCGGCTGATTCCTTAGTGCGACAGTTAAGACATTGGGCGCCCACTGTCCCGACCGTTGCCACAGGGAGTCAGTCTGCTGGGAGTTGGACACCCCCCAGGGAGTGCTGAAGGAACCTGGGCGCAGAGCCACCCATGGGTTTTTTGTCGACACCCCCCCCTGGGGTTGCCGCGAAACTGCCTCTGGGCGCCCACCGTCCCAGCCGTTGCCTCAAGGAGTCTGGCTGCAGGGAAGTCGCGTCAAACCCAGGCAGGTATCGGCTAAACCCAGGCAGGTATCGGCTAAACCCTTGGGTGGGATTGATGCGTTTGGGTCTGAGTCCTTGGGCGACGGTGGGGGTGTTGTGACGACTCCGGTCGCCACAGCTCCCTCTGGACTCTGTTCTCCATCCCATGGTAGGTTCGGTGGGCGATACGTTTGGGACTGGGTCCTTGGGCAACGGTGAGGGGGTGTCGTGACGACTCCGGTCGCCACGGCTCCCTGTGGACTCAGTCCTCCTTCTTTCCTTTTCCCATTTCTTTCAGGGCCATATCAAGATCAGATGGTGGACCTGCACCTAGACACGACCACAGCGCATGTAGTCAGCTGGATCCGGGCCGTATCCAGATCAGATGGAGGACCAGCACCTGTCCCGGAGATGTCCGCAGAGCGATGAAATCAACATTGATTCCATGTGAGAATATTAGATATAATGATTACGACATTGAGTGAGTCCTGATGTTACCTAATTCCAATAGAGTTCAGAATGTCTGTAAATTCCAATGGTGGCCTGCACACAGTAGCCAGCACAAGTCTTAAATGGAATTTTGCACTTACACCAGATAGAGGTCTAGATTCAAATATAATGCTTTTGAAGTGAGGGTGCGTTATGCAACACTGAGTTATACTGAAGTCAGTACTATAAATTACAGCAACACCTCCTTCGTTTCCTATTAGCCGAAGCTCGTGTTTATAACCGTAATCTTTGTAGTTTTTTTTCCCCCCCCGTTCCATGTTTTTAAATGACAAACCGCTCTGTGTGATCGGGGCCTCAGCTTATTGTTTGTTCCCCTGTGATTAATGTGAAAATGATGAAATAAAGTGACTAGAAAGATTTTAAGTGCTGATTACAGCTGTGTTCTTGAAGTAATTAAATAGATTTACGCCCCAATACAGGATACAAGATGAAAGACGAGAGGGCGTGGTTTAAACTAAAACGACTGCGGCGCTTGTGAGTGGAGAAAAACAGAATAAAAGTGTACATGTGTAAAAGGAATAAATAGGGTTATACATGAAATATGTCACTTAAATTAACAGATTAACAAAATGAAGAAAAAACGGTCACAAAAAGGAACCCAATTTCATAGTTGAACAAACGAGTTCGCGGAGAGGAAACGGACGGCAGAAAGCGCGCCCCGTTATTCTTTATTTTACAAAGGCACAACGTTTTGTTTTTATTGTGTGTGTGTATACAAGAGAAACTCTTAGAATGTCTACTTTTATATGAAGTCAATAAAATTGAAAAAGGGTTTTCATGTCTCCAAGGTCCTAAAAAACATGGAGACGGCAGAAAGTGCACCCTGTGCTTTTTCTTAATTTTCAAAACAACAGTGCAAAGCAGGGGTTAGGTTAGCGTTGAATTCAGAATGCTGAGCATACTGACTTTGTCGTTTCTTGATCTATTTCAGAACTTCCTCCACCCCTTGGGGACGGTGCCACGACTTCCTGCAGACTGAGTCCTCGGGCCGACGGTTGGGACGGTGTCGTGATGTTCCCGAACGCCATGGTTCCCTGTGGACTCTCTACTGTATTCCATGGTAGGTTTCGGTGGGCGACGTTTGGGACGGTTGGCGAAACCGTGTGGGAAACTCCCTGCGGACTGAGTCCTCCGTCCCATGGAAGGTTCGGTGTGGCGATGGGTCCAGGTTCCTTTCGGCAACTCAATGAGGGGTGTTGCAGCTCACTGCGGCTGATTCCTTAGTGCGACAGTTAAGACATTGGGCGCCCACTGTCCCGACCGTTGCCACAGGGAGTCAGTCTGCTGGGAGTTGGACACCCCCCAGGGAGTGCTGAAGGAACCTGGGCGCAGAGCCACCCATGGGTTTTTTGTCGACACCCCCCCCTGGGGTTGCCGCGAAACTGCCTCTGGTCTGATTTCTTGGGCTGATGATTGAGACGGTGGGCGCCCACCGTCCCAGCCGTTGCCTCAAGGAGTCTGGCTGCAGGGAAGTCGCGTCAAACCCAGGCAGGTATCGGCTAAACCCTTGGGTGGGATTGATGCGTTTGGGTCTGAGTCCTTGGGCGACGGTGGGGGTGTTGTGACGACTCCGGTCGCCACAGCTCCCTCTGGACTCTGTTCTCCATCCCATGGTAGGTTCGGTGGGCGATACGTTTGGGACTGGGTCCTTGGGCAACGGTGAGGGGGTGTCGTGACGACTCCGGTCGCCACGGCTCCCTGTGGACTCAGTCCTCCTTCTTTCCTTTTCCCATTTCTTTCAGGGCCATATCAAGATCAGATGGTGGACCTGCACCTAGACACGACCACAGCGCATGTAGTCAGCTGGATCCGGGCCGTATCCAGATCAGATGGAGGACCAGCACCTGTCCCGGAGGTGTCCGCAGAGCGATGAAATCAACATTGATTCCATGTGAGAATATTAGATATAATGATTACGACATTGAGTGAGTCCTGATGTTACCTAATTCCAATAGAGTTCAGAATGTCTGTAAATTCCAATGGTGGCCTGCACACAGTAGCCAGCACAAGTCTTAAATGGAATTTTGCACTTACACCAGATAGAGGTCTAGATTCAAATATAATGCTTTTGAAGTGAGGGTGCGTTATGCAACACTGAGTTATACTGAAGTCAGTACTATAAATTACAGCAACACCTCCTTCGTTTCCTATTAGCCGAAGCTCGTGTTTATAACCGTAATCTTTGTAGTTTTTTTTCCCCCCCCGTTCCATGTTTTTAAATGACAAACCGCTCTGTGTGATCGGGGCCTCAGCTTATTGTTTGTTCCCCTGTGATTAATGTGAAAATGATGAAATAAAGTGACTAGAAAGATTTTAAGTGCTGATTACAGCTGTGTTCTTGAAGTAATTAAATAGATTTACGCCCCAATACAGGATACAAGATGAAAGACGAGAGGGCGTGGTTTAAACTAAAACGACTGCGGCGCTTGTGAGTGGAGAAAAACAGAATAAAAGTGTACATGTGTAAAAGGAATAAATAGGGTTATACATGAAATATGTCACTTAAATTAACAGATTAACAAAATGAAGAAAAAACGGTCACAAAAAGGAACCCAATTTCATAGTTGAACAAACGAGTTCGCGGAGAGGAAACGGACGGCAGAAAGCGCGCCCCGTTATTCTTTATTTTACAAAGGCACAACGTTTTGTTTTTATTGTGTGTGTGTATACAAGAGAAACTCTTAGAATGTCTACTTTTATATGAAGTCAATAAAATTGAAAAAGGGTTTTCATGTCTCCAAGGTCCTAAAAAACATGGAGACGGCAGAAAGTGCACCCTGTGCTTTTTCTTAATTTTCAAAACAACAGTGCAAAGCAGGGGTTAGGTTAGCGTTGAATTCAGAATGCTGAGCATACTGACTTTGTCGTTTCTTGATCTATTTCAGAACTTCCTCCACCCCTTGGGGACGGTGCCACGACTTCCTGCAGACTGAGTCCTCGGGCCGACGGTTGGGACGGTGTCGTGATGTTCCCGAACGCCATGGTTCCCTGTGGACTCTCTACTGTATTCCATGGTAGGTTTCGGTGGGCGACGTTTGGGACGGTTGGCGAAACCGTGTGGGAAACTCCCTGCGGACTGAGTCCTCCGTCCCATGGAAGGTTCGGTGTGGCGATGGGTCCAGGTTCCTTTCGGCAACTCAATGAGGGGTGTTGCAGCTCACTGCGGCTGATTCCTTAGTGCGACAGTTAAGACATTGGGCGCCCACTGTCCCGACCGTTGCCACAGGGAGTCAGTCTGCTGGGAGTTGGACACCCCCCAGGGAGTGCTGAAGGAACCTGGGCGCAGAGCCACCCATGGGTTTTTTGTCGACACCCCCCCCTGGGGTTGCCGCGAAACTGCCTCTGGTCTGATTTCTTGGGCTGATGATTGAGACGGTGGGCGCCCACCGTCCCAGCCGTTGCCTCAAGGAGTCTGGCTGCAGGGAAGTCGCGTCAAACCCAGGCAGGTATCGGCTAAACCCTTGGGTGGGATTGATGCGTTTGGGTCTGAGTCCTTGGGCGACGGTGGGGGTGTTGTGACGACTCCGGTCGCCACAGCTCCCTCTGGACTCTGTTCTCCATCCCATGGTAGGTTCGGTGGGCGATACGTTTGGGACTGGGTCCTTGGGCAACGGTGAGGGGGTGTCGTGACGACTCCGGTCGCCACGGCTCCCTGTGGACTCAGTCCTCCTTCTTTCCTTTTCCCATTTCTTTCAGGGCCATATCAAGATCAGATGGTGGACCTGCACCTAGACACGACCACAGCGCATGTAGTCAGCTGGATCCGGGCCGTATCCAGATCAGATGGAGGACCAGCACCTGTCCCGGAGATGTCCGCAGAGCGATGAAATCAACATTGATTCCATGTGAGAATATTAGATATAATGATTACGACATTGAGTGAGTCCTGATGTTACCTAATTCCAATAGAGTTCAGAATGTCTGTAAATTCCAATGGTGGCCTGCACACAGTAGCCAGCACAAGTCTTAAATGGAATTTTGCACTTACACCAGATAGAGGTCTAGATTCAAATATAATGCTTTTGAAGTGAGGGTGCGTTATGCAACACTGAGTTATACTGAAGTCAGTACTATAAATTACAGCAACACCTCCTTCGTTTCCTATTAGCCGAAGCTCGTGTTTATAACCGTAATCTTTGTAGTTTTTCCCCCCCCCCCGTTCCATGTTTTTAAATGACAAACCGCTCTGTGTGATCGGGGCCTCAGCTTATTGTTTGTTCCCCTGTGATTAATGTGAAAATGATGAAATAAAGTGACTAGAAAGATTTTAAGTGCTGATTACAGCTGTGTTCTTGAAGTAATTAAATAGATTTACGCCCCAATACAGGATACAAGATGAAAGACGAGAGGGCGTGGTTTAAACTAAAACGACTGCGGCGCTTGTGAGTGGAGAAAAACAGAATAAAAGTGTACATGTGTAAAAGGAATAAATAGGGTTATACATGAAATATGTCACTTAAATGAACAGATTAACAAAATGAAGAAAAAACGGTCACAAAAAGGAACCCAATTTCATAGTTGAACAAACGAGTTCGCGGAGAGGAAACGGACGGCAGAAAGCGCGCCCCGTTATTCTTTATTTTACAAAGGCACAACGTTTTGTTTTTATTGTGTGTGTGTATACAAGAGAAACTCTTAGAATGTCTACTTTTATATGAAGTCAATAAAATTGAAAAAGGGTTTTCATGTCTCCAAGGTCCTAAAAAACATGGAGACGGCAGAAAGTGCACCCTGTGCTTTTTCTTAATTTTCAAAACAACAGTGCAAAGCAGGGGTTAGGATAGCGTTGAATTCAGAATGCTGAGCATACTGACTTTGTCGTTTCTTGATCTATTTCAGAACTTCCTCCACCCCTTGGGGACGGTGCCACGACTTCCTGCAGACTGAGTCCTCGGGCCGACGGTTGGGACGGTGTCGTGATGTTCCCGAACGCCATGGTTCCCTGTGGACTCTCTACTGTATTCCATGGTAGGTTTCGGTGGGCGACGTTTGGGACGGTTGGCGAAACCGTGTGGGAAACTCCCTGCGGACTGAGTCCTCCGTCCCATGGAAGGTTCGGTGTGGCGATGGGTCCAGGTTCCTTTCGGCAACTCAATGAGGGGTGTTGCAGCTCACTGCGGCTGATTCCTTAGTGCGACAGTTAAGACATTGGGCGCCCACTGTCCCGACCGTTGCCACAGGGAGTCAGTCTGCTGGGAGTTGGACACCCCCCAGGGAGTGCTGAAGGAACCTGGGCGCAGAGCCACCCATGGGTTTTTTGTCGACACCCCCCCCTGGGGTTGCCGCGAAACTGCCTCTGGTCTGATTTCTTGGGCTGATGATTGAGACGGTGGGCGCCCACCGTCCCAGCCGTTGCCTCAAGGAGTCTGGCTGCAGGGAAGTCGCGTCAAACCCAGGCAGGTATCGGCTAAACCCTTGGGTGGGATTGATGCGTTTGGGTCTGAGTCCTTGGGCGACGGTGGGGGTGTTGTGACGACTCCGGTCGCCACAGCTCCCTCTGGACTCTGTTCTCCATCCCATGGTAGGTTCGGTGGGCGATACGTTTGGGACTGGGTCCTTGGGCAACGGTGAGGGGGTGTCGTGACGACTCCGGTCGCCACGGCTCCCTGTGGACTCAGTCCTCCTTCTTTCCTTTTCCCATTTCTTTCAGGGCCATATCAAGATCAGATGGTGGACCTGCACCTAGACACGACCACAGCGCATGTAGTCAGCTGGATCCGGGCCGTATCCAGATCAGATGGAGGACCAGCACCTGTCCCGGAGGTGTCCGCAGAGCGATGAAATCAACATTGATTCCATGTGAGAATATTAGATATAATGATTACGACATTGAGTGAGTCCTGATGTTACCTAATTCCAATAGAGTTCAGAATGTCTGTAAATTCCAATGGTGGCCTGCACACAGTAGCCAGCACAAGTCTTAAATGGAATTTTGCACTTACACCAGATAGAGGTCTAGATTCAAATATAATGCTTTTGAAGTGAGGGTGCGTTATGCAACACTGAGTTATACTGAAGTCAGTACTATAAATTACAGCAACACCTCCTTCGTTTCCTATTAGCCGAAGCTCGTGTTTATAACCGTAATCTTTGTAGTTTTTTCCCCCCCCCCGTTCCATGTTTTTAAATGACAAACCGCTCTGTGTGATCGGGGCCTCAGCTTTTTGTCTGTTCCCCTGTGATTAATGTGAAAATGATGAAATAAAGTGACTAGAAAGATTTTAAGTGCTGATTACAGCTGTGTTCTTGAAGTAATTAAATAGATTTACGCCCCAATACAGGATACAAGATGAAAGACGAGAGGGCGTGGTTTAAACTAAAACGACTGCGGCGCTTGTGAGTGGAGAAAAACAGAATAAAAGTGTACATGTGTAAAAGGAATAAATAGGGTTATACATGAAATATGTCACTTAAATTAACAGATTAACAAAATGAAGAAAAAACGGTCACAAAAAGGAACCCAATTTCATAGTTGAACAAACGAGTTCGCGGAGAGGAAACGGACGGCAGAAAGCGCGCCCCGTTATTCTTTATTTTACAAAGGCACAACGTTTTGTTTTTATTGTGTGTGTGTATACAAGAGAAACTCTTAGAATGTCTACTTTTATATGAAGTCAATAAAATTGAAAAAGGGTTTTCATGTCTCCAAGGTCCTAAAAAACATGGAGACGGCAGAAAGTGCACCCTGTGCTTTTTCTTAATTTTCAAAACAACAGTGCAAAGCAGGGGTTAGGATAGCGTTGAATTCAGAATGCTGAGCATACTGACTTTGTCGTTTCTTGATCTATTTCAGAACTTCCTCCACCCCTTGGGGACGGTGCCACGACTTCCTGCAGACTGAGTCCTCGGGCCGACGGTTGGGACGGTGTCGTGATGTTCCCGAACGCCATGGTTCCCTGTGGACTCTCTACTGTATTCCATGGTAGGTTTCGGTGGGCGACGTTTGGGACGGTTGGCGAAACCGTGTGGGAAACTCCCTGCGGACTGAGTCCTCCGTCCCATGGAAGGTTCGGTGTGGCGATGGGTCCAGGTTCCTTTCGGCAACTCAATGAGGGGTGTTGCAGCTCACTGCGGCTGATTCCTTAGTGCGACAGTTAAGACATTGGGCGCCCACTGTCCCGACCGTTGCCACAGGGAGTCAGTCTGCTGGGAGTTGGACACCCCCCAGGGAGTGCTGAAGGAACCTGGGCGCAGAGCCACCCATGGGTTTTTTGTCGACACCCCCCCCTGGGGTTGCCGCGAAACTGCCTCTGGTCTGATTTCTTGGGCTGATGATTGAGACGGTGGGCGCCCACCGTCCCAGCCGTTGCCTCAAGGAGTCTGGCTGCAGGGAAGTCGCGTCAAACCCAGGCAGGTATCGGCTAAACCCTTGGGTGGGATTGATGCGTTTGGGTCTGAGTCCTTGGGCGACGGTGGGGGTGTTGTGACGACTCCGGTCGCCACAGCTCCCTCTGGACTCTGTTCTCCATCCCATGGTAGGTTCGGTGGGCGATACGTTTGGGACTGGGTCCTTGGGCAACGGTGAGGGGGTGTCGTGACGACTCCGGTCGCCACGGCTCCCTGTGGACTCAGTCCTCCTTCTTTCCTTTTCCCATTTCTTTCAGGGCCATATCAAGATCAGATGGTGGACCTGCACCTAGACACGACCACAGCGCATGTAGTCAGCTGGATCCGGGCCGTATCCAGATCAGATGGAGGACCAGCACCTGTCCCGGAGGTGTCCGCAGAGCGATGAAATCAACATTGATTCCATGTGAGAATATTAGATATAATGATTACGACATTGAGTGAGTCCTGATGTTACCTAATTCCAATAGAGTTCAGAATGTCTGTAAATTCCAATGGTGGCCTGCACACAGTAGCCAGCACAAGTCTTAAATGGAATTTTGCACTTACACCAGATAGAGGTCTAGATTCAAATATAATGCTTTTGAAGTGAGGGTGCGTTATGCAACACTGAGTTATACTGAAGTCAGTACTATAAATTACAGCAACACCTCCTTCGTTTCCTATTAGCCGAAGCTCGTGTTTATAACCGTAATCTTTGTAGTTTTTTTTCCCCCCCCGTTCCATGTTTTTAAATGACAAACCGCTCTGTGTGATCGGGGCCTCAGCTTATTGTTTGTTCCCCTGTGATTAATGTGAAAATGATGAAATAAAGTGACTAGAAAGATTTTAAGTGCTGATTACAGCTGTGTTCTTGAAGTAATTAAATAGATTTACGCCCCAATACAGGATACAAGATGAAAGACGAGAGGGCGTGGTTTAAACTAAAACGACTGCGGCGCTTGTGAGTGGAGAAAAACAGAATAAAAGTGTACATGTGTAAAAGGAATAAATAGGGTTATACATGAAATATGTCACTTAAATTAACAGATTAACAAAATGAAGAAAAAACGGTCACAAAAAGGAACCCAATTTCATAGTTGAACAAACGAGTTCGCGGAGAGGAAACGGACGGCAGAAAGCGCGCCCCGTTATTCTTTATTTTACAAAGGCACAACGTTTTGTTTTTATTGTGTGTGTGTATACAAGAGAAACTCTTAGAATGTCTACTTTTATATGAAGTCAATAAAATTGAAAAAGGGTTTTCATGTCTCCAAGGTCCTAAAAAACATGGAGACGGCAGAAAGTGCACCCTGTGCTTTTTCTTAATTTTCAAAACAACAGTGCAAAGCAGGGGTTAGGTTAGCGTTGAATTCAGAATGCTGAGCATACTGACTTTGTCGTTTCTTGATCTATTTCAGAACTTCCTCCACCCCTTGGGGACGGTGCCACGACTTCCTGCAGACTGAGTCCTCGGGCCGACGGTTGGGACGGTGTCGTGATGTTCCCGAACGCCATGGTTCCCTGTGGACTCTCTACTGTATTCCATGGTAGGTTTCGGTGGGCGACGTTTGGGACGGTTGGCGAAACCGTGTGGGAAACTCCCTGCGGACTGAGTCCTCCGTCCCATGGAAGGTTCGGTGTGGCGATGGGTCCAGGTTCCTTTCGGCAACTCAATGAGGGGTGTTGCAGCTCACTGCGGCTGATTCCTTAGTGCGACAGTTAAGACATTGGGCGCCCACTGTCCCGACCGTTGCCACAGGGAGTCAGTCTGCTGGGAGTTGGACACCCCCCAGGGAGTGCTGAAGGAACCTGGGCGCAGAGCCACCCATGGGTTTTTTGTCGACACCCCCCCCTGGGGTTGCCGCGAAACTGCCTCTGGTCTGATTTCTTGGGCTGATGATTGAGACGGTGGGCGCCCACCGTCCCAGCCGTTGCCTCAAGGAGTCTGGCTGCAGGGAAGTCGCGTCAAACCCAGGCAGGTATCGGCTAAACCCTTGGGTGGGATTGATGCGTTTGGGTCTGAGTCCTTGGGCGACGGTGGGGGTGTTGTGACGACTCCGGTCGCCACAGCTCCCTCTGGACTCTGTTCTCCATCCCATGGTAGGTTCGGTGGGCGATACGTTTGGGACTGGGTCCTTGGGCAACGGTGAGGGGGTGTCGTGACGACTCCGGTCGCCACGGCTCCCTGTGGACTCAGTCCTCCTTCTTTCCTTTTCCCATTTCTTTCAGGGCCATATCAAGATCAGATGGTGGACCTGCACCTAGACACGACCACAGCGCATGTAGTCAGCTGGATCCGGGCCGTATCCAGATCAGATGGAGGACCAGCACCTGTCCCGGAGATGTCCGCAGAGCGATGAAATCAACATTGATTCCATGTGAGAATATTAGATATAATGATTACGACATTGAGTGAGTCCTGATGTTACCTAATTCCAATAGAGTTCAGAATGTCTGTAAATTCCAATGGTGGCCTGCACACAGTAGCCAGCACAAGTCTTAAATGGAATTTTGCACTTACACCAGATAGAGGTCTAGATTCAAATATAATGCTTTTGAAGTGAGGGTGCGTTATGCAACACTGAGTTATACTGAAGTCAGTACTATAAATTACAGCAACACCTCCTTCGTTTCCTATTAGCCGAAGCTCGTGTTTATAACCGTAATCTTTGTAGTTTTCCCCCCCCCCCCGTTCCATGTTTTTAAATGACAAACCGCTCTGTGTGATCGGGGCCTCAGCTTATTGTTTGTTCCCCTGTGATTAATGTGAAAATGATGAAATAAAGTGACTAGAAAGATTTTAAGTGCTGATTACAGCTGTGTTCTTGAAGTAATTAAATAGATTTACGCCCCAATACAGGATACAAGATGAAAGACGAGAGGGCGTGGTTTAAACTAAAACGACTGCGGCGCTTGTGAGTGGAGAAAAACAGAATAAAAGTGTACATGTGTAAAAGGAATAAATAGGGTTATACATGAAATATGTCACTTAAATTAACAGATTAACAAAATGAAGAAAAAACGGTCACAAAAAGGAACCCAATTTCATAGTTGAACAAACGAGTTCGCGGAGAGGAAACGGACGGCAGAAAGCGCGCCCCGTTATTCTTTATTTTACAAAGGCACAACGTTTTGTTTTTATTGTGTGTGTGTATACAAGAGAAACTCTTAGAATGTCTACTTTTATATGAAGTCAATAAAATTGAAAAAGGGTTTTCATGTCTCCAAGGTCCTAAAAAACATGGAGACGGCAGAAAGTGCACCCTGTGCTTTTTCTTAATTTTCAAAACAACAGTGCAAAGCAGGGGTTAGGTTAGCGTTGAATTCAGAATGCTGAGCATACTGACTTTGTCGTTTCTTGATCTATTTCAGAACTTCCTCCACCCCTTGGGGACGGTGCCACGACTTCCTGCAGACTGAGTCCTCGGGCCGACGGTTGGGACGGTGTCGTGATGTTCCCGAACGCCATGGTTCCCTGTGGACTCTCTACTGTATTCCATGGTAGGTTTCGGTGGGCGACGTTTGGGACGGTTGGCGAAACCGTGTGGGAAACTCCCTGCGGACTGAGTCCTCCGTCCCATGGAAGGTTCGGTGTGGCGATGGGTCCAGGTTCCTTTCGGCAACTCAATGAGGGGTGTTGCAGCTCACTGCGGCTGATTCCTTAGTGCGACAGTTAAGACATTGGGCGCCCACTGTCCCGACCGTTGCCACAGGGAGTCAGTCTGCTGGGAGTTGGACACCCCCCAGGGAGTGCTGAAGGAACCTGGGCGCAGAGCCACCCATGGGTTTTTTGTCGACACCCCCCCCTGGGGTTGCCGCGAAACTGCCTCTGGGCGCCCACCGTCCCAGCCGTTGCCTCAAGGAGTCTGGCTGCAGGGAAGTCGCGTCAAACCCAGGCAGGTATCGGCTAAACCCTTGGGTGGGCGATGCGTTTGGGTCTGAGTCCTTGGGCGACGGTGGGGGTGTTGTGACGACTCCGGTCGCCACAGCTCCCTCTGGACTCTGTTCTCCATCCCATGGTAGGTTCGGTGGGCGATACGTTTGGGACTGGGTCCTTGGGCAACGGTGAGGGGGTGTCGTGACGACTCCGGTCGCCACGGCTCCCTGTGGACTCAGTCCTCCTTCTTTCCTTTTCCCATTTCTTTCAGGGCCATATCAAGATCAGATGGTGGACCTGCACCTAGACACGACCACAGCGCATGTAGTCAGCTGGATCCGGGCCGTATCCAGATCAGATGGAGGACCAGCACCTGTCCCGGAGATGTCCGCAGAGCGATGAAATCAACATTGATTCCATGTGAGAATATTAGATATAATGATTACGACATTGAGTGAGTCCTGATGTTACCTAATTCCAATAGAGTTCAGAATGTCTGTAAATTCCAATGGTGGCCTGCACACAGTAGCCAGCACAAGTCTTAAATGGAATTTTGCACTTACACCAGATAGAGGTCTAGATTCAAATATAATGCTTTTGAAGTGAGGGTGCGTTATGCAACACTGAGTTATACTGAAGTCAGTACTATAAATTACAGCAACACCTCCTTCGTTTCCTATTAGCCGAAGCTCGTGTTTATAACCGTAATCTTTGTAGTTTTTTTTCCCCCCCCCGTTCCATGTTTTTAAATGACAAACCGCTCTGTGTGATCGGGGCCTCAGCTTATTGTTTGTTCCCCTGTGATTAATGTGAAAATGATGAAATAAAGTGACTAGAAAGATTTTAAGTGCTGATTACAGCTGTGTTCTTGAAGTAATTAAATAGATTTACGCCCCAATACAGGATACAAGATGAAAGACGAGAGGGCGTGGTTTAAACTAAAACGACTGCGGCGCTTGTGAGTGGAGAAAAACAGAATAAAAGTGTACATGTGTAAAAGGAATAAATAGGGTTATACATGAAATATGTCACTTAAATTAACAGATTAACAAAATGAAGAAAAAACGGTCACAAAAAGGAACCCAATTTCATAGTTGAACAAACGAGTTCGCGGAGAGGAAACGGACGGCAGAAAGCGCGCCCCGTTATTCTTTATTTTACAAAGGCACAACGTTTTGTTTTTATTGTGTGTGTGTATACAAGAGAAACTCTTAGAATGTCTACTTTTATATGAAGTCAATAAAATTGAAAAAGGGTTTTCATGTCTCCAAGGTCCTAAAAAACATGGAGACGGCAGAAAGTGCACCCTGTGCTTTTTCTTAATTTTCAAAACAACAGTGCAAAGCAGGGGTTAGGATAGCGTTGAATTCAGAATGCTGAGCATACTGACTTTGTCGTTTCTTGATCTATTTCAGAACTTCCTCCACCCCTTGGGGACGGTGCCACGACTTCCTGCAGACTGAGTCCTCGGGCCGACGGTTGGGACGGTGTCGTGATGTTCCCGAACGCCATGGTTCCCTGTGGACTCTCTACTGTATTCCATGGTAGGTTTCGGTGGGCGACGTTTGGGACGGTTGGCGAAACCGTGTGGGAAACTCCCTGCGGACTGAGTCCTCCGTCCCATGGAAGGTTCGGTGTGGCGATGGGTCCAGGTTCCTTTCGGCAACTCAATGAGGGGTGTTGCAGCTCACTGCGGCTGATTCCTTAGTGCGACAGTTAAGACATTGGGCGCCCACTGTCCCGACCGTTGCCACAGGGAGTCAGTCTGCTGGGAGTTGGACACCCCCCAGGGAGTGCTGAAGGAACCTGGGCGCAGAGCCACCCATGGGTTTTTTGTCGACACCCCCCCCTGGGGTTGCCGCGAAACTGCCTCTGGTCTGATTTCTTGGGCTGATGATTGAGACGGTGGGCGCCCACCGTCCCAGCCGTTGCCTCAAGGAGTCTGGCTGCAGGGAAGTCGCGTCAAACCCAGGCAGGTATCGGCTAAACCCTTGGGTGGGCGATGCGTTTGGGTCTGAGTCCTTGGGCGACGGTGGGGGTGTTGTGACGTCTCCGGTCGCCACAGCTCCCTCTGGACTCTGTTCTCCATCCCATGGTAGGTTCGGTGGGCGATACGTTTGGGACTGGGTCCTTGGGCAACGGTGAGGGGGTGTCGTGACGACTCCGGTCGCCACGGCTCCCTGTGGACTCAGTCCTCCTTCTTTCCTTTTCCCATTTCTTTCAGGGCCATATCAAGATCAGATGGTGGACCTGCACCTAGACACGACCACAGCGCATGTAGTCAGCTGGATCCGGGCCGTATCCAGATCAGATGGAGGACCAGCACCTGTCCCGGAGGTGTCCGCAGAGCGATGAAATCAACATTGATTCCATGTGAGAATATTAGATATAATGATTACGACATTGAGTGAGTCCTGATGTTACCTAATTCCAATAGAGTTCAGAATGTCTGTAAATTCCAATGGTGGCCTGCACACAGTAGCCAGCACAAGTCTTAAATGGAATTTTGCACTTACACCAGATAGAGGTCTAGATTCAAATATAATGCTTTTGAAGTGAGGGTGCGTTATGCAACACTGAGTTATACTGAAGTCAGTACTATAAATTACAGCAACACCTCCTTCGTTTCCTATTAGCCGAAGCTCGTGTTTATAACCGTAATCTTTGTAGTTTTTTTTCCCCCCCCGTTCCATGTTTTTAAATGACAAACCGCTCTGTGTGATCGGGGCCTCAGCTTATTGTTTGTTCCCCTGTGATTAATGTGAAAATGATGAAATAAAGTGACTAGAAAGATTTTAAGTGCTGATTACAGCTGTGTTCTTGAAGTAATTAAATAGATTTACGCCCCAATACAGGATACAAGATGAAAGACGAGAGGGCGTGGTTTAAACTAAAACGACTGCGGCGCTTGTGAGTGGAGAAAAACAGAATAAAAGTGTACATGTGTAAAAGGAATAAATAGGGTTATACATGAAATATGTCACTTAAATTAACAGATTAACAAAATGAAGAAAAAACGGTCACAAAAAGGAACCCAATTTCATAGTTGAACAAACGAGTTCGCGGAGAGGAAACGGACGGCAGAAAGCGCGCCCCGTTATTCTTTATTTTACAAAGGCACAACGTTTTGTTTTTATTGTGTGTGTGTATACAAGAGAAACTCTTAGAATGTCTACTTTTATATGAAGTCAATAAAATTGAAAAAGGGTTTTCATGTCTCCAAGGTCCTAAAAAACATGGAGACGGCAGAAAGTGCACCCTGTGCTTTTTCTTAATTTTCAAAACAACAGTGCAAAGCAGGGGTTAGGTTAGCGTTGAATTCAGAATGCTGAGCATACTGACTTTGTCGTTTCTTGATCTATTTCAGAACTTCCTCCACCCCTTGGGGACGGTGCCACGACTTCCTGCAGACTGAGTCCTCGGGCCGACGGTTGGGACGGTGTCGTGATGTTCCCGAACGCCATGGTTCCCTGTGGACTCTCTACTGTATTCCATGGTAGGTTTCGGTGGGCGACGTTTGGGACGGTTGGCGAAACCGTGTGGGAAACTCCCTGCGGACTGAGTCCTCCGTCCCATGGAAGGTTCGGTGTGGCGATGGGTCCAGGTTCCTTTCGGCAACTCAATGAGGGGTGTTGCAGCTCACTGCGGCTGATTCCTTAGTGCGACAGTTAAGACATTGGGCGCCCACTGTCCCGACCGTTGCCACAGGGAGTCAGTCTGCTGGGAGTTGGACACCCCCCAGGGAGTGCTGAAGGAACCTGGGCGCAGAGCCACCCATGGGTTTTTTGTCGACACCCCCCCCTGGGGTTGCCGCGAAACTGCCTCTGGGCGCCCACCGTCCCAGCCGTTGCCTCAAGGAGTCTGGCTGCAGGGAAGTCGCGTCAAACCCAGGCAGGTATCGGCTAAACCCTTGGGTGGGCGATGCGTTTGGGTCTGAGTCCTTGGGCGACGGTGGGGGTGTTGTGACGACTCCGGTCGCCACAGCTCCCTCTGGACTCTGTTCTCCATCCCATGGTAGGTTCGGTGGGCGATACGTTTGGGACTGGGTCCTTGGGCAACGGTGAGGGGGTGTCGTGACGACTCCGGTCGCCACGGCTCCCTGTGGACTCAGTCCTCCTTCTTTCCTTTTCCCATTTCTTTCAGGGCCATATCAAGATCAGATGGTGGACCTGCACCTAGACACGACCACAGCGCATGTAGTCAGCTGGATCCGGGCCGTATCCAGATCAGATGGAGGACCAGCACCTGTCCCGGAGATGTCCGCAGAGCGATGAAATCAACATTGATTCCATGTGAGAATATTAGATATAATGATTACGACATTGAGTGAGTCCTGATGTTACCTAATTCCAATAGAGTTCAGAATGTCTG
The DNA here is from genome assembly GCF_965113295.1 of Leuciscus leuciscus. Classification (NCBI taxonomy): domain Eukaryota; kingdom Metazoa; phylum Chordata; class Actinopteri; order Cypriniformes; family Leuciscidae; genus Leuciscus; species Leuciscus leuciscus. The sequence goes on along the minus strand of NC_138739.1, from coordinate 980,908 downwards.
TAAATTCCAATGGTGGCCTGCACACAGTAGCCAGCACAAGTCTTAAATGGAATTTTGCACTTACACCAGATAGAGGTCTAGATTCAAATATAATGCTTTTGAAGTGAGGGTGCGTTATGCAACACTGAGTTATACTGAAGTCAGTACTATAAATTACAGCAACACCTCCTTCGTTTCCTATTAGCCGAAGCTCGTGTTTATAACCGTAATCTTTGTAGTTTTTTTTCCCCCCCCGTTCCATGTTTTTAAATGACAAACCGCTCTGTGTGATCGGGGCCTCAGCTTATTGTTTGTTCCCCTGTGATTAATGTGAAAATGATGAAATAAAGTGACTAGAAAGATTTTAAGTGCTGATTACAGCTGTGTTCTTGAAGTAATTAAATAGATTTACGCCCCAATACAGGATACAAGATGAAAGACGAGAGGGCGTGGTTTAAACTAAAACGACTGCGGCGCTTGTGAGTGGAGAAAAACAGAATAAAAGTGTACATGTGTAAAAGGAATAAATAGGGTTATACATGAAATATGTCACTTAAATTAACAGATTAACAAAATGAAGAAAAAACGGTCACAAAAAGGAACCCAATTTCATAGTTGAACAAACGAGTTCGCGGAGAGGAAACGGACGGCAGAAAGCGCGCCCCGTTATTCTTTATTTTACAAAGGCACAACGTTTTGTTTTTATTGTGTGTGTGTATACAAGAGAAACTCTTAGAATGTCTACTTTTATATGAAGTCAATAAAATTGAAAAAGGGTTTTCATGTCTCCAAGGTCCTAAAAAACATGGAGACGGCAGAAAGTGCACCCTGTGCTTTTTCTTAATTTTCAAAACAACAGTGCAAAGCAGGGGTTAGGATAGCGTTGAATTCAGAATGCTGAGCATACTGACTTTGTCGTTTCTTGATCTATTTCAGAACTTCCTCCACCCCTTGGGGACGGTGCCACGACTTCCTGCAGACTGAGTCCTCGGGCCGACGGTTGGGACGGTGTCGTGATGTTCCCGAACGCCATGGTTCCCTGTGGACTCTCTACTGTATTCCATGGTAGGTTTCGGTGGGCGACGTTTGGGACGGTTGGCGAAACCGTGTGGGAAACTCCCTGCGGACTGAGTCCTCCGTCCCATGGAAGGTTCGGTGTGGCGATGGGTCCAGGTTCCTTTCGGCAACTCAATGAGGGGTGTTGCAGCTCACTGCGGCTGATTCCTTAGTGCGACAGTTAAGACATTGGGCGCCCACTGTCCCGACCGTTGCCACAGGGAGTCAGTCTGCTGGGAGTTGGACACCCCCCAGGGAGTGCTGAAGGAACCTGGGCGCAGAGCCACCCATGGGTTTTTTGTCGACACCCCCCCCTGGGGTTGCCGCGAAACTGCCTCTGGTCTGATTTCTTGGGCTGATGATTGAGACGGTGGGCGCCCACCGTCCCAGCCGTTGCCTCAAGGAGTCTGGCTGCAGGGAAGTCGCGTCAAACCCAGGCAGGTATCGGCTAAACCCTTGGGTGGGCGATGCGTTTGGGTCTGAGTCCTTGGGCGACGGTGGGGGTGTTGTGACGACTCCGGTCGCCACAGCTCCCTCTGGACTCTGTTCTCCATCCCATGGTAGGTTCGGTGGGCGATACGTTTGGGACTGGGTCCTTGGGCAACGGTGAGGGGGTGTCGTGACGACTCCGGTCGCCACGGCTCCCTGTGGACTCAGTCCTCCTTCTTTCCTTTTCCCATTTCTTTCAGGGCCATATCAAGATCAGATGGTGGACCTGCACCTAGACACGACCACAGCGCATGTAGTCAGCTGGATCCGGGCCGTATCCAGATCAGATGGAGGACCAGCACCTGTCCCGGAGGTGTCCGCAGAGCGATGAAATCAACATTGATTCCATGTGAGAATATTAGATATAATGATTACGACATTGAGTGAGTCCTGATGTTACCTAATTCCAATAGAGTTCAGAATGTCTGTAAATTCCAATGGTGGCCTGCACACAGTAGCCAGCACAAGTCTTAAATGGAATTTTGCACTTACACCAGATAGAGGTCTAGATTCAAATATAATGCTTTTGAAGTGAGGGTGCGTTATGCAACACTGAGTTATACTGAAGTCAGTACTATAAATTACAGCAACACCTCCTTCGTTTCCTATTAGCCGAAGCTCGTGTTTATAACCGTAATCTTTGTAGTTTTTTTTCCCCCCCCGTTCCATGTTTTTAAATGACAAACCGCTCTGTGTGATCGGGGCCTCAGCTTATTGTTTGTTCCCCTGTGATTAATGTGAAAATGATGAAATAAAGTGACTAGAAAGATTTTAAGTGCTGATTACAGCTGTGTTCTTGAAGTAATTAAATAGATTTACGCCCCAATACAGGATACAAGATGAAAGACGAGAGGGCGTGGTTTAAACTAAAACGACTGCGGCGCTTGTGAGTGGAGAAAAACAGAATAAAAGTGTACATGTGTAAAAGGAATAAATAGGGTTATACATGAAATATGTCACTTAAATTAACAGATTAACAAAATGAAGAAAAAACGGTCACAAAAAGGAACCCAATTTCATAGTTGAACAAACGAGTTCGCGGAGAGGAAACGGACGGCAGAAAGCGCGCCCCGTTATTCTTTATTTTACAAAGGCACAACGTTTTGTTTTTATTGTGTGTGTGTATACAAGAGAAACTCTTAGAATGTCTACTTTTATATGAAGTCAATAAAATTGAAAAAGGGTTTTCATGTCTCCAAGGTCCTAAAAAACATGGAGACGGCAGAAAGTGCACCCTGTGCTTTTTCTTAATTTTCAAAACAACAGTGCAAAGCAGGGGTTAGGTTAGCGTTGAATTCAGAATGCTGAGCATACTGACTTTGTCGTTTCTTGATCTATTTCAGAACTTCCTCCACCCCTTGGGGACGGTGCCACGACTTCCTGCAGACTGAGTCCTCGGGCCGACGGTTGGGACGGTGTCGTGATGTTCCCGAACGCCATGGTTCCCTGTGGACTCTCTACTGTATTCCATGGTAGGTTTCGGTGGGCGACGTTTGGGACGGTTGGCGAAACCGTGTGGGAAACTCCCTGCGGACTGAGTCCTCCGTCCCATGGAAGGTTCGGTGTGGCGATGGGTCCAGGTTCCTTTCGGCAACTCAATGAGGGGTGTTGCAGCTCACTGCGGCTGATTCCTTAGTGCGACAGTTAAGACATTGGGCGCCCACTGTCCCGACCGTTGCCACAGGGAGTCAGTCTGCTGGGAGTTGGACACCCCCCAGGGAGTGCTGAAGGAACCTGGGCGCAGAGCCACCCATGGGTTTTTTGTCGACACCCCCCCCTGGGGTTGCCGCGAAACTGCCTCTGGTCTGATTTCTTGGGCTGATGATTGAGACGGTGGGCGCCCACCGTCCCAGCCGTTGCCTCAAGGAGTCTGGCTGCAGGGAAGTCGCGTCAAACCCAGGCAGGTATCGGCTAAACCCTTGGGTGGGATTGATGCGTTTGGGTCTGAGTCCTTGGGCGACGGTGGGGGTGTTGTGACGACTCCGGTCGCCACAGCTCCCTCTGGACTCTGTTCTCCATCCCATGGTAGGTTCGGTGGGCGATACGTTTGGGACTGGGTCCTTGGGCAACGGTGAGGGGGTGTCGTGACGACTCCGGTCGCCACGGCTCCCTGTGGACTCAGTCCTCCTTCTTTCCTTTTCCCATTTCTTTCAGGGCCATATCAAGATCAGATGGTGGACCTGCACCTAGACACGACCACAGCGCATGTAGTCAGCTGGATCCGGGCCGTATCCAGATCAGATGGAGGACCAGCACCTGTCCCGGAGGTGTCCGCAGAGCGATGAAATCAACATTGATTCCATGTGAGAATATTAGATATAATGATTACGACATTGAGTGAGTCCTGATGTTACCTAATTCCAATAGAGTTCAGAATGTCTGTAAATTCCAATGGTGGCCTGCACACAGTAGCCAGCACAAGTCTTAAATGGAATTTTGCACTTACACCAGATAGAGGTCTAGATTCAAATATAATGCTTTTGAAGTGAGGGTGCGTTATGCAACACTGAGTTATACTGAAGTCAGTACTATAAATTACAGCAACACCTCCTTCGTTTCCTATTAGCCGAAGCTCGTGTTTATAACCGTAATCTTTGTAGTTTTTTTTTCCCCCCCGTTCCATGTTTTTAAATGACAAACCGCTCTGTGTGATCGGGGCCTCAGCTTTTTGTCTGTTCCCCTGTGATTAATGTGAAAATGATGAAATAAAGTGACTAGAAAGATTTTAAGTGCTGATTACAGCTGTGTTCTTGAAGTAATTAAATAGATTTACGCCCCAATACAGGATACAAGATGAAAGACGAGAGGGCGTGGTTTAAACTAAAACGACTGCGGCGCTTGTGAGTGGAGAAAAACAGAATAAAAGTGTACATGTGTAAAAGGAATAAATAGGGTTATACATGAAATATGTCACTTAAATGAACAGATTAACAAAATGAAGAAAAAACGGTCACAAAAAGGAACCCAATTTCATAGTTGAACAAACGAGTTCGCGGAGAGGAAACGGACGGCAGAAAGCGCGCCCCGTTATTCTTTATTTTACAAAGGCACAACGTTTTGTTTTTATTGTGTGTGTGTATACAAGAGAAACTCTTAGAATGTCTACTTTTATATGAAGTCAATAAAATTGAAAAAGGGTTTTCATGTCTCCAAGGTCCTAAAAAACATGGAGACGGCAGAAAGTGCACCCTGTGCTTTTTCTTAATTTTCAAAACAACAGTGCAAAGCAGGGGTTAGGTTAGCGTTGAATTCAGAATGCTGAGCATACTGACTTTGTCGTTTCTTGATCTATTTCAGAACTTCCTCCACCCCTTGGGGACGGTGCCACGACTTCCTGCAGACTGAGTCCTCGGGCCGACGGTTGGGACGGTGTCGTGATGTTCCCGAACGCCATGGTTCCCTGTGGACTCTCTACTGTATTCCATGGTAGGTTTCGGTGGGCGACGTTTGGGACGGTTGGCGAAACCGTGTGGGAAACTCCCTGCGGACTGAGTCCTCCGTCCCATGGAAGGTTCGGTGTGGCGATGGGTCCAGGTTCCTTTCGGCAACTCAATGAGGGGTGTTGCAGCTCACTGCGGCTGATTCCTTAGTGCGACAGTTAAGACATTGGGCGCCCACTGTCCCGACCGTTGCCACAGGGAGTCAGTCTGCTGGGAGTTGGACACCCCCCAGGGAGTGCTGAAGGAACCTGGGCGCAGAGCCACCCATGGGTTTTTTGTCGACACCCCCCCCTGGGGTTGCCGCGAAACTGCCTCTGGTCTGATTTCTTGGGCTGATGATTGAGACGGTGGGCGCCCACCGTCCCAGCCGTTGCCTCAAGGAGTCTGGCTGCAGGGAAGTCGCGTCAAACCCAGGCAGGTATCGGCTAAACCCTTGGGTGGGATTGATGCGTTTGGGTCTGAGTCCTTGGGCGACGGTGGGGGTGTTGTGACGACTCCGGTCGCCACAGCTCCCTCTGGACTCTGTTCTCCATCCCATGGTAGGTTCGGTGGGCGATACGTTTGGGACTGGGTCCTTGGGCAACGGTGAGGGGGTGTCGTGACGACTCCGGTCGCCACGGCTCCCTGTGGACTCAGTCCTCCTTCTTTCCTTTTCCCATTTCTTTCAGGGCCATATCAAGATCAGATGGTGGACCTGCACCTAGACACGACCACAGCGCATGTAGTCAGCTGGATCCGGGCCGTATCCAGATCAGATGGAGGACCAGCACCTGTCCCGGAGGTGTCCGCAGAGCGATGAAATCAACATTGATTCCATGTGAGAATATTAGATATAATGATTACGACATTGAGTGAGTCCTGATGTTACCTAATTCCAATAGAGTTCAGAATGTCTGTAAATTCCAATGGTGGCCTGCACACAGTAGCCAGCACAAGTCTTAAATGGAATTTTGCACTTACACCAGATAGAGGTCTAGATTCAAATATAATGCTTTTGAAGTGAGGGTGCGTTATGCAACACTGAGTTATACTGAAGTCAGTACTATAAATTACAGCAACACCTCCTTCGTTTCCTATTAGCCGAAGCTCGTGTTTATAACCGTAATCTTTGTAGTTTTTTTTCCCCCCCCGTTCCATGTTTTTAAATGACAAACCGCTCTGTGTGATCGGGGCCTCAGCTTATTGTTTGTTCCCCTGTGATTAATGTGAAAATGATGAAATAAAGTGACTAGAAAGATTTTAAGTGCTGATTACAGCTGTGTTCTTGAAGTAATTAAATAGATTTACGCCCCAATACAGGATACAAGATGAAAGACGAGAGGGCGTGGTTTAAACTAAAACGACTGCGGCGCTTGTGAGTGGAGAAAAACAGAATAAAAGTGTACATGTGTAAAAGGAATAAATAGGGTTATACATGAAATATGTCACTTAAATTAACAGATTAACAAAATGAAGAAAAAACGGTCACAAAAAGGAACCCAATTTCATAGTTGAACAAACGAGTTCGCGGAGAGGAAACGGACGGCAGAAAGCGCGCCCCGTTATTCTTTATTTTACAAAGGCACAACGTTTTGTTTTTATTGTGTGTGTGTATACAAGAGAAACTCTTAGAATGTCTACTTTTATATGAAGTCAATAAAATTGAAAAAGGGTTTTCATGTCTCCAAGGTCCTAAAAAACATGGAGACGGCAGAAAGTGCACCCTGTGCTTTTTCTTAATTTTCAAAACAACAGTGCAAAGCAGGGGTTAGGTTAGCGTTGAATTCAGAATGCTGAGCATACTGACTTTGTCGTTTCTTGATCTATTTCAGAACTTCCTCCACCCCTTGGGGACGGTGCCACGACTTCCTGCAGACTGAGTCCTCGGGCCGACGGTTGGGACGGTGTCGTGATGTTCCCGAACGCCATGGTTCCCTGTGGACTCTCTACTGTATTCCATGGTAGGTTTCGGTGGGCGACGTTTGGGACGGTTGGCGAAACCGTGTGGGAAACTCCCTGCGGACTGAGTCCTCCGTCCCATGGAAGGTTCGGTGTGGCGATGGGTCCAGGTTCCTTTCGGCAACTCAATGAGGGGTGTTGCAGCTCACTGCGGCTGATTCCTTAGTGCGACAGTTAAGACATTGGGCGCCCACTGTCCCGACCGTTGCCACAGGGAGTCAGTCTGCTGGGAGTTGGACACCCCCCAGGGAGTGCTGAAGGAACCTGGGCGCAGAGCCACCCATGGGTTTTTTGTCGACACCCCCCCCTGGGGTTGCCGCGAAACTGCCTCTGGTCTGATTTCTTGGGCTGATGATTGAGACGGTGGGCGCCCACCGTCCCAGCCGTTGCCTCAAGGAGTCTGGCTGCAGGGAAGTCGCGTCAAACCCAGGCAGGTATCGGCTAAACCCTTGGGTGGGATTGATGCGTTTGGGTCTGAGTCCTTGGGCGACGGTGGGGGTGTTGTGACGACTCCGGTCGCCACAGCTCCCTCTGGACTCTGTTCTCCATCCCATGGTAGGTTCGGTGGGCGATACGTTTGGGACTGGGTCCTTGGGCAACGGTGAGGGGGTGTCGTGACGACTCCGGTCGCCACGGCTCCCTGTGGACTCAGTCCTCCTTCTTTCCTTTTCCCATTTCTTTCAGGGCCATATCAAGATCAGATGGTGGACCTGCACCTAGACACGACCACAGCGCATGTAGTCAGCTGGATCCGGGCCGTATCCAGATCAGATGGAGGACCAGCACCTGTCCCGGAGGTGTCCGCAGAGCGATGAAATCAACATTGATTCCATGTGAGAATATTAGATATAATGATTACGACATTGAGTGAGTCCTGATGTTACCTAATTCCAATAGAGTTCAGAATGTCTGTAAATTCCAATGGTGGCCTGCACACAGTAGCCAGCACAAGTCTTAAATGGAATTTTGCACTTACACCAGATAGAGGTCTAGATTCAAATATAATGCTTTTGAAGTGAGGGTGCGTTATGCAACACTGAGTTATACTGAAGTCAGTACTATAAATTACAGCAACACCTCCTTCGTTTCCTATTAGCCGAAGCTCGTGTTTATAACCGTAATCTTTGTAGTTTTTTTTCCCCCCCCGTTCCATGTTTTTAAATGACAAACCGCTCTGTGTGATCGGGGCCTCAGCTTATTGTTTGTTCCCCTGTGATTAATGTGAAAATGATGAAATAAAGTGACTAGAAAGATTTTAAGTGCTGATTACAGCTGTGTTCTTGAAGTAATTAAATAGATTTACGCCCCAATACAGGATACAAGATGAAAGACGAGAGGGCGTGGTTTAAACTAAAACGACTGCGGCGCTTGTGAGTGGAGAAAAACAGAATAAAAGTGTACATGTGTAAAAGGAATAAATAGGGTTATACATGAAATATGTCACTTAAATTAACAGATTAACAAAATGAAGAAAAAACGGTCACAAAAAGGAACCCAATTTCATAGTTGAACAAACGAGTTCGCGGAGAGGAAACGGACGGCAGAAAGCGCGCCCCGTTATTCTTTATTTTACAAAGGCACAACGTTTTGTTTTTATTGTGTGTGTGTATACAAGAGAAACTCTTAGAATGTCTACTTTTATATGAAGTCAATAAAATTGAAAAAGGGTTTTCATGTCTCCAAGGTCCTAAAAAACATGGAGACGGCAGAAAGTGCACCCTGTGCTTTTTCTTAATTTTCAAAACAACAGCGCAAAGCAGGGGTTAGGATAGCGTTGAATTCAGAATGCTGAGCATACTGACTTTGTCGTTTCTTGATCTATTTCAGAACTTCCTCCACCCCTTGGGGACGGTGCCACGACTTCCTGCAGACTGAGTCCTCGGGCCGACGGTTGGGACGGTGTCGTGATGTTCCCGAACGCCATGGTTCCCTGTGGACTCTCTACTGTATTCCATGGTAGGTTTCGGTGGGCGACGTTTGGGACGGTTGGCGAAACCGTGTGGGAAACTCCCTGCGGACTGAGTCCTCCGTCCCATGGAAGGTTCGGTGTGGCGATGGGTCCAGGTTCCTTTCGGCAACTCAATGAGGGGTGTTGCAGCTCACTGCGGCTGATTCCTTAGTGCGACAGTTAAGACATTGGGCGCCCACTGTCCCGACCGTTGCCACAGGGAGTCAGTCTGCTGGGAGTTGGACACCCCCCAGGGAGTGCTGAAGGAACCTGGGCGCAGAGCCACCCATGGGTTTTTTGTCGACACCCCCCCCTGGGGTTGCCGCGAAACTGCCTCTGGTCTGATTTCTTGGGCTGATGATTGAGACGGTGGGCGCCCACCGTCCCAGCCGTTGCCTCAAGGAGTCTGGCTGCAGGGAAGTCGCGTCAAACCCAGGCAGGTATCGGCTAAACCCTTGGGTGGGATTGATGCGTTTGGGTCTGAGTCCTTGGGCGACGGTGGGGGTGTTGTGACGACTCCGGTCGCCACAGCTCCCTCTGGACTCTGTTCTCCATCCCATGGTAGGTTCGGTGGGCGATACGTTTGGGACTGGGTCCTTGGGCAACGGTGAGGGGGTGTCGTGACGACTCCGGTCGCCACGGCTCCCTGTGGACTCAGTCCTCCTTCTTTCCTTTTCCCATTTCTTTCAGGGCCATATCAAGATCAGATGGTGGACCTGCACCTAGACACGACCACAGCGCATGTAGTCAGCTGGATCCGGGCCGTATCCAGATCAGATGGAGGACCAGCACCTGTCCCGGAGATGTCCGCAGAGCGATGAAATCAACATTGATTCCATGTGAGAATATTAGATATAATGATTACGACATTGAGTGAGTCCTGATGTTACCTAATTCCAATAGAGTTCAGAATGTCTGTAAATTCCAATGGTGGCCTGCACACAGTAGCCAGCACAAGTCTTAAATGGAATTTTGCACTTACACCAGATAGAGGTCTAGATTCAAATATAATGCTTTTGAAGTGAGGGTGCGTTATGCAACACTGAGTTATACTGAAGTCAGTACTATAAATTACAGCAACACCTCCTTCGTTTCCTATTAGCCGAAGCTCGTGTTTATAACCGTAATCTTTGTAGTTTTTTTTCCCCCCCCGTTCCATGTTTTTAAATGACAAACCGCTCTGTGTGATCGGGGCCTCAGCTTATTGTTTGTTCCCCTGTGATTAATGTGAAAATGATGAAATAAAGTGACTAGAAAGATTTTAAGTGCTGATTACAGCTGTGTTCTTGAAGTAATTAAATAGATTTACGCCCCAATACAGGATACAAGATGAAAGACGAGAGGGCGTGGTTTAAACTAAAACGACTGCGGCGCTTGTGAGTGGAGAAAAACTGAATAAAAGTGTACATGTGTAAAAGGAATAAATAGGGTTATACATGAAATATGTCACTTAAATTAACAGATTAACAAAATGAAGAAAAAACGGTCACAAAAAGGAACCCAATTTCATAGTTGAACAAACGAGTTCGCGGAGAGGAAACGGACGGCAGAAAGCGCGCCCCGTTATTCTTTATTTTACAAAGGCACAACGTTTTGTTTTTATTGTGTGTGTGTATACAAGAGAAACTCTTAGAATGTCTACTTTTATATGAAGTCAATAAAATTGAAAAAGGGTTTTCATGTCTCCAAGGTCCTAAAAAACATGGAGACGGCAGAAAGTGCACCCTGTGCTTTTTCTTAATTTTCAAAACAACAGTGCAAAGCAGGGGTTAGGATAGCGTTGAATTCAGAATGCTGAGCATACTGACTTTGTCGTTTCTTGATCTATTTCAGAACTTCCTCCACCCCTTGGGGACGGTGCCACGACTTCCTGCAGACTGAGTCCTCGGGCCGACGGTTGGGACGGTGTCGTGATGTTCCCGAACGCCATGGTTCCCTGTGGACTCTCTACTGTATTCCATGGTAGGTTTCGGTGGGCGACGTTTGGGACGGTTGGCGAAACCGTGTGGGAAACTCCCTGCGGACTGAGTCCTCCGTCCCATGGAAGGTTCGGTGTGGCGATGGGTCCAGGTTCCTTTCGGCAACTCAATGAGGGGTGTTGCAGCTCACTGCGGCTGATTCCTTAGTGCGACAGTTAAGACATTGGGCGCCCACTGTCCCGACCGTTGCCACAGGGAGTCAGTCTGCTGGGAGTTGGACACCCCCCAGGGAGTGCTGAAGGAACCTGGGCGCAGAGCCACCCATGGGTTTTTTGTCGACACCCCCCCCTGGGGTTGCCGCGAAACTGCCTCTGGTCTGATTTCTTGGGCTGATGATTGAGACGGTGGGCGCCCACCGTCCCAGCCGTTGCCTCAAGGAGTCTGGCTGCAGGGAAGTCGCGTCAAACCCAGGCAGGTATCGGCTAAACCCTTGGGTGGGATTGATGCGTTTGGGTCTGAGTCCTTGGGCGACGGTGGGGGTGTTGTGACGACTCCGGTCGCCACAGCTCCCTCTGGACTCTGTTCTCCATCCCATGGTAGGTTCGGTGGGCGATACGTTTGGGACTGGGTCCTTGGGCAACGGTGAGGGGGTGTCGTGACGACTCCGGTCGCCACGGCTCCCTGTGGACTCAGTCCTCCTTCTTTCCTTTTCCCATTTCTTTCAGGGCCATATCAAGATCAGATGGTGGACCTGCACCTAGACACGACCACAGCGCATGTAGTCAGCTGGATCCGGGCCGTATCCAGATCAGATGGAGGACCAGCACCTGTCCCGGAGATGTCCGCAGAGCGATGAAATCAACATTGATTCCATGTGAGAATATTAGATATAATGATTACGACATTGAGTGAGTCCTGATGTTACCTAATTCCAATAGAGTTCAGAATGTCTGTAAATTCCAATGGTGGCCTGCACACAGTAGCCAGCACAAGTCTTAAATGGAATTTTGCACTTACACCAGATAGAGGTCTAGATTCAAATATAATGCTTTTGAAGTGAGGGTGCGTTATGCAACACTGAGTTATACTGAAGTCAGTACTATAAATTACAGCAACACCTCCTTCGTTTCCTATTAGCCGAAGCTCGTGTTTATAACCGTAATCTTTGTAGTTTTTTTTCCCCCCCCGTTCCATGTTTTTAAATGACAAACCGCTCTGTGTGATCGGGGCCTCAGCTTATTGTTTGTTCCCCTGTGATTAATGTGAAAATGATGAAATAAAGTGACTAGAAAGATTTTAAGTGCTGATTACAGCTGTGTTCTTGAAGTAATTAAATAGATTTACGCCCCAATACAGGATACAAGATGAAAGACGAGAGGGCGTGGTTTAAACTAAAACGACTGCGGCGCTTGTGAGTGGAGAAAAACTGAATAAAAGTGTACATGTGTAAAAGGAATAAATAGGGTTATACATGAAATATGTCACTTAAATTAACAGATTAACAAAATGAAGAAAAAACGGTCACAAAAAGGAACCCAATTTCATAGTTGAACAAACGAGTTCGCGGAGAGGAAACGGACGGCAGAAAGCGCGCCCCGTTATTCTTTATTTTACAAAGGCACAACGTTTTGTTTTTATTGTGTGTGTGTATACAAGAGAAACTCTTAGAATGTCTACTTTTATATGAAGTCAATAAAATTGAAAAAGGGTTTTCATGTCTCCAAGGTCCTAAAAAACATGGAGACGGCAGAAAGTGCACCCTGTGCTTTTTCTTAATTTTCAAAACAACAGCGCAAAGCAGGGGTTAGGATAGCGTTGAATTCAGAATGCTGAGCATACTGACTTTGTCGTTTCTTGATCTATTTCAGAACTTCCTCCACCCCTTGGGGACGGTGCCACGACTTCCTGCAGACTGAGTCCTCGGGCCGACGGTTGGGACGGTGTCGTGATGTTCCCGAACGCCATGGTTCCCTGTGGACTCTCTACTGTATTCCATGGTAGGTTTCGGTGGGCGACGTTTGGGACGGTTGGCGAAACCGTGTGGGAAACTCCCTGCGGACTGAGTCCTCCGTCCCATGGAAGGTTCGGTGTGGCGATGGGTCCAGGTTCCTTTCGGCAACTCAATGAGGGGTGTTGCAGCTCACTGCGGCTGATTCCTTAGTGCGACAGTTAAGACATTGGGCGCCCACTGTCCCGACCGTTGCCACAGGGAGTCAGTCTGCTGGGAGTTGGACACCCCCCAGGGAGTGCTGAAGGAACCTGGGCGCAGAGCCACCCATGGGTTTTTTGTCGACACCCCCCCCTGGGGTTGCCGCGAAACTGCCTCTGGTCTGATTTCTTGGGCTGATGATTGAGACGGTGGGCGCCCACCGTCCCAGCCGTTGCCTCAAGGAGTCTGGCTGCAGGGAAGTCGCGTCAAACCCAGGCAGGTATCGGCTAAACCCTTGGGTGGGATTGATGCGTTTGGGTCTGAGTCCTTGGGCGACGGTGGGGGTGTTGTGACGACTCCGGTCGCCACAGCTCCCTCTGGACTCTGTTCTCCATCCCATGGTAGGTTCGGTGGGCGATACGTTTGGGACTGGGTCCTTGGGCAACGGTGAGGGGGTGTCGTGACGACTCCGGTCGCCACGGCTCCCTGTGGACTCAGTCCTCCTTCTTTCCTTTTCCCATTTCTTTCAGGGCCATATCAAGATCAGATGGTGGACCTGCACCTAGACACGACCACAGCGCATGTAGTCAGCTGGATCCGGGCCGTATCCAGATCAGATGGAGGACCAGCACCTGTCCCGGAGATGTCCGCAGAGCGATGAAATCAACATTGATTCCATGTGAGAATATTAGATATAATGATTACGACATTGAGTGAGTCCTGATGTTACCTAATTCCAATAGAGTTCAGAATGTCTGTAAATTCCAATGGTGGCCTGCACACAGTAGCCAGCACAAGTCTTAAATGGAATTTTGCACTTACACCAGATAGAGGTCTAGATTCAAATATAATGCTTTTGAAGTGAGGGTGCGTTATGCAACACTGAGTTATACTGAAGTCATTACTATAAATTACAGCAACACCTCCTTCGTTTCCTATTAGCCGAAGCTCGTGTTTATAACCGTAATCTTTGTAGTTTTTTTTCCCCCCCCGTTCCATGTTTTTAAATGACAAACCGCTCTGTGTGATCGGGGCCTCAGCTTATTGTTTGTTCCCCTGTGATTAATGTGAAAATGATGAAATAAAGTGACTAGAAAGATTTTAAGTGCTGATTACAGCTGTGTTCTTGAAGTAATTAAATAGATTTACGCCCCAATACAGGATACAAGATGAAAGACGAGAGGGCGTGGTTTAAACTAAAACGACTGCGGCGCTTGTGAGTGGAGAAAAACAGAATAAAAGTGTACATGTGTAAAAGGAATAAATAGGGTTATACATGAAATATGTCACTTAAATGAACAGATTAACAAAATGAAGAAAAAACGGTCACAAAAAGGAACCCAATTTCATAGTTGAACAAACGAGTTCGCGGAGAGGAAACGGACGGCAGAAAGCGCGCCCCGTTATTCTTTATTTTACAAAGGCACAACGTTTTGTTTTTATTGTGTGTGTGTATACAAGAGAAACTCTTAGAATGTCTACTTTTATATGAAGTCAATAAAATTGAAAAAGGGTTTTCATGTCTCCAAGGTCCTAAAAAACATGGAGACGGCAGAAAGTGCACCCTGTGCTTTTTCTTAATTTTCAAAACAACAGTGCAAAGCAGGGGTTAGGATAGCGTTGAATTCAGAATGCTGAGCATACTGACTTTGTCGTTTCTTGATCTATTTCAGAACTTCCTCCACCCCTTGGGGACGGTGCCACGACTTCCTGCAGACTGAGTCCTCGGGCCGACGGTTGGGACGGTGTCGTGATGTTCCCGAACGCCATGGTTCCCTGTGGACTCTCTACTGTATTCCATGGTAGGTTTCGGTGGGCGACGTTTGGGACGGTTGGCGAAACCGTGTGGGAAACTCCCTGCGGACTGAGTCCTCCGTCCCATGGAAGGTTCGGTGTGGCGATGGGTCCAGGTTCCTTTCGGCAACTCAATGAGGGGTGTTGCAGCTCACTGCGGCTGATTCCTTAGTGCGACAGTTAAGACATTGGGCGCCCACTGTCCCGACCGTTGCCACAGGGAGTCAGTCTGCTGGGAGTTGGACACCCCCCAGGGAGTGCTGAAGGAACCTGGGCGCAGAGCCACCCATGGGTTTTTTGTCGACACCCCCCCCTGGGGTTGCCGCGAAACTGCCTCTGGTCTGATTTCTTGGGCTGATGATTGAGACGGTGGGCGCCCACCGTCCCAGCCGTTGCCTCAAGGAGTCTGGCTGCAGGGAAGTCGCGTCAAACCCAGGCAGGTATCGGCTAAACCCTTGGGTGGGATTGATGCGTTTGGGTCTGAGTCCTTGGGCGACGGTGGGGGTGTTGTGACGACTCCGGTCGCCACAGCTCCCTCTGGACTCTGTTCTCCATCCCATGGTAGGTTCGGTGGGCGATACGTTTGGGACTGGGTCCTTGGGCAACGGTGAGGGGGTGTCGTGACGACTCCGGTCGCCACGGCTCCCTGTGGACTCAGTCCTCCTTCTTTCCTTTTCCCATTTCTTTCAGGGCCATATCAAGATCAGATGGTGGACCTGCACCTAGACACGACCACAGCGCATGTAGTCAGCTGGATCCGGGCCGTATCCAGATCAGATGGAGGACCAGCACCTGTCCCGGAGATGTCCGCAGAGCGATGAAATCAACATTGATTCCATGTGAGAATATTAGATATAATGATTACGACATTGAGTGAGTCCTGATGTTACCTAATTCCAATAGAGTTCAGAATGTCTGTAAATTCCAATGGTGGCCTGCACACAGTAGCCAGCACAAGTCTTAAATGGAATTTTGCACTTACACCAGATAGAGGTCTAGATTCAAATATAATGCTTTTGAAGTGAGGGTGCGTTATGCAACACTGAGTTATACTGAAGTCAGTACTATAAATTACAGCAACACCTCCTTCGTTTCCTATTAGCCGAAGCTCGTGTTTATAACCGTAATCTTTGTAGTTTTTTTTCCCCCCCCGTTCCATGTTTTTAAATGACAAACCGCTCTGTGTGATCGGGGCCTCAGCTTATTGTTTGTTCCCCTGTGATTAATGTGAAAATGATGAAATAAAGTGACTAGAAAGATTTTAAGTGCTGATTACAGCTGTGTTCTTGAAGTAATTAAATAGATTTACGCCCCAATACAGGATACAAGATGAAAGACGAGAGGGCGTGGTTTAAACTAAAACGACTGCGGCGCTTGTGAGTGGAGAAAAACTGAATAAAAGTGTACATGTGTAAAAGGAATAAATAGGGTTATACATGAAATATGTCACTTAAATTAACAGATTAACAAAATGAAGAAAAAACGGTCACAAAAAGGAACCCAATTTCATAGTTGAACAAACGAGTTCGCGGAGAGGAAACGGACGGCAGAAAGCGCGCCCCGTTATTCTTTATTTTACAAAGGCACAACGTTTTGTTTTTATTGTGTGTGTGTATACAAGAGAAACTCTTAGAATGTCTACTTTTATATGAAGTCAATAAAATTGAAAAAGGGTTTTCATGTCTCCAAGGTCCTAAAAAACATGGAGACGGCAGAAAGTGCACCCTGTGCTTTTTCTTAATTTTCAAAACAACAGCGCAAAGCAGGGGTTAGGATAGCGTTGAATTCAGAATGCTGAGCATACTGACTTTGTCGTTTCTTGATCTATTTCAGAACTTCCTCCACCCCTTGGGGACGGTGCCACGACTTCCTGCAGACTGAGTCCTCGGGCCGACGGTTGGGACGGTGTCGTGATGTTCCCGAACGCCATGGTTCCCTGTGGACTCTCTACTGTATTCCATGGTAGGTTTCGGTGGGCGACGTTTGGGACGGTTGGCGAAACCGTGTGGGAAACTCCCTGCGGACTGAGTCCTCCGTCCCATGGAAGGTTCGGTGTGGCGATGGGTCCAGGTTCCTTTCGGCAACTCAATGAGGGGTGTTGCAGCTCACTGCGGCTGATTCCTTAGTGCGACAGTTAAGACATTGGGCGCCCACTGTCCCGACCGTTGCCACAGGGAGTCAGTCTGCTGGGAGTTGGACACCCCCCAGGGAGTGCTGAAGGAACCTGGGCGCAGAGCCACCCATGGGTTTTTTGTCGACACCCCCCCCTGGGGTTGCCGCGAAACTGCCTCTGGTCTGATTTCTTGGGCTGATGATTGAGACGGTGGGCGCCCACCGTCCCAGCCGTTGCCTCAAGGAGTCTGGCTGCAGGGAAGTCGCGTCAAACCCAGGCAGGTATCGGCTAAACCCTTGGGTGGGATTGATGCGTTTGGGTCTGAGTCCTTGGGCGACGGTGGGGGTGTTGTGACGACTCCGGTCGCCACAGCTCCCTCTGGACTCTGTTCTCCATCCCATGGTAGGTTCGGTGGGCGATACGTTTGGGACTGGGTCCTTGGGCAACGGTGAGGGGGTGTCGTGACGACTCCGGTCGCCACGGCTCCCTGTGGACTCAGTCCTCCTTCTTTCCTTTTCCCATTTCTTTCAGGGCCATATCAAGATCAGATGGTGGACCTGCACCTAGACACGACCACAGCGCATGTAGTCAGCTGGATCCGGGCCGTATCCAGATCAGATGGAGGACCAGCACCTGTCCCGGAGATGTCCGCAGAGCGATGAAATCAACATTGATTCCATGTGAGAATATTAGATATAATGATTACGACATTGAGTGAGTCCTGATGTTACCTAATTCCAATAGAGTTCAGAATGTCTGTAAATTCCAATGGTGGCCTGCACACAGTAGCCAGCACAAGTCTTAAATGGAATTTTGCACTTACACCAGATAGAGGTCTAGATTCAAATATAATGCTTTTGAAGTGAGGGTGCGTTATGCAACACTGAGTTATACTGAAGTCAGTACTATAAATTACAGCAACACCTCCTTCGTTTCCTATTAGCCGAAGCTCGTGTTTATAACCGTAATCTTTGTAGTTTTTTTTCCCCCCCCGTTCCATGTTTTTAAATGACAAACCGCTCTGTGTGATCGGGGCCTCAGCTTATTGTTTGTTCCCCTGTGATTAATGTGAAAATGATGAAATAAAGTGACTAGAAAGATTTTAAGTGCTGATTACAGCTGTGTTCTTGAAGTAATTAAATAGATTTACGCCCCAATACAGGATACAAGATGAAAGACGAGAGGGCGTGGTTTAAACTAAAACGACTGCGGCGCTTGTGAGTGGAGAAAAACTGAATAAAAGTGTACATGTGTAAAAGGAATAAATAGGGTTATACATGAAATATGTCACTTAAATTAACAGATTAACAAAATGAAGAAAAAACGGTCACAAAAAGGAACCCAATTTCATAGTTGAACAAACGAGTTCGCGGAGAGGAAACGGACGGCAGAAAGCGCGCCCCGTTATTCTTTATTTTACAAAGGCACAACGTTTTGTTTTTATTGTGTGTGTGTATACAAGAGAAACTCTTAGAATGTCTACTTTTATATGAAGTCAATAAAATTGAAAAAGGGTTTTCATGTCTCCAAGGTCCTAAAAAACATGGAGACGGCAGAAAGTGCACCCTGTGCTTTTTCTTAATTTTCAAAACAACAGCGCAAAGCAGGGGTTAGGATAGCGTTGAATTCAGAATGCTGAGCATACTGACTTTGTCGTTTCTTGATCTATTTCAGAACTTCCTCCACCCCTTGGGGACGGTGCCACGACTTCCTGCAGACTGAGTCCTCGGGCCGACGGTTGGGACGGTGTCGTGATGTTCCCGAACGCCATGGTTCCCTGTGGACTCTCTACTGTATTCCATGGTAGGTTTCGGTGGGCGACGTTTGGGACGGTTGGCGAAACCGTGTGGGAAACTCCCTGCGGACTGAGTCCTCCGTCCCATGGAAGGTTCGGTGTGGCGATGGGTCCAGGTTCCTTTCGGCAACTCAATGAGGGGTGTTGCAGCTCACTGCGGCTGATTCCTTAGTGCGACAGTTAAGACATTGGGCGCCCACTGTCCCGACCGTTGCCACAGGGAGTCAGTCTGCTGGGAGTTGGACACCCCCCAGGGAGTGCTGAAGGAACCTGGGCGCAGAGCCACCCATGGGTTTTTTGTCGACACCCCCCCCTGGGGTTGCCGCGAAACTGCCTCTGGTCTGATTTCTTGGGCTGATGATTGAGACGGTGGGCGCCCACCGTCCCAGCCGTTGCCTCAAGGAGTCTGGCTGCAGGGAAGTCGCGTCAAACCCAGGCAGGTATCGGCTAAACCCTTGGGTGGGATTGATGCGTTTGGGTCTGAGTCCTTGGGCGACGGTGGGGGTGTTGTGACGACTCCGGTCGCCACAGCTCCCTCTGGACTCTGTTCTCCATCCCATGGTAGGTTCGGTGGGCGATACGTTTGGGACTGGGTCCTTGGGCAACGGTGAGGGGGTGTCGTGACGACTCCGGTCGCCACGGCTCCCTGTGGACTCAGTCCTCCTTCTTTCCTTTTCCCATTTCTTTCAGGGCCATATCAAGATCAGATGGTGGACCTGCACCTAGACACGACCACAGCGCATGTAGTCAGCTGGATCCGGGCCGTATCCAGATCAGATGGAGGACCAGCACCTGTCCCGGAGATGTCCGCAGAGCGATGAAATCAACATTGATTCCATGTGAGAATATTAGATATAATGATTACGACATTGAGTGAGTCCTGATGTTACCTAATTCCAATAGAGTTCAGAATGTCTGTAAATTCCAATGGTGGCCTGCACACAGTAGCCAGCACAAGTCTTAAATGGAATTTTGCACTTACACCAGATAGAGGTCTAGATTCAAATATAATGCTTTTGAAGTGAGGGTGCGTTATGCAACACTGAGTTATACTGAAGTCATTACTATAAATTACAGCAACACCTCCTTCGTTTCCTATTAGCCGAAGCTCGTGTTTATAACCGTAATCTTTGTAGTTTTTTTTCCCCCCCCGTTCCATGTTTTTAAATGACAAACCGCTCTGTGTGATCGGGGCCTCAGCTTATTGTTTGTTCCCCTGTGATTAATGTGAAAATGATGAAATAAAGTGACTAGAAAGATTTTAAGTGCTGATTACAGCTGTGTTCTTGAAGTAATTAAATAGATTTACGCCCCAATACAGGATACAAGATGAAAGACGAGAGGGCGTGGTTTAAACTAAAACGACTGCGGCGCTTGTGAGTGGAGAAAAACAGAATAAAAGTGTACATGTGTAAAAGGAATAAATAGGGTTATACATGAAATATGTCACTTAAATTAACAGATTAACAAAATGAAGAAAAAACGGTCACAAAAAGGAACCCAATTTCATAGTTGAACAAACGAGTTCGCGGAGAGGAAACGGACGGCAGAAAGCGCGCCCCGTTATTCTTTATTTTACAAAGGCACAACGTTTTGTTTTTATTGTGTGTGTGTATACAAGAGAAACTCTTAGAATGTCTACTTTTATATGAAGTCAATAAAATTGAAAAAGGGTTTTCATGTCTCCAAGGTCCTAAAAAACATGGAGACGGCAGAAAGTGCACCCTGTGCTTTTTCTTAATTTTCAAAACAACAGTGCAAAGCAGGGGTTAGGATAGCGTTGAATTCAGAATGCTGAGCATACTGACTTTGTCGTTTCTTGATCTATTTCAGAACTTCCTCCACCCCTTGGGGACGGTGCCACGACTTCCTGCAGACTGAGTCCTCGGGCCGACGGTTGGGACGGTGTCGTGATGTTCCCGAACGCCATGGTTCCCTGTGGACTCTCTACTGTATTCCATGGTAGGTTTCGGTGGGCGACGTTTGGGACGGTTGGCGAAACCGTGTGGGAAACTCCCTGCGGACTGAGTCCTCCGTCCCATGGAAGGTTCGGTGTGGCGATGGGTCCAGGTTCCTTTTGGCAACTCTATGGAAAATCTATGGAATTTTGCACTTACACCAGATAGAGGTCTAGATTCAAATATAATGCTTTTTAAGTGAGGGTGCGTTATGCAACACTGAGTTATACTGAAGTCAGTTCTATAAATTACAGCCTCTGGACTCAGTTCTCCATCCCATGGTAGGTTCGGTGGGCGATACGTTTGGGACTGGGTCCTTGGGCAACGGTGAGGGGGTGTCGTGACGACTCCGGTCGCCACGGCTCCCTGTGGACTCAGTCCTCCTTCTTTCCTTTTCCCATTTCTTTCAGGGCCATATCAAGATCAGATGTTGGACCTGCACCTAGACACGACCACAGCGCATGTAGTCAGCTGGATCCGGGCCGTATCCAGATCAGATGGAGGACCAGCACCTGTCCCGGAGGTGTCCGCAGAGCGATGAAATCAACATTGATTCCATGTGAGAATATTAGATATAATGATTACGACATTGAGTGAGTCCTGATGTTACCTAATTCCAATAGAGTTCAGAATGTCTGTAAATTCCAATGGTGGCCTGCACACAGTAGCCAGCACAAGTCTTAAATGGAATTTTGCACTTACACCAGATAGAGGTCTAGATTCAAATATAATGCTTTTGAAGTGAGGGTGCGTTATGCAACACTGAGTTATACTGAAGTCAGTACTATAAATTACAGCAACACCTCCTTCGTTTCCTATTAGCCGAAGCTCGTGTTTATAACCGTAATCTTTGTAGTTTTTTTTCCCCCCCCGTTCCATGTTTTTAAATGACAAACCGCTCTGTGTGATCGGGGCCTCAGCTTATTGTTTGTTCCCCTGTGATTAATGTGAAAATGATGAAATAAAGTGACTAGAAAGATTTTAAGTGCTGATTACAGCTGTGTTCTTGAAGTAATTAAATAGATTTACGCCCCAATACAGGATACAAGATGAAAGACGAGAGGGCGTGGTTTAAACTAAAACGACTGCGGCGCTTGTGAGTGGAGAAAAACAGAATAAAAGTGTACATGTGTAAAAGGAATAAATAGGGTTATACATGAAATATGTCACTTAAATTAACAGATTAACAAAATGAAGAAAAAACGGTCACAAAAAGGAACCCAATTTCATAGTTGAACAAACGAGTTCGCGGAGAGGAAACGGACGGCAGAAAGCGCGCCCCGTTATTCTTTATTTTACAAAGGCACAACGTTTTGTTTTTATTGTGTGTGTGTATACAAGAGAAACTCTTAGAATGTCTACTTTTATATGAAGTCAATAAAATTGAAAAAGGGTTTTCATGTCTCCAAGGTCCTAAAAAACATGGAGACGGCAGAAAGTGCACCCTGTGCTTTTTCTTAATTTTCAAAACAACAGTGCAAAGCAGGGGTTAGGTTAGCGTTGAATTCAGAATGCTGAGCATACTGACTTTGTCGTTTCTTGATCTATTTCAGAACTTCCTCCACCCCTTGGGGACGGTGCCACGACTTCCTGCAGACTGAGTCCTCGGGCCGACGGTTGGGACGGTGTCGTGATGTTCCCGAACGCCATGGTTCCCTGTGGACTCTCTACTGTATTCCATGGTAGGTTTCGGTGGGCGACGTTTGGGACGGTTGGCGAAACCGTGTGGGAAACTCCCTGCGGACTGAGTCCTCCGTCCCATGGAAGGTTCGGTGTGGCGATGGGTCCAGGTTCCTTTTGGCAACTCTATGGAAAATCTATGGAATTTTGCACTTACACCAGATAGAGGTCTAGATTCAAATATAATGCTTTTGAAGTGAGGGTGCGTTATGCAACACTGAGTTATACTGAAGTCAGTTCTATAAATTACAGCCTCTGGACTCAGTTCTCCATCCCATGGTAGGTTCGGTGGGCGATACGTTTGGGACTGGGTCCTTGGGCAACGGTGAGGGGGTGTCGTGACGACTCCGGTCGCCACGGCTCCCTGTGGACTCAGTCCTCCTTCTTTCCTTTTCCCATTTCTTTCAGGGCCATATCAAGATCAGATGGTGGACCTGCACCTAGACACGACCACAGCGCATGTAGTCAGCTGGATCCGGGCCGTATCCAGATCAGATGGAGGACCAGCACCTGTCCCGGAGGTGTCCGCAGAGCGATGAAATCAACATTGATTCCATGTGAGAATATTAGATATAATGATTACGACATTGAGTGAGTCCTGATGTTACCTAATTCCAATAGAGTTCAGAATGTCTGTAAATTCCAATGGTGGCCTGCACACAGTAGCCAGCACAAGTCTTAAATGGAATTTTGCACTTACACCAGATAGAGGTCTAGATTCAAATATAATGCTTTTGAAGTGAGGGTGCGTTATGCAACACTGAGTTATACTGAAGTCAGTACTATAAATTACAGCAACACCTCCTTCGTTTCCTATTAGCCGAAGCTCGTGTTTATAACCGTAATCTTTGTAGTTTTTTTCCCCCCCCCGTTCCATGTTTTTAAATGACAAACCGCTCTGTGTGATCGGGGCCTCAGCTTATTGTTTGTTCCCCTGTGATTAATGTGAAAATGATGAAATAAAGTGACTAGAAAGATTTTAAGTGCTGATTACAGCTGTGTTCTTGAAGTAATTAAATAGATTTACGCCCCAATACAGGATACAAGATGAAAGACGAGAGGGCGTGGTTTAAACTAAAACGACTGCGGCGCTTGTGAGTGGAGAAAAACAGAATAAAAGTGTACATGTGTAAAAGGAATAAATAGGGTTATACATGAAATATGTCACTTAAATTAACAGATTAACAAAATGAAGAAAAAACGGTCACAAAAAGGAACCCAATTTCATAGTTGAACAAACGAGTTCGCGGAGAGGAAACGGACGGCAGAAAGCGCGCCCCGTTATTCTTTATTTTACAAAGGCACAACGTTTTGTTTTTATTGTGTGTGTGTATACAAGAGAAACTCTTAGAATGTCTACTTTTATATGAAGTCAATAAAATTGAAAAAGGGTTTTCATGTCTCCAAGGTCCTAAAAAACATGGAGACGGCAGAAAGTGCACCCTGTGCTTTTTCTTAATTTTCAAAACAACAGTGCAAAGCAGGGGTTAGGTTAGCGTTGAATTCAGAATGCTGAGCATACTGACTTTGTCGTTTCTTGATCTATTTCAGAACTTCCTCCACCCCTTGGGGACGGTGCCACGACTTCCTGCAGACTGAGTCCTCGGGCCGACGGTTGGGACGGTGTCGTGATGTTCCCGAACGCCATGGTTCCCTGTGGACTCTCTACTGTATTCCATGGTAGGTTTCGGTGGGCGACGTTTGGGACGGTTGGCGAAACCGTGTGGGAAACTCCCTGCGGACTGAGTCCTCCGTCCCATGGAAGGTTCGGTGTGGCGATGGGTCCAGGTTCCTTTCGGCAACTCAATGAGGGGTGTTGCAGCTCACTGCGGCTGATTCCTTAGTGCGACAGTTAAGACATTGGGCGCCCACTGTCCCGACCGTTGCCACAGGGAGTCAGTCTGCTGGGAGTTGGACACCCCCCAGGGAGTGCTGAAGGAACCTGGGCGCAGAGCCACCCATGGGTTTTTTGTCGACACCCCCCCCTGGGGTTGCCGCGAAACTGCCTCTGGTCTGATTTCTTGGGCTGATGATTGAGACGGTGGGCGCCCACCGTCCCAGCCGTTGCCTCAAGGAGTCTGGCTGCAGGGAAGTCGCGTCAAACCCAGGCAGGTATCGGCTAAACCCTTGGGTGGGCGATGCGTTTGGGTCTGAGTCCTTGGGCGACGGTGGGGGTGTTGTGACGACTCCGGTCGCCACAGCTCCCTCTGGACTCTGTTCTCCATCCCATGGTAGGTTCGGTGGGCGATACGTTTGGGACTGGGTCCTTGGGCAACGGTGAGGGGGTGTCGTGACGACTCCGGTCGCCACGGCTCCCTGTGGACTCAGTCCTCCTTCTTTCCTTTTCCCATTTCTTTCAGGGCCATATCAAGATCAGATGGTGGACCTGCACCTAGACACGACCACAGCGCATGTAGTCAGCTGGATCCGGGCCGTATCCAGATCAGATGGAGGACCAGCACCTGTCCCGGAGATGTCCGCAGAGCGATGAAATCAACATTGATTCCATGTGAGAATATTAGATATAATGATTACGACATTGAGTGAGTCCTGATGTTACCTAATTCCAATAGAGTTCAGAATGTCTGTAAATTCCAATGGTGGCCTGCACACAGTAGCCAGCACAAGTCTTAAATGGAATTTTGCACTTACACCAGATAGAGGTCTAGATTCAAATATAATGCTTTTGAAGTGAGGGTGCGTTATGCAACACTGAGTTATACTGAAGTCAGTACTATAAATTACAGCAACACCTCCTTCGTTTCCTATTAGCCGAAGCTCGTGTTTATAACCGTAATCTTTGTAGTTTTTTTTTCCCCCCCCGTTCCATGTTTTTAAATGACAAACCGCTCTGTGTGATCGGGGCCTCAGCTTATTGTTTGTTCCCCTGTGATTAATGTGAAAATGATGAAATAAAGTGACTAGAAAGATTTTAAGTGCTGATTACAGCTGTGTTCTTGAAGTAATTAAATAGATTTACGCCCCAATACAGGATACAAGATGAAAGACGAGAGGGCGTGGTTTAAACTAAAACGACTGCGGCGCTTGTGAGTGGAGAAAAACAGAATAAAAGTGTACATGTGTAAAAGGAATAAATAGGGTTATACATGAAATATGTCACTTAAATTAACAGATTAACAAAATGAAGAAAAAACGGTCACAAAAAGGAACCCAATTTCATAGTTGAACAAACGAGTTCGCGGAGAGGAAACGGACGGCAGAAAGCGCGCCCCGTTATTCTTTATTTTACAAAGGCACAACGTTTTGTTTTTATTGTGTGTGTGTATACAAGAGAAACTCTTAGAATGTCTACTTTTATATGAAGTCAATAAAATTGAAAAAGGGTTTTCATGTCTCCAAGGTCCTAAAAAACATGGAGACGGCAGAAAGTGCACCCTGTGCTTTTTCTTAATTTTCAAAACAACAGTGCAAAGCAGGGGTTAGGATAGCGTTGAATTCAGAATGCTGAGCATACTGACTTTGTCGTTTCTTGATCTATTTCAGAACTTCCTCCACCCCTTGGGGACGGTGCCACGACTTCCTGCAGACTGAGTCCTCGGGCCGACGGTTGGGACGGTGTCGTGATGTTCCCGAACGCCATGGTTCCCTGTGGACTCTCTACTGTATTCCATGGTAGGTTTCGGTGGGCGACGTTTGGGACGGTTGGCGAAACCGTGTGGGAAACTCCCTGCGGACTGAGTCCTCCGTCCCATGGAAGGTTCGGTGTGGCGATGGGTCCAGGTTCCTTTTGGCAACTCTATGGAAAATCTATGGAATTTTGCACTTACACCAGATAGAGGTCTAGATTCAAATATAATGCTTTTGAAGTGAGGGTGCGTTATGCAACACTGAGTTATACTGAAGTCAGTTCTATAAATTACAGCCTCTGGACTCAGTTCTCCATCCCATGGTAGGTTCGGTGGGCGATACGTTTGGGACTGGGTCCTTGGGCAACGGTGAGGGGGTGTCGTGACGACTCCGGTCGCCACGGCTCCCTGTGGACTCAGTCCTCCTTCTTTCCTTTTCCCATTTCTTTCAGGGCCATATCAAGATCAGATGGTGGACCTGCACCTAGACACGACCACAGCGCATGTAGTCAGCTGGATCCGGGCCGTATCCAGATCAGATGGAGGACCAGCACCTGTCCCGGAGGTGTCCGCAGAGCGATGAAATCAACATTGATTCCATGTGAGAATATTAGATATAATGATTACGACATTGAGTGAGTCCTGATGTTACCTAATTCCAATAGAGTTCAGAATGTCTGTAAATTCCAATGGTGGCCTGCACACAGTAGCCAGCACAAGTCTTAAATGGAATTTTGCACTTACACCAGATAGAGGTCTAGATTCAAATATAATGCTTTTGAAGTGAGGGTGCGTTATGCAACACTGAGTTATACTGAAGTCAGTACTATAAATTACAGCAACACCTCCTTCGTTTCCTATTAGCCGAAGCTCGTGTTTATAACCGTAATCTTTGTAGTTTTTTTTCCCCCCCCGTTCCATGTTTTTAAATGACAAACCGCTCTGTGTGATCGGGGCCTCAGCTTATTGTTTGTTCCCCTGTGATTAATGTGAAAATGATGAAATAAAGTGACTAGAAAGATTTTAAGTGCTGATTACAGCTGTGTTCTTGAAGTAATTAAATAGATTTACGCCCCAATACAGGATACAAGATGAAAGACGAGAGGGCGTGGTTTAAACTAAAACGACTGCGGCGCTTGTGAGTGGAGAAAAACAGAATAAAAGTGTACATGTGTAAAAGGAATAAATAGGGTTATACATGAAATATGTCACTTAAATTAACAGATTAACAAAATGAAGAAAAAACGGTCACAAAAAGGAACCCAATTTCATAGTTGAACAAACGAGTTCGCGGAGAGGAAACGGACGGCAGAAAGCGCGCCCCGTTATTCTTTATTTTACAAAGGCACAACGTTTTGTTTTTATTGTGTGTGTGTATACAAGAGAAACTCTTAGAATGTCTACTTTTATATGAAGTCAATAAAATTGAAAAAGGGTTTTCATGTCTCCAAGGTCCTAAAAAACATGGAGACGGCAGAAAGTGCACCCTGTGCTTTTTCTTAATTTTCAAAACAACAGTGCAAAGCAGGGGTTAGGTTAGCGTTGAATTCAGAATGCTGAGCATACTGACTTTGTCGTTTCTTGATCTATTTCAGAACTTCCTCCACCCCTTGGGGACGGTGCCACGACTTCCTGCAGACTGAGTCCTCGGGCCGACGGTTGGGACGGTGTCGTGATGTTCCCGAACGCCATGGTTCCCTGTGGACTCTCTACTGTATTCCATGGTAGGTTTCGGTGGGCGACGTTTGGGACGGTTGGCGAAACCGTGTGGGAAACTCCCTGCGGACTGAGTCCTCCGTCCCATGGAAGGTTCGGTGTGGCGATGGGTCCAGGTTCCTTTCGGCAACTCAATGAGGGGTGTTGCAGCTCACTGCGGCTGATTCCTTAGTGCGACAGTTAAGACATTGGGCGCCCACTGTCCCGACCGTTGCCACAGGGAGTCAGTCTGCTGGGAGTTGGACACCCCCCAGGGAGTGCTGAAGGAACCTGGGCGCAGAGCCACCCATGGGTTTTTTGTCGACACCCCCCCCTGGGGTTGCCGCGAAACTGCCTCTGGTCTGATTTCTTGGGCTGATGATTGAGACGGTGGGCGCCCACCGTCCCAGCCGTTGCCTCAAGGAGTCTGGCTGCAGGGAAGTCGCGTCAAACCCAGGCAGGTATCGGCTAAACCCTTGGGTGGGATTGATGCGTTTGGGTCTGAGTCCTTGGGCGACGGTGGGGGTGTTGTGACGACTCCGGTCGCCACAGCTCCCTCTGGACTCTGTTCTCCATCCCATGGTAGGTTCGGTGGGCGATACGTTTGGGACTGGGTCCTTGGGCAACGGTGAGGGGGTGTCGTGACGACTCCGGTCGCCACGGCTCCCTGTGGACTCAGTCCTCCTTCTTTCCTTTTCCCATTTCTTTCAGGGCCATATCAAGATCAGATGGTGGACCTGCACCTAGACACGACCACAGCGCATGTAGTCAGCTGGATCCGGGCCGTATCCAGATCAGATGGAGGACCAGCACCTGTCCCGGAGATGTCCGCAGAGCGATGAAATCAACATTGATTCCATGTGAGAATATTAGATATAATGATTACGACATTGAGTGAGTCCTGATGTTACCTAATTCCAATAGAGTTCAGAATGTCTGTAAATTCCAATGGTGGCCTGCACACAGTAGCCAGCACAAGTCTTAAATGGAATTTTGCACTTACACCAGATAGAGGTCTAGATTCAAATATAATGCTTTTGAAGTGAGGGTGCGTTATGCAACACTGAGTTATACTGAAGTCAATACTATAAATTACAGCAACACCTCCTTCGTTTCCTATTAGCCGAAGCTCGTGTTTATAACCGTAATCTTTGTAGTTTTTTTTCCCCCCCCGTTCCATGTTTTTAAATGACAAACCGCTCTGTGTGATCGGGGCCTCAGCTTATTGTTTGTTCCCCTGTGATTAATGTGAAAATGATGAAATAAAGTGACTAGAAAGATTTTAAGTGCTGATTACAGCTGTGTTCTTGAAGTAATTAAATAGATTTACGCCCCAATACAGGATACAAGATGAAAGACGAGAGGGCGTGGTTTAAACTAAAACGACTGCGGCGCTTGTGAGTGGAGAAAAACTGAATAAAAGTGTACATGTGTAAAAGGAATAAATAGGGTTATACATGAAATATGTCACTTAAATTAACAGATTAACAAAATGAAGAAAAAACGGTCACAAAAAGGAACCCAATTTCATAGTTGAACAAACGAGTTCGCGGAGAGGAAACGGACGGCAGAAAACGCGCCCCGTTATTCTTTATTTTACAAAGGCACAACGTTTTGTTTTTATTGTGTGTGTGTATACAAGAGAAACTCTTAGAATGTCTACTTTTATATGAAGTCAATAAAATTGAAAAAGGGTTTTCATGTCTCCAAGGTCCTAAAAAACATGGAGACGGCAGAAAGTGCACCCTGTGCTTTTTCTTAATTTTCAAAACAACAGTGCAAAGCAGGGGTTAGGATAGCGTTGAATTCAGAATGCTGAGCATACTGACTTTGTCGTTTCTTGATCTATTTCAGAACTTCCTCCACCCCTTGGGGACGGTGCCACGACTTCCTGCAGACTGAGTCCTCGGGCCGACGGTTGGGACGGTGTCGTGATGTTCCCGAACGCCATGGTTCCCTGTGGACTCTCTACTGTATTCCATGGTAGGTTTCGGTGGGCGACGTTTGGGACGGTTGGCGAAACCGTGTGGGAAACTCCCTGCGGACTGAGTCCTCCGTCCCATGGAAGGTTCGGTGTGGCGATGGGTCCAGGTTCCTTTCGGCAACTCAATGAGGGGTGTTGCAGCTCACTGCGGCTGATTCCTTAGTGCGACAGTTAAGACATTGGGCGCCCACTGTCCCGACCGTTGCCACAGGGAGTCAGTCTGCTGGGAGTTGGACACCCCCCAGGGAGTGCTGAAGGAACCTGGGCGCAGAGCCACCCATGGGTTTTTTGTCGACACCCCCCCCTGGGGTTGCCGCGAAACTGCCTCTGGTCTGATTTCTTGGGCTGATGATTGAGACGGTGGGCGCCCACCGTCCCAGCCGTTGCCTCAAGGAGTCTGGCTGCAGGGAAGTCGCGTCAAACCCAGGCAGGTATCGGCTAAACCCTTGGGTGGGCGATGCGTTTGGGTCTGAGTCCTTGGGCGACGGTGGGGGTGTTGTGACGACTCCGGTCGCCACAGCTCCCTCTGGACTCTGTTCTCCATCCCATGGTAGGTTCGGTGGGCGATACGTTTGGGACTGGGTCCTTGGGCAACGGTGAGGGGGTGTCGTGACGACTCCGGTCGCCACGGCTCCCTGTGGACTCAGTCCTCCTTCTTTCCTTTTCCCATTTCTTTCAGGGCCATATCAAGATCAGATGGTGGACCTGCACCTAGACACGACCACAGCGCATGTAGTCAGCTGGATCCGGGCCGTATCCAGATCAGATGGAGGACCAGCACCTGTCCCGGAGATGTCCGCAGAGCGATGAAATCAACATTGATTCCATGTGAGAATATTAGATATAATGATTACGACATTGAGTGAGTCCTGATGTTACCTAATTCCAATAGAGTTCAGAATGTCTGTAAATTCCAATGGTGGCCTGCACACAGTAGCCAGCACAAGTCTTAAATGGAATTTTGCACTTACACCAGATAGAGGTCTAGATTCAAATATAATGCTTTTGAAGTGAGGGTGCGTTATGCAACACTGAGTTATACTGAAGTCAGTACTATAAATTACAGCAACACCTCCTTCGTTTCCTATTAGCCGAAGCTCGTGTTTATAACCGTAATCTTTGTAGTTTTTTTTCCCCCCCCGTTCCATGTTTTTAAATGACAAACCGCTCTGTGTGATCGGGGCCTCAGCTTATTGTTTGTTCCCCTGTGATTAATGTGAAAATGATGAAATAAAGTGACTAGAAAGATTTTAAGTGCTGATTACAGCTGTGTTCTTGAAGTAATTAAATAGATTTACGCCCCAATACAGGATACAAGATGAAAGACGAGAGGGCGTGGTTTAAACTAAAACGACTGCGGCGCTTGTGAGTGGAGAAAAACAGAATAAAAGTGTACATGTGTAAAAGGAATAAATAGGGTTATACATGAAATATGTCACTTAAATTAACAGATTAACAAAATGAAGAAAAAACGGTCACAAAAAGGAACCCAATTTCATAGTTGAACAAACGAGTTCGCGGAGAGGAAACGGACGGCAGAAAGCGCGCCCCGTTATTCTTTATTTTACAAAGGCACAACGTTTTGTTTTTATTGTGTGTGTGTATACAAGAGAAACTCTTAGAATGTCTACTTTTATATGAAGTCAATAAAATTGAAAAAGGGTTTTCATGTCTCCAAGGTCCTAAAAAACATGGAGACGGCAGAAAGTGCACCCTGTGCTTTTTCTTAATTTTCAAAACAACAGTGCAAAGCAGGGGTTAGGATAGCGTTGAATTCAGAATGCTGAGCATACTGACTTTGTCGTTTCTTGATCTATTTCAGAACTTCCTCCACCCCTTGGGGACGGTGCCACGACTTCCTGCAGACTGAGTCCTCGGGCCGACGGTTGGGACGGTGTCGTGATGTTCCCGAACGCCATGGTTCCCTGTGGACTCTCTACTGTATTCCATGGTAGGTTTCGGTGGGCGACGTTTGGGACGGTTGGCGAAACCGTGTGGGAAACTCCCTGCGGACTGAGTCCTCCGTCCCATGGAAGGTTCGGTGTGGCGATGGGTCCAGGTTCCTTTTGGCAACTCTATGGAAAATCTATGGAATTTTGCACTTACACCAGATAGAGGTCTAGATTCAAATATAATGCTTTTGAAGTGAGGGTGCGTTATGCAACACTGAGTTATACTGAAGTCAGTTCTATAAATTACAGCCTCTGGACTCAGTTCTCCATCCCATGGTAGGTTCGGTGGGCGATACGTTTGGGACTGGGTCCTTGGGCAACGGTGAGGGGGTGTCGTGACGACTCCGGTCGCCACGGCTCCCTGTGGACTCAGTCCTCCTTCTTTCCTTTTCCCATTTCTTTCAGGGCCATATCAAGATCAGATGGTGGACCTGCACCTAGACACGACCACAGCGCATGTAGTCAGCTGGATCCGGGCCGTATCCAGATCAGATGGAGGACCAGCACCTGTCCCGGAGGTGTCCGCAGAGCGATGAAATCAACATTGATTCCATGTGAGAATATTAGATATAATGATTACGACATTGAGTGAGTCCTGATGTTACCTAATTCCAATAGAGTTCAGAATGTCTGTAAATTCCAATGGTGGCCTGCACACAGTAGCCAGCACAAGTCTTAAATGGAATTTTGCACTTACACCAGATAGAGGTCTAGATTCAAATATAATGCTTTTGAAGTGAGGGTGCGTTATGCAACACTGAGTTATACTGAAGTCAGTACTATAAATTACAGCAACACCTCCTTCGTTTCCTATTAGCCGAAGCTCGTGTTTATAACCGTAATCTTTGTAGTTTTTTTTCCCCCCCCGTTCCATGTTTTTAAATGACAAACCGCTCTGTGTGATCGGGGCCTCAGCTTATTGTTTGTTCCCCTGTGATTAATGTGAAAATGATGAAATAAAGTGACTAGAAAGATTTTAAGTGCTGATTACAGCTGTGTTCTTGAAGTAATTAAATAGATTTACGCCCCAATACAGGATACAAGATGAAAGACGAGAGGGCGTGGTTTAAACTAAAACGACTGCGGCGCTTGTGAGTGGAGAAAAACAGAATAAAAGTGTACATGTGTAAAAGGAATAAATAGGGTTATACATGAAATATGTCACTTAAATGAACAGATTAACAAAATGAAGAAAAAACGGTCACAAAAAGGAACCCAATTTCATAGTTGAACAAACGAGTTCGCGGAGAGGAAACGGACGGCAGAAAGCGCGCCCCGTTATTCTTTATTTTACAAAGGCACAACGTTTTGTTTTTATTGTGTGTGTGTATACAAGAGAAACTCTTAGAATGTCTACTTTTATATGAAGTCAATAAAATTGAAAAAGGGTTTTCATGTCTCCAAGGTCCTAAAAAACATGGAGACGGCAGAAAGTGCACCCTGTGCTTTTTCTTAATTTTCAAAACAACAGTGCAAAGCAGGGGTTAGGTTAGCGTTGAATTCAGAATGCTGAGCATACTGACTTTGTCGTTTCTTGATCTATTTCAGAACTTCCTCCACCCCTTGGGGACGGTGCCACGACTTCCTGCAGACTGAGTCCTCGGGCCGACGGTTGGGACGGTGTCGTGATGTTCCCGAACGCCATGGTTCCCTGTGGACTCTCTACTGTATTCCATGGTAGGTTTCGGTGGGCGACGTTTGGGACGGTTGGCGAAACCGTGTGGGAAACTCCCTGCGGACTGAGTCCTCCGTCCCATGGAAGGTTCGGTGTGGCGATGGGTCCAGGTTCCTTTCGGCAACTCAATGAGGGGTGTTGCAGCTCACTGCGGCTGATTCCTTAGTGCGACAGTTAAGACATTGGGCGCCCACTGTCCCGACCGTTGCCACAGGGAGTCAGTCTGCTGGGAGTTGGACACCCCCCAGGGAGTGCTGAAGGAACCTGGGCGCAGAGCCACCCATGGGTTTTTTGTCGACACCCCCCCCTGGGGTTGCCGCGAAACTGCCTCTGGTCTGATTTCTTGGGCTGATGATTGAGACGGTGGGCGCCCACCGTCCCAGCCGTTGCCTCAAGGAGTCTGGCTGCAGGGAAGTCGCGTCAAACCCAGGCAGGTATCGGCTAAACCCTTGGGTGGGATTGATGCGTTTGGGTCTGAGTCCTTGGGCGACGGTGGGGGTGTTGTGACGACTCCGGTCGCCACAGCTCCCTCTGGACTCTGTTCTCCATCCCATGGTAGGTTCGGTGGGCGATACGTTTGGGACTGGGTCCTTGGGCAACGGTGAGGGGGTGTCGTGACGACTCCGGTCGCCACGGCTCCCTGTGGACTCAGTCCTCCTTCTTTCCTTTTCCCATTTCTTTCAGGGCCATATCAAGATCAGATGGTGGACCTGCACCTAGACACGACCACAGCGCATGTAGTCAGCTGGATCCGGGCCGTATCCAGATCAGATGGAGGACCAGCACCTGTCCCGGAGATGTCCGCAGAGCGATGAAATCAA
The DNA here is from genome assembly GCF_965113295.1 of Leuciscus leuciscus. NCBI lineage: Eukaryota > Metazoa > Chordata > Actinopteri > Cypriniformes > Leuciscidae > Leuciscus > Leuciscus leuciscus. Next base: position 946,936 of record NC_138739.1, on the reverse strand, counting down.
CATTGATTCCATGTGAGAATATTAGATATAATGATTACGACATTGAGTGAGTCCTGATGTTACCTAATTCCAATAGAGTTCAGAATGTCTGTAAATTCCAATGGTGGCCTGCACACAGTAGCCAGCACAAGTCTTAAATGGAATTTTGCACTTACACCAGATAGAGGTCTAGATTCAAATATAATGCTTTTGAAGTGAGGGTGCGTTATGCAACACTGAGTTATACTGAAGTCAGTACTATAAATTACAGCAACACCTCCTTCGTTTCCTATTAGCCGAAGCTCGTGTTTATAACCGTAATCTTTGTAGTTTTTTTTCCCCCCCCGTTCCATGTTTTTAAATGACAAACCGCTCTGTGTGATCGGGGCCTCAGCTTATTGTTTGTTCCCCTGTGATTAATTTGAAAATGATGAAATAAAGTGACTAGAAAGATTTTAAGTGCTGATTACAGCTGTGTTCTTGAAGTAATTAAATAGATTTACGCCCCAATACAGGATACAAGATGAAAGACGAGAGGGCGTGGTTTAAACTAAAACGACTGCGGCGCTTGTGAGTGGAGAAAAACTGAATAAAAGTGTACATGTGTAAAAGGAATAAATAGGGTTATACATGAAATATGTCACTTAAATTAACAGATTAACAAAATGAAGAAAAAACGGTCACAAAAAGGAACCCAATTTCATAGTTGAACAAACGAGTTCGCGGAGAGGAAACGGACGGCAGAAAGCGCGCCCCGTTATTCTTTATTTTACAAAGGCACAACGTTTTGTTTTTATTGTGTGTGTGTATACAAGAGAAACTCTTAGAATGTCTACTTTTATATGAAGTCAATAAAATTGAAAAAGGGTTTTCATGTCTCCAAGGTCCTAAAAAACATGGAGACGGCAGAAAGTGCACCCTGTGCTTTTTCTTAATTTTCAAAACAACAGTGCAAAGCAGGGGTTAGGTTAGCGTTGAATTCAGAATGCTGAGCATACTGACTTTGTCGTTTCTTGATCTATTTCAGAACTTCCTCCACCCCTTGGGGACGGTGCCACGACTTCCTGCAGACTGAGTCCTCGGGCCGACGGTTGGGACGGTGTCGTGATGTTCCCGAACGCCATGGTTCCCTGTGGACTCTCTACTGTATTCCATGGTAGGTTTCGGTGGGCGACGTTTGGGACGGTTGGCGAAACCGTGTGGGAAACTCCCTGCGGACTGAGTCCTCCGTCCCATGGAAGGTTCGGTGTGGCGATGGGTCCAGGTTCCTTTTGGCAACTCTATGGAAAATCTATGGAATTTTGCACTTACACCAGATAGAGGTCTAGATTCAAATATAATGCTTTTGAAGTGAGGGTGCGTTATGCAACACTGAGTTATACTGAAGTCAGTTCTATAAATTACAGCCTCTGGACTCAGTTCTCCATCCCATGGTAGGTTCGGTGGGCGATACGTTTGGGACTGGGTCCTTGGGCAACGGTGAGGGGGTGTCGTGACGACTCCGGTCGCCACGGCTCCCTGTGGACTCAGTCCTCCTTCTTTCCTTTTCCCATTTCTTTCAGGGCCATATCAAGATCAGATGGTGGACCTGCACCTAGACACGACCACAGCGCATGTAGTCAGCTGGATCCGGGCCGTATCCAGATCAGATGGAGGACCAGCACCTGTCCCGGAGGTGTCCGCAGAGCGATGAAATCAACATTGATTCCATGTGAGAATATTAGATATAATGATTACGACATTGAGTGAGTCCTGATGTTACCTAATTCCAATAGAGTTCAGAATGTCTGTAAATTCCAATGGTGGCCTGCACACAGTAGCCAGCACAAGTCTTAAATGGAATTTTGCACTTACACCAGATAGAGGTCTAGATTCAAATATAATGCTTTTGAAGTGAGGGTGCGTTATGCAACACTGAGTTATACTGAAGTCAGTACTATAAATTACAGCAACACCTCCTTCGTTTCCTATTAGCCGAAGCTCGTGTTTATAACCGTAATCTTTGTAGTTTTTTTCCCCCCCCCGTTCCATGTTTTTAAATGACAAACCGCTCTGTGTGATCGGGGCCTCAGCTTATTGTTTGTTCCCCTGTGATTAATGTGAAAATGATGAAATAAAGTGACTAGAAAGATTTTAAGTGCTGATTACAGCTGTGTTCTTGAAGTAATTAAATAGATTTACGCCCCAATACAGGATACAAGATGAAAGACGAGAGGGCGTGGTTTAAACTAAAACGACTGCGGCGCTTGTGAGTGGAGAAAAACAGAATAAAAGTGTACATGTGTAAAAGGAATAAATAGGGTTATACATGAAATATGTCACTTAAATTAACAGATTAACAAAATGAAGAAAAAACGGTCACAAAAAGGAACCCAATTTCATAGTTGAACAAACGAGTTCGCGGAGAGGAAACGGACGGCAGAAAGCGCGCCCCGTTATTCTTTATTTTACAAAGGCACAACGTTTTGTTTTTATTGTGTGTGTGTATACAAGAGAAACTCTTAGAATGTCTACTTTTATATGAAGTCAATAAAATTGAAAAAGGGTTTTCATGTCTCCAAGGTCCTAAAAAACATGGAGACGGCAGAAAGTGCACCCTGTGCTTTTTCTTAATTTTCAAAACAACAGTGCAAAGCAGGGGTTAGGATAGCGTTGAATTCAGAATGCTGAGCATACTGACTTTGTCGTTTCTTGATCTATTTCAGAACTTCCTCCACCCCTTGGGGACGGTGCCACGACTTCCTGCAGACTGAGTCCTCGGGCCGACGGTTGGGACGGTGTCGTGATGTTCCCGAACGCCATGGTTCCCTGTGGACTCTCTACTGTATTCCATGGTAGGTTTCGGTGGGCGACGTTTGGGACGGTTGGCGAAACCGTGTGGGAAACTCCCTGCGGACTGAGTCCTCCGTCCCATGGAAGGTTCGGTGTGGCGATGGGTCCAGGTTCCTTTCGGCAACTCAATGAGGGGTGTTGCAGCTCACTGCGGCTGATTCCTTAGTGCGACAGTTAAGACATTGGGCGCCCACTGTCCCGACCGTTGCCACAGGGAGTCAGTCTGCTGGGAGTTGGACACCCCCCAGGGAGTGCTGAAGGAACCTGGGCGCAGAGCCACCCATGGGTTTTTTGTCGACACCCCCCCCTGGGGTTGCCGCGAAACTGCCTCTGGTCTGATTTCTTGGGCTGATGATTGAGACGGTGGGCGCCCACCGTCCCAGCCGTTGCCTCAAGGAGTCTGGCTGCAGGGAAGTCGCGTCAAACCCAGGCAGGTATCGGCTAAACCCTTGGGTGGGCGATGCGTTTGGGTCTGAGTCCTTGGGCGACGGTGGGGGTGTTGTGACGACTCCGGTCGCCACAGCTCCCTCTGGACTCTGTTCTCCATCCCATGGTAGGTTCGGTGGGCGATACGTTTGGGACTGGGTCCTTGGGCAACGGTGAGGGGGTGTCGTGACGACTCCGGTCGCCACGGCTCCCTGTGGACTCAGTCCTCCTTCTTTCCTTTTCCCATTTCTTTCAGGGCCATATCAAGATCAGATGGTGGACCTGCACCTAGACACGACCACAGCGCATGTAGTCAGCTGGATCCGGGCCGTATCCAGATCAGATGGAGGACCAGCACCTGTCCCGGAGGTGTCCGCAGAGCGATGAAATCAACATTGATTCCATGTGAGAATATTAGATATAATGATTACGACATTGAGTGAGTCCTGATGTTACCTAATTCCAATAGAGTTCAGAATGTCTGTAAATTCCAATGGTGGCCTGCACACAGTAGCCAGCACAAGTCTTAAATGGAATTTTGCACTTACACCAGATAGAGGTCTAGATTCAAATATAATGCTTTTGAAGTGAGGGTGCGTTATGCAACACTGAGTTATACTGAAGTCAGTACTATAAATTACAGCAACACCTCCTTCGTTTCCTATTAGCCGAAGCTCGTGTTTATAACCGTAATCTTTGTAGTTTTTTTCCCCCCCCCGTTCCATGTTTTTAAATGACAAACCGCTCTGTGTGATCGGGGCCTCAGCTTATTGTTTGTTCCCCTGTGATTAATGTGAAAATGATGAAATAAAGTGACTAGAAAGATTTTAAGTGCTGATTACAGCTGTGTTCTTGAAGTAATTAAATAGATTTACGCCCCAATACAGGATACAAGATGAAAGACGAGAGGGCGTGGTTTAAACTAAAACGACTGCGGCGCTTGTGAGTGGAGAAAAACAGAATAAAAGTGTACATGTGTAAAAGGAATAAATAGGGTTATACATGAAATATGTCACTTAAATTAACAGATTAACAAAATGAAGAAAAAACGGTCACAAAAAGGAACCCAATTTCATAGTTGAACAAACGAGTTCGCGGAGAGGAAACGGACGGCAGAAAGCGCGCCCCGTTATTCTTTATTTTACAAAGGCACAACGTTTTGTTTTTATTGTGTGTGTGTATACAAGAGAAACTCTTAGAATGTCTACTTTTATATGAAGTCAATAAAATTGAAAAAGGGTTTTCATGTCTCCAAGGTCCTAAAAAACATGGAGACGGCAGAAAGTGCACCCTGTGCTTTTTCTTAATTTTCAAAACAACAGTGCAAAGCAGGGGTTAGGATAGCGTTGAATTCAGAATGCTGAGCATACTGACTTTGTCGTTTCTTGATCTATTTCAGAACTTCCTCCACCCCTTGGGGACGGTGCCACGACTTCCTGCAGACTGAGTCCTCGGGCCGACGGTTGGGACGGTGTCGTGATGTTCCCGAACGCCATGGTTCCCTGTGGACTCTCTACTGTATTCCATGGTAGGTTTCGGTGGGCGACGTTTGGGACGGTTGGCGAAACCGTGTGGGAAACTCCCTGCGGACTGAGTCCTCCGTCCCATGGAAGGTTCGGTGTGGCGATGGGTCCAGGTTCCTTTCGGCAACTCAATGAGGGGTGTTGCAGCTCACTGCGGCTGATTCCTTAGTGCGACAGTTAAGACATTGGGCGCCCACTGTCCCGACCGTTGCCACAGGGAGTCAGTCTGCTGGGAGTTGGACACCCCCCAGGGAGTGCTGAAGGAACCTGGGCGCAGAGCCACCCATGGGTTTTTTGTCGACACCCCCCCCTGGGGTTGCCGCGAAACTGCCTCTGGTCTGATTTCTTGGGCTGATGATTGAGACGGTGGGCGCCCACCGTCCCAGCCGTTGCCTCAAGGAGTCTGGCTGCAGGGAAGTCGCGTCAAACCCAGGCAGGTATCGGCTAAACCCTTGGGTGGGCGATGCGTTTGGGTCTGAGTCCTTGGGCGACGGTGGGGGTGTTGTGACGACTCCGGTCGCCACAGCTCCCTCTGGACTCTGTTCTCCATCCCATGGTAGGTTCGGTGGGCGATACGTTTGGGACTGGGTCCTTGGGCAACGGTGAGGGGGTGTCGTGACGACTCCGGTCGCCACGGCTCCCTGTGGACTCAGTCCTCCTTCTTTCCTTTTCCCATTTCTTTCAGGGCCATATCAAGATCAGATGGTGGACCTGCACCTAGACACGACCACAGCGCATGTAGTCAGCTGGATCCGGGCCGTATCCAGATCAGATGGAGGACCAGCACCTGTCCCGGAGGTGTCCGCAGAGCGATGAAATCAACATTGATTCCATGTGAGAATATTAGATATAATGATTACGACATTGAGTGAGTCCTGATGTTACCTAATTCCAATAGAGTTCAGAATGTCTGTAAATTCCAATGGTGGCCTGCACACAGTAGCCAGCACAAGTCTTAAATGGAATTTTGCACTTACACCAGATAGAGGTCTAGATTCAAATATAATGCTTTTGAAGTGAGGGTGCGTTATGCAACACTGAGTTATACTGAAGTCAGTACTATAAATTACAGCAACACCTCCTTCGTTTCCTATTAGCCGAAGCTCGTGTTTATAACCGTAATCTTTGTAGTTTTTTTCCCCCCCCCGTTCCATGTTTTTAAATGACAAACCGCTCTGTGTGATCGGGGCCTCAGCTTATTGTTTGTTCCCCTGTGATTAATGTGAAAATGATGAAATAAAGTGACTAGAAAGATTTTAAGTGCTGATTACAGCTGTGTTCTTGAAGTAATTAAATAGATTTACGCCCCAATACAGGATACAAGATGAAAGACGAGAGGGCGTGGTTTAAACTAAAACGACTGCGGCGCTTGTGAGTGGAGAAAAACAGAATAAAAGTGTACATGTGTAAAAGGAATAAATAGGGTTATACATGAAATATGTCACTTAAATGAACAGATTAACAAAATGAAGAAAAAACGGTCACAAAAAGGAACCCAATTTCATAGTTGAACAAACGAGTTCGCGGAGAGGAAACGGACGGCAGAAAGCGCGCCCCGTTATTCTTTATTTTACAAAGGCACAACGTTTTGTTTTTATTGTGTGTGTGTATACAAGAGAAACTCTTAGAATGTCTACTTTTATATGAAGTCAATAAAATTGAAAAAGGGTTTTCATGTCTCCAAGGTCCTAAAAAACATGGAGACGGCAGAAAGTGCACCCTGTGCTTTTTCTTAATTTTCAAAACAACAGTGCAAAGCAGGGGTTAGGTTAGCGTTGAATTCAGAATGCTGAGCATACTGACTTTGTCGTTTCTTGATCTATTTCAGAACTTCCTCCACCCCTTGGGGACGGTGCCACGACTTCCTGCAGACTGAGTCCTCGGGCCGACGGTTGGGACGGTGTCGTGATGTTCCCGAACGCCATGGTTCCCTGTGGACTCTCTACTGTATTCCATGGTAGGTTTCGGTGGGCGACGTTTGGGACGGTTGGCGAAACCGTGTGGGAAACTCCCTGCGGACTGAGTCCTCCGTCCCATGGAAGGTTCGGTGTGGCGATGGGTCCAGGTTCCTTTCGGCAACTCAATGAGGGGTGTTGCAGCTCACTGCGGCTGATTCCTTAGTGCGACAGTTAAGACATTGGGCGCCCACTGTCCCGACCGTTGCCACAGGGAGTCAGTCTGCTGGGAGTTGGACACCCCCCAGGGAGTGCTGAAGGAACCTGGGCGCAGAGCCACCCATGGGTTTTTTGTCGACACCCCCCCCTGGGGTTGCCGCGAAACTGCCTCTGGTCTGATTTCTTGGGCTGATGATTGAGACGGTGGGCGCCCACCGTCCCAGCCGTTGCCTCAAGGAGTCTGGCTGCAGGGAAGTCGCGTCAAACCCAGGCAGGTATCGGCTAAACCCTTGGGTGGGATTGATGCGTTTGGGTCTGAGTCCTTGGGCGACGGTGGGGGTGTTGTGACGACTCCGGTCGCCACAGCTCCCTCTGGACTCTGTTCTCCATCCCATGGTAGGTTCGGTGGGCGATACGTTTGGGACTGGGTCCTTGGGCAACGGTGAGGGGGTGTCGTGACGACTCCGGTCGCCACGGCTCCCTGTGGACTCAGTCCTCCTTCTTTCCTTTTCCCATTTCTTTCAGGGCCATATCAAGATCAGATGGTGGACCTGCACCTAGACACGACCACAGCGCATGTAGTCAGCTGGATCCGGGCCGTATCCAGATCAGATGGAGGACCAGCACCTGTCCCGGAGATGTCCGCAGAGCGATGAAATCAACATTGATTCCATGTGAGAATATTAGATATAATGATTACGACATTGAGTGAGTCCTGATGTTACCTAATTCCAATAGAGTTCAGAATGTCTGTAAATTCCAATGGTGGCCTGCACACAGTAGCCAGCACAAGTCTTAAATGGAATTTTGCACTTACACCAGATAGAGGTCTAGATTCAAATATAATGCTTTTGAAGTGAGGGTGCGTTATGCAACACTGAGTTATACTGAAGTCAATACTATAAATTACAGCAACACCTCCTTCGTTTCCTATTAGCCGAAGCTCGTGTTTATAACCGTAATCTTTGTAGTTTTTTTTCCCCCCCCGTTCCATGTTTTTAAATGACAAACCGCTCTGTGTGATCGGGGCCTCAGCTTATTGTTTGTTCCCCTGTGATTAATGTGAAAATGATGAAATAAAGTGACTAGAAAGATTTTAAGTGCTGATTACAGCTGTGTTCTTGAAGTAATTAAATAGATTTACGCCCCAATACAGGATACAAGATGAAAGACGAGAGGGCGTGGTTTAAACTAAAACGACTGCGGCGCTTGTGAGTGGAGAAAAACTGAATAAAAGTGTACATGTGTAAAAGGAATAAATAGGGTTATACATGAAATATGTCACTTAAATTAACAGATTAACAAAATGAAGAAAAAACGGTCACAAAAAGGAACCCAATTTCATAGTTGAACAAACGAGTTCGCGGAGAGGAAACGGACGGCAGAAAACGCGCCCCGTTATTCTTTATTTTACAAAGGCACAACGTTTTGTTTTTATTGTGTGTGTGTATACAAGAGAAACTCTTAGAATGTCTACTTTTATATGAAGTCAATAAAATTGAAAAAGGGTTTTCATGTCTCCAAGGTCCTAAAAAACATGGAGACGGCAGAAAGTGCACCCTGTGCTTTTTCTTAATTTTCAAAACAACAGTGCAAAGCAGGGGTTAGGATAGCGTTGAATTCAGAATGCTGAGCATACTGACTTTGTCGTTTCTTGATCTATTTCAGAACTTCCTCCACCCCTTGGGGACGGTGCCACGACTTCCTGCAGACTGAGTCCTCGGGCCGACGGTTGGGACGGTGTCGTGATGTTCCCGAACGCCATGGTTCCCTGTGGACTCTCTACTGTATTCCATGGTAGGTTTCGGTGGGCGACGTTTGGGACGGTTGGCGAAACCGTGTGGGAAACTCCCTGCGGACTGAGTCCTCCGTCCCATGGAAGGTTCGGTGTGGCGATGGGTCCAGGTTCCTTTCGGCAACTCAATGAGGGGTGTTGCAGCTCACTGCGGCTGATTCCTTAGTGCGACAGTTAAGACATTGGGCGCCCACTGTCCCGACCGTTGCCACAGGGAGTCAGTCTGCTGGGAGTTGGACACCCCCCAGGGAGTGCTGAAGGAACCTGGGCGCAGAGCCACCCATGGGTTTTTTGTCGACACCCCCCCCTGGGGTTGCCGCGAAACTGCCTCTGGTCTGATTTCTTGGGCTGATGATTGAGACGGTGGGCGCCCACCGTCCCAGCCGTTGCCTCAAGGAGTCTGGCTGCAGGGAAGTCGCGTCAAACCCAGGCAGGTATCGGCTAAACCCTTGGGTGGGCGATGCGTTTGGGTCTGAGTCCTTGGGCGACGGTGGGGGTGTTGTGACGACTCCGGTCGCCACAGCTCCCTCTGGACTCTGTTCTCCATCCCATGGTAGGTTCGGTGGGCGATACGTTTGGGACTGGGTCCTTGGGCAACGGTGAGGGGGTGTCGTGACGACTCCGGTCGCCACGGCTCCCTGTGGACTCAGTCCTCCTTCTTTCCTTTTCCCATTTCTTTCAGGGCCATATCAAGATCAGATGGTGGACCTGCACCTAGACACGACCACAGCGCATGTAGTCAGCTGGATCCGGGCCGTATCCAGATCAGATGGAGGACCAGCACCTGTCCCGGAGATGTCCGCAGAGCGATGAAATCAACATTGATTCCATGTGAGAATATTAGATATAATGATTACGACATTGAGTGAGTCCTGATGTTACCTAATTCCAATAGAGTTCAGAATGTCTGTAAATTCCAATGGTGGCCTGCACACAGTAGCCAGCACAAGTCTTAAATGGAATTTTGCACTTACACCAGATAGAGGTCTAGATTCAAATATAATGCTTTTGAAGTGAGGGTGCGTTATGCAACACTGAGTTATACTGAAGTCAGTACTATAAATTACAGCAACACCTCCTTCGTTTCCTATTAGCCGAAGCTCGTGTTTATAACCGTAATCTTTGTAGTTTTTTTTCCCCCCCCGTTCCATGTTTTTAAATGACAAACCGCTCTGTGTGATCGGGGCCTCAGCTTATTGTTTGTTCCCCTGTGATTAATGTGAAAATGATGAAATAAAGTGACTAGAAAGATTTTAAGTGCTGATTACAGCTGTGTTCTTGAAGTAATTAAATAGATTTACGCCCCAATACAGGATACAAGATGAAAGACGAGAGGGCGTGGTTTAAACTAAAACGACTGCGGCGCTTGTGAGTGGAGAAAAACAGAATAAAAGTGTACATGTGTAAAAGGAATAAATAGGGTTATACATGAAATATGTCACTTAAATTAACAGATTAACAAAATGAAGAAAAAACGGTCACAAAAAGGAACCCAATTTCATAGTTGAACAAACGAGTTCGCGGAGAGGAAACGGACGGCAGAAAGCGCGCCCCGTTATTCTTTATTTTACAAAGGCACAACGTTTTGTTTTTATTGTGTGTGTGTATACAAGAGAAACTCTTAGAATGTCTACTTTTATATGAAGTCAATAAAATTGAAAAAGGGTTTTCATGTCTCCAAGGTCCTAAAAAACATGGAGACGGCAGAAAGTGCACCCTGTGCTTTTTCTTAATTTTCAAAACAACAGTGCAAAGCAGGGGTTAGGATAGCGTTGAATTCAGAATGCTGAGCATACTGACTTTGTCGTTTCTTGATCTATTTCAGAACTTCCTCCACCCCTTGGGGACGGTGCCACGACTTCCTGCAGACTGAGTCCTCGGGCCGACGGTTGGGACGGTGTCGTGATGTTCCCGAACGCCATGGTTCCCTGTGGACTCTCTACTGTATTCCATGGTAGGTTTCGGTGGGCGACGTTTGGGACGGTTGGCGAAACCGTGTGGGAAACTCCCTGCGGACTGAGTCCTCCGTCCCATGGAAGGTTCGGTGTGGCGATGGGTCCAGGTTCCTTTTGGCAACTCTATGGAAAATCTATGGAATTTTGCACTTACACCAGATAGAGGTCTAGATTCAAATATAATGCTTTTGAAGTGAGGGTGCGTTATGCAACACTGAGTTATACTGAAGTCAGTTCTATAAATTACAGCCTCTGGACTCAGTTCTCCATCCCATGGTAGGTTCGGTGGGCGATACGTTTGGGACTGGGTCCTTGGGCAACGGTGAGGGGGTGTCGTGACGACTCCGGTCGCCACGGCTCCCTGTGGACTCAGTCCTCCTTCTTTCCTTTTCCCATTTCTTTCAGGGCCATATCAAGATCAGATGGTGGACCTGCACCTAGACACGACCACAGCGCATGTAGTCAGCTGGATCCGGGCCGTATCCAGATCAGATGGAGGACCAGCACCTGTCCCGGAGGTGTCCGCAGAGCGATGAAATCAACATTGATTCCATGTGAGAATATTAGATATAATGATTACGACATTGAGTGAGTCCTGATGTTACCTAATTCCAATAGAGTTCAGAATGTCTGTAAATTCCAATGGTGGCCTGCACACAGTAGCCAGCACAAGTCTTAAATGGAATTTTGCACTTACACCAGATAGAGGTCTAGATTCAAATATAATGCTTTTGAAGTGAGGGTGCGTTATGCAACACTGAGTTATACTGAAGTCAGTACTATAAATTACAGCAACACCTCCTTCGTTTCCTATTAGCCGAAGCTCGTGTTTATAACCGTAATCTTTGTAGTTTTTTTTCCCCCCCCGTTCCATGTTTTTAAATGACAAACCGCTCTGTGTGATCGGGGCCTCAGCTTATTGTTTGTTCCCCTGTGATTAATGTGAAAATGATGAAATAAAGTGACTAGAAAGATTTTAAGTGCTGATTACAGCTGTGTTCTTGAAGTAATTAAATAGATTTACGCCCCAATACAGGATACAAGATGAAAGACGAGAGGGCGTGGTTTAAACTAAAACGACTGCGGCGCTTGTGAGTGGAGAAAAACAGAATAAAAGTGTACATGTGTAAAAGGAATAAATAGGGTTATACATGAAATATGTCACTTAAATTAACAGATTAACAAAATGAAGAAAAAACGGTCACAAAAAGGAACCCAATTTCATAGTTGAACAAACGAGTTCGCGGAGAGGAAACGGACGGCAGAAAGCGCGCCCCGTTATTCTTTATTTTACAAAGGCACAACGTTTTGTTTTTATTGTGTGTGTGTATACAAGAGAAACTCTTAGAATGTCTACTTTTATATGAAGTCAATAAAATTGAAAAAGGGTTTTCATGTCTCCAAGGTCCTAAAAAACATGGAGACGGCAGAAAGTGCACCCTGTGCTTTTTCTTAATTTTCAAAACAACAGTGCAAAGCAGGGGTTAGGTTAGCGTTGAATTCAGAATGCTGAGCATACTGACTTTGTCGTTTCTTGATCTATTTCAGAACTTCCTCCACCCCTTGGGGACGGTGCCACGACTTCCTGCAGACTGAGTCCTCGGGCCGACGGTTGGGACGGTGTCGTGATGTTCCCGAACGCCATGGTTCCCTGTGGACTCTCTACTGTATTCCATGGTAGGTTTCGGTGGGCGACGTTTGGGACGGTTGGCGAAACCGTGTGGGAAACTCCCTGCGGACTGAGTCCTCCGTCCCATGGAAGGTTCGGTGTGGCGATGGGTCCAGGTTCCTTTCGGCAACTCAATGAGGGGTGTTGCAGCTCACTGCGGCTGATTCCTTAGTGCGACAGTTAAGACATTGGGCGCCCACTGTCCCGACCGTTGCCACAGGGAGTCAGTCTGCTGGGAGTTGGACACCCCCCAGGGAGTGCTGAAGGAACCTGGGCGCAGAGCCACCCATGGGTTTTTTGTCGACACCCCCCCCTGGGGTTGCCGCGAAACTGCCTCTGGTCTGATTTCTTGGGCTGATGATTGAGACGGTGGGCGCCCACCGTCCCAGCCGTTGCCTCAAGGAGTCTGGCTGCAGGGAAGTCGCGTCAAACCCAGGCAGGTATCGGCTAAACCCTTGGGTGGGATTGATGCGTTTGGGTCTGAGTCCTTGGGCGACGGTGGGGGTGTTGTGACGACTCCGGTCGCCACAGCTCCCTCTGGACTCTGTTCTCCATCCCATGGTAGGTTCGGTGGGCGATACGTTTGGGACTGGGTCCTTGGGCAACGGTGAGGGGGTGTCGTGACGACTCCGGTCGCCACGGCTCCCTGTGGACTCAGTCCTCCTTCTTTCCTTTTCCCATTTCTTTCAGGGCCATATCAAGATCAGATGGTGGACCTGCACCTAGACACGACCACAGCGCATGTAGTCAGCTGGATCCGGGCCGTATCCAGATCAGATGGAGGACCAGCACCTGTCCCGGAGATGTCCGCAGAGCGATGAAATCAACATTGATTCCATGTGAGAATATTAGATATAATGATTACGACATTGAGTGAGTCCTGATGTTACCTAATTCCAATAGAGTTCAGAATGTCTGTAAATTCCAATGGTGGCCTGCACACAGTAGCCAGCACAAGTCTTAAATGGAATTTTGCACTTACACCAGATAGAGGTCTAGATTCAAATATAATGCTTTTGAAGTGAGGGTGCGTTATGCAACACTGAGTTATACTGAAGTCAGTACTATAAATTACAGCAACACCTCCTTCGTTTCCTATTAGCCGAAGCTCGTGTTTATAACCGTAATCTTTGTAGTTTTTTTCCCCCCCCCGTTCCATGTTTTTAAATGACAAACCGCTCTGTGTGATCGGGGCCTCAGCTTATTGTTTGTTCCCCTGTGATTAATGTGAAAATGATGAAATAAAGTGACTAGAAAGATTTTAAGTGCTGATTACAGCTGTGTTCTTGAAGTAATTAAATAGATTTACGCCCCAATACAGGATACAAGATGAAAGACGAGAGGGCGTGGTTTAAACTAAAACGACTGCGCCGCTTGTGAGTGGAGAAAATCAGAATAAAAGTGTACATGTGTAAAAGGAATAAATAGGGTTATACATGAAATATGTCACTTAAATTAACAGATTAACAAAATGAAGAAAAAACGGTCACAAAAAGGAACCCAATTTCATAGTTGAACAAACGAGTTCGCGGAGAGGAAACGGACGGCAGAAAGCGCGCCCCGTTATTCTTTATTTTACAAAGGCACAACGTTTTGTTTTTATTGTGTGTGTGTATACAAGAGAAACTCTTAGAATGTCTACTTTTATATGAAGTCAATAAAATTGAAAAAGGGTTTTCATGTCTCCAAGGTCCTAAAAAACATGGAGACGGCAGAAAGTGCACCCTGTGCTTTTTCTTAATTTTCAAAACAACAGTGCAAAGCAGGGGTTAGGATAGCGTTGAATTCAGAATGCTGAGCATACTGACTTTGTCGTTTCTTGATCTATTTCAGAACTTCCTCCACCCCTTGGGGACGGTGCCACGACTTCCTGCAGACTGAGTCCTCGGGCCGACGGTTGGGACGGTGTCGTGATGTTCCCGAACGCCATGGTTCCCTGTGGACTCTCTACTGTATTCCATGGTAGGTTTCGGTGGGCGACGTTTGGGACGGTTGGCGAAACCGTGTGGGAAACTCCCTGCGGACTGAGTCCTCCGTCCCATGGAAGGTTCGGTGTGGCGATGGGTCCAGGTTCCTTTCGGCAACTCAATGAGGGGTGTTGCAGCTCACTGCGGCTGATTCCTTAGTGCGACAGTTAAGACATTGGGCGCCCACTGTCCCGACCGTTGCCACAGGGAGTCAGTCTGCTGGGAGTTGGACACCCCCCAGGGAGTGCTGAAGGAACCTGGGCGCAGAGCCACCCATGGGTTTTTTGTCGACACCCCCCCCCTGGGGTTGCCGCGAAACTGCCTCTGGTCTGATTTCTTGGGCTGATGATTGAGACGGTGGGCGCCCACCGTCCCAGCCGTTGCCTCAAGGAGTCTGGCTGCAGGGAAGTCGCGTCAAACCCAGGCAGGTATCGGCTAAACCCTTGGGTGGGCGATGCGTTTGGGTCTGAGTCCTTGGGCGACGGTGGGGGTGTTGTGACGACTCCGGTCGCCACAGCTCCCTCTGGACTCTGTTCTCCATCCCATGGTAGGTTCGGTGGGCGATACGTTTGGGACTGGGTCCTTGGGCAACGGTGAGGGGGTGTCGTGACGACTCCGGTCGCCACGGCTCCCTGTGGACTCAGTCCTCCTTCTTTCCTTTTCCCATTTCTTTCAGGGCCATATCAAGATCAGATGGTGGACCTGCACCTAGACACGACCACAGCGCATGTAGTCAGCTGGATCCGGGCCGTATCCAGATCAGATGGAGGACCAGCACCTGTCCCGGAGGTGTCCGCAGAGCGATGAAATCAACATTGATTCCATGTGAGAATATTAGATATAATGATTACGACATTGAGTGAGTCCTGATGTTACCTAATTCCAATAGAGTTCAGAATGTCTGTAAATTCCAATGGTGGCCTGCACACAGTAGCCAGCACAAGTCTTAAATGGAATTTTGCACTTACACCAGATAGAGGTCTAGATTCAAATATAATGCTTTTGAAGTGAGGGTGCGTTATGCAACACTGAGTTATACTGAAGTCAGTACTATAAATTACAGCAACACCTCCTTCGTTTCCTATTAGCCGAAGCTCGTGTTTATAACCGTAATCTTTGTAGTTTTTTTCCCCCCCCCGTTCCATGTTTTTAAATGACAAACCGCTCTGTGTGATCGGGGCCTCAGCTTATTGTTTGTTCCCCTGTGATTAATGTGAAAATGATGAAATAAAGTGACTAGAAAGATTTTAAGTGCTGATTACAGCTGTGTTCTTGAAGTAATTAAATAGATTTACGCCCCAATACAGGATACAAGATGAAAGACGAGAGGGCGTGGTTTAAACTAAAACGACTGCGGCGCTTGTGAGTGGAGAAAAACAGAATAAAAGTGTACATGTGTAAAAGGAATAAATAGGGTTATACATGAAATATGTCACTTAAATTAACAGATTAACAAAATGAAGAAAAAACGGTCACAAAAAGGAACCCAATTTCATAGTTGAACAAACGAGTTCGCGGAGAGGAAACGGACGGCAGAAAGCGCGCCCCGTTATTCTTTATTTTACAAAGGCACAACGTTTTGTTTTTATTGTGTGTGTGTATACAAGAGAAACTCTTAGAATGTCTACTTTTATATGAAGTCAATAAAATTGAAAAAGGGTTTTCATGTCTCCAAGGTCCTAAAAAACATGGAGACGGCAGAAAGTGCACCCTGTGCTTTTTCTTAATTTTCAAAACAACAGTGCAAAGCAGGGGTTAGGATAGCGTTGAATTCAGAATGCTGAGCATACTGACTTTGTCGTTTCTTGATCTATTTCAGAACTTCCTCCACCCCTTGGGGACGGTGCCACGACTTCCTGCAGACTGAGTCCTCGGGCCGACGGTTGGGACGGTGTCGTGATGTTCCCGAACGCCATGGTTCCCTGTGGACTCTCTACTGTATTCCATGGTAGGTTTCGGTGGGCGACGTTTGGGACGGTTGGCGAAACCGTGTGGGAAACTCCCTGCGGACTGAGTCCTCCGTCCCATGGAAGGTTCGGTGTGGCGATGGGTCCAGGTTCCTTTCGGCAACTCAATGAGGGGTGTTGCAGCTCACTGCGGCTGATTCCTTAGTGCGACAGTTAAGACATTGGGCGCCCACTGTCCCGACCGTTGCCACAGGGAGTCAGTCTGCTGGGAGTTGGACACCCCCCAGGGAGTGCTGAAGGAACCTGGGCGCAGAGCCACCCATGGGTTTTTTGTCGACACCCCCCCCTGGGGTTGCCGCGAAACTGCCTCTGGTCTGATTTCTTGGGCTGATGATTGAGACGGTGGGCGCCCACCGTCCCAGCCGTTGCCTCAAGGAGTCTGGCTGCAGGGAAGTCGCGTCAAACCCAGGCAGGTATCGGCTAAACCCTTGGGTGGGCGATGCGTTTGGGTCTGAGTCCTTGGGCGACGGTGGGGGTGTTGTGAGGACTCCGGTCGCCACAGCTCCCTCTGGACTCTGTTCTCCATCCCATGGTAGGTTCGGTGGGCGATACGTTTGGGACTGGGTCCTTGGGCAACGGTGAGGGGGTGTCGTGACGACTCCGGTCGCCACGGCTCCCTGTGGACTCAGTCCTCCTTCTTTCCTTTTCCCATTTCTTTCAGGGCCATATCAAGATCAGATGGTGGACCTGCACCTAGACACGACCACAGCGCATGTAGTCAGCTGGATCCGGGCCGTATCCAGATCAGATGGAGGACCAGCACCTGTCCCGGAGGTGTCCGCAGAGCGATGAAATCAACATTGATTCCATGTGAGAATATTAGATATAATGATTACGACATTGAGTGAGTCCTGATGTTACCTAATTCCAATAGAGTTCAGAATGTCTGTAAATTCCAATGGTGGCCTGCACACAGTAGCCAGCACAAGTCTTAAATGGAATTTTGCACTTACACCAGATAGAGGTCTAGATTCAAATATAATGCTTTTGAAGTGAGGGTGCGTTATGCAACACTGAGTTATACTGAAGTCAGTACTATAAATTACAGCAACACCTCCTTCGTTTCCTATTAGCCGAAGCTCGTGTTTATAACCGTAATCTTTGTAGTTTTCCCCCCCCCCCCGTTCCATGTTTTTAAATGACAAACCGCTCTGTGTGATCGGGGCCTCAGCTTATTGTTTGTTCCCCTGTGATTAATGTGAAAATGATGAAATAAAGTGACTAGAAAGATTTTAAGTGCTGATTACAGCTGTGTTCTTGAAGTAATTAAATAGATTTACGCCCCAATACAGGATACAAGATGAAAGACGAGAGGGCGTGGTTTAAACTAAAACGACTGCGGCGCTTGTGAGTGGAGAAAAACAGAATAAAAGTGTACATGTGTAAAAGGAATAAATAGGGTTATACATGAAATATGTCACTTAAATTAACAGATTAACAAAATGAAGAAAAAACGGTCACAAAAAGGAACCCAATTTCATAGTTGAACAAACGAGTTCGCGGAGAGGAAACGGACGGCAGAAAGCGCGCCCCGTTATTCTTTATTTTACAAAGGCACAACGTTTTGTTTTTATTGTGTGTGTGTATACAAGAGAAACTCTTAGAATGTCTACTTTTATATGAAGTCAATAAAATTGAAAAAGGGTTTTCATGTCTCCAAGGTCCTAAAAAACATGGAGACGGCAGAAAGTGCACCCTGTGCTTTTTCTTAATTTTCAAAACAACAGTGCAAAGCAGGGGTTAGGATAGCGTTGAATTCAGAATGCTGAGCATACTGACTTTGTCGTTTCTTGATCTATTTCAGAACTTCCTCCACCCCTTGGGGACGGTGCCACGACTTCCTGCAGACTGAGTCCTCGGGCCGACGGTTGGGACGGTGTCGTGATGTTCCCGAACGCCATGGTTCCCTGTGGACTCTCTACTGTATTCCATGGTAGGTTTCGGTGGGCGACGTTTGGGACGGTTGGCGAAACCGTGTGGGAAACTCCCTGCGGACTGAGTCCTCCGTCCCATGGAAGGTTCGGTGTGGCGATGGGTCCAGGTTCCTTTCGGCAACTCAATGAGGGGTGTTGCAGCTCACTGCGGCTGATTCCTTAGTGCGACAGTTAAGACATTGGGCGCCCACTGTCCCGACCGTTGCCACAGGGAGTCAGTCTGCTGGGAGTTGGACACCCCCCAGGGAGTGCTGAAGGAACCTGGGCGCAGAGCCACCCATGGGTTTTTTGTCGACACCCCCCCCTGGGGTTGCCGCGAAACTGCCTCTGGTCTGATTTCTTGGGCTGATGATTGAGACGGTGGGCGCCCACCGTCCCAGCCGTTGCCTCAAGGAGTCTGGCTGCAGGGAAGTCGCGTCAAACCCAGGCAGGTATCGGCTAAACCCTTGGGTGGGCGATGCGTTTGGGTCTGAGTCCTTGGGCGACGGTGGGGGTGTTGTGACGACTCCGGTCGCCACAGCTCCCTCTGGACTCTGTTCTCCATCCCATGGTAGGTTCGGTGGGCGATACGTTTGGGACTGGGTCCTTGGGCAACGGTGAGGGGGTGTCGTGACGACTCCGGTCGCCACGGCTCCCTGTGGACTCAGTCCTCCTTCTTTCCTTTTCCCATTTCTTTCAGGGCCATATCAAGATCAGATGGTGGACCTGCACCTAGACACGACCACAGCGCATGTAGTCAGCTGGATCCGGGCCGTATCCAGATCAGATGGAGGACCAGCACCTGTCCCGGAGGTGTCCGCAGAGCGATGAAATCAACATTGATTCCATGTGAGAATATTAGATATAATGATTACGACATTGAGTGAGTCCTGATGTTACCTAATTCCAATAGAGTTCAGAATGTCTGTAAATTCCAATGGTGGCCTGCACACAGTAGCCAGCACAAGTCTTAAATGGAATTTTGCACTTACACCAGATAGAGGTCTAGATTCAAATATAATGCTTTTGAAGTGAGGGTGCGTTATGCAACACTGAGTTATACTGAAGTCAGTACTATAAATTACAGCAACACCTCCTTCGTTTCCTATTAGCCGAAGCTCGTGTTTATAACCGTAATCTTTGTAGTTTTTTTCCCCCCCCCGTTCCATGTTTTTAAATGACAAACCGCTCTGTGTGATCGGGGCCTCAGCTTATTGTTTGTTCCCCTGTGATTAATGTGAAAATGATGAAATAAAGTGACTAGAAAGATTTTAAGTGCTGATTACAGCTGTGTTCTTGAAGTAATTAAATAGATTTACGCCCCAATACAGGATACAAGATGAAAGACGAGAGGGCGTGGTTTAAACTAAAACGACTGCGCCGCTTGTGAGTGGAGAAAAACAGAATAAAAGTGTACATGTGTAAAAGGAATAAATAGGGTTATACATGAAATATGTCACTTAAATTAACAGATTAACAAAATGAAGAAAAAACGGTCACAAAAAGGAACCCAATTTCATAGTTGAACAAACGAGTTCGCGGAGAGGAAACGGACGGCAGAAAGCGCGCCCCGTTATTCTTTATTTTACAAAGGCACAACGTTTTGTTTTTATTGTGTGTGTGTATACAAGAGAAACTCTTAGAATGTCTACTTTTATATGAAGTCAATAAAATTGAAAAAGGGTTTTCATGTCTCCAAGGTCCTAAAAAACATGGAGACGGCAGAAAGTGCACCCTGTGCTTTTTCTTAATTTTCAAAACAACAGTGCAAAGCAGGGGTTAGGATAGCGTTGAATTCAGAATGCTGAGCATACTGACTTTGTCGTTTCTTGATCTATTTCAGAACTTCCTCCACCCCTTGGGGACGGTGCCACGACTTCCTGCAGACTGAGTCCTCGGGCCGACGGTTGGGACGGTGTCGTGATGTTCCCGAACGCCATGGTTCCCTGTGGACTCTCTACTGTATTCCATGGTAGGTTTCGGTGGGCGACGTTTGGGACGGTTGGCGAAACCGTGTGGGAAACTCCCTGCGGACTGAGTCCTCCGTCCCATGGAAGGTTCGGTGTGGCGATGGGTCCAGGTTCCTTTCGGCAACTCAATGAGGGGTGTTGCAGCTCACTGCGGCTGATTCCTTAGTGCGACAGTTAAGACATTGGGCGCCCACTGTCCCGACCGTTGCCACAGGGAGTCAGTCTGCTGGGAGTTGGACACCCCCCAGGGAGTGCTGAAGGAACCTGGGCGCAGAGCCACCCATGGGTTTTTTGTCGACACCCCCCCCTGGGGTTGCCGCGAAACTGCCTCTGGTCTGATTTCTTGGGCTGATGATTGAGACGGTGGGCGCCCACCGTCCCAGCCGTTGCCTCAAGGAGTCTGGCTGCAGGGAAGTCGCGTCAAACCCAGGCAGGTATCGGCTAAACCCTTGGGTGGGCGATGCGTTTGGGTCTGAGTCCTTGGGCGACGGTGGGGGTGTTGTGACGACTCCGGTCGCCACAGCTCCCTCTGGACTCTGTTCTCCATCCCATGGTAGGTTCGGTGGGCGATACGTTTGGGACTGGGTCCTTGGGCAACGGTGAGGGGGTGTCGTGACGACTCCGGTTGCCACGGCTCCCTGTGGACTCAGTCCTCCTTCTTTCCTTTTCCCATTTCTTTCAGGGCCATATCAAGATCAGATGGTGGACCTGCACCTAGACACGACCACAGCGCATGTAGTCAGCTGGATCCGGGCCGTATCCAGATCAGATGGAGGACCAGCACCTGTCCCGGAGATGTCCGCAGAGCGATGAAATCAACATTGATTCCATGTGAGAATATTAGATATAATGATTACGACATTGAGTGAGTCCTGATGTTACCTAATTCCAATAGAGTTCAGAATGTCTGTAAATTCCAATGGTGGCCTGCACACAGTAGCCAGCACAAGTCTTAAATGGAATTTTGCACTTACTCCAGATAGAGGTCTAGATTCAAATATAATGCTTTTGAAGTGAGGGTGCGTTATGCAACACTGAGTTATACTGAAGTCAGTACTATAAATTACAGCAACACCTCCTTCGTTTCCTATTAGCCGAAGCTCGTGTTTATAACCGTAATCTTTGTAGTTTTTTTTTCCCCCCCGTTCCATGTTTTTAAATGACAAACCACTCTGTGTGATCGGGGCCTCAGCTTATTGTTTGTTCCCCTGTGATTAATGTGAAAATGATGAAATAAAGTGACTAGAAAGATTTTAAGTGCTGATTACAGCTGTGTTCTTGAAGTAATTAAATAGATTTACGCCCCAATACAGGATACAAGATGAAAGACGAGAGGGCGTGGTTTAAACTAAAACGACTGCGGCGCTTGTGAGTGGAGAAAAACTGAATAAAAGTGTACATGTGTAAAAGGAATAAATAGGGTTATACATGAAATATGTCACTTAAATTAACAGATTAACAAAATGAAGAAAAAACGGTCACAAAAAGGAACCCAATTTCATAGTTGAACAAACGAGTTCGCGGAGAGGAAACGGACGGCAGAAAGCGCGCCCCGTTATTCTTTATTTTACAAAGGCACAACGTTTTGTTTTTATTGTGTGTGTGTATACAAGAGAAACTCTTAGAATGTCTACTTTTATATGAAGTCAATAAAATTGAAAAAGGGTTTTCATGTCTCCAAGGTCCTAAAAAACATGGAGACGGCAGAAAGTGCACCCTGTGCTTTTTCTTAATTTTCAAAACAACAGTGCAAAGCAGGGGTTAGGATAGCGTTGAATTCAGAATGCTGAGCATACTGACTTTGTCGTTTCTTGATCTATTTCAGAACTTCCTCCACCCCTTGGGGACGGTGCCACGACTTCCTGCAGACTGAGTCCTCGGGCCGACGGTTGGGACGGTGTCGTGATGTTCCCGAACGCCATGGTTCCCTGTGGACTCTCTACTGTATTCCATGGTAGGTTTCGGTGGGCGACGTTTGGGACGGTTGGCGAAACCGTGTGGGAAACTCCCTGCGGACTGAGTCCTCCGTCCCATGGAAGGTTCGGTGTGGCGATGGGTCCAGGTTCCTTTCGGCAACTCAATGAGGGGTGTTGCAGCTCACTGCGGCTGATTCCTTAGTGCGACAGTTAAGACATTGGGCGCCCACTGTCCCGACCGTTGCCACAGGGAGTCAGTCTGCTGGGAGTTGGACACCCCCCAGGGAGTGCTGAAGGAACCTGGGCGCAGAGCCACCCATGGGTTTTTTGTCGACACCCCCCCCTGGGGTTGCCGCGAAACTGCCTCTGGTCTGATTTCTTGGGCTGATGATTGAGACGGTGGGCGCCCACCGTCCCAGCCGTTGCCTCAAGGAGTCTGGCTGCAGGGAAGTCGCGTCAAACCCAGGCAGGTATCGGCTAAACCCTTGGGTGGGCGATGCGTTTGGGTCTGAGTCCTTGGGCGACGGTGGGGGTGTTGTGACGCCTCCGGTCGCCACAGCTCCCTCTGGACTCTGTTCTCCATCCCATGGTAGGTTCGGTGGGCGATACGTTTGGGACTGGGTCCTTGGGCAACGGTGAGGGGGTGTCGTGACGACTCCGGTCGCCACGGCTCCCTGTGGACTCAGTCCTCCTTCTTTCCTTTTCCCATTTCTTTCAGGGCCATATCAAGATCAGATGGTGGACCTGCACCTAGACACGACCACAGCGCATGTAGTCAGCTGGATCCGGGCCGTATCCAGATCAGATGGAGGACCAGCACCTGTCCCGGAGATGTCCGCAGAGCGATGAAATCAACATTGATTCCATGTGAGAATATTAGATATAATGATTACGACATTGAGTGAGTCCTGATGTTACCTAATTCCAATAGAGTTCAGAATGTCTGTAAATTCCAATGGTGGCCTGCACACAGTAGCCAGCACAAGTCTTAAATGGAATTTTGCACTTACACCAGATAGAGGTCTAGATTCAAATATAATGCTTTTGAAGTGAGGGTGCGTTATGCAACACTGAGTTATACTGAAGTCAGTACTATAAATTACAGCAACACCTCCTTCGTTTCCTATTAGCCGAAGCTCGTGTTTATAACCGTAATCTTTGTAGTTTTTTTTCCCCCCCCGTTCCATGTTTTTAAATGACAAACCGCTCTGTGTGATCGGGGCCTCAGCTTATTGTTTGTTCCCCTGTGATTAATGTGAAAATGATGAAATAAAGTGACTAGAAAGATTTTAAGTGCTGATTACAGCTGTGTTCTTGAAGTAATTAAATAGATTTACGCCCCAATACAGGATACAAGATGAAAGACGAGAGGGCGTGGTTTAAACTAAAACGACTGCGGCGCTTGTGAGTGGAGAAAAACTGAATAAAAGTGTACATGTGTAAAAGGAATAAATAGGGTTATACATGAAATATGTCACTTAAATTAACAGATTAACAAAATGAAGAAAAAACGGTCACAAAAAGGAACCCAATTTCATAGTTGAACAAACGAGTTCGCGGAGAGGAAACGGACGGCAGAAAGCGCGCCCCGTTATTCTTTATTTTACAAAGGCACAACGTTTTGTTTTTATTGTGTGTGTGTATACAAGAGAAACTCTTAGAATGTCTACTTTTATATGAAGTCAATAAAATTGAAAAAGGGTTTTCATGTCTCCAAGGTCCTAAAAAACATGGAGACGGCAGAAAGTGCACCCTGTGCTTTTTCTTAATTTTCAAAACAACAGTGCAAAGCAGGGGTTAGGATAGCGTTGAATTCAGAATGCTGAGCATACTGACTTTGTCGTTTCTTGATCTATTTCAGAACTTCCTCCACCCCTTGGGGACGGTGCCACGACTTCCTGCAGACTGAGTCCTCGGGCCGACGGTTGGGACGGTGTCGTGATGTTCCCGAACGCCATGGTTCCCTGTGGACTCTCTACTGTATTCCATGGTAGGTTTCGGTGGGCGACGTTTGGGACGGTTGGCGAAACCGTGTGGGAAACTCCCTGCGGACTGAGTCCTCCGTCCCATGGAAGGTTCGGTGTGGCGATGGGTCCAGGTTCCTTTTGGCAACTCTATGGAAAATCTATGGAATTTTGCACTTACACCAGATAGAGGTCTAGATTCAAATATAATGCTTTTGAAGTGAGGGTGCGTTATGCAACACTGAGTTATACTGAAGTCAGTTCTATAAATTACAGCCTCTGGACTCAGTTCTCCATCCCATGGTAGGTTCGGTGGGCGATACGTTTGGGACTGGGTCCTTGGGCAACGGTGAGGGGGTGTCGTGACGACTCCGGTCGCCACGGCTCCCTGTGGACTCAGTCCTCCTTCTTTCCTTTTCCCATTTCTTTCAGGGCCATATCAAGATCAGATGTTGGACCTGCACCTAGACACGACCACAGCGCATGTAGTCAGCTGGATCCGGGCCGTATCCAGATCAGATGGAGGACCAGCACCTGTCCCGGAGGTGTCCGCAGAGCGATGAAATCAACATTGATTCCATGTGAGAATATTAGATATAATGATTACGACATTGAGTGAGTCCTGATGTTACCTAATTCCAATAGAGTTCAGAATGTCTGTAAATTCCAATGGTGGCCTGCACACAGTAGCCAGCACAAGTCTTAAATGGAATTTTGCACTTACACCAGATAGAGGTCTAGATTCAAATATAATGCTTTTGAAGTGAGGGTGCGTTATGCAACACTGAGTTATACTGAAGTCAGTACTATAAATTACAGCAACACCTCCTTCGTTTCCTATTAGCCGAAGCTCGTGTTTATAACCGTAATCTTTGTAGTTTTTTTTCCCCCCCCGTTCCATGTTTTTAAATGACAAACCGCTCTGTGTGATCGGGGCCTCAGCTTATTGTTTGTTCCCCTGTGATTAATGTGAAAATGATGAAATAAAGTGACTAGAAAGATTTTAAGTGCTGATTACAGCTGTGTTCTTGAAGTAATTAAATAGATTTACGCCCCAATACAGGATACAAGATGAAAGACGAGAGGGCGTGGTTTAAACTAAAACGACTGCGGCGCTTGTGAGTGGAGAAAAACAGAATAAAAGTGTACATGTGTAAAAGGAATAAATAGGGTTATACATGAAATATGTCACTTAAATTAACAGATTAACAAAATGAAGAAAAAACGGTCACAAAAAGGAACCCAATTTCATAGTTGAACAAACGAGTTCGCGGAGAGGAAACGGACGGCAGAAAGCGCGCCCCGTTATTCTTTATTTTACAAAGGCACAACGTTTTGTTTTTATTGTGTGTGTGTATACAAGAGAAACTCTTAGAATGTCTACTTTTATATGAAGTCAATAAAATTGAAAAAGGGTTTTCATGTCTCCAAGGTCCTAAAAAACATGGAGACGGCAGAAAGTGCACCCTGTGCTTTTTCTTAATTTTCAAAACAACAGTGCAAAGCAGGGGTTAGGTTAGCGTTGAATTCAGAATGCTGAGCATACTGACTTTGTCGTTTCTTGATCTATTTCAGAACTTCCTCCACCCCTTGGGGACGGTGCCACGACTTCCTGCAGACTGAGTCCTCGGGCCGACGGTTGGGACGGTGTCGTGATGTTCCCGAACGCCATGGTTCCCTGTGGACTCTCTACTGTATTCCATGGTAGGTTTCGGTGGGCGACGTTTGGGACGGTTGGCGAAACCGTGTGGGAAACTCCCTGCGGACTGAGTCCTCCGTCCCATGGAAGGTTCGGTGTGGCGATGGGTCCAGGTTCCTTTTGGCAACTCTATGGAAAATCTATGGAATTTTGCACTTACACCAGATAGAGGTCTAGATTCAAATATAATGCTTTTGAAGTGAGGGTGCGTTATGCAACACTGAGTTATACTGAAGTCAGTTCTATAAATTACAGCCTCTGGACTCAGTTCTCCATCCCATGGTAGGTTCGGTGGGCGATACGTTTGGGACTGGGTCCTTGGGCAACGGTGAGGGGGTGTCGTGACGACTCCGGTCGCCACGGCTCCCTGTGGACTCAGTCCTCCTTCTTTCCTTTTCCCATTTCTTTCAGGGCCATATCAAGATCAGATGGTGGACCTGCACCTAGACACGACCACAGCGCATGTAGTCAGCTGGATCCGGGCCGTATCCAGATCAGATGGAGGACCAGCACCTGTCCCGGAGGTGTCCGCAGAGCGATGAAATCAACATTGATTCCATGTGAGAATATTAGATATAATGATTACGACATTGAGTGAGTCCTGATGTTACCTAATTCCAATAGAGTTCAGAATGTCTGTAAATTCCAATGGTGGCCTGCACACAGTAGCCAGCACAAGTCTTAAATGGAATTTTGCACTTACACCAGATAGAGGTCTAGATTCAAATATAATGCTTTTGAAGTGAGGGTGCGTTATGCAACACTGAGTTATACTGAAGTCAGTACTATAAATTACAGCAACACCTCCTTCGTTTCCTATTAGCCGAAGCTCGTGTTTATAACCGTAATCTTTGTAGTTTTTTTCCCCCCCCCGTTCCATGTTTTTAAATGACAAACCGCTCTGTGTGATCGGGGCCTCAGCTTATTGTTTGTTCCCCTGTGATTAATGTGAAAATGATGAAATAAAGTGACTAGAAAGATTTTAAGTGCTGATTACAGCTGTGTTCTTGAAGTAATTAAATAGATTTACGCCCCAATACAGGATACAAGATGAAAGACGAGAGGGCGTGGTTTAAACTAAAACGACTGCGGCGCTTGTGAGTGGAGAAAAACAGAATAAAAGTGTACATGTGTAAAAGGAATAAATAGGGTTATACATGAAATATGTCACTTAAATTAACAGATTAACAAAATGAAGAAAAAACGGTCACAAAAAGGAACCCAATTTCATAGTTGAACAAACGAGTTCGCGGAGAGGAAACGGACGGCAGAAAGCGCGCCCCGTTATTCTTTATTTTACAAAGGCACAACGTTTTGTTTTTATTGTGTGTGTGTATACAAGAGAAACTCTTAGAATGTCTACTTTTATATGAAGTCAATAAAATTGAAAAAGGGTTTTCATGTCTCCAAGGTCCTAAAAAACATGGAGACGGCAGAAAGTGCACCCTGTGCTTTTTCTTAATTTTCAAAACAACAGTGCAAAGCAGGGGTTAGGTTAGCGTTGAATTCAGAATGCTGAGCATACTGACTTTGTCGTTTCTTGATCTATTTCAGAACTTCCTCCACCCCTTGGGGACGGTGCCACGACTTCCTGCAGACTGAGTCCTCGGGCCGACGGTTGGGACGGTGTCGTGATGTTCCCGAACGCCATGGTTCCCTGTGGACTCTCTACTGTATTCCATGGTAGGTTTCGGTGGGCGACGTTTGGGACGGTTGGCGAAACCGTGTGGGAAACTCCCTGCGGACTGAGTCCTCCGTCCCATGGAAGGTTCGGTGTGGCGATGGGTCCAGGTTCCTTTCGGCAACTCAATGAGGGGTGTTGCAGCTCACTGCGGCTGATTCCTTAGTGCGACAGTTAAGACATTGGGCGCCCACTGTCCCGACCGTTGCCACAGGGAGTCAGTCTGCTGGGAGTTGGACACCCCCCAGGGAGTGCTGAAGGAACCTGGGCGCAGAGCCACCCATGGGTTTTTTGTCGACACCCCCCCCTGGGGTTGCCGCGAAACTGCCTCTGGTCTGATTTCTTGGGCTGATGATTGAGACGGTGGGCGCCCACCGTCCCAGCCGTTGCCTCAAGGAGTCTGGCTGCAGGGAAGTCGCGTCAAACCCAGGCAGGTATCGGCTAAACCCTTGGGTGGGCGATGCGTTTGGGTCTGAGTCCTTGGGCGACGGTGGGGGTGTTGTGACGACTCCGGTCGCCACAGCTCCCTCTGGACTCTGTTCTCCATCCCATGGTAGGTTCGGTGGGCGATACGTTTGGGACTGGGTCCTTGGGCAACGGTGAGGGGGTGTCGTGACGACTCCGGTCGCCACGGCTCCCTGTGGACTCAGTCCTCCTTCTTTCCTTTTCCCATTTCTTTCAGGGCCATATCAAGATCAGATGGTGGACCTGCACCTAGACACGACCACAGCGCATGTAGTCAGCTGGATCCGGGCCGTATCCAGATCAGATGGAGGACCAGCACCTGTCCCGGAGATGTCCGCAGAGCGATGAAATCAACATTGATTCCATGTGAGAATATTAGATATAATGATTACGACATTGAGTGAGTCCTGATGTTACCTAATTCCAATAGAGTTCAGAATGTCTGTAAATTCCAATGGTGGCCTGCACACAGTAGCCAGCACAAGTCTTAAATGGAATTTTGCACTTACACCAGATAGAGGTCTAGATTCAAATATAATGCTTTTGAAGTGAGGGTGCGTTATGCAACACTGAGTTATACTGAAGTCAGTACTATAAATTACAGCAACACCTCCTTCGTTTCCTATTAGCCGAAGCTCGTGTTTATAACCGTAATCTTTGTAGTTTTTTTTTCCCCCCCCGTTCCATGTTTTTAAATGACAAACCGCTCTGTGTGATCGGGGCCTCAGCTTATTGTTTGTTCCCCTGTGATTAATGTGAAAATGATGAAATAAAGTGACTAGAAAGATTTTAAGTGCTGATTACAGCTGTGTTCTTGAAGTAATTAAATAGATTTACGCCCCAATACAGGATACAAGATGAAAGACGAGAGGGCGTGGTTTAAACTAAAACGACTGCGGCGCTTGTGAGTGGAGAAAAACAGAATAAAAGTGTACATGTGTAAAAGGAATAAATAGGGTTATACATGAAATATGTCACTTAAATTAACAGATTAACAAAATGAAGAAAAAACGGTCACAAAAAGGAACCCAATTTCATAGTTGAACAAACGAGTTCGCGGAGAGGAAACGGACGGCAGAAAGCGCGCCCCGTTATTCTTTATTTTACAAAGGCACAACGTTTTGTTTTTATTGTGTGTGTGTATACAAGAGAAACTCTTAGAATGTCTACTTTTATATGAAGTCAATAAAATTGAAAAAGGGTTTTCATGTCTCCAAGGTCCTAAAAAACATGGAGACGGCAGAAAGTGCACCCTGTGCTTTTTCTTAATTTTCAAAACAACAGTGCAAAGCAGGGGTTAGGATAGCGTTGAATTCAGAATGCTGAGCATACTGACTTTGTCGTTTCTTGATCTATTTCAGAACTTCCTCCACCCCTTGGGGACGGTGCCACGACTTCCTGCAGACTGAGTCCTCGGGCCGACGGTTGGGACGGTGTCGTGATGTTCCCGAACGCCATGGTTCCCTGTGGACTCTCTACTGTATTCCATGGTAGGTTTCGGTGGGCGACGTTTGGGACGGTTGGCGAAACCGTGTGGGAAACTCCCTGCGGACTGAGTCCTCCGTCCCATGGAAGGTTCGGTGTGGCGATGGGTCCAGGTTCCTTTTGGCAACTCTATGGAAAATCTATGGAATTTTGCACTTACACCAGATAGAGGTCTAGATTCAAATATAATGCTTTTGAAGTGAGGGTGCGTTATGCAACACTGAGTTATACTGAAGTCAGTTCTATAAATTACAGCCTCTGGACTCAGTTCTCCATCCCATGGTAGGTTCGGTGGGCGATACGTTTGGGACTGGGTCCTTGGGCAACGGTGAGGGGGTGTCGTGACGACTCCGGTCGCCACGGCTCCCTGTGGACTCAGTCCTCCTTCTTTCCTTTTCCCATTTCTTTCAGGGCCATATCAAGATCAGATGGTGGACCTGCACCTAGACACGACCACAGCGCATGTAGTCAGCTGGATCCGGGCCGTATCCAGATCAGATGGAGGACCAGCACCTGTCCCGGAGGTGTCCGCAGAGCGATGAAATCAACATTGATTCCATGTGAGAATATTAGATATAATGATTACGACATTGAGTGAGTCCTGATGTTACCTAATTCCAATAGAGTTCAGAATGTCTGTAAATTCCAATGGTGGCCTGCACACAGTAGCCAGCACAAGTCTTAAATGGAATTTTGCACTTACACCAGATAGAGGTCTAGATTCAAATATAATGCTTTTGAAGTGAGGGTGCGTTATGCAACACTGAGTTATACTGAAGTCAGTACTATAAATTACAGCAACACCTCCTTCGTTTCCTATTAGCCGAAGCTCGTGTTTATAACCGTAATCTTTGTAGTTTTTTTTCCCCCCCCGTTCCATGTTTTTAAATGACAAACCGCTCTGTGTGATCGGGGCCTCAGCTTATTGTTTGTTCCCCTGTGATTAATGTGAAAATGATGAAATAAAGTGACTAGAAAGATTTTAAGTGCTGATTACAGCTGTGTTCTTGAAGTAATTAAATAGATTTACGCCCCAATACAGGATACAAGATGAAAGACGAGAGGGCGTGGTTTAAACTAAAACGACTGCGGCGCTTGTGAGTGGAGAAAAACAGAATAAAAGTGTACATGTGTAAAAGGAATAAATAGGGTTATACATGAAATATGTCACTTAAATTAACAGATTAACAAAATGAAGAAAAAACGGTCACAAAAAGGAACCCAATTTCATAGTTGAACAAACGAGTTCGCGGAGAGGAAACGGACGGCAGAAAGCGCGCCCCGTTATTCTTTATTTTACAAAGGCACAACGTTTTGTTTTTATTGTGTGTGTGTATACAAGAGAAACTCTTAGAATGTCTACTTTTATATGAAGTCAATAAAATTGAAAAAGGGTTTTCATGTCTCCAAGGTCCTAAAAAACATGGAGACGGCAGAAAGTGCACCCTGTGCTTTTTCTTAATTTTCAAAACAACAGTGCAAAGCAGGGGTTAGGTTAGCGTTGAATTCAGAATGCTGAGCATACTGACTTTGTCGTTTCTTGATCTATTTCAGAACTTCCTCCACCCCTTGGGGACGGTGCCACGACTTCCTGCAGACTGAGTCCTCGGGCCGACGGTTGGGACGGTGTCGTGATGTTCCCGAACGCCATGGTTCCCTGTGGACTCTCTACTGTATTCCATGGTAGGTTTCGGTGGGCGACGTTTGGGACGGTTGGCGAAACCGTGTGGGAAACTCCCTGCGGACTGAGTCCTCCGTCCCATGGAAGGTTCGGTGTGGCGATGGGTCCAGGTTCCTTTCGGCAACTCAATGAGGGGTGTTGCAGCTCACTGCGGCTGATTCCTTAGTGCGACAGTTAAGACATTGGGCGCCCACTGTCCCGACCGTTGCCACAGGGAGTCAGTCTGCTGGGAGTTGGACACCCCCCAGGGAGTGCTGAAGGAACCTGGGCGCAGAGCCACCCATGGGTTTTTTGTCGACACCCCCCCCTGGGGTTGCCGCGAAACTGCCTCTGGTCTGATTTCTTGGGCTGATGATTGAGACGGTGGGCGCCCACCGTCCCAGCCGTTGCCTCAAGGAGTCTGGCTGCAGGGAAGTCGCGTCAAACCCAGGCAGGTATCGGCTAAACCCTTGGGTGGGATTGATGCGTTTGGGTCTGAGTCCTTGGGCGACGGTGGGGGTGTTGTGACGACTCCGGTCGCCACAGCTCCCTCTGGACTCTGTTCTCCATCCCATGGTAGGTTCGGTGGGCGATACGTTTGGGACTGGGTCCTTGGGCAACGGTGAGGGGGTGTCGTGACGACTCCGGTCGCCACGGCTCCCTGTGGACTCAGTCCTCCTTCTTTCCTTTTCCCATTTCTTTCAGGGCCATATCAAGATCAGATGGTGGACCTGCACCTAGACACGACCACAGCGCATGTAGTCAGCTGGATCCGGGCCGTATCCAGATCAGATGGAGGACCAGCACCTGTCCCGGAGATGTCCGCAGAGCGATGAAATCAACATTGATTCCATGTGAGAATATTAGATATAATGATTACGACATTGAGTGAGTCCTGATGTTACCTAATTCCAATAGAGTTCAGAATGTCTGTAAATTCCAATGGTGGCCTGCACACAGTAGCCAGCACAAGTCTTAAATGGAATTTTGCACTTACACCAGATAGAGGTCTAGATTCAAATATAATGCTTTTGAAGTGAGGGTGCGTTATGCAACACTGAGTTATACTGAAGTCAATACTATAAATTACAGCAACACCTCCTTCGTTTCCTATTAGCCGAAGCTCGTGTTTATAACCGTAATCTTTGTAGTTTTTTTTCCCCCCCCGTTCCATGTTTTTAAATGACAAACCGCTCTGTGTGATCGGGGCCTCAGCTTATTGTTTGTTCCCCTGTGATTAATGTGAAAATGATGAAATAAAGTGACTAGAAAGATTTTAAGTGCTGATTACAGCTGTGTTCTTGAAGTAATTAAATAGATTTACGCCCCAATACAGGATACAAGATGAAAGACGAGAGGGCGTGGTTTAAACTAAAACGACTGCGGCGCTTGTGAGTGGAGAAAAACTGAATAAAAGTGTACATGTGTAAAAGGAATAAATAGGGTTATACATGAAATATGTCACTTAAATTAACAGATTAACAAAATGAAGAAAAAACGGTCACAAAAAGGAACCCAATTTCATAGTTGAACAAACGAGTTCGCGGAGAGGAAACGGACGGCAGAAAACGCGCCCCGTTATTCTTTATTTTACAAAGGCACAACGTTTTGTTTTTATTGTGTGTGTGTATACAAGAGAAACTCTTAGAATGTCTACTTTTATATGAAGTCAATAAAATTGAAAAAGGGTTTTCATGTCTCCAAGGTCCTAAAAAACATGGAGACGGCAGAAAGTGCACCCTGTGCTTTTTCTTAATTTTCAAAACAACAGTGCAAAGCAGGGGTTAGGATAGCGTTGAATTCAGAATGCTGAGCATACTGACTTTGTCGTTTCTTGATCTATTTCAGAACTTCCTCCACCCCTTGGGGACGGTGCCACGACTTCCTGCAGACTGAGTCCTCGGGCCGACGGTTGGGACGGTGTCGTGATGTTCCCGAACGCCATGGTTCCCTGTGGACTCTCTACTGTATTCCATGGTAGGTTTCGGTGGGCGACGTTTGGGACGGTTGGCGAAACCGTGTGGGAAACTCCCTGCGGACTGAGTCCTCCGTCCCATGGAAGGTTCGGTGTGGCGATGGGTCCAGGTTCCTTTCGGCAACTCAATGAGGGGTGTTGCAGCTCACTGCGGCTGATTCCTTAGTGCGACAGTTAAGACATTGGGCGCCCACTGTCCCGACCGTTGCCACAGGGAGTCAGTCTGCTGGGAGTTGGACACCCCCCAGGGAGTGCTGAAGGAACCTGGGCGCAGAGCCACCCATGGGTTTTTTGTCGACACCCCCCCCTGGGGTTGCCGCGAAACTGCCTCTGGTCTGATTTCTTGGGCTGATGATTGAGACGGTGGGCGCCCACCGTCCCAGCCGTTGCCTCAAGGAGTCTGGCTGCAGGGAAGTCGCGTCAAACCCAGGCAGGTATCGGCTAAACCCTTGGGTGGGCGATGCGTTTGGGTCTGAGTCCTTGGGCGACGGTGGGGGTGTTGTGACGACTCCGGTCGCCACAGCTCCCTCTGGACTCTGTTCTCCATCCCATGGTAGGTTCGGTGGGCGATACGTTTGGGACTGGGTCCTTGGGCAACGGTGAGGGGGTGTCGTGACGACTCCGGTCGCCACGGCTCCCTGTGGACTCAGTCCTCCTTCTTTCCTTTTCCCATTTCTTTCAGGGCCATATCAAGATCAGATGGTGGACCTGCACCTAGACACGACCACAGCGCATGTAGTCAGCTGGATCCGGGCCGTATCCAGATCAGATGGAGGACCAGCACCTGTCCCGGAGATGTCCGCAGAGCGATGAAATCAACATTGATTCCATGTGAGAATATTAGATATAATGATTACGACATTGAGTGAGTCCTGATGTTACCTAATTCCAATAGAGTTCAGAATGTCTGTAAATTCCAATGGTGGCCTGCACACAGTAGCCAGCACAAGTCTTAAATGGAATTTTGCACTTACACCAGATAGAGGTCTAGATTCAAATATAATGCTTTTGAAGTGAGGGTGCGTTATGCAACACTGAGTTATACTGAAGTCAGTACTATAAATTACAGCAACACCTCCTTCGTTTCCTATTAGCCGAAGCTCGTGTTTATAACCGTAATCTTTGTAGTTTTTTTTCCCCCCCCGTTCCATGTTTTTAAATGACAAACCGCTCTGTGTGATCGGGGCCTCAGCTTATTGTTTGTTCCCCTGTGATTAATGTGAAAATGATGAAATAAAGTGACTAGAAAGATTTTAAGTGCTGATTACAGCTGTGTTCTTGAAGTAATTAAATAGATTTACGCCCCAATACAGGATACAAGATGAAAGACGAGAGGGCGTGGTTTAAACTAAAACGACTGCGGCGCTTGTGAGTGGAGAAAAACAGAATAAAAGTGTACATGTGTAAAAGGAATAAATAGGGTTATACATGAAATATGTCACTTAAATTAACAGATTAACAAAATGAAGAAAAAACGGTCACAAAAAGGAACCCAATTTCATAGTTGAACAAACGAGTTCGCGGAGAGGAAACGGACGGCAGAAAGCGCGCCCCGTTATTCTTTATTTTACAAAGGCACAACGTTTTGTTTTTATTGTGTGTGTGTATACAAGAGAAACTCTTAGAATGTCTACTTTTATATGAAGTCAATAAAATTGAAAAAGGGTTTTCATGTCTCCAAGGTCCTAAAAAACATGGAGACGGCAGAAAGTGCACCCTGTGCTTTTTCTTAATTTTCAAAACAACAGTGCAAAGCAGGGGTTAGGATAGCGTTGAATTCAGAATGCTGAGCATACTGACTTTGTCGTTTCTTGATCTATTTCAGAACTTCCTCCACCCCTTGGGGACGGTGCCACGACTTCCTGCAGACTGAGTCCTCGGGCCGACGGTTGGGACGGTGTCGTGATGTTCCCGAACGCCATGGTTCCCTGTGGACTCTCTACTGTATTCCATGGTAGGTTTCGGTGGGCGACGTTTGGGACGGTTGGCGAAACCGTGTGGGAAACTCCCTGCGGACTGAGTCCTCCGTCCCATGGAAGGTTCGGTGTGGCGATGGGTCCAGGTTCCTTTTGGCAACTCTATGGAAAATCTATGGAATTTTGCACTTACACCAGATAGAGGTCTAGATTCAAATATAATGCTTTTGAAGTGAGGGTGCGTTATGCAACACTGAGTTATACTGAAGTCAGTTCTATAAATTACAGCCTCTGGACTCAGTTCTCCATCCCATGGTAGGTTCGGTGGGCGATACGTTTGGGACTGGGTCCTTGGGCAACGGTGAGGGGGTGTCGTGACGACTCCGGTCGCCACGGCTCCCTGTGGACTCAGTCCTCCTTCTTTCCTTTTCCCATTTCTTTCAGGGCCATATCAAGATCAGATGGTGGACCTGCACCTAGACACGACCACAGCGCATGTAGTCAGCTGGATCCGGGCCGTATCCAGATCAGATGGAGGACCAGCACCTGTCCCGGAGGTGTCCGCAGAGCGATGAAATCAACATTGATTCCATGTGAGAATATTAGATATAATGATTACGACATTGAGTGAGTCCTGATGTTACCTAATTCCAATAGAGTTCAGAATGTCTGTAAATTCCAATGGTGGCCTGCACACAGTAGCCAGCACAAGTCTTAAATGGAATTTTGCACTTACACCAGATAGAGGTCTAGATTCAAATATAATGCTTTTGAAGTGAGGGTGCGTTATGCAACACTGAGTTATACTGAAGTCAGTACTATAAATTACAGCAACACCTCCTTCGTTTCCTATTAGCCGAAGCTCGTGTTTATAACCGTAATCTTTGTAGTTTTTTTTCCCCCCCCGTTCCATGTTTTTAAATGACAAACCGCTCTGTGTGATCGGGGCCTCAGCTTATTGTTTGTTCCCCTGTGATTAATGTGAAAATGATGAAATAAAGTGACTAGAAAGATTTTAAGTGCTGATTACAGCTGTGTTCTTGAAGTAATTAAATAGATTTACGCCCCAATACAGGATACAAGATGAAAGACGAGAGGGCGTGGTTTAAACTAAAACGACTGCGGCGCTTGTGAGTGGAGAAAAACAGAATAAAAGTGTACATGTGTAAAAGGAATAAATAGGGTTATACATGAAATATGTCACTTAAATTAACAGATTAACAAAATGAAGAAAAAACGGTCACAAAAAGGAACCCAATTTCATAGTTGAACAAACGAGTTCGCGGAGAGGAAACGGACGGCAGAAAGCGCGCCCCGTTATTCTTTATTTTACAAAGGCACAACGTTTTGTTTTTATTGTGTGTGTGTATACAAGAGAAACTCTTAGAATGTCTACTTTTATATGAAGTCAATAAAATTGAAAAAGGGTTTTCATGTCTCCAAGGTCCTAAAAAACATGGAGACGGCAGAAAGTGCACCCTGTGCTTTTTCTTAATTTTCAAAACAACAGTGCAAAGCAGGGGTTAGGTTAGCGTTGAATTCAGAATGCTGAGCATACTGACTTTGTCGTTTCTTGATCTATTTCAGAACTTCCTCCACCCCTTGGGGACGGTGCCACGACTTCCTGCAGACTGAGTCCTCGGGCCGACGGTTGGGACGGTGTCGTGATGTTCCCGAACGCCATGGTTCCCTGTGGACTCTCTACTGTATTCCATGGTAGGTTTCGGTGGGCGACGTTTGGGACGGTTGGCGAAACCGTGTGGGAAACTCCCTGCGGACTGAGTCCTCCGTCCCATGGAAGGTTCGGTGTGGCGATGGGTCCAGGTTCCTTTCGGCAACTCAATGAGGGGTGTTGCAGCTCACTGCGGCTGATTCCTTAGTGCGACAGTTAAGACATTGGGCGCCCACTGTCCCGACCGTTGCCACAGGGAGTCAGTCTGCTGGGAGTTGGACACCCCCCAGGGAGTGCTGAAGGAACCTGGGCGCAGAGCCACCCATGGGTTTTTTGTCGACACCCCCCCCTGGGGTTGCCGCGAAACTGCCTCTGGTCTGATTTCTTGGGCTGATGATTGAGACGGTGGGCGCCCACCGTCCCAGCCGTTGCCTCAAGGAGTCTGGCTGCAGGGAAGTCGCGTCAAACCCAGGCAGGTATCGGCTAAACCCTTGGGTGGGATTGATGCGTTTGGGTCTGAGTCCTTGGGCGACGGTGGGGGTGTTGTGACGACTCCGGTCGCCACAGCTCCCTCTGGACTCTGTTCTCCATCCCATGGTAGGTTCGGTGGGCGATACGTTTGGGACTGGGTCCTTGGGCAACGGTGAGGGGGTGTCGTGACGACTCCGGTCGCCACGGCTCCCTGTGGACTCAGTCCTCCTTCTTTCCTTTTCCCATTTCTTTCAGGGCCATATCAAGATCAGATGGTGGACCTGCACCTAGACACGACCACAGCGCATGTAGTCAGCTGGATCCGGGCCGTATCCAGATCAGATGGAGGACCAGCACCTGTCCCGGAGATGTCCGCAGAGCGATGAAATCAACATTGATTCCATGTGAGAATATTAGATATAATGATTACGACATTGAGTGAGTCCTGATGTTACCTAATTCCAATAGAGTTCAGAATGTCTGTAAATTCCAATGGTGGCCTGCACACAGTAGCCAGCACAAGTCTTAAATGGAATTTTGCACTTACACCAGATAGAGGTCTAGATTCAAATATAATGCTTTTGAAGTGAGGGTGCGTTATGCAACACTGAGTTATACTGAAGTCAGTACTATAAATTACAGCAACACCTCCTTCGTTTCCTATTAGCCGAAGCTCGTGTTTATAACCGTAATCTTTGTAGTTTTTTTTCCCCCCCCGTTCCATGTTTTTAAATGACAAACCGCTCTGTGTGATCGGGGCCTCAGCTTATTGTTTGTTCCCCTGTGATTAATGTGAAAATGATGAAATAAAGTGACTAGAAAGATTTTAAGTGCTGATTACAGCTGTGTTCTTGAAGTAATTAAATAGATTTACGCCCCAATACAGGATACAAGATGAAAGACGAGAGGGCGTGGTTTAAACTAAAACGACTGCGGCGCTTGTGAGTGGAGAAAAACTGAATAAAAGTGTACATGTGTAAAAGGAATAAATAGGGTTATACATGAAATATGTCACTTAAATTAACAGATTAACAAAATGAAGAAAAAACGGTCACAAAAAGGAACCCAATTTCATAGTTGAACAAACGAGTTCGCGGAGAGGAAACGGACGGCAGAAAGCGCGCCCCGTTATTCTTTATTTTACAAAGGCACAACGTTTTGTTTTTATTGTGTGTGTGTATACAAGAGAAACTCTTAGAATGTCTACTTTTATATGAAGTCAATAAAATTGAAAAAGGGTTTTCATGTCTCCAAGGTCCTAAAAAACATGGAGACGGCAGAAAGTGCACCCTGTGCTTTTTCTTAATTTTCAAAACAACAGTGCAAAGCAGGGGTTAGGTTAGCGTTGAATTCAGAATGCTGAGCATACTGACTTTGTCGTTTCTTGATCTATTTCAGAACTTCCTCCACCCCTTGGGGACGGTGCCACGACTTCCTGCAGACTGAGTCCTCGGGCCGACGGTTGGGACGGTGTCGTGATGTTCCCGAACGCCATGGTTCCCTGTGGACTCTCTACTGTATTCCATGGTAGGTTTCGGTGGGCGACGTTTGGGACGGTTGGCGAAACCGTGTGGGAAACTCCCTGCGGACTGAGTCCTCCGTCCCATGGAAGGTTCGGTGTGGCGATGGGTCCAGGTTCCTTTTGGCAACTCTATGGAAAATCTATGGAATTTTGCACTTACACC
Source organism: Leuciscus leuciscus (assembly GCF_965113295.1). Lineage (NCBI taxonomy): Eukaryota > Metazoa > Chordata > Actinopteri > Cypriniformes > Leuciscidae > Leuciscus > Leuciscus leuciscus. The sequence goes on along the minus strand of NC_138739.1, from coordinate 908,237 downwards.
AGATAGAGGTCTAGATTCAAATATAATGCTTTTGAAGTGAGGGTGCGTTATGCAACACTGAGTTATACTGAAGTCAGTTCTATAAATTACAGCCTCTGGACTCAGTTCTCCATCCCATGGTAGGTTCGGTGGGCGATACGTTTGGGACTGGGTCCTTGGGCAACGGTGAGGGGGTGTCGTGACGACTCCGGTCGCCACGGCTCCCTGTGGACTCAGTCCTCCTTCTTTCCTTTTCCCATTTCTTTCAGGGCCATATCAAGATCAGATGGTGGACCTGCACCTAGACACGACCACAGCGCATGTAGTCAGCTGGATCCGGGCCGTATCCAGATCAGATGGAGGACCAGCACCTGTCCCGGAGGTGTCCGCAGAGCGATGAAATCAACATTGATTCCATGTGAGAATATTAGATATAATGATTACGACATTGAGTGAGTCCTGATGTTACCTAATTCCAATAGAGTTCAGAATGTCTGTAAATTCCAATGGTGGCCTGCACACAGTAGCCAGCACAAGTCTTAAATGGAATTTTGCACTTACACCAGATAGAGGTCTAGATTCAAATATAATGCTTTTGAAGTGAGGGTGCGTTATGCAACACTGAGTTATACTGAAGTCAGTACTATAAATTACAGCAACACCTCCTTCGTTTCCTATTAGCCGAAGCTCGTGTTTATAACCGTAATCTTTGTAGTTTTTTTCCCCCCCCCGTTCCATGTTTTTAAATGACAAACCGCTCTGTGTGATCGGGGCCTCAGCTTATTGTTTGTTCCCCTGTGATTAATGTGAAAATGATGAAATAAAGTGACTAGAAAGATTTTAAGTGCTGATTACAGCTGTGTTCTTGAAGTAATTAAATAGATTTACGCCCCAATACAGGATACAAGATGAAAGACGAGAGGGCGTGGTTTAAACTAAAACGACTGCGGCGCTTGTGAGTGGAGAAAAACAGAATAAAAGTGTACATGTGTAAAAGGAATAAATAGGGTTATACATGAAATATGTCACTTAAATTAACAGATTAACAAAATGAAGAAAAAACGGTCACAAAAAGGAACCCAATTTCATAGTTGAACAAACGAGTTCGCGGAGAGGAAACGGACGGCAGAAAGCGCGCCCCGTTATTCTTTATTTTACAAAGGCACAACGTTTTGTTTTTATTGTGTGTGTGTATACAAGAGAAACTCTTAGAATGTCTACTTTTATATGAAGTCAATAAAATTGAAAAAGGGTTTTCATGTCTCCAAGGTCCTAAAAAACATGGAGACGGCAGAAAGTGCACCCTGTGCTTTTTCTTAATTTTCAAAACAACAGTGCAAAGCAGGGGTTAGGTTAGGGTTGAATTCAGAATGCTGAGCATACTGACTTTGTCGTTTCTTGATCTATTTCAGAACTTCCTCCACCCCTTGGGGACGGTGCCACGACTTCCTGCAGACTGAGTCCTCGGGCCGACGGTTGGGACGGTGTCGTGATGTTCCCGAACGCCATGGTTCCCTGTGGACTCTCTACTGTATTCCATGGTAGGTTTCGGTGGGCGACGTTTGGGACGGTTGGCGAAACCGTGTGGGAAACTCCCTGCGGACTGAGTCCTCCGTCCCATGGAAGGTTCGGTGTGGCGATGGGTCCAGGTTCCTTTCGGCAACTCAATGAGGGGTGTTGCAGCTCACTGCGGCTGATTCCTTAGTGCGACAGTTAAGACATTGGGCGCCCACTGTCCCGACCGTTGCCACAGGGAGTCAGTCTGCTGGGAGTTGGACACCCCCCAGGGAGTGCTGAAGGAACCTGGGCGCAGAGCCACCCATGGGTTTTTTGTCGACACCCCCCCCTGGGGTTGCCGCGAAACTGCCTCTGGTCTGATTTCTTGGGCTGATGATTGAGACGGTGGGCGCCCACCGTCCCAGCCGTTGCCTCAAGGAGTCTGGCTGCAGGGAAGTCGCGTCAAACCCAGGCAGGTATCGGCTAAACCCTTGGGTGGGCGATGCGTTTGGGTCTGAGTCCTTGGGCGACGGTGGGGGTGTTGTGACGACTCCGGTCGCCACAGCTCCCTCTGGACTCTGTTCTCCATCCCATGGTAGGTTCGGTGGGCGATACGTTTGGGACTGGGTCCTTGGGCAACGGTGAGGGGGTGTCGTGACGACTCCGGTCGCCACGGCTCCCTGTGGACTCAGTCCTCCTTCTTTCCTTTTCCCATTTCTTTCAGGGCCATATCAAGATCAGATGGTGGACCTGCACCTAGACACGACCACAGCGCATGTAGTCAGCTGGATCCGGGCCGTATCCAGATCAGATGGAGGACCAGCACCTGTCCCGGAGGTGTCCGCAGAGCGATGAAATCAACATTGATTCCATGTGAGAATATTAGATATAATGATTACGACATTGAGTGAGTCCTGATGTTACCTAATTCCAATAGAGTTCAGAATGTCTGTAAATTCCAATGGTGGCCTGCACACAGTAGCCAGCACAAGTCTTAAATGGAATTTTGCACTTACACCAGATAGAGGTCTAGATTCAAATATAATGCTTTTGAAGTGAGGGTGCGTTATGCAACACTGAGTTATACTGAAGTCAGTACTATAAATTACAGCAACACCTCCTTCGTTTCCTATTAGCCGAAGCTCGTGTTTATAACCGTAATCTTTGTAGTTTTTTTCCCCCCCCCGTTCCATGTTTTTAAATGACAAACCGCTCTGTGTGATCGGGGCCTCAGCTTATTGTTTGTTCCCCTGTGATTAATGTGAAAATGATGAAATAAAGTGACTAGAAAGATTTTAAGTGCTGATTACAGCTGTGTTCTTGAAGTAATTAAATAGATTTACGCCCCAATACAGGATACAAGATGAAAGACGAGAGGGCGTGGTTTAAACTAAAACGACTGCGCCGCTTGTGAGTGGAGAAAATCAGAATAAAAGTGTACATGTGTAAAAGGAATAAATAGGGTTATACATGAAATATGTCACTTAAATTAACAGATTAACAAAATGAAGAAAAAACGGTCACAAAAAGGAACCCAATTTCATAGTTGAACAAACGAGTTCGCGGAGAGGAAACGGACGGCAGAAAGCGCGCCCCGTTATTCTTTATTTTACAAAGGCACAACGTTTTGTTTTTATTGTGTGTGTGTATACAAGAGAAACTCTTAGAATGTCTACTTTTATATGAAGTCAATAAAATTGAAAAAGGGTTTTCATGTCTCCAAGGTCCTAAAAAACATGGAGACGGCAGAAAGTGCACCCTGTGCTTTTTCTTAATTTTCAAAACAACAGTGCAAAGCAGGGGTTAGGATAGCGTTGAATTCAGAATGCTGAGCATACTGACTTTGTCGTTTCTTGATCTATTTCAGAACTTCCTCCACCCCTTGGGGACGGTGCCACGACTTCCTGCAGACTGAGTCCTCGGGCCGACGGTTGGGACGGTGTCGTGATGTTCCCGAACGCCATGGTTCCCTGTGGACTCTCTACTGTATTCCATGGTAGGTTTCGGTGGGCGACGTTTGGGACGGTTGGCGAAACCGTGTGGGAAACTCCCTGCGGACTGAGTCCTCCGTCCCATGGAAGGTTCGGTGTGGCGATGGGTCCAGGTTCCTTTCGGCAACTCAATGAGGGGTGTTGCAGCTCACTGCGGCTGATTCCTTAGTGCGACAGTTAAGACATTGGGCGCCCACTGTCCCGACCGTTGCCACAGGGAGTCAGTCTGCTGGGAGTTGGACACCCCCCAGGGAGTGCTGAAGGAACCTGGGCGCAGAGCCACCCATGGGTTTTTTGTCGACACCCCCCCCCTGGGGTTGCCGCGAAACTGCCTCTGGTCTGATTTCTTGGGCTGATGATTGAGACGGTGGGCGCCCACCGTCCCAGCCGTTGCCTCAAGGAGTCTGGCTGCAGGGAAGTCGCGTCAAACCCAGGCAGGTATCGGCTAAACCCTTGGGTGGGCGATGCGTTTGGGTCTGAGTCCTTGGGCGACGGTGGGGGTGTTGTGACGACTCCGGTCGCCACAGCTCCCTCTGGACTCTGTTCTCCATCCCATGGTAGGTTCGGTGGGCGATACGTTTGGGACTGGGTCCTTGGGCAACGGTGAGGGGGTGTCGTGACGACTCCGGTCGCCACGGCTCCCTGTGGACTCAGTCCTCCTTCTTTCCTTTTCCCATTTCTTTCAGGGCCATATCAAGATCAGATGGTGGACCTGCACCTAGACACGACCACAGCGCATGTAGTCAGCTGGATCCGGGCCGTATCCAGATCAGATGGAGGACCAGCACCTGTCCCGGAGGTGTCCGCAGAGCGATGAAATCAACATTGATTCCATGTGAGAATATTAGATATAATGATTACGACATTGAGTGAGTCCTGATGTTACCTAATTCCAATAGAGTTCAGAATGTCTGTAAATTCCAATGGTGGCCTGCACACAGTAGCCAGCACAAGTCTTAAATGGAATTTTGCACTTACACCAGATAGAGGTCTAGATTCAAATATAATGCTTTTGAAGTGAGGGTGCGTTATGCAACACTGAGTTATACTGAAGTCAGTACTATAAATTACAGCAACACCTCCTTCGTTTCCTATTAGCCGAAGCTCGTGTTTATAACCGTAATCTTTGTAGTTTTTTCCCCCCCCCCGTTCCATGTTTTTAAATGACAAACCGCTCTGTGTGATCGGGGCCTCAGCTTATTGTTTGTTCCCCTGTGATTAATGTGAAAATGATGAAATAAAGTGACTAGAAAGATTTTAAGTGCTGATTACAGCTGTGTTCTTGAAGTAATTAAATAGATTTACGCCCCAATACAGGATACAAGATGAAAGACGAGAGGGCGTGGTTTAAACTAAAACGACTGCGGCGCTTGTGAGTGGAGAAAAACAGAATAAAAGTGTACATGTGTAAAAGGAATAAATAGGGTTATACATGAAATATGTCACTTAAATTAACAGATTAACAAAATGAAGAAAAAACGGTCACAAAAAGGAACCCAATTTCATAGTTGAACAAACGAGTTCGCGGAGAGGAAACGGACGGCAGAAAGCGCGCCCCGTTATTCTTTATTTTACAAAGGCACAACGTTTTGTTTTTATTGTGTGTGTGTATACAAGAGAAACTCTTAGAATGTCTACTTTTATATGAAGTCAATAAAATTGAAAAAGGGTTTTCATGTCTCCAAGGTCCTAAAAAACATGGAGACGGCAGAAAGTGCACCCTGTGCTTTTTCTTAATTTTCAAAACAACAGTGCAAAGCAGGGGTTAGGATAGCGTTGAATTCAGAATGCTGAGCATACTGACTTTGTCGTTTCTTGATCTATTTCAGAACTTCCTCCACCCCTTGGGGACGGTGCCACGACTTCCTGCAGACTGAGTCCTCGGGCCGACGGTTGGGACGGTGTCGTGATGTTCCCGAACGCCATGGTTCCCTGTGGACTCTCTACTGTATTCCATGGTAGGTTTCGGTGGGCGACGTTTGGGACGGTTGGCGAAACCGTGTGGGAAACTCCCTGCGGACTGAGTCCTCCGTCCCATGGAAGGTTCGGTGTGGCGATGGGTCCAGGTTCCTTTCGGCAACTCAATGAGGGGTGTTGCAGCTCACTGCGGCTGATTCCTTAGTGCGACAGTTAAGACATTGGGCGCCCACTGTCCCGACCGTTGCCACAGGGAGTCAGTCTGCTGGGAGTTGGACACCCCCCAGGGAGTGCTGAAGGAACCTGGGCGCAGAGCCACCCATGGGTTTTTTGTCGACACCCCCCCCTGGGGTTGCCGCGAAACTGCCTCTGGTCTGATTTCTTGGGCTGATGATTGAGACGGTGGGCGCCCACCGTCCCAGCCGTTGCCTCAAGGAGTCTGGCTGCAGGGAAGTCGCGTCAAACCCAGGCAGGTATCGGCTAAACCCTTGGGTGGGCGATGCGTTTGGGTCTGAGTCCTTGGGCGACGGTGGGGGTGTTGTGACGACTCCGGTCGCCACAGCTCCCTCTGGACTCTGTTCTCCATCCCATGGTAGGTTCGGTGGGCGATACGTTTGGGACTGGGTCCTTGGGCAACGGTGAGGGGGTGTCGTGACGACTCCGGTCGCCACGGCTCCCTGTGGACTCAGTCCTCCTTCTTTCCTTTTCCCATTTCTTTCAGGGCCATATCAAGATCAGATGGTGGACCTGCACCTAGACACGACCACAGCGCATGTAGTCAGCTGGATCCGGGCCGTATCCAGATCAGATGGAGGACCAGCACCTGTCCCGGAGGTGTCCGCAGAGCGATGAAATCAACATTGATTCCATGTGAGAATATTAGATATAATGATTACGACATTGAGTGAGTCCTGATGTTACCTAATTCCAATAGAGTTCAGAATGTCTGTAAATTCCAATGGTGGCCTGCACACAGTAGCCAGCACAAGTCTTAAATGGAATTTTGCACTTACACCAGATAGAGGTCTAGATTCAAATATAATGCTTTTGAAGTGAGGGTGCGTTATGCAACACTGAGTTATACTGAAGTCAGTACTATAAATTACAGCAACACCTCCTTCGTTTCCTATTAGCCGAAGCTCGTGTTTATAACCGTAATCTTTGTAGTTTCCCCCCCCCCCCCCGTTCCATGTTTTTAAATGACAAACCGCTCTGTGTGATCGGGGCCTCAGCTTATTGTTTGTTCCCCTGTGATTAATGTGAAAATGATGAAATAAAGTGACTAGAAAGATTTTAAGTGCTGATTACAGCTGTGTTCTTGAAGTAATTAAATAGATTTACGCCCCAATACAGGATACAAGATGAAAGACGAGAGGGCGTGGTTTAAACTAAAACGACTGCGGCGCTTGTGAGTGGAGAAAAACAGAATAAAAGTGTACATGTGTAAAAGGAATAAATAGGGTTATACATGAAATATGTCACTTAAATTAACAGATTAACAAAATGAAGAAAAAACGGTCACAAAAAGGAACCCAATTTCATAGTTGAACAAACGAGTTCGCGGAGAGGAAACGGACGGCAGAAAGCGCGCCCCGTTATTCTTTATTTTACAAAGGCACAACGTTTTGTTTTTATTGTGTGTGTGTATACAAGAGAAACTCTTAGAATGTCTACTTTTATATGAAGTCAATCAAATTGAAAAAGGGTTTTCATGTCTCCAAGGTCCTAAAAAACATGGAGACGGCAGAAAGTGCACCCTGTGCTTTTTCTTAATTTTCAAAACAACAGTGCAAAGCAGGGGTTAGGATAGCGTTGAATTCAGAATGCTGAGCATACTGACTTTGTCGTTTCTTGATCTATTTCAGAACTTCCTCCACCCCTTGGGGACGGTGCCACGACTTCCTGCAGACTGAGTCCTCGGGCCGACGGTTGGGACGGTGTCGTGATGTTCCCGAACGCCATGGTTCCCTGTGGACTCTCTACTGTATTCCATGGTAGGTTTCGGTGGGCGACGTTTGGGACGGTTGGCGAAACCGTGTGGGAAACTCCCTGCGGACTGAGTCCTCCGTCCCATGGAAGGTTCGGTGTGGCGATGGGTCCAGGTTCCTTTCGGCAACTCAATGAGGGGTGTTGCAGCTCACTGCGGCTGATTCCTTAGTGCGACAGTTAAGACATTGGGCGCCCACTGTCCCGACCGTTGCCACAGGGAGTCAGTCTGCTGGGAGTTGGACACCCCCCAGGGAGTGCTGAAGGAACCTGGGCGCAGAGCCACCCATGGGTTTTTTGTCGACACCCCCCCCTGGGGTTGCCGCGAAACTGCCTCTGGTCTGATTTCTTGGGCTGATGATTGAGACGGTGGGCGCCCACCGTCCCAGCCGTTGCCTCAAGGAGTCTGGCTGCAGGGAAGTCGCGTCAAACCCAGGCAGGTATCGGCTAAACCCTTGGGTGGGCGATGCGTTTGGGTCTGAGTCCTTGGGCGACGGTGGGGGTGTTGTGACGACTCCGGTCGCCACAGCTCCCTCTGGACTCTGTTCTCCATCCCATGGTAGGTTCGGTGGGCGATACGTTTGGGACTGGGTCCTTGGGCAACGGTGAGGGGGTGTCGTGACGACTCCGGTCGCCACGGCTCCCTGTGGACTCAGTCCTCCTTCTTTCCTTTTCCCATTTCTTTCAGGGCCATATCAAGATCAGATGGTGGACCTGCACCTAGACACGACCACAGCGCATGTAGTCAGCTGGATCCGGGCCGTATCCAGATCAGATGGAGGACCAGCACCTGTCCCGGAGGTGTCCGCAGAGCGATGAAATCAACATTGATTCCATGTGAGAATATTAGATATAATGATTACGACATTGAGTGAGTCCTGATGTTACCTAATTCCAATAGAGTTCAGAATGTCTGTAAATTCCAATGGTGGCCTGCACACAGTAGCCAGCACAAGTCTTAAATGGAATTTTGCACTTACACCAGATAGAGGTCTAGATTCAAATATAATGCTTTTGAAGTGAGGGTGCGTTATGCAACACTGAGTTATACTGAAGTCAGTACTATAAATTACAGCAACACCTCCTTCGTTTCCTATTAGCCGAAGCTCGTGTTTATAACCGTAATCTTTGTAGTTTTTTTCCCCCCCCCGTTCCATGTTTTTAAATGACAAACCGCTCTGTGTGATCGGGGCCTCAGCTTATTGTTTGTTCCCCTGTGATTAATGTGAAAATGATGAAATAAAGTGACTAGAAAGATTTTAAGTGCTGATTACAGCTGTGTTCTTGAAGTAATTAAATAGATTTACGCCCCAATACAGGATACAAGATGAAAGACGAGAGGGCGTGGTTTAAACTAAAACGACTGCGCCGCTTGTGAGTGGAGAAAATCAGAATAAAAGTGTACATGTGTAAAAGGAATAAATAGGGTTATACATGAAATATGTCACTTAAATTAACAGATTAACAAAATGAAGAAAAAACGGTCACAAAAAGGAACCCAATTTCATAGTTGAACAAACGAGTTCGCGGAGAGGAAACGGACGGCAGAAAGCGCGCCCCGTTATTCTTTATTTTACAAAGGCACAACGTTTTGTTTTTATTGTGTGTGTGTATACAAGAGAAACTCTTAGAATGTCTACTTTTATATGAAGTCAATAAAATTGAAAAAGGGTTTTCATGTCTCCAAGGTCCTAAAAAACATGGAGACGGCAGAAAGTGCACCCTGTGCTTTTTCTTAATTTTCAAAACAACAGTGCAAAGCAGGGGTTAGGATAGCGTTGAATTCAGAATGCTGAGCATACTGACTTTGTCGTTTCTTGATCTATTTCAGAACTTCCTCCACCCCTTGGGGACGGTGCCACGACTTCCTGCAGACTGAGTCCTCGGGCCGACGGTTGGGACGGTGTCGTGATGTTCCCGAACGCCATGGTTCCCTGTGGACTCTCTACTGTATTCCATGGTAGGTTTCGGTGGGCGACGTTTGGGACGGTTGGCGAAACCGTGTGGGAAACTCCCTGCGGACTGAGTCCTCCGTCCCATGGAAGGTTCGGTGTGGCGATGGGTCCAGGTTCCTTTCGGCAACTCAATGAGGGGTGTTGCAGCTCACTGCGGCTGATTCCTTAGTGCGACAGTTAAGACATTGGGCGCCCACTGTCCCGACCGTTGCCACAGGGAGTCAGTCTGCTGGGAGTTGGACACCCCCCAGGGAGTGCTGAAGGAACCTGGGCGCAGAGCCACCCATGGGTTTTTTGTCGACACCCCCCCCTGGGGTTGCCGCGAAACTGCCTCTGGTCTGATTTCTTGGGCTGATGATTGAGACGGTGGGCGCCCACCGTCCCAGCCGTTGCCTCAAGGAGTCTGGCTGCAGGGAAGTCGCGTCAAACCCAGGCAGGTATCGGCTAAACCCTTGGGTGGGCGATGCGTTTGGGTCTGAGTCCTTGGGCGACGGTGGGGGTGTTGTGACGACTCCGGTCGCCACAGCTCCCTCTGGACTCTGTTCTCCATCCCATGGTAGGTTCGGTGGGCGATACGTTTGGGACTGGGTCCTTGGGCAACGGTGAGGGGGTGTCGTGACGACTCCGGTCGCCACGGCTCCCTGTGGACTCAGTCCTCCTTCTTTCCTTTTCCCATTTCTTTCAGGGCCGTATCCAGATCAGATGGAGGACCAGCACCTGTCCCGGAGGTGTCCGCAGAGCGATGAAATCAACATTGATTCCATGTGAGAATATTAGATATAATGATTACGACATTGAGTGAGTCCTGATGTTACCTAATTCCAATAGAGTTCAGAATGTCTGTAAATTCCAATGGTGGCCTGCACACAGTAGCCAGCACAAGTCTTAAATGGAATTTTGCACTTACACCAGATAGAGGTCTAGATTCAAATATAATGCTTTTGAAGTGAGGGTGCGTTATGCAACACTGAGTTATACTGAAGTCAGTACTATAAATTACAGCAACACCTCCTTCGTTTCCTATTAGCCGAAGCTCGTGTTTATAACCGTAATCTTTGTAGTTCCCCCCCCCCCCCCCCCCGTTCCATGTTTTTAAATGACAAACCGCTCTGTGTGATCGGGGCCTCAGCTCTTTGTTTGTTCCCCTGTGATTAATGTGAAAATGATGAAATAAAGTGACTAGAAAGATTTTAAGTGCTGATAACAGCTGTGTTCTTGAAGTAATTAAATAGATTTACGCCCCAATACAGGATACAAGATGAAAGACGAGAGGGCGTGGTTTAAACTAAAACGACTGCGGCGCTTGTGAGTGGAGAAAAACAGAATAAAAGTGTACATGTGTAAAAGGAATAAATAGGGTTATACATGAAATATGTCACTTAAATTAACAGATTAACAAAATGAAGAAAAAACTGCCAAGAACCAAGTTTGTTTGGGTGATGGCCATCCCGATGAAACAGTTGTCTCTGACTCAAGAAAAGATTGAAATTTTCAATGAAGTTCACTGCTTTTATATTGCAGGTTTTTTGCAGCCACGTATTAAGCCCAAGCAACCGTGAAAACCTGTTTGTTCCTCTTGCTGGGAGAGGTCCACTGATGAATGTTTGGACTTTCAGTCTTTTAAGTGTTTCAAAAAGTTCATGGAAATCCTTCTTAAGGAGTTCTGACTGCTCTTTATGAATATCATTCTTCCCCACATGAATGATGAGTCGATTTGCAGTCTTATGTTTCATCAGAATGTTCTGAAGTTCCGGCAGCACATAGTTGTATCCCTGCCGCTAATGTTTCTGATTATGGAGTCCCCCACCATCAGAGTCCTGGGCTCGGCTGCGCTCTGAGCTGAGTGCCGCTGTCTGCTCGACCTTGAGCGCCAGTTAGCATCAGTGTTAGCTACTGGCCCATTCAGTCTGTGTTCGATCACATTCATCTTGTTTGGGGATTCCTCATTTACATTCATTAGTACTTCAAATCTGTTCTCAAGATTCAATTCAATTCAAATTTATTTGTATAGCGCTTTTCACAATACATATTGTTTCAAAGCAGCTTTACAGAAAGTGCATTTCAGAAATGTACATAGAGAAATACAGTTAGTTAATCATGTATTGATTTAGGGCATAAAAATATCGCCAGCGTCGAGTCGTCTCTTCACAGGCGCCGAGTCGTCTCTGCACGGGTGTTGGAGAATCTGTAGTTTCCATGAGAGGCTGGATACAAACTGGAGCTGACGATCTGTATTTACCTCGGGACTAGCGTCCCGAGATAACAACAGAAAAGCATATGGGAAATAATTAGCGTAGCTGCTGTTCGCAATATTAATGCATTCAATCTGATTCAACTGTAGTATAAAAGTTAAGTATTATGTGAATGCTTGGCTAAAGAGATGCGTCTTTTAATCTAGTTTTAAACTGGCAGAGCGAGTCTGAGCCTCGAACAATATCAGGAAGGCCATTCCAGAGTTTAGGAGCTAAATGTGAAAACGCCCTCCCTCCTTTAGTGGACTTATCCTAGGAATGACCAAAAGCCTCGAATTTAGTGATCTTAAAGAGCGCGATGGATTGTAGGGCGATAGAAGTTCCGTTAAATACCCAGGAGCTAAACCATTTAGGGCTTTATAGGTCAGTAGCAATACTTTGTAATTGATACGGAATTTTATAGGTAACCAATGTAGAGACGACCGAATTGGTGTTATATGATCGTATTTTCTTGATCTAGTAAGAACTCTAGCGGCGGCATTTTGGACTAACTGTAGCTTGTTTATTGAGGATGCAGGACAACCAGCTAATAAAGCATTACAGTAATCCAGTCTCGAGGTCATGAATGCATGAACTAACTTTTCTGCATCAGAAACAGATAGCATATTACGTAGCTTAGCAATGTTTCTAAGGTGGAAAAAGGCTGTTCTTGTAACATATGAAATATGATTTTCAAAAGACAAGTTGCGGTCTAATATAACACCCAGGTCTTTTACTGTAGAGGATAAAGTAACAGGACACCCTTCTAAATTAAAGTTGTATTGTAAGAGGTTTTGTGGGCAGTTTTTTGGACTAATAAGTAATACCTCCGTTTTATCTGAAGGCTATCTGGATTTAATAGCAGAAAATTACATGTCATCCAGTATTTTATATCTTTAACACACTCTGTTAATTTAGATAATTTATTGTTTTCATCTGGTCATGATGAAATATATAATTGAGTGTCATCAGCATAACAGTGGAAATTAATTCCATGTTTTCTTATAATATTACCAAGTGGCAGCATATATATTGAGAATAGTAGAGGGCCTAACACAGATCCTTGCGGTACACCGTAGTTTACTGACGTTATCTTCGTTTTTCCCCATTTGAGCAGACAAAATGGTAACGGTCTGATAAGTATGATCTGAACCAGCTTAATGCCTGTCCCTGAACACCAGTGTAGTTTTGTAGTCGGTCTAAGAGTATTTTGTGATCTATAGTATCGAACGCAGCACTAAGATCAAGTAAAACTAGTATTGAGATAAAGCCTTGGTCAGAAGCTAGAAGTAAATCATTTGTGATTTTAACGAGCGCAGTTTCAGTGCTATGATGCGGTCTGAATCCTGACCGAAATTTTTCATAGATATCATTTTCTTGTAAGAAAGAGAGAAAGAAAGTTGAGCGGACACCACTTTTTCTAGAATTTTAGACATAAATGGAAGATTTGAAATGGGTCTATAATTTGCTAGGTTATTATGATCTAATTGTGGTTTCTTAATGAGAGGTTTTATAACTGCCAATTTGAATATTCTTGGAACATGACCTAAAGATAAAGACGAGTTAATAATATTGAGGAGAGGCTCTTCCACTATAGGTAACACTTGTTTCAGTAGTTTAGTTGGTATTGGATCTAATAAACACGTTGTTGGTTTAGATGCAATGATACGTTTATTTAGCTCTTCCTGTCCTATAGTTGCAAAGCGCTGTAGTTTTTCTTGAGGGGCGATAATTGAGGCTGAATCATAAGACACCATTAAAGATTGTACATTTACAATTGTGTTTCTGATGTTTTCTATTTTCTCAGTGAAGAACTTCATGAAATCATTACTACTAAACTGTAACGGGATATTTTGTTCAGGAGACATCTGTTTATTTGTTAGTCTAGCCACGGTGTTAAATAAAAACCTTGGATTGTTTTGGTTATTTTCTATTAGTTTGCGGAGGTGCTCAGCCCTGGCTGCTTTTAGGGCCTTTTTATAACGTGACATACTGTCTTTCCATGCGATTCTAAAGACCTCTAGATTAGTTTGTTTCCATTTACGCTCTAAATTACGAGTTTCTCTCTTTAGAACATGCGTAGCACTGTTGTACCATCATTTCCTCTAGTTCATTTGTTTGTTTGGGTTCACTAATAGGGTTAGCAGCTGAGATAGATCAGGTAAGCTATTTGAGAAATGATCTATAGTTGTTGGAAGGATTGTTCTGCCTGGTCGATAACGTGGCGCAACATGACAAATTTCAGCGGTACGTAGTATGCAAGTTACCATGTAGTGATCAGTGACTTCATCACTTTGTGGAATGATATCTATATCGGTTGGATCGGTTCCATGTGATATAATTAAATCTAGCGTATGATTAAGACGATGAGTGGGACCAGTTACGTTTTGCTTGACCCCAAAGGAGTTTAATAAATCTGTAAACGCAGCCCCTAACGCATCATTTGAATTATCTACGTGTATGTTAAAATCTCCAACAATTAATGCTTTATCGACATTGACCAAAAGATCTGAGAGAAAGTCTGCAAACTCTTTTAGGAAATCAGCGTAAGGCCCTGGCGGTCTATATACAGTAGCCAAGGCTAGAGATAATATGGATTTCTTTCTTACATCTAAGAGAGTAACATTTAGCACAAGTACTTCAAACGAATTAAACCTGTGACCTGTTTTCTGAGTAACAGTAAGAATATCTTTATAGATTATAGCAACACCACCGCCACGACCAATCAGACGGGGCTCATGCTTGTAACAGTATCCAGGAGGAGTAGACTCATTTAGACCGAAATAATCATTTGGTTTAAGCCAGGTTTCAGTAAGGCAAAGTACATCGAAACTATTATCTGTGACCATTTCATTTACAATAACCGCCTTAGGTGTAAGCGATCTGATGTTTAAAAGACCTAGCTTTATAAATTGTTTTTGTTCACTAATATTGAGATTTTCTGGTTTAATCACAATTAGATTTTTCCTAGATCCTGCTGTAGATTTATTATTTGATCTCACTAAACGAGGAATAGACACAGTTTCAATATAATGTTCTACATTGGTACTTATATCAATTAAGTTTGGACAGCAAAGAGTGTGATTTGGACTTTGACTTACTAGTCATATGGTGTGTAGCGTCTTGGAGATGTTGTCCGACAGAAGAGCCGCTCCGATTCTGCTGGGGTGAAGGCCATCAGCACGGAAGAGCCTAGGTCGCTCCCAGAAAAGATTCCAATTATTTACAAAGAGCAGTCTCTGTTCATTACACCATGACATTAACCATTCATTTAGAGCAAATAATCTACTGAACCTTTCATGTCCTAGTCGGTAAGTGGGAAGCGGTCCAGACACGATGATCGTTGTTTCAGGCGATGTGCTGCGTACCGTCTCGATCAGGCTCCGGTAGTCCTTCTTCAGAACCTCTGACTGCCGTAGCCTGATGTCGTTCGTTCCCGCGTGCAGCACGACTGCTCCGACGGGCTCGTCACCGTTCAGAATCCCGTGAACCTGTGCAGCGACATCGAGAAATGAATAATAAATGCAAGAGCGTCCGAACAGTAGCTGAGCAGGAAGTGAAGTTCCTGCTCAGTATGCAAGCGTGTTTGATATTGTTGTGTGAAACATGCAATTTGTTCTTTTATGACCCATATACACTGTAATAGATTTCTTATAAGGAAATCTTTTATGTAAAGGAAAACACTGTAATAGATTTCTCATAAGGAAATCTTTTATGTAAAGGAAAAACACTGTAGTAGATTTCTTATAGAGGAAATCTTTATGGATAGAAAAGACACTGAGACATGTTTTGTTTGAAACTGTTTTATTGGCTTATAGTACATCAATTAGAAGTCTATCTTCTAAGTGTGAGTATGGACATTCAAATACTTATTATTTAGAATGAATTCGACTTACTTTACCTTAGCCTGAGAATAATTAAAATAAGGTAGAAGGTGTTTACACCATAAAACAATATATGGACCAAGTTTTCAGACCCCGTTCAAGGCCACGACAACAGTATCTAAGATATCAATAATCCTTCCACAGGTCTACGTCTGCCGTGTGTCTACATTATACACATAAAGTGTAAAGCAAATTGGGTAAAAATAATACTCGATTTCAAAGCATTTTGAAAGTGACAAACTTCCTGCTGCCAGTTGGTGGCGCTATAACTTTGACTCACAATAGTCACATGTGATCGGCCTCTTACAACGAACACACTGCTGAAGTTTCATCAAGATCAGTTAATGTATGCAGAAGTTATAACACACTTCCTGTTTGAATTATTCGCCATAAATTTGTTTCCTCGCCACGGCCAAACCGTTCGAGATATCAAAAATCCCCTGGAAATTTTTCATCCTCAATGTCTTGACTTCATGCACACCGAGTTTGGTGTCGACCGGGTTAATTCCCTAGGAGAAGTGTTTCAAAAAATTCAAAGAGGTCTGGGAGAGCTCAGAGGAATATGTCCTCGAGAAATTTAAGGGGAAACCCATATCACTAGGAACAGAACAGCTTGTAGCTATTGCTTATTACACCTCTGGCAAAGACGATGCGTATCTTGATTTCAACGCTGCAGTTCGAACCCAGAGACATCAGTATATGACCGCATATGAATTCGGGTATCACGCACTTCATTTTTTCCTGACTACTGCCATTCAAGCTGAAAGAGCCTTTGAAGGAAAAAATAAGAAAAGAACAAGGAATAAAGGAAAAATATTGTCTCACTGGCTTCCGTAGAGTCAAGAGTTCCTTTAGCCAAGATGTTAAAAACACACAGTTTCGCTTTGGCTCTTTCACCTCAGCCTCCCTGGGTGATTACAGCAGAATTAAGTTGTGCTGCTTTATAATAACTCTGTGAACATGGGAGAGCCCTACCACCTTCCTTTTTGGCTATTTGCAATGTCTCAAATTTTATTCTAGGCCTATGTTTACACCAAATAAAATTCGAAATTATTTTGTTCCATTCATTAAATTGCTTAGAGGTCACCTCATTTGGTAATGCTAAGAAAAGATAAAGTAGTCTTGGTAGTATAATCATTTTGACCAGTTCTATTCTGTTGTACGGTTCATTGGGAGTATTAGCCAACGATCCATATCATGTTTTATATTGCCTGTTAAGGGGGTATAATTGTGTTTGTATACTTCTGTCAGTTCTCTAGGAATATTGACCCCTAAATATTTAATTATGTTATTATTCCAATTACATTTTAAATGTTTTTGTATCTGTTTGCTTGGTTTATAGCTAAATGTTAAAATTTGAGTTTTATGAAGGTTTAATTTGTATCCCGAATAAGAGCCATATTTTTTAAGTAGGGATATTAATGTTGTCAAACTAATATCCGGTTTGATGAGAGTCATCAAAATGTCGACTCCTATAATGTTTTCTGATTCTCTGATGGCTTGTACCAATGGTTTCGATAAACAATGCAAATAGCGTTGCGCTCATCGCACATTCCTGTCTACATCCTCGCTTTATGGAAACACCATCTGAAAAATCTTCATTAATTTTAATTCTTGCAGTAGGTGAATTGTATAGGGATTTTAGGCAATTGATAACCTGGCTATTAAAACCGAATCGTTTTAAAGACATATATAGAAACTCCCATCTCACAGAATCAAATGCCTCTCTGCATCAAGGCTGAGGACGATATGATTTATGATTGTAAACGCTCTTCGTATGTTGTCATGCGTTTTTCTATTTTTAACAAATCCTGTCTGATCTGTATCTATCAAATCTGGTAATATGTTTTCAAAACGTTTGGCCATTATTGTGGTAAATATTCTATAATCTATGTTCAATACTGATACAGGTCTATAAGAGCTACATTCAGTTGCATCCTTCCCTGGTTTAAGTATTACTGAGATAAGGGCTTGATTCCAGGATAATGGTATTTCTCCGCCTTCCAAAACATGATTAAAACAACTTTTCAAAGTCGGTACTGTCATTTGCTTGAAGCACTTGTACCATTCCGATGGAAACCCATCCGGACCTGGCACTTTATTCCCCTTTAAATTTGATATCGCTTTTCCTATTTCTTCCTCTGTTATTTGTTGTGTGAGTTTTTTATTCTGTTCTGTGCCTATAGACAGTAAATCCAATGAGTCCAAGAAACTTTCCACTATATTTATGTCTGCCGCTGGAGGCTGGGAGTATAAATTTGAATAGTAATATACAAAAGACTCTTGTATATCTTCTAGATTATATCGTACCTCATTAGTCTGCGGATTTTTTATTTTATGTATGTAACGACTAAGCTCCTTGCTTGCGTGCTCTCCACGCAAGTAATCTCCTGGCTTTAGGTCCATTCTCATAATAGGTTTGTTTGATAAATTTAGCTTTTTTGGTCACTTGATTTTCATAAAGTTCATTTAAAGTCCTTCGAGCCAAATTTAATTGTTCTAAACTATCTGTATTATTATTTCTTTGATGCTCCTCCTCCAAAATCTTAAGTTCCCTAGCCTTATCAGCAATTATTTTCTCTTTTTCTTTTTTCCTATTTGATGACCACATTATCAATTTACCTCTGAGGACTGCTTTAGCGGCATCCCATAATACACTTGGTGAAATATTTTCCTTATTATTGTGATACATGTAATCTTCAAACTCCTTCTGAATGTATTGTTGAAATGCTGTCTCATTAAGAAAACTAGAGTTTAACCTCCAGATCCTTTCTTTTCGTTTAATATCTAAATGTATTATCAAGTAAACCCCTGCGTGATCCGAGATGTCTCTGACTCCTATTTTACAATCAATAATCCTATGTCTATCAGAATTGAGCATGAAAAAATAATCTAGTCTAGAAAAAATAGAATGAGAGTGGGAAAAAAAATGTATAAACCTTATCATGTGGATGTATGTCTCTCCAAACGTCTATCATGCCTAGCTCTTTCATTATTTTTTTAATATGTAGTGCCTCTGATTGTATCTTTTTCATCTTAGATGAGGAGTCCAGTGAAGGATGCAAGTGAATATTCTAGTCCCCCCCGCATATCACCACCCCAGACATTTCCATACATAATAAATCAAAAACTTTCTTAGTAAATTGCTTATTATGCCCAGGAGGTCTATAAATGTTCACCAATGTAACCTCTTTATGATCAATGAATCCTTTTACTAAAATGTATCGTCCATCAGCATCTGTCTCCTGTGAGGTAAACTGAAAATTTACATGATTTGAAATGAGTATTGCAACTCCTCTTGCATTACCATGTTTAAACGAAGAATAATACGAATTTTTAAACCATTTTTTAAGTTTTTCATGTTCGGTATCTGAAAGGGACGTTTCTTGCCAAAATATGACATCCTGCTTTTCTCTCTTCATTTTAGCTATAACTTTACCCCTTTTTACAGGATTGTGTAAGCCATTTACATTAAGAGTAATAAAAGTAATAAGGTCCAGATTAGGGTAGGCCTTCCTCTTTGCCAAAATGTCACTGGTGTAGTCTTGTTCGAAGAAAATGCGCTTCCCGTTGTACTGAATATCTTTTTTCTTCAAAGCAGATTGAAGCACCCGTTCTTTGACTTGAAACTCTAGAAAGCATAGGACAATTGATCTCGGGTTAGCCCCATGAGGAGGTTTAGCAGCAAGTGAGCGATAACACCTCTGTATTCCGAGAGGGGTGTCGGGAAGAGCTAGTTCTGTTTTGATAAATCTCTCCACAAAACCCGTTATATCGTCTCCTTCGGCCTCCTCTTCTATGCCGTGGATCCGTACATTGTTTCGACGTGAGCGTGCCTCTAAGTTTTCAAGCCGTATCTGGAGTTGTTCCTGTAGTTCAAGTGAGTTCTATGTCTCTTGCATCCGTGTTAAAGGCCTCCTTTTCAGTGATTCTGTCCTCAGCCGCCTCCACTCTAGTCGTTACGTCTTTTATGTCGGTCTCAATAGCGCTCAATTTTGATGTTCATTTCTCCTCTAAAATCACCAAGCTCCCTTTTGAGTTGGCCCGTTGCTTCGCTGATTTCTTTAGAGATGTCCGTGTGTATTTGTTTTATTTCGGCAATGATGCTGACCTTCACAGCCTCCATGTTATCGGTGCTTGTTAGCTTGTCAGCGCACGAGGTGCTATCCTCGCTATCACTCGGTGATAAAACGTTCTCTTCTGAACTAACCGGAGTCTTTCCTTTGTTTCTTGATTTCCGTCCCCCTGGCATTATCTCTAGTAACTTTTATATCAATAAAATAGCTTTCAACCTTGAGGGGGATTCAACCCCGCCGGGAGCTTTAGAATTATGCGACCACTCGCCTCTCCGCCATTACCGGAAGCCCATAACTTTAGTTCTTGTGACCATGTGATGTGGATACAAGTCTGGAGTACCATTTGTTTTTGACTTAATCACATGATCACAGTCGGGGGTAATTATCTCTATTGTCTTTAGATGATTAGATTTAGTGGTCATTTCTAAGACTGTGTCTAAGGTCAACATTTTAAGAACTGCCCACTGAATGCCTATAAAATACCATGTAAAGTTACATTCGTCAGACTTTGGTGACTGCAGCTACCAACAGCTCGTGATCTCAATAAAGAATCCCTGCTGAAGAAACAACCAAGTCTCCTGGTCTTCGATTCTGAGTTTACAACAATTCTTAGACTTTTCTGTCAGTATAAGTCAAGTATACTTAAGTGGAATTTGAAGTATATTTCTGAGAAGTACATAAAGTATATTTCTGAGAAGTATATAAAAAGTAGACTGAAAGTATACTCTCTTATTTTTAGTTTAAAAGAAGTATACTTGAATAAACTTCTTTTTGGAATAAACTTCTTTTAGAGCAGCTCCGTATCAGTGTGACGCTCAGTTCTGGTGCTGGGATGACATACTAATGAGATGATTTTATTAATTCATCATAGCAGTGGTGTGAGTTACACTAGCTGTATATTATGATAACAGACTGTACAAGACCGGTCATTTGTATCAAAACTCAACCTGACTCAACAAACCTGACTAAAGAGCTTATTTTGTAGATAATATGTGTGATGATAAACCAGTCTGTGAGAGCCAGTGCAAACCACTGAAGCGAGAGACTGATGATGTGTGACAGTGATCATGTGATCATGAACCTTGTGTAGGAGCTGCTGCTGTAGTTCGGCTTGATGTCTTCTCAGAGTTTGAGCTTCTGACTGGAATCAGTGTTGGTGAAGCGACTGGATCTGCAGAAGATGAATGTTCAGACGCATCACCTGTAGGACATTAACATCATATGTTCATATCGATCATGACCTGCAGTTTGTGTTCATCATCACAGTTTACAGTGGCAGTAGTATTACTGTGTTACTGTATAATCTATTCCTGGTTTATATGAGAGTGAAACACAGTTGAGCTTCTGCAAATAAACCTTCAGCTTGAATGAAGGACATAAGCCTTATAATTCCTAAAGCCGACCTCCTACATGGGTCATACTAGGCTTTAATACACTCGTCTGATTTATGCAATATATCATGTATGACCCATGCAGGAGGCCAATATTGGGGATTATAAGGGTTATTATGCAGTTTATGACTTTGAATTAAAATAGCCCCACATCATCACATAGCCTTCACCATACCTAGAGATTGGCATGGGGTAATTTCCATAAGATCATCTCTCAATGCAAATCAAACTAGCTATTAGGCTAACTGAAATAAAACCATGCCAATCTCTAGGTATGGTGAAGGCTATGTGATGATGTGGGGCTATTTTAATTCCAAAGGCCAAGGGAACTTTATCAGGATGCATAGTATCCTAAAATTTTTTTTTTTTTAAATGCTTAAAAATAAAAATCTGCCTGCCTCTATGGGAATTTAACATAGGGGTGTCCAAACTTATGCACCTTGTATTTTAAGGAAGAACATTTATTTATTTACGATACATTATTCATTCACAAAGAAAATTGGTGTCTAAACTTATGCATAGCACTGTAAATAACAGATATTACTGTGTTCAGGTCAAGCTTTCCTCAACAGGAGGAGACTTCTTGTCTCTCTTAAATGGAGCGCTGCAAATTTGCCTTGAATGTAAATGTGATTTGAATGAGTACGCTAAGCTTGCAGAACTGTGAAGATAAGACCTCATGGTCACTGTCCTGAACCAGCTCAAAGATCTGACTACACAAAGGAAACCACACATAATTAAGAATTGGTGCAGCTTAAGAGTCCATCTTAACTGGATCATTGTACAATATACTCAAAAGACCAGCTCATTTTAAACATCCAAAAACATCCATACTTTCTCTAAACCCACTATTGTCTCACAGATTAACTAAAGACAGAGAACATGTTTTCATGTGTGATGTGTTAAAGATGTGAGCGGTGGAGCATCCAAGGTCTGTGTGATCAGGAAGTTGCTCCCTAAGTGACACCCAACAGAACATCAAATGTGTATTATTCCTGTTGTGGGGACAAACATTAGTTAACAGTCACTGTGGGGACTTACCTTTCTTTTGGGGACAAAATGCAAGTGTGTTAGAATCTAAATTTCCCATGAAATTACAACTGTTTTAGTTTGTTCAAACAGCCTCCCATGAAAATCAACGTGTACAGTACTGGAATAACCAGATCATAGAAGGTGACACATCATGGATTCCCCTCGAAGACGCGTCTAAAGGAGCCATTGGACCAGGAATGCTGAGTCAACAATAATTCAGTCCCTCCCCCTGCATTGCTCGCCCATAAAAAACTATGGGAAAGCCTTCGATTCCTCAACGCAGTTTTGCAGACTGCTTGACATTCTGCTCTGGGGATACTTAATTTAATTTAATTAATCAATCAACAATTCTATTGATCAGCATTACCAAACGTGGACGTTTTACATTAGAAACTAACATTGATGTATTATTTTAATTTATTACTGTGAAGCTGCTTTGATACGATCTGTATTGTGAAAAGCGCTATATAAATAAAGTTGACTTGACTTGACTTATTTTCTCCTCCTTATTAGGCTACTTCTAGTCCACCACAATTCAGAGTCAATGTAGGCTATTGTACGCTTTACTTATCTATTTATTTGATAGATTTAGTTACTTTGCAGATTCAGATTAATAATACAAAATAATATGAATAAATTATGATGAAGGGTTAGGGTTAGGGTTAGGTAGGTTATTTGGGCTATTTGATAGTTCAACGGACCCAGCTGCTTGATAATGCGGTAAGGACCTTTCCATTTTTGGGCTAGTTTTGCGCTAAATTTATGCTGTGCATTATGTGCTGTGCTGTGAAAGCATGCACAAGTTTCTCTAAGTCTTGTCTGGAGACAAAGCATCTAATTCTTGCAATATTTTTCAGATGATAGTATGCTGATTTAGTTATTGCTTTGACATGACTACTGAAACTAAGCTCTGACTCTAGTGTCACACCAAGATTCCTGACTTGTTTTTTAGTTGTTAGACTCCTAGAGTGAAGGTATGCATTCACCTTGAGAACTTCATCTTTGTTTCCAAACGCAATAACTTCAGTTTTGTCTTTGTTTAACTGAAGATAGTTTTGACACATCCAGCTGTTGACTTCATCGATGCATTGGCACAGGGAGTCAATGGGGCTGTAATCGTTAGGCGATAGGGCTAAGTAGAGCTGTGTGTCGTCTGCATAGCTGTGGTAAGCAATTTGGTTCTTTCTCATTATTTGGCTCATTGGGAGCATATACAGGTTGAACAGGAGTGGCGCAAGAATTGAGCCTTGAGGGACTCCGCATGTCATGGATGTCCACTCAGACTTATGGTCTCCTATCCTCACATAATAACCTCTTCCATCTAAGTATGACCTGAACCATTTTAGGACTATCCCAGAAAGCCCCACCCAGTTTTCCAGCCTGTCAAGAAGTATGTTATGATCGACAGTGTCAAATGCAGCACTGAGGTTTCTTCCAAAATTTTGCCATCAATTTCTTTGAAATCAGACATAGTAACTACTTTCTCAGGTGGTCTGATCTGTCTGACCCCAGGGCAACTCAAGGATGTGCTGATCACCTTTCTGATGTTATTGATTTTCTCAGAGAAGAAAGAAGCAAACTCACTACACTTGTTCTCTGAGAGCATTTCACTGGGAATCTGGCTTGGAGGGTTTGTCAGTCTCTCTACAGTAGCAAAAAGAGTGCGTGTGTTGTTTAAATTACTGTTTATAATATTTGAGAAGAAAGTCTGTCTAGCTTTGCCTAGTTCCATATTGAAAGCATGAAGGCTGTCTTTGTAGATGTTATAATGGACTACAAGTTTTGTCTTCCGCCACATGCGCTCTGCTTTTCTGCATTGTCTTTTCATATTTTGCACTGCTGTTGAGTTTCTCCAAGGTGCTTTTTGTCTGCCACTCTTCTTCCTGACTTTAACAGGAGCAATATCATCAATTATACCTTTAACTTTTGAGTTAAAAGAATCAAGGAGAAAATCAACAGAGTCTGCAGATATGCTTGGTGTTAAGTATATAGCCTTCATAAATAGTACACTGGTGTTCTCATTTAAGCATCTCTTCTTGACAGACACAGATCTAGCTTCAGTGGCAGGAGAGATCGATATATCAAAGAAAATACAGAAATGATCAGACAGTGCTACATCCTTAATAACAATCGATGAGATGTTTAGACCCTTACTGATGAGTAAATCTAGAGTGTGTCCATGATTGTGTGTGGGTCCATGTACATGCTGAGTCAGATCAAAAGTTTTTAAAACAGTTTTGATTTATTTTGCCATAATGTTTTCTGTATTATCTATGTGAATGTTAAAATCTCCAGCAATGGCAAAACAGTCAAACTCTGAGGTAATTGCTGATAACAGTTCTGTAAAATCTGGAGAGTATTTTGGAGGCCTGTAAATAATAAGTAAAATGCGTGGAGCACCTTTCAACACAATACCCAGATATTCGAAAGAAGGGTAATTCCCAAATGATATTTGCTTACATTGATAGATATCTTTAAAAAGAGCAGCTAGACCCCCACCTCTCTTAACAGCTCTGCAGACACTCATAAAAGTAAAGTTAGGGGGGGCTGTTTCATTGAGGACTGTTGCACTGCAGCTGTCTTCTAGCCAGGTTTCATTTAGAAGCATAAAATCCAGGTTGTTTGTGGTTATTAAATCGTGGACTAGAAGTGATTTATTTTTAAGTGAAGGAATGTTTAAAAGTGCTAACTCAACAGTCTTACTTTTTATCCCCACATCAATCTTACTTTGACGTGTAATAGGCACCAGATTATTTAGGTTTGCTGCACGGCTATTGAAGGCCTTAGACTTTCTATCTTGTAATAGAACAGCAATAGAGAAAGATACAGGCACACTGGCTTGTTTTGTAAACATTTGAGAAAGTTACTGTTATCAGAGCGGGCACCCGACACATATCACTGACAGCTGGTATCAGTTGTTTTTGGTTCACCTCGAGCAGAAGGAGGAGGGTGTGGGCCCTGGCGTTGTGGCAGAGGCCGAAGAGCTCTCACAGGAGGGGGAGGGCGAGCTGGGCCCGCAGGCTTTGGTGGTAGTGGTGCCTGTCGTTTTTTGGTTGGTATCTGGGGGATTGCAGCAAAAGAGTGGGATAGTCTGGTTCCAGCATACACCAGTTCTTCCATTTTCTGTGAGAAGCACAGTAGTGGCGATGCTGGAGAGAGGGAGAGCGTGTCTGGTGAGAGGGGCTGTTGCTCTGGTGTTATAGGAGGATGTGATATGCTGTCCTGGCTTCCCTGGCTGTTTTCCAGGAAGTCGTCCTTTGGTTGCTGAATCTTGGAGCAGTTCTGTCTGTGGTGAGCTCTGTGGGCAGGGCTCAGCTGAGATGGTGTCCGTGAGCAGAGGTTGTTGTGGCGGAGTGGTGTTATCATGTCCATTTTGCTGCTGAAGTGAAGTCCCGTGGTCATTCATACTGTGTCCAGGTGTGTGTGTGCCGTTCAGATTGAGTGGATTGGCACACACTGCAGAAGGATGATTGAGGGAGAAGTGGATATTGTCCTTTAACACTCTTGAACCAAGTTTGTTTGGGTGATGGCCATCCCGATGAAACAGTTGTCTCTGACTCCAGAAAAGATTGAAATTGTCAATGAAGTTCATTGCTTTTATATTGCAGGTTTTTTGCAGCCATGTATTAATCCCAAGCAGCCGTGAAAACCTGTTTGTTCCTCTTGCTGGGAGAGGTCCACTGATGAATGTTTGAACTTTCAGTCTTTTAAGTGTTTCAAAAAGTTCATGGAAATCCTTCTTAAGGAGTTCAGACTGCTCTTTATGAATATCATTCTTCCCCACATGAATGATGAGTCGATTAGCAGTCTTATGTTTCATCAGAATGTTCTGAAGTTCCCTGTTTACATCAGAAGTTGTTGCTTGTGGAAGGCAGCACGTAGTTGTATCCCTGCCGCTAATGTTTCTGATTATGGAGTCCCCCACTATCAGAGTCCTGGGCTCGGCTGCGCTCTGAGCTGAGTGCCGCTGTCTGCTCGACCTTGAGCGCCAGTTAGCATCAGTGTTAGCTACTGGCCTATTCAGCCTGTGTTCGATCACATTCATCACGTTTGGGGATTCCTCAATTACATTCCTTAGTACTTCAAATCTGTTCTCAGGCGGTGGTAGGAGGCCAGTGTTTGCAATCCTTGTCAGAGCTGTATCTGGGGTAGAGGATGCTACTGCGGCAATATGTGTTGCTCGTGACAATCTGATGTATCGAGTGCCTTTGGGTCTCGCTCCCTGTTTGTGCCATCGATTTGTAAGTCGATCGGCTTGTTTCTCTACCTGTCGAGGAGCACTAGTTTCATGGGACTCACCGGCTATATGCTGAGGGTGTTCATGACGAAACTCTGTTGTGTGCTCCGTCTGGTTTGGTGGTCCCGTAAGTAACTTTGTTTCAAGAACTGCAATCCTTTGTAAAAGTCTGTGGCAGTTGGTGCAGCAAGTGGATTCTTGAACCTGAAGAGGCATTTTCTCTCTTATGAATGTAGGCAGTTGTGTTTTCCTTTCCCGGAATGTAAGCTGGTAAAAGAATTCTGCGTTTTTGTAGTAATCCAAACTTTGTTGTCTGAGCACTGTGCTGTTTGCTGAAGTTAAAATTAGATGATAAAAGGAAATAAAATATAAAACTTAGGAGATAAAATGTAAAAGCGATAGAGCAAAGCGCGGAGCAGTAAGCAAGAGCGTCCGAACAGTGTTTTACGTCCGAACAGTTAACTACAGTAAAAAAAAAAAAGTATGTATATTGTTTTCATCAAGCCGGACAACTTTCTAATTTACATTCATTAGCTCCAGCCATCAGGAAGTCAGATATTTTGGTCTGAATGTGGATTTTTTTGCTATATCAGCCTCTGAATTTTTAGCCACTCCTCTATTTATTTTATTTTTATTCCCACCGAAC
The DNA here is from genome assembly GCF_965113295.1 of Leuciscus leuciscus. NCBI lineage: Eukaryota > Metazoa > Chordata > Actinopteri > Cypriniformes > Leuciscidae > Leuciscus > Leuciscus leuciscus. The sequence continues at coordinate 881,415 of NC_138739.1, read as the reverse complement.
TTTTTCAACATGATGAAAATACATTAAATATGCTAAATTGTGAATGGATAATAAATATCTCAAACGGTTTTGCTATGGCGAGGGATTAAAGTAATGTCCAAAAAGGAAACACTAAAAATCTTTTTAAAAAATTTTTACTAACCCATTTATTCCTATATAAAAGTATACAAATATCACAACTAAACCCATTTTATTCTGTTTTTGCAATTCAAGAAGAATGAAAAAGTTAAAAACAGGCTATTTAGTGCTATTTGGTTAAACAAAAAAGCAAACACTGCCAAAAGGACATCAAAGTTTTCAAAAGGATATCAGATTTTTGATATCTCGAACGGTTTGGCCGTGGCCAATAATGGGACACAGGAAGTGTGTTATAACTTCTGCATACTTTAACTGATCTTGATGAAAGTTCGTGGTAAGAGGCCGATCAGATGGATGTAACTATTGTGAGTCAAAGTTATAGCGCCACCAACTGGCAGCAGGAAGTGTGTCACTTTCAACATGCTTTTGACAAAAGTGGGCGGGTTAGTTTTACCAACAGTTACAAAAATCAGTATTTATATTGGTCTCACCGAGCCGGACAACTTTCTAATTTACTGTCATTAGCTCTGAGAAAAAGGAAGTCAGATATTTTGGTTTGAATGTGGATTTTTTGGATATTTCAGACTCTTTTTAGCTACTCTTTCTAACTGGTTTATTTTATTCAAAATGATGAAAATACATTAAAGATGCTAAATTGTGAACGGATTTTTAAAATCTCAAACGGTTTTGCTATAGTGAGGGACTAAAGTAATGTACAAAAAGGAAACAATAAAAGCCACATCTTCTAAAATGTAATTAAACACCATTTAATTCTATATAAAAGTATGCAAATATCACAACTAAACCCATTTTATCCATTTTATTCTTTTTAAATAATTTAATAGTTATGTATAAGTTTAAAAATAGTAATTGTACTATTTAGTCCCATAAAACCCTCTTGTGTTCAAAATCAGGTAGGCCTATTGGATCTACATAAAAATATACTAGGTATGTCACGGTGAGAATATTTACCACCGGTTAATCGACGTGTGACACCGCTGGGGGCTTTTGAATCGCCAACTTAAAAACGAAAGTAAAATATGTTCGTCTGCACTGACATTGATAGTGGTTGAGCGAGCGTTTCAAATGAATTCCTATGGAAGTAGAATTCCTATGGAAGTAGGAATTAACTGAAAAACGTTCACTCTGTTCTGCTCGTTCCTCGCCGTGGACGCGCACCGTTATAAATGCCCGTGCAGCCATGAGCATTTTAGTTTAATTTTAAAATTAGCGCATTTCGGGGGGTGGATTGCTTGAAATTTGACGTAGGTTATACTGAACCACTTTATACATTTTGTATAGCCGGCAACACACTGGCTGCGTGGCATGAGCGTCTCAGCTTAACATTTTGGAGTTTGCACACTGCCTGCGTGTCTCAGGCGTGGCTGGAGCCACGCAGAAAACGCGTGCATGCTATAAATAAGTGTTCCTGCAACGGGAGTGGTCCATATCTGGCTAGAGCGCCGCGGAGTTTGTATGGACCGAAGTATATGCCAGAGCTTATGTTTTGGGGTAAGCTGGGTTGCTTCGACATTGTGGAAAATAGAATAATAGAAAAAAAATGTATTAGCCTTTTTACCCGTTATTATCAATCTAAATTAATCTCATTTTTAATTTAACTTAATTTCGTTTTTCTTTATTTAAATTTCGTTTTTCTTTATTTAAATTTCGTTTTTTCTTTATTTAAATCTCGTTTTTTCTTTATTTAGCCTAAATTTCGTTTTTTTTATTTATTTAAATTTCGTTTTTCTCTATTTAAATTTCGTTTTTTCTTTATTTAAATTTCGTTTTTTCTTTATTTAGCCTAAATTTCGTTTTTTTCTTTATTTAAATTTCGTTTTTCTCTATTTAAATTTAGTTTTTTCTTTATTTAAATTTCGTTTTTTCTTTATTTAGCCTAAATTTCGTTTTTTTATTTATTTAAATTTCGTTTTTCTTTATTTAAATTTCGTTTTTTATTTATTTAAATCTCGTTTTTTATTTATTTAGCCTAAATTTCGTTTTTTTCTTTATTTAAATTTCGTTTTTTCTTTATTTAAATTTCGTTTTTTCTTTATTTAGCCTAAATTTCGTTTATTTATTTATTTAAATTTCGTTTTTTTATTTATTTAAATTTCGTTTTTTCTTTATTTAAATTTCGTTTTCCTTTATTTAAATTTAGTTTTTATTTATTTAAATTTAGTTTTTTCTTTATTTAAATTTCGTTTTTTCTTTATTTAAATTTAGTTTTTATTTATTTAAATTTAGTTTTTATTTATTTAAATTTAGTTTTTCTTTATTTAAATTTCATTTTTCTTTATTTAAATTTCGTTTTGCTTTATTTAAATCTACCCTTTACTGTGTCAGTAATTTGTTAGTCAGAAAAATATTAGACTACCTTAAAAGTATTGCTTAAGTTAACAGACTTGTGTGTCCGTGTTTTATATTACTGCATATAAAAAGAAAGGAAGAAAGAAAGATTAGGTAGAAAGAAAGAAAGAAAGATTAGGTAGAAAGATTAGGTAGAAAGAAAGAAAGATTAGGTGAAAGAAAGAAAGAAAGAAAGAAAGAAAGAAAGAAAGAAAGAAAGAAAGAAAGAAAGAAAGAAAGAAAGATTAGGTAGAAAGAAAGAAAGAAAGAAAGAAAGATTAGGTAGAAAGAAAGAAAGAAAGAAAGAAAGAAAGAAAGAAAGAAAGAAAGAAAGAAAGATTAGGTAGAAAGAAAGAAAGATAGAAAGAAAGATTAGGTAGAAAGAAAGAAAGATTAGGTAGAAAGAAAGAACGAAAGATTATTAAGAAAGAAAAAAAGGCCTGGCTGAGCGTGGCCTTCCTGCCCAGAGCCGCCGGTGACCTTACAGCACCTTAGCCAGGAGCTAAGGACGACTTGAACATTGATGGCTAATGATCCGACCAAGAGACTACGGGGGCCCACAACCTCATCGTCCAGGCTCGGCTAAGCGCTAAAGCTCCAGACTGAAGAGGCTCGGAGGAACCAGGCAGACGCTCAAAGTCGTCTGGAGGCCCAGGACCAGCGCAGAATGAGCCGACATATTCCTCGAAAGTGTTTTCTGTGTAACCCTTCGCCTCTCAGCCAGCTCCTAACCCTAACCCAGCCAGATACGGGGAGTTCGGGCCAAATACTCTTTTACTCTGACTAACTAGAGTCTTTTTAATTAACTCTAGTCTTTGATTCTAATTATTTGTAAGTGTGAACTCATGAACTCATCAAATGTGGGCATTTGTGGGCCTCTGTCTGGGCCGTGTGGATTGGGCCGTGTGGATTGGCCTTTGTTGAAGGAACCATTATATTTTTTTTCTATGACCATCATTTGGTGCTTCAAAGCACAAATTATTGAAAAAAAAAAGAAAAGAAACAAATGTAGTTTTGTAAAAAAAATTTTTTATTTTTTGTTATTCCTGCTCCTCCATCTGAAAATTTAATTGAAACAAACACAAGTGAATAATTTGCACAGCAGAAGTGATAATTTGAATCATATCACAGGATGAACTGAAACACACACTGTTTCTGAGCATACAAGAATGCTGAATGAAAGAGCTCATAGAAAAGCTTGATGAAATTAATATTCTTAATGATAATAATAACCTTAACGTCGTGCCCAGGGTCCGGGTCCGGGCCCAGAGGCCTCTTTGGCAGGTCCAGAAGCTTGGGTTCCGGGTCCGGGTCCGGGTCCGGGTGCGGGAGCTGCCGGCTGCTGGGACTGCCGGCTGCGGGAGCTGGGGTCTGGGAGCTGTCGGCTGTGGACATCACAGATCATAATGGGGAAAGGAATCAAGCTTCAGTGTGAAAAGCTACTGACAGTCAAAGGGTTGTGTGTGTGAGTGAGAGTGTGTGTGTGTGTGTGTGTGTGTGTGTGTGTGTGTGTGTGTGTGTGTGTGTGTGTGTGTGTGTGTGTGTGTGTGTGTGTGTGTGTGTGTGTGTGTGTGTGTGTGTGTGTGTGTGTGTGTGTGTGTGTGAGTTGGTAATCATCACGTTGTGGGGACAAAATGTCCCCACAAGGATGGCAATATCCGAAATCCTTGTTCGTGTGGGGACATTTTTTGGTCCCCATGAGGAAAACGTCTTATAAATCAAAAAAGTGATGTTTTTTCGAAAATGTGAAATTGCAGAAAGTTTTCTGTGATGGGTAGGTTTAGGGGTAGGGTTAGTGTAAGGGAATAGAATATACAGTTTGTACAGTATAAAAATCATTATGTCTATGGAAAGTCCCCATAAAAAATGAAAACACTACATGTGTGTGTGTGTGTGTGTGTGTGTGTGTGTGTGTGTGTGTGTGTGTGTGTGTGTGTGTGTGTGTGTGTGTGTGTGTGTGTGAGTGTGTGAGTGAGTGAGTGAGTGAGTGAGAGAGTGTAGAACATAGAAAAATCTGCGAAAAATTGCACATATCAGACATCCCTTTTCTTAGTCCATAGTTCTTAGTTTCTTATTTCCATAAAAGGGCATCTCACATTTAAAGCACATTTTTCAGTCTAACAACTTTGTTTCATTTTCTTACTTAGTCCAGGAGTACGGTATCGGGAGCAATCAATTCTTGAATTATTTGCAACTCAAATCAGCTGTATTATCTGTATTATCCAAAATCAACAACACTCACCTTCCTACCGCATTAGCAGATTTAATTAACATATCCTCCCCGAAAAAATTACTTTCCAAAATATACAAAATTATAGCTAATTCAAATAAAACCATAAAATCATGCTAAACTATGTAAATCATGCTAGAATCATAGTAAATAATACTAGAATGTGGTAAATCGTTGTGGGAGGAGCCTATTTTACTAAAATGGCTATAACTCAAGAAGTAAATGAGATATCTTCACCAAACTCAGTATACATGTGTATGGGTTCAACTTGAGGTCACAGTAAACACTTTTATGGAGATCGGACCATAGGTGGCGCTATAACTGTAAAAAAAGCTTTAAAACCATATATTTCCTATGTTACATTGCCTGTATTGGCTGTAAATGGTCTTTTCCATATATTATGAAAGTGGTTACATACTTGCTAAATAAAACCTAATAACTTTTGATGCTTTTGTGCTTAAAGGCCTTAAAGGCCTTAATTGATTGAACCCCGATAAATGCTGCTTGCAGCTTTAATAATTATTGTAATTTCAAACAGAGCTATTACAGCACTTTTCTGATTCTTGATTTCTGTGCATTTGCTGCACAGCTTTTGTGGTGGAGCAGGACCTGCAAGGAAAGATGATGGTGGCATTTGTGGAAAAAAGCATTTTTGTCTTCTAAATAATACTGAAATCAAATGACATTGTGCTGTTAAAATGGCTGCTCTTGTGTTATGTTTGTGTATTTTGTAGGATCTGAAATGTCAGCAGACTGGTGTGAGCACTGAGGATGAGGAACCCAGAGCTGAATCCTGGAGATGGTGCCATGGACGAGACCCTCCACCTGCCCTCATGAGACCCACCATCACTCCAGAAAGAAATAACTCCCTTATTGCCTCAGATTGTGAAGCACAACACATCACGCAACAACCTCAGGCACGAAGGAACGGCTCACCTCTGGCGGTCAGCTGATTCATCAGAGCCTCAGAATGGGAACCACTGTGTTGAGCAGAAGGATGTGGGGTTCACCGCCTGTAGCCTGCATGATTGTAGTTTGAATAAAGCTTTGTTTCATGTGTTGACTTGTATATGTGTCAGAAATGTATTTTCTTTATCTCAGCTTTGTCCATGCAATAGCTTTATTCATAAATGTTTTGTCCAGAGCATAAGTTTTGTCCAGAGAACAAAAGGCCCTGTGCTGTACAGTAAGAAAGCCTTGCTTGCACATTCCTTTGTATGTATGTAAGGCACATCTGTTTCATATTAAGAAGCACCCCAAATGTAGAAAGGGGGAGAGAGATGTGTGTTTTCAATGCATTGTGTGTTACAGAAGCCTTTCGGATCTAAAGGACCTAAAGGAAACTGTATCGGATATTGACCATTTATAGTTATGTTATACAACAGTATATATGATGTCATGTATGATTTTATTGGTTAAGATTGTGATACTCCCTATACATTTTCAGTATATATTCACTCCAGAATATTGGAAACGTAAGCTACTCTCTTGTGCTTCCCAGCGCTGGCCTCTTCTTTTCTTTTGTTTTATTCATTCACTACCTAAATAAAGGACGGAAAGAAAAGGCACTTCGTGTTGGAATACCTTTATTCCTAACAATATGCATTTGTTTATTGTGTGATGGTGACTTTGATTCATTATTTTACTAATTTATTAATATTTCTAATTGTTGTCAGTAAATAAAATACAATTAATTAATGCTTTATTTATTGTTTGAATGAAAAAGTTGATGTTCACTATATACACATCTAGAGTGTATTCATGCATAGCTATTTCAAATGACATACATACATATACCTCATAACACAAAATGTAATGTATATATATATATATATATATATATATATATATATATATATATATATATATATATATATATATATATATATCATGGGTTTGCAAACATATGAGATTTTATACACAGGAAAAAACCTATAAGGTTGAATATCAATATATATTTTCTTAAATAATTAATTATATAATACATTTTAAAAAATGCATTTTCTGTTATCTATAGGCCTGAGGGATGAAACGAGAGTTAAATTTAACAAGAAAAAGAGGAAAACAAAGCAGTAAGCCACTTTTGCTTATGGATGAAAATGTTTGGATATAAAATTAAGAAATTAACAACATATTCAAGAGACAGGGTTCCCACACCTTGGTTGACTTCAAATTCAAGGACCTTTCAAGGACTTTCCAGGTCCAATACCCTTAAATTCAAGGACTTAATGCGGGGACACATTTGTTGTGTCCAACAACAAACGATGAGGTACCATCGTAGTTTCATGCGCACGTGAACTTCATGGCAAGTACATCATGCGGGAAACACTTAACATAACTCAGGGTTTTTCCTGGCTCAAAATGAGGCGGAGGTGGTAAAAATCCTATTAATGTATTTTAATAAGATACTAAAATTTTTATTTTTTGTAGATCATCACATAGCCTGTTGTGTTTCCCACATTGTTTGAGCTTGGTACCTCTAGGGGGGTACGGGGGCATGCCCTCCCTTAAGAAAATTTTGTACATTTTAAAGATAAATTCATTAATCTGGTGCACTTTGAGTCACCCAAATCCACTGTTAAAAATAGATAATCCACCCGCAAACCGCCTGAACCGATGATATTCTCTGATTTAGATATCTGCATCTGATCATCACATTACAATTATTCAGATTCTCACTGTTAAGCATGATAGTATGGTAACATATCACACTGAAGTAGGCTGATTTAAAATGAACATTTATTTAAAATAAAAGTTCTTCTTTTGGCAAAATTACATAATTCCTTAATAGCCTAAACAGAGGCTTTACTCCCTCCCTTCAAACTTAAATTGTTTAATTTCATTGTTGTTTCAAACTTTCATTACATTACTGTTTGAATACACTACTTTTTTGTACCTTTTATAAAGGGCATTTTTCCCCTAATTGTATTAAATGTATGCTCCATCTTTCATTTCAAATTCTTAAATTTGATCAATTTATTAAATTAAAATAATAAGACACTAGGCTGTTACCAATTCAATTAAATAATTTACATTGAAAAATAATAACTGTATTAAATTAGATTATTTTATATATTTTTGAATATACAAATAAGGAATGTTGAAAAGAATGATACTTTATGAAACTAAACCGCCAGTAGGAGGCGGCAGGCGACCGTCTTAATGAGCGAGTCATTGAGTCATTCATTCAAACGATTCGTTCAAAAGGCTGATTTATTCAGAATGAGGCAGTTTATAGCTGTGTCGCAATGTGAAGTCTGCATCCTCCGAAGGCCGTATTTGAAGGCCGATTGCGTCATCGCGGCGCGACGAAGGCTAAAGCGACGCCAAATGCACCCTTCGTTTCCCCGTGAAAGGAAGGATACATAAATGGACACTTAGCGGACTATCCTACCCCATAAGTCATCGCGCGTCGGTGACGACAGCATTTTTATAAAAAAAAAAAAAAATGACGGCCGAGAGTTCGCTGGTGGACGGCAAATTCACATTTAAATGTAAGTATTATGTTTTCATTTACTCAAATAGCTAGTGAAACCACAGTTAAAAGCCACAAGTTTTTCTTTCTTGAACTTCATCTTAACTCCATCACCATTGCGTGGCTTCATTTGTCAGGTGGTCTGAGGCAAAACTTGTGCTAATATTAGTTTAATAATTGTTTCAGGGAGCAAGGAGCAGACAGCTCAATTTATTAAACTGCAATTAAAAAAATAAATAAACGAAATAAATTAAATTTTATTGTAATATATGCACTAGTCTGTCTAACTTGTGTAAATAAGAAATATCACTCACCCTATAAAGCCCACAACAATAAGAAAAGCAGTAGATAAGGCATTAGGGTTACCTTTCTGCTGAGAAACACGGCATTTCTCTTGGCCAAAGGAAAGGTTCCTCTCAGAAAACACGCAAATAAAGAGATCGTTTATTGATATTTGGAGTATTGGGCTCGCTAGACATTTTTGTAAAAACCTCAAAATAGATATTTTTTGCCTGTGTATTACATATGTTACATATGACACTGAAGCTTCGATGCGCGTATCACATGTGATACGCGCATCGAAGCTTCAGTGTCATATGTAACACTGAAGTTACAAGAAATAAGCGACACAATTTGTAGTGAAGCTCCGTGTATTGGTTTACTAGAGTCACGTGATCGATGACAAACGAAGCCTCACTTTCTGTCAAGTCACGTGCCCGTTTCGCTTTGGGTGTCAGAAGAATCATATAAGCATATAAGCTATGATATATTTTATTGTCACACTTTAATGAGAAAATGAATTTATTTAATGAACAAATCAAACACAAACATGTAAGGCTTTTATTTGGACACATAACATTGAAACTATGGAGTGTGTTGTGGTTGCTTCATCTGCCAGAGCTTCTAATACAGGCTTCTGGCTGCTTCATTTTAAATAACCACCAGATGGCGCCGTTCTCTGCGCTGTTCTCGATACTCTCGAATCTTTTCCCGGAACAGTCAGGGGAAAGCCTCAGTGATTCATGAGGCTTCATTTCCCCATCCCTACTGTGTATCGCCAAAGTAGTCCGTTTGCATCCCGACACCTTTTGATGAAATACGGCCGTGCGTGTGTGCTGAACCAAAAGCATAAATTCAATCTTTTGGAAACATTACCTTAATCTGGAGAGATTCAGACGCAAATAATCCGAAGTAGCCGCTAGAAAGATCTTTTTAATATCCCACCTAACCTGTGCTGCGGTGCATCATGGGAGGTGGAAAAAACCAAGTGATGGTTTGGGATTGTTTTTTTTTTTTTTTAGTGCTTTACAATGATGAAATTAGTGGATTTAAATAATATTTTTTGGTTAGGGCAGCAAGAAAGCTTATAGAACACAATGAACAGAAAGCTCATTGAGGTCCGGTCATTTAGTGAGTTTAATCTCTGGTTGTTCGCCAGTTATCGATGGTTTAGTCCAACGATTTTCCAGAAAAGCCAACGAGATAAGCTTGTTCTTTTCCGTTGAAATTTCTGCGTCTGTGAACATCTACTGTGATTATCCACTTCTTCATTGGTTTGGTAAGTTATTTGCCCTACTTTTTGTACAGGCCCAACCCAATGGTTTGTTATTTTTTAATGTTCTATTTTAGTTTGATAGTATTGATACACACAGCCAGTCAGTAAATTGCCAGCTGTAAATCCTTTATTTTTATCTGACTAGTTTAATACGGGCGTTGTTTCATTCAGACTTAGTTGGCAATTGTGGAGATTTCTTATATTGATTTTTTTAACAATATTGGTAAAACTGCACGTTGAGAGGCTATCCCTTCTAACTTGTGAAATCTTGTCAATTTTACAGTAATTTGAGCTTGAATATCCCACAACTAGGCTATTTATACAATATCCCTGAAACTAAGCTTAACTAGCTAGGTGTTTATATTATGGCAGACACACAGACCAACACATGTCATTTTCCATTTAATTAGGTTCATGTTTTAAAATAAAATCATGGAAATGGATTATTTTATTTTAATGTTTATATTCCCGGGATATGTGGCTCCACTGAAAAAAAAAATGCTAGTTTCATTTTAGCCAAATCTTTAAAACCTTTATTCTCTCACAAATTAAACTAAACATTATTTGTAAAATTCTGTTGAACATTAAATGCCTATTTCTGAATATATTAGCCTACTGTATGTAGTGTTCACATGTATCTCCTGTTCCATGTTTTCTTTTTAACATCAGACTGTGACGTAAGCACGTCATGAGCATGTCATGTGGGACGACAAGTGAAAAAAAGTAAGACAGTAAAATGTACGTTCGAGAACAACTCTTCCTGTGTATGTGTGTTTTCGTTCATTAAACAAAACAAGACACTACACTGTATAGGGCCTATACTTTCTAAATATCTTTTGTACTTCATGCCTTCTGATTCATACTTTTATCAAATGTAATTTTTGCTCAGAAATCTATTATGATTTTTATAAAGTAAATGTAAGATAATTTCTATTTTCTGCGCTGAGCAACTTGTTTACTTGATTAATCATACATTAATTTGTAATGTTAAAAATTAAAACATTGAAAAAATAGATATAACAAATGTTCCACAAAAGCCTGTTGTGTCTAAATTAACATGAAAAACAAATTGAAAGATTTTTATTTTTAACAGAAAAAGTAAACCCAAGATAATTTAACAAAGAATGTTTAGTTTAATTGCATTTAGTTAAGTAGTTTAAAGAAAGAAAGAAAGAAAGAAAGAAAGATTAGTTATAACCATTTCAATGTCAACTGTGAAAGATTATGTGTATTTTCAGTTAACTTAAGTCAGATGCATTTACATGGTTACTGTGCATTAGATTTAATCAACTCTGTCTGTGTGTGCCAAATGGCCCATTCAGATGTATGGCCCATAGAAACTGATTGGTGTGAATGATTAAAAAGAATTAGCATTGCTCAGAGTGGATTAGCAAGTTAGATCGATCTCCTGTGGGAGGTCCTAACAGTTTTCCTTTGTTTGTAGCCCTTTTGTCTTCATGTATAAAGTTCAGTCACACAGACAGAACTTTGGGTTAAGATTTTTGAAGGGCGACATACTAACATCGCTGCTGAAGGACTGCTACACTACAAACCTTCAATAAATTCTTCTCCCCACAAGAACTCTGGTCAAGCTTACTTATTTTATATATTGGAGAAATCTAATACATTGGCGAGCCACCCAAACCACTGCTCGGCCAAATACACCAAAATCTAACAACTGGTAGAGTTGGTCCTAGAGGCTCAAAAATTAAACGCTCTGAGTCCTTGGGCATGGGGGTGTCGTGACGACTCCGGTCGCCACAGCTCCCTTAGTCCTCCTTCTTTCCTTTTCCCATTTCTTTCCGGGCCATATCAAGATCAGATGTAACCCTAACCCTAACCCTGACACGACATATTGCGTATGATGCTTATTGCGTCAAATAATTTTTATTAGTTTAGTTAGTTTTATTATGTTTAGTTTAAGTTATGAGAGTAAAAAGGTTTTACAGATTTGGCTAAAATGAAACAACCATTATATTTTCATTGGATTTATACCCCCAAAGGAGCAGCATAGTTACGGAGAACTGTCACATCCATAACATTGTTTTTTCCTCATAAATGCAAACATGACAAATAAAATAAAATGAATATTATTTATTTTACAAAGGCACAACGTTTTGTTTTTATTGTGTGCGTGTATACAAGAGAAACTCTTAGAATGTCTATTTTTATATGAAGTCAATAAAATTGAAAAAGGGTTTTCATGTCTCCAAGGTCCTAAAAAACATGGAGACGGCAGAAAGTGCACCCTGTGCTTTTTCTCAATTTTCAAAACAACAGTGCAAAGCAGGGGTTAGGTTAGCGTTGAATTCAGAATGCTGAGCATACTGACTTTGTCGTTTCTTGATCTATTTCAGAACTTCCTCCACCCCTTGGGGACGGTGCCACGACTTCCTGCAGACTGAGTCCTCGGGCCGACGGTTGGGACGGTGTCGTGATGTTCCCGAACGCCATGGTTCCCTGTGGACTCTCTACTGTATTCCATGGTAGGTTTCGGTGGGCGACGTTTGGGACGGTTGGCGAAACCGTGTGGGAAACTCCCTGCGGACTGAGTCCTCCGTCCCATGGAAGGTTCGGTGTGGCGATGGGTCCAGGTTCCTTTCGGCAACTCAATGAGGGGTGTTGCAGCTCACTGCGGCTGATTCCTTAGTGCGACAGTTAAGACATTGGGCGCCCACTGTCCCGACCGTTGCCAAAGGGAGTCAGTCTGCTGGGAGTTGGACACCCCCCAGGGAGTGCTGAAGGAACCTGGGCGCAGAGCCACCCATGGGTTTTTTGTCGACACCTCCCCCTGGGGTTGCCGCGAAACTGCCTATGGTCTGATTTCTTGGGCTGATGATTGAGACGGTGGGCGCCCACCGTCCCAGCCGTTGCCTCAAGGAGTCTGGCTGCAGGGAAGTCGCGTCAAACCCAGGCAGGTATCGGCTAAACCCTTGGGTGGGCGATGCGTTTAGGTCTGAGTCCTTGGGCGACGGTGGGGGTGTTGTGACGACTCCGGTCGCCACAGCTCCCTCTGGACTCAGTTCTCCATCCCATGGTAGGTTCGGTGGGCGATACGTTTGGGACTGGGTCCTTGGGCAACGGTGAGGGGGTGTCGTGACGACTCCGGTCGCCACGGCTCCCTGTGGACTCAGTCCTCCTTCTTTCCTTTTCCCATTTCTTTCAGGGCCATATCAAGATCAGATGGTGGACCTGCACCTAGACACGACCACAGCGCATGTAGTCAGCTGGATCCGGGCCGTATCCAGATCACATGGAGGACCAGCACCTGTCCCGGAGGTGTCCGCAGAGCGATGAAATCAACATTGATTCCATGTGAGAATATTAGATATAATGATTACGACATTGAGTGAGTCCTGATGTTACCTAATTCCAATAGAGTTCAGAATGTCTGTAAATTCCAATGGTGGCCTGTACACAGTAGCCAGCACAAGTCTTAAATGGAATTTTGCACTTACACCAGATAGAGGTCTAGATTCAAATATAATGCTTTTGAAGTGAGGGTGCGTTATGCAACACTGAGTTATACTGAAGTCAGTACTATAAATTACAGCAACACCTCCTTCGTTTCCTATTAGCCGAAGCTCGTGTTTATAACCGTAATCTTTGTAGTTCCCCCCCCCCCCCCCCCCCGTTCCATGTTTTTAAATGACAAACCGCTCTGTGTGATCGGGGCCTCAGCTCTTTGTTTGTTCCCCTGTGATTAATGTGAAAATGATGAAATAAAGTGACTAGAAAGATTTTAAGTGCTGATAACAGCTGTGTTCTTGAAGTAATTAAATAGATTTACGCCCCAATACAGGATACAAGATGAAAGACGAGAGGGCGTGGTTTAAACTAAAACGACTGCGGCGCTTGTGAGTGGAGAAAAACAGAATAAAAGTGTACATGTGTAAAAGGAATAAATAGGGTTATACATGAAATATTTCACTTAAATTAACAGATTAACAAAATGAAGAAAAAACTGTCACAAAAAGGAACCCAATTTCATAGTTGAACAAACGAGTTCGCGGAGAGGAAACGGACGGCAGAAAGCGCGCCCCGTTATTCTTTATTTTACAAAGGCACAACGTTTTGTTTTTATTGTGTGTGTGTGTATACAAGAGAAACTCTTAGAATGTCTACTTTTATATGAAGTCAATAAAATTGAAAAAGGGTTTTCATGTCTCCAAGGTCCTAAAAAACATGGAGACGGCAGAAAGTGCACCCTGTGCTTTTTCTTAATTTTCAAAACAACAGTGCAAAGCAGGGGTTAGGTTAGCGTTGAATTCAGAATGCTGAGCATACTGACTTTGTCGTTTCTTGATCTATTTCAGAACTTCCTCCACCCCTTGGGGACGGTGCCACGACTTCCTGCAGACTGAGTCCTCGGGCCGACGGTTGGGACGGTGTCGTGATGTTCCCGAACGCCATGGTTCCCTGTGGACTCTCTACTGTATTCCATGGTAGGTTTCGGTGGGCGACGTTTGGGACGGTTGGCGAAACCGTGTGGGTGTCGTGACGTCCCGGGATGACACGACTCCCTGCGGCCTGAGTCCTCCGTCCCATGGAAGGTTCGGTGTGGCGATGGGTCCAGGTTCCTTTCGGCAACTCAATGAGGGGTGTAGCAGCTCACTGCGGCTGATTCCTTAGTGCGACAGTTAAGACATTGGGCGCCCACTGTCCCGACCGTTGCCACAGGGAGTCAGTCTGCTGGGAGTTGGACACCCCCCAGGGAGTGCTGAAGGAACCTGGGCGCAGAGCCACCCATGGGTTTTTTGTCGACACCCCCCCCTGGGGTTGCCGCGAAACTGCCTCTGGTCTGATTTCTTGGGCTGATGATTGAGACGGTGGGCGCCCACCGTCCCAGCCGTTGCCTCAAGGAGCCTGGCTGCAGGGAAGTCGCGTCAAACCCAGGCAGGTATGGGCTAAACCCTTGGGTGGGCGATGCGTTTGGGTCTGAGTCCTTGGGCGACGGTGGGGGTGTTGTGACGACTCCGGTCGCCACAGCTCCCTCTGGACTCAGTTCTCCATCCCATGGTAGGTTCGGTGGGCGATACGTTTGGGACTGGGTCCTTGGGCAACGGTGAGGGGGTGTCGTGACGACTCCGGTCGCCACGGCTCCCTGTGGACTCAGTCCTCCTTCTTTCCTTTTCCCATTTCTTTCAGGGCCATATCAAGATCAGATGGTGGACCTGCACCTAGACACGACCACAGCGCATGTAGTCAGCGGGATCCGGGCCGTATCCAGATCACATGGAGGACCAGCACCTGTCCCGGAGGTGTCCGCAGAGCGATGAAATCAACATTGATTCCATGTGAGAATATTAGATATAATGATTACGACATTGAGTGAGTCCTGATGTTACCTAATTCCAATAGAGTTCAGAATGTCTGTAAATTCCAATGGTGGCCTGTACACAGTAGCCAGCACAAGTCTTAAATGGAATTTTGCACTTACACCAGATAGAGGTCTAGATTCAAATATAATGCTTTTGAAGTGAGGGTGCGTTATGCAACATTGAGTTATACTGAAGTCAGTACTATAAATTACAGCAACACCTCCTTCGTTTCCTATTAGCCGAAGCTCGTGTTTATAACCGTAATCTTTGTAGTTCCCCCCCCCCCCACCCCCATTCCATGTTTTTAAATGACAAACCGCTCTGTGTGATCGGGGCCTCAGCTCTTTGTTTGTTCCCCTGTGATTAATGTGAAAATGATGAAATAAAGTGACTAGAAAGATTTTAAGTGCTGATAACAGCTGTGTTCTTGAAGTAATTAAATAGATTTACGCCCCAATACAGGATACAAGATGAAAGACGAGAGGGCGTGGTTTCAACTAAAACGACTGCGGCGCTTGTGAGTGGAGAAAAACAGAATAAAAGTGTACATGTGTAAAAGGAATAAATAGGGTTATACATGAAATATGTCACTTAAATTAACAGATTAACAAAATGAAGAAAAAACTGTCACAAAAAGGAACCCAATTTCATAGTTGAACAAACGACTTCGCGGAGAGGAAACGGACGGCAGAAAGCGCGCCCCGTTATTCTTTATTTTACAAAGGCACAACGTTTTGTTTTTATTGTGTGTGTGTGTATACAAGAGAAACTCTTAGAATGTCTACTTTTATATGAAGTCAATAAAATTGAAAAAGGGTTTTCATGTCTCCAAGGTCCTAAAAAACATGGAGACGGCAGAAAGTGCACCCTGTGCTTTTTCTTAATTTTCAAAACAACAGTGCAAAGCAGGGGTTAGGTTAGCGTTGAATTCAGAATGCTGAGCATACTGACTTTGTCGTTTCTTGATCTATTTCAGAACTTCCTCCACCCCTTGGGGACGGTGCCACGACTTCCTGCAGACTGAGTCCTCGGGCCGACGGTTGGGACGGTGTCGTGATGTTCCCGAACGCCATGGTTCCCTGTGGACTCTCTACTGTATTCCATGGTAGGTTTCGGTGGGCGACGTTTGGGACGGTTGGCGAAACCGTGTGGGTGTCGTGACGTCCCGGGACGACACGACTCCCTGCGGACTGAGTCCTCCGTCCCATGGAAGGTTCGGTGTGGCGATGGGTCCAGGTTCCTTTCGGCAACTCAATGAGGGGTGTTGCAGCTCACTGCGGCTGATTCCTTAGTGCGACAGTTAAGACATTGGGCGCCCACTGTCCCGACCGTTGCCAAAGGGAGTCAGTCTGCTGGGAGTTGGACACCCCCCAGGGAGTGCTGAAGGAACCTGGGCGCAGAGCCACCCATGGGTTTTTTGTCGACACCTCCCCCTGGGGTTGCCGCGAAACTGCCTCTGGTCTGATTTCTTGGGCTGATGATTGAGACGGTGGGCGCCCACCGTCCCAGCCGTTGCCTCAAGGAGTCTGGCTGCAGGGAAGTCGCGTCAAACCCAGGCAGGTATCGGCTAAACCCTTGGGTGGGCGATGCGTTTGGGTCTGAGTCCTAGGGCGACGGTGGGGGTGTTGTGACGACTCCGGTCGCCACAGCTCCCTCTGGACTCCGTTCTCCATCCCATGGTAGGTTCGGTGGGCGATACGTTTGGGACTGGGTCCTTGGGCAACGGTGAGGGGGTGTCGTGACGACTCCGGTCGCCACGGCTCCCTGTGGACTCAGTCCTCCTTCTTTCCTTTTCCCATTTCTTTCAGGGCCATATCAAGATCAGATGGTGGACCTGCACCTAGACACGACCACAGCGCATGTAGTCAGCTGGATCCGGGCCGTATCCAGATCAGATGGAGGACCAGCACCTGTCCCGGAGGTGTCCGCAGAGCGATGAAATCAACATTGATTCCATGTGAGAATATTAGATATAATGATTACGACATTGAGTGAGTCCTGATGTTACCTAATTCCAATAGAGTTCAGAATGTCTGTAAATTCCAATGGTGGCCTGTACACAGTAGCCAGCACAAGTCTTAAATGGAATTTTGCACTTACACCAGATAGAGGTCTAGATTCAAATATAATGCTTTTGAAGTGAGGGTGCGTTATGCAACACTGAGTTATACTGAAGTCAGTACTATAAATTACAGCAACACCTCCTTCGTTTCCTATTAGCCGAAGCTCGTGTTTATAACCGTAATCTTTGTAGTTCCACCCCCCCCCCCCCCCCCCCCCGTTCCATGTTTTTAAATGACAAACCGCTCTGTGTGATCGGGGCCTCAGCTCTTTGTTTGTTCCCCTGTGATTAATGTGAAAATGATGAAATAAAGTGACTAGAAAGATTTTAAGTGCTGATAACAGCTGTGTTCTTGAAGTAATTAAATAGATTTACGCCCCAATACAGGATACAAGATGAAAGACGAGAGGGCGTGGTTTAAACTAAAACGACTGCGGCGCTTGTGAGTGGAGAAAAACAGAATAAAAGTGTACATGTGTAAAAGGAATAAATAGGGTTATACATGAAATATGTCACTTAAATTAACAGATTAACAAAATGAAGAAAAAACTGTCACAAAAAGGAACCCAATTTCATAGTTGAACAAACGAGTTCGCGGAGAGGAAACGGACGGCAGAAAGCGCGCCCCGTTATTCTTTATTTTACAAAGGCACAACGTTTTGTTTTTATTGTGTGTGTGTGTATACAAGAGAAACTCTTAGAATGTCTACTTTTATATGAAGTCAATAAAATTGAAAAAGGGTTTTCATGTCTCCAAGGTCCTAAAAAACATGGAGACGGCAGAAAGTGCACCCTGTGCTTTTTCTTAATTTTCAAAACAACAGTGCAAAGCAGGGGTTAGGTTAGCGTTGAATTCAGAATGCTGAGCATACTGACTTTGTCGTTTCTTGATCTATTTCAGAACTTCCTCCACCCCTTGGGGACGGTGCCACGACTTCCTGCAGACTGAGTCCTCGGGCCGACGGTTGGGACGGTGTCGTGATGTTCCCGAACGCCATGGTTCCCTGTGGACTCTCTACTGTATTCCATGGTAGGTTTCGGTGGGCGACGTTTGGGACGGTTGGCGAAACCGTGTGGGTGTCGTGACGTCCCGGGACGACACGACTCCCTGCGGACTGAGTCCTCCGTCCCATGGAAGGTTCGGTGTGGCGATGGGTCCAGGTTCCTTTCGGCAACTCAATGAGGGGTGTTGCAGCTCACTGCGGCTGATTCCTTAGTGCGACAGTTAAGACATTGGGCGCCCACTGTCCCGACCGTTGCCACAGGGAGTCAGTCTGCTGGGAGTTGGACACCCCCCAGGGAGTGCTGAAGGAACCTGGGCGCAGAGCCACCCATGGGTTTTTTGTCGACACCCCCCCCCTGGGGTTGCCGCGAAACTGCCTCTGGTCTGATTTCTTGGGCTGATGATTGAGACGGTGGGCGCCCACCGTCCCAGCCGTTGCCTCAAGGAGTCTGGCTGCAGGGAAGTCGCGTCAAACCCAGGCAGGTATCGGCTAAACCCTTGGGTGGGCGATGCGTTTGGGTCTGAGTCCTTGGGCGACGGTGGGGGTGTTGTGACGACTCCGGTCGCCACAGCTCCCTCTGGACTCAGTTCTCCATCCCATGGTAGGTTCGGTGGGCGATACGTTTGGGACTGGGTCCTTGGGCAACGGTGAGGGGGTGTCGTGACGACTCCGGTCGCCACGGCTCCCTGTGGACTCAGTCCTCCTTCTTTCCTTTTCCCATTTCTTTCAGGGCCATATCAAGATCAGATGGTGGACCTGCACCTAGACCCGACCACAGCGCATGTAGTCAGCGGGATCCGGGCCGTATCCAGATCAGATGGAGGACCAGCACCTGTCCCGGAGGTGTCCGCAGAGCGATGAAATCAACATTGATTCCATGTGAGAATATTAGATATAATGATTACGACATTGAGTGAGTCCTGATGTTACCTAATTCCAATAGAGTTCAGAATGTCTGTAAATTCCAATGGTGGCCTGTACACAGTAGCCAGCACAAGTCTTAAATGGAATTTTGCACTTACACCAGATAGAGGTCTAGATTCAAATATAATGCTTTTGAAGTGAGGGTGCGTTATGCAACATTGAGTTATACTGAAGTCAGTACTATAAATTACAGCAACACCTCCTTCGTTTCCTATTAGCCGAAGCTCGTGTTTATAACCGTAATCTTTGTAGTTTCCCCCCCCCCCCCCGTTCCATGTTTTTAAATGACAAACCGCTCTGTGTGATCGGGGCCTCAGCTCTTTGTTTGTTCCCCTGTGATTAATGTGAAAATGATGAAATAAAGTGACTAGAAAGATTTTAAGTGCTCATAACAGCTGTGTTCTTGAAGTAATTAAATAGATTTACGCCCCAATACAGGATACAAGATGAAAGACGAGAGGGCGTGGTTTAAACTAAAACGACTGCGGCGCTTGTGAGTGGAGAAAAACAGAATAAAAGTGTACATGTGTAAAAGGAATAAATAGGGTTATACATGAAATATGTCACTTAAATTAACAGATTAACAAAATGAAGAAAAAACTGTCACAAAAAGGAACCCAATTTCATAGTTGAACAAATGAGTTCGCGGAGAGGAAACGGACGGCAGAAAGCGCGCCCCGTTATTCTTTATTTTACAAAGGCACAACGTTTTGTTTTTATTGTGTGTGTGTGTGTATACAAGAGAAACTCTTAGAATGTCTACTTTTATATGAAGTCAATAAAATTGAAAAAGGGTTTTCATGTCTCCAAGGTCCTAAAAAACATGGAGACGGCAGAAAGTGCACCCTGTGCTTTTTCTTAATTTTCAAAACAACAGTGCAAAGCAGGGGTTAGGTTAGCGTTGAATTCAGAATGCTGAGCATACTGACTTTGTCGTTTCTTGATCTATTTCAGAACTTCCTCCACCCCTTGGGGACGGTGCCACGACTTCCTGCAGACTGAGTCCTCGGGCCGACGGTTGGGACGGTGTCGTGATGTTCCCGAACGCCATGGTTCCCTGTGGACTCTCTACTGTATTCCATGGTAGGTTTCGGTGGGCGACGTTTGGGACGGTTGGCGAAACCGTGTGGGTGTCGTGACGTCCCGGGACGACACGACTCCCTGCGGACTGAGTCCTCCGTCCCATGGAAGGTTCGGTGTGGCGATGGGTCCAGGTTCCTTTCGGCAACTCACTGAGGGGTGTTGCAGCTCACTGCGGCTGATTCCTTAGTGCGACAGTTAAGACATTGGGCGCCCACTGTCCCGACCGTTGCCACAGGGAGTCAGTCTGCTGGGAGTTGGACACCCCCCAGGGAGTGCTGAAGGAACCTGGGCGCAGAGCCACCCATGGGTTTTTTGTCGACACCCCCCCCCTGGGGTTGCCGCGAAACAGCCTCTGGTCTGATTTCTTGGGCTGATGATTGAGACGGTGGGCGCCCACCGTCCCAGCCGTTGCCTCAAGGAGTCTGGCTGCAGGGAAGTCGCGTCAAACCCAGGCAGGTATCGGCTAAACCCTTGGGTGGGCGATGCGTTTGGGTCTGAGTCCTTGGGCGACGGTGGGGGTGTTGTGACGACTCCGGTCGCCACAGCTCCCTCTGGACTCAGTTCTCCATCCCATGGTAGGTTCGGTGGGCGATACGTTTGGGACTGGGTCCTTGGGCAACGGTGAGGGGGTGTCGTGACGACTCCGGTCGCCACGGCTCCCTGTGGACTCAGTCCTCCTTCTTTCCTTTTCCCATTTCTTTCAGGGCCATATCAAGATCAGATGGTGGACCTGCACCTAGACACGACCACAGCGCATGTAGTCAGCGGGATCCGGGCCGTATCCAGATCAGATGGAGGACCAGCACCTGTCCCGGAGGTGTCCGCAGAGCGATGAAATCAACATTGATTCCATGTGAGAATATTAGATATAATGATTACGACATTGAGTGAGTCCTGATGTTACCTAATTCCAATAGAGTTCAGAATGTCTGTAAATTCCAATGGTGGCCTGTACACAGTAGCCAGCACAAGTCTTAAATGGAATTTTGCACTTACACCAGATAGAGGTCTAGATTCAAATATAATGCTTTTGAAGTGAGGGTGCGTTATGCAACATTGAGTTATACTGAAGTCAGTACTATAAATTACAGCAACACCTCCTTCGTTTCCTATTAGCCGAAGCTCGTGTTTATAACCGTAATCTTTGTAGTTCCCCCCCCCCCCCCCCCCCCGTTCCATGTTTTTAAATGACAAACCGCTCTGTGTGATCGGGGCCTCAGCTCTTTGTTTGTTCCCCTGTGATTAATGTGAAAATGATGAAATAAAGTGACTAGAAAGATTTTAAGTGCTCATAACAGCTGTGTTCTTGAAGTAATTAAATAGATTTACGCCCCAATACAGGATACAAGATGAAAGACGAGAGGGCGTGGTTTAAACTAAAACGACTGCGGCGCTTGTGAGTGGAGAAAAACAGAATAAAAGTGTACATGTGTAAAAGGAATAAATAGGGTTATACATGAAATATGTCACTTAAATTAACAGATTAACAAAATGAAGAAAAAACTGTCACAAAAAGGAACCCAATTTCATAGTTGAACAAACGAGTTCGCGGAGAGGAAACGGACGGCAGAAAGCGCGCCCCGTTATTCTTTATTTTACAAAGGCACAACGTTTTGTTTTTATTGTGTGTGTGTGTGTGTATACAAGAGAAACTCTTAGAATGTCTACTTTTATATGAAGTCAATAAAATTGAAAAAGGGTTTTCATGTCTCCAAGGTCCTAAAAAACATGGAGACGGCAGAAAGTGCACCCTGTGCTTTTTCTTAATTTTCAAAACAACAGTGCAAAGCAGGGGTTAGGTTAGCGTTGAATTCAGAATGCTGAGCATACTGACTTTGTCGTTTCTTGATCTATTTCAGAACTTCCTCCACCCCTTGGGGACGGTGCCACGACTTCCTGCAGACTGAGTCCTCGGGCCGACGGTTGGGACGGTGTCGTGATGTTCCCGAACGCCATGGTTCCCTGTTGACTCTCTACTGTATTCCATGGTAGGTTTCGGTGGGCGACGTTTGGGACGGTTGGCGAAACCGTGTGGGTGTCGTGACGTCCCGGGACGACACGACTCCCTGCGGACTGAGTCCTCCGTCCCATGGAAGGTTCGGTGTGGCGATGGGTCCAGGTTCCTTTCGGCAACTCACTGAGGGGTGTTGCAGCTCACTGCGGCTGATTCCTTAGTGCGACAGTTAAGACATTGGGCGCCCACTGTCCCGACCGTTGCCACAGGGAGTCAGTCTGCTGGGAGTTGGACACCCCCCAGGGAGTGCTGAAGGAACCTGGGCGCAGAGCCACCCATGGGTTTTTTGTCGACACCCCCCCCTGGGGTTGCCGCGAAACTGCCTCTGCTCTGATTTCTTGGGCTGATGATTGAGACGGTGGGCGCCCACCGTCCCAGCCGTTGCCTCAAGGAGTCTGGCTGCAGGGAAGTCGCGTCAAACCCAGGCAGGTATGGGCTAAACCCTTGGGTGGGCGATGCGTTTGGGTCTGAGTCCTTGGGCGACGGTGGGGGTGTTGTGACGACTCCGGTCGCCACAGCTCCCTCTGGACTCAGTTCTCCATCCCATGGTAGGTTCGGTGGGCGATACGTTTGGGACTGGGTCCTTGGGCAACGGTGAGGGGGTGTCATGACGACTCCGGTCGCCACGGCTCCCTGTGGACTCAGTCCTCCTTCTTTCCTTTTCCCATTTCTTTCAGGGCCATATCAAGATCAGATGGTGGACCTGCACCTAGACACGACCACAGCGCATGTAGTCAGCTGGATCCGGGCCGTATCCAGATCAGATGGAGGACCAGCACCTGTCCCGGAGGTGTCCGCAGAGCGATGAAATCAACATTGATTCCATGTGAGAATATTAGATATAATGATTACGACATTGAGTGAGTCCTGATGTTACCTAATTCCAATAGAGTTCAGAATGTCTGTAAATTCCAATGGTGGCCTGTACACAGTAGCCAGCACAAGTCTTAAATGGAATTTTGCACTTACACCAGATAGAGGTCTAGATTCAAATATAATGCTTTTGAAGTGAGGGTGCGTTATGCAACACTGAGTTATACTGAAGTCAGTACTATAAATTACAGCAACACCTCCTTCGTTTCCTATTAGCCGAAGCTCGTGTTTATAACCGTAATCTTTGTAGTTTCCCCCCCCCCCCCCCCCCCGTTCCATGTTTTTAAATGACAAACCGCTCTGTGTGATCGGGGCCTCAGCTCTTTGTTTGTTCCCCTGTGATTAATGTGAAAATGATGAAATAAAGTGACTAGAAAGATTTTAAGTGCTCATAACAGCTGTGTTCTTGAAGTAATTAAATAGATTTACGCCCCAATACAGGATACAAGATGAAAGACGAGAGGGCGTGGTTTAAACTAAAACGACTGCGGCGCTTGTGAGTGGAGAAAAACAGAATAAAAGTGTACATGTGTAAAAGGAATAAATAGGGTTATACATGAAATATGTCACTTAAATTAACAGATTAACAAAATGAAGAAAAAACTGTCACAAAAAGGAACCCAATTTCATAGTTGAACAAACGAGTTCGCGGAGAGGAAACGGACGGCAGAAAGCGCGCCCCGTTATTCTTTATTTTACAAAGGCACAACGTTTTGTTTTTATTGTGTGTGTGTGTGTGTGTGTATACAAGAGAAACTCTTAGAATGTCTACTTTTATATGAAGTCAATAAAATTGAAAAAGGGTTTTCATGTCTCCAAGGTCCTAAAAAACATGGAGACGGCAGAAAGTGCACCCTGTGCTTTTTCTTAATTTTCAAAACAACAGTGCAAAGCAGGGGTTAGGTTAGCGTTGAATTCAGAATGCTGAGCATACTGACTTTGTCGTTTCTTGATCTATTTCAGAACTTCCTCCACCCCTTGGGGACGGTGCCACGACTTCCTGCAGACTGAGTCCTCGGGCCGACGGTTGGGACGGTGTCGTGATGTTCCCGAACGCCATGGTTCCCTGTTGACTCTCTACTGTATTCCATGGTAGGTTTCGGTGGGCGACGTTTGGGACGGTTGGCGAAACCGTGTGGGTGTCGTGACGTCCCGGGACGACACGACTCCCTGCGGACTGAGTCTTCCGTCCCATGGAAGGTTCGGTGTGGCGATGGGTCCAGGTTCCTTTCGGCAACTCAATGAGGGGTGTTGCAGCTCACTGCGGCTGATTCCTTAGTGCGACAGTTAAGACATTGGGCGCCCACTGTCCCGACCGTTGCCAAAGGGAGTCAGTCTGCTGGGAGTTGGACACCCCCCAGGGAGTGCTGAAGGAACCTGGGCGCAGAGCCACCCATGGGTTTTTTGTCGACACCTCCCCCTGGGGTTGCCGCGAAACTGCCTCTGGTCTGATTTCTTGGGCTGATGATTGAGACGGTGGGCGCCCACCGTCCCAGCCGTTGCCTCAAGGAGTCTGGCTGCAGGGAAGTCGCGTCAAACCCAGGCAGGTATCGGCTAAACCCTTGGGTGGGCGATGCGTTTGGGTCTGAGTCCTTGGGCGACGGTGGGGGTGTTGTGACGACTCCGGTCGCCACAGCTCCCTCTGGACTCAGTTCTCCATCCCATGGTAGGTTCGGTGGGCGATACGTTTGGGACTGGGTCCTTGGGCAACGGTGAGGGGGTGTCGTGACGACTCCGGTCGCCACGGCTCCCTGTGGACTCAGTCCTCCTTCTTTCCTTTTCCCATTTCTTTCAGGGCCATATCAAGATCAGATGGTGGACCTGCACCTAGACACGACCACAGCGCATGTAGTCAGCTGGATCCGGGCCGTATCCAGATCAGATGGAGGACCAGCACCTGTCCCGGAGGTGTCCGCAGAGCGATGAAATCAACATTGATTCCATGTGAGAATATGAGATATAATGATTATGACATTGAGTGAGTCCTGATGTTACCTAATTCCAATAGAGTTCAGAATGTCTGTAAATTCCAATGGTGGCCTGTACACAGTAGCCAGCACAAGTCTTAAATGGAATTTTGCACTTACACCAGATAGAGGTCTAGATTCAAATATAATGCTTTTGAAGTGAGGGTGCGTTATGCAACACTGAGTTATACTGAAGTCAGTACTATAAATTACAGCAACACCTCCTTCGTTTCCTATTAGCCGAAGCTCGTGTTTATAACCGTAATCTTTGTAGTTCCCCCCCCCCCCCCCCCGTTCCATGTTTTTAAATGACAAACCGCTCTGTGTGATCGGGGCCTCAGCTCTTTGTTTGTTCCCCTGTGATTAATGTGAAAATGATGAAATAAAGTGACTAGAAAGATTTTAAGTGCTGATAACAGCTGTGTTCTTGAAGTAATTAAATAGATTTACGCCCCAATACAGGATACAAGATGAAAGACGAGAGGGCGTGGTTTAAACTAAAACGACTGCGGCGCTTGTGAGTGGAGAAAAACAGAATAAAAGTGTACATGTGTAAAAGGAATAAATAGGGTTATACATGAAATATGTCACTTAAATTAACAGATTAACAAAATGAAGAAAAAACTGTCACAAAAAGGAACCCAATTTCATAGTTGAACAAACGAGTTCGCGGAGAGGAAACGGACGGCAGAAAGCGCGCCCCGTTATTCTTTATTTTACAAAGGCACAACGTTTTGTTTTTATTGTGTGTGTGTGTATACAAGAGAAACTCTTAGAATGTCTACTTTTATATGAAGTCAATAAAATTGAAAAAGGGTTTTCATGTCTCCAAGGTCCTAAAAAACATGGAGACGGCAGAAAGTGCACCCTGTGCTTTTTCTTAATTTTCAAAACAACAGTGCAAAGCAGGGGTTAGGTTAGCGTTGAATTCAGAATGCTGAGCATACTGACTTTGTCGTTTCTTGATCTATTTCAGAACTTCCTCCACCCCTTGGGGACGGTGCCACGACTTCCTGCAGACTGAGTCCTCGGGCCGACGGTTGGGACGGTGTCGTGATGTTCCCGAACGCCATGGTTCCCTGTGGACTCTCTACTGTATTCCATGGTAGGTTTCGGTGGGCGACGTTTGGGACGGTTGGCGAAACCGTGTGGGAAACTCCCTGCGGACTGAGTCCTCCGTCCCATGGAAGGTTCGGTGTGGCGATGGGTCCAGGTTCCTTTCGGCAACTCACTGAGGGGTGTTGCAGCTCACTGCGGCTGATTCCTTAGTGCGACAGTTAAGACATTGGGCGCCCACTGTCCCGACCGTTGCCACAGGGAGTCAGTCTGCTGGGAGTTGGACACCCCCCAGGGAGTGCTGAAGGAACCTGGGCGCAGAGCCACCCATGGGTTTTTTGTCGACACCCCCCCCTGGGGTTGCCGCGAAACTGCCTCTGGTCTGATTTCTTGGGCTGATGATTGAGACGGTGGGCGCCCACCGTCCCAGCCGTTGCCTCAAGGAGTCTGGCTGCAGGGAAGTCGCGTCAAACCCAGGCAGGTATGGGCTAAACCCTTGGGTGGGCGATGCGTTTGGGTCTGAGTCCTTGGGCGACGGTGGGGGTGTTGTGACGACTCCGGTCGCCACAGCTCCCTCTGGACTCAGTTCTCCATCCCATGGTAGGTTCGGTGGGCGATACGTTTGGGACTGGGTCCTTGGGCAACGGTGAGGGGGTGTCATGACGACTCCGGTCGCCACGGCTCCCTGTGGACTCAGTCCTCCTTCTTTCCTTTTCCCATTTCTTTCAGGGCCATATCAAGATCAGATGGTGGACCTGCACCTAGACACGACCACAGCGCATGTAGTCAGCGGGATCCGGGCCGTATCCAGATCAGATGGAGGACCAGCACCTGTCCCGGAGGTGTCCACAGAGCGATGAAATCAACATTGATTCCATGTGAGAATATTAGATATAATGATTACGACATTGAGTGAGTCCTGATGTTACCTAATTCCAATAGAGTTCAGAATGTCTGTAAATTCCAATGGTGGCCTGTACACAGTAGCCAGCACAAGTCTTAAATGGAATTTTGCACTTACACCAGATAGAGGTCTAGATTCAAATATAATGCTTTTGAAGTGAGGGTGCGTTATGCAACATTGAGTTATACTGAAGTCAGTACTATAAATTACAGCAACACCTCCTTCGTTTCCTATTAGCCGAAGCTCGTGTTTATAACCGTAATCTTTGTAGTTTCCCCCCCCCCCCCCCCCCGTTCCATGTTTTTAAATGACAAACCGCTCTGTGTGATCGGGGCCTCAGCTCTTTGTTTGTTCCCCTGTGATTAATGTGAAAATGATGAAATAAAGTGACTAGAAAGATTTTAAGTGCTCATAACAGCTGTGTTCTTGAAGTAATTAAATAGATTTACGCCCCAATACAGGATACAAGATGAAAGACGAGAGGGCGTGGTTTAAACTAAAACGACTGCGGCGCTTGTGAGTGGAGAAAAACAGAATAAAAGTGTACATGTGTAAAAGGAATAAATAGGGTTATACATGAAATATGTCACTTAAATTAACAGATTAACAAAATGAAGAAAAAACTGTCACAAAAAGGAACCCAATTTCATAGTTGAACAAACGAGTTCGCGGAGAGGAAACGGACGGCAGAAAGCGCGCCCCGTTATTCTTTATTTTACAAAGGCACAACGTTTTGTTTTTATTGTGTGTGTGTGTGTGTATACAAGAGAAACTCTTAGAATGTCTACTTTTATATGAAGTCAATAAAATTGAAAAAGGGTTTTCATGTCTCCAAGGTCCTAAAAAACATGGAGACGGCAGAAAGTGCACCCTGTGCTTTTTCTTAATTTTCAAAACAACAGTGCAAAGCAGGGGTTAGGTTAGCGTTGAATTCAGAATGCTGAGCATACTGACTTTGTCGTTTCTTGATCTATTTCAGAACTTCCTCCACCCCTTGGGGACGGTGCCACGACTTCCTGCAGACTGAGTCCTCGGGCCGACGGTTGGGACGGTGTCGTGATGTTCCCGAACGCCATGGTT
Source organism: Leuciscus leuciscus (assembly GCF_965113295.1). Lineage (NCBI taxonomy): Eukaryota > Metazoa > Chordata > Actinopteri > Cypriniformes > Leuciscidae > Leuciscus > Leuciscus leuciscus. Next base: position 853,440 of record NC_138739.1, on the reverse strand, counting down.
CCCTGTTGACTCTCTACTGTATTCCATGGTAGGTTTCGGTGGGCGACGTTTGGGACGGTTGGCGAAACCGTGTGGGTGTCGTGACGTCCCGGGACGACACGACTCCCTGCGGACTGAGTCCTCCGTCCCATGGAAGGTTCGGTGTGGCGATGGGTCCAGGTTCCTTTCGGCAACTCAATGAGGGGTGTTGCAGCTCACTGCGGCTGATTCCTTAGTGCGACAGTTAAGACATTGGGCGCCCACTGTCCCGACCGTTGCCAAAGGGAGTCAGTCTGCTGGGAGTTGGACACCCCCCAGGGAGTGCTGAAGGAACCTGGGCGCAGAGCCACCCATGGGTTTTTTGTCGACACCTCCCCCTGGGGTTGCCGCGAAACTGCCTCTGGTCTGATTTCTTGGGCTGATGATTGAGACGGTGGGCGCCCACCGTCCCAGCCGTTGCCTCAAGGAGTCTGGCTGCAGGGAAGTCGCGTCAAACCCAGGCAGGTATCGGCTAAACCCTTGGGTGGGCGATGCGTTTGGGTCTGAGTCCTTGGGCGACGGTGGGGGTGTTGTGACGACTCCGGTCGCCACAGCTCCCTCTGGACTCAGTTCTCCATCCCATGGTAGGTTCGGTGGGCGATACGTTTGGGACTGGGTCCTTGGGCAACGGTGAGGGGGTGTCGTGACGACTCCGGTCGCCACGGCTCCCTGTGGACTCAGTCCTCCTTCTTTCCTTTTCCCATTTCTTTCAGGGCCATATCAAGATCAGATGGTGGACCTGCACCTAGACCCGACCACAGCGCATGTAGTCAGCGGGATCCGGGCCGTATCCAGATCAGATGGAGGACCAGCACCTGTCCCGGAGGTGTCCGCAGAGCGATGAAATCAACATTGATTCCATGTGAGAATATTAGATATAATGATTACGACATTGAGTGAGTCCTGATGTTACCTAATTCCAATAGAGTTCAGAATGTCTGTAAATTCCAATGGTGGCCTGTACACAGTAGCCAGCACAAGTCTTAAATGGAATTTTGCACTTACACCAGATAGAGGTCTAGATTCAAATATAATGCTTTTGAAGTGAGGGTGCGTTATGCAACATTGAGTTATACTGAAGTCAGTACTATAAATTACAGCAACACCTCCTTCGTTTCCTATTAGCCGAAGCTCGTGTTTATAACCGTAATCTTTGTAGTTTCCCCCCCCCCCCCCGTTCCATGTTTTTAAATGACAAACCGCTCTGTGTGATCGGGGCCTCAGCTCTTTGTTTGTTCCCCTGTGATTAATGTGAAAATGATGAAATAAAGTGACTAGAAAGATTTTAAGTGCTCATAACAGCTGTGTTCTTGAAGTAATTAAATAGATTTACGCCCCAATACAGGATACAAGATGAAAGACGAGAGGGCGTGGTTTAAACTAAAACGACTGCGGCGCTTGTGAGTGGAGAAAAACAGAATAAAAGTGTACATGTGTAAAAGGAATAAATAGGGTTATACATGAAATATGTCACTTAAATTAACAGATTAACAAAATGAAGAAAAAACTGTCACAAAAAGGAACCCAATTTCATAGTTGAACAAACGAGTTCGCGGAGAGGAAACGGACGGCAGAAAGCGCGCCCCGTTATTCTTTATTTTACAAAGGCACAACGTTTTGTTTTTATTGTGTGTGTGTGTGTGTATACAAGAGAAACTCTTAGAATGTCTACTTTTATATGAAGTCAATAAAATTGAAAAAGGGTTTTCATGTCTCCAAGGTCCTAAAAAACATGGAGACGGCAGAAAGTGCACCCTGTGCTTTTTCTTAATTTTCAAAACAACAGTGCAAAGCAGGGGTTAGGTTAGCGTTGAATTCAGAATGCTGAGCATACTGACTTTGTCGTTTCTTGATCTATTTCAGAACTTCCTCCACCCCTTGGGGACGGTGCCACGACTTCCTGCAGACTGAGTCCTCGGGCCGACGGTTGGGACGGTGTCGTGATGTTCCCGAACGCCATGGTTCCCTGTGGACTCTCTACTGTATTCCATGGTAGGTTTCGGTGGGCGACGTTTGGGACGGTTGGCGAAACCGTGTGGGTGTCGTGACGTCCCGGGACGACACGACTCCCTGCGGACTGAGTCCTCCGTCCCATGGAAGGTTCGGTGTGGCGATGGGTCCAGGTTCCTTTCGGCAACTCAATGAGGGGTGTTGCAGCTCACTGCGGCTGATTCCTTAGTGCGACAGTTAAGACATTGGGCGCCCACTGTCCCGACCGTTGCCAAAGGGAGTCAGTCTGCTGGGAGTTGGACACCCCCCAGGGAGTGCTGAAGGAACCTGGGCGCAGAGCCACCCATGGGTTTTTTGTCGACACCTCCCCCTGGGGTTGCCGCGAAACTGCCTCTGGTCTGATTTCTTGGGCTGATGATTGAGACGGTGGGCGCCCACCGTCCCAGCCGTTGCCTCAAGGAGTCTGGCTGCAGGGAAGTCGCGTCAAACCCAGGCAGGTATCGGCTAAACCCTTGGGTGGGCGATGCGTTTGGGTCTGAGTCCTAGGGCGACGGTGGGGGTGTTGTGACGACTCCGGTCGCCACAGCTCCCTCTGGACTCCGTTCTCCATCCCATGGTAGGTTCGGTGGGCGATACGTTTGGGACTGGGTCCTTGGGCAACGGTGAGGGGGTGTCGTGACGACTCCGGTCGCCACGGCTCCCTGTGGACTCAGTCCTCCTTCTTTCCTTTTCCCATTTCTTTCAGGGCCATATCAAGATCAGATGGTGGACCTGCACCTAGACACGACCACAGCGCATGTAGTCAGCTGGATCCGGGCCGTATCCAGATCAGATGGAGGACCAGCACCTGTCCCGGAGGTGTCCGCAGAGCGATGAAATCAACATTGATTCCATGTGAGAATATTAGATATAATGATTACGACATTGAGTGAGTCCTGATGTTACCTAATTCCAATAGAGTTCAGAATGTCTGTAAATTCCAATGGTGGCCTGTACACAGTAGCCAGCACAAGTCTTAAATGGAATTTTGCACTTACACCAGATAGAGGTCTAGATTCAAATATAATGCTTTTGAAGTGAGGGTGCGTTATGCAACACTGAGTTATACTGAAGTCAGTACTATAAATTACAGCAACACCTCCTTCGTTTCCTATTAGCCGAAGCTCGTGTTTATAACCGTAATCTTTGTAGTTCCACCCCCCCCCCCCCCCCCCCCCGTTCCATGTTTTTAAATGACAAACCGCTCTGTGTGATCGGGGCCTCAGCTCTTTGTTTGTTCCCCTGTGATTAATGTGAAAATGATGAAATAAAGTGACTAGAAAGATTTTAAGTGCTGATAACAGCTGTGTTCTTGAAGTAATTAAATAGATTTACGCCCCAATACAGGATACAAGATGAAAGACGAGAGGGCGTGGTTTAAACTAAAACGACTGCGGCGCTTGTGAGTGGAGAAAAACAGAATAAAAGTGTACATGTGTAAAAGGAATAAATAGGGTTATACATGAAATATGTCACTTAAATTAACAGATTAACAAAATGAAGAAAAAACTGTCACAAAAAGGAACCCAATTTCATAGTTGAACAAACGAGTTCGCGGAGAGGAAACGGACGGCAGAAAGCGCGCCCCGTTATTCTTTATTTTACAAAGGCACAACGTTTTGTTTTTATTGTGTGTGTGTGTATACAAGAGAAACTCTTAGAATGTCTACTTTTATATGAAGTCAATAAAATTGAAAAAGGGTTTTCATGTCTCCAAGGTCCTAAAAAACATGGAGACGGCAGAAAGTGCACCCTGTGCTTTTTCTTAATTTTCAAAACAACAGTGCAAAGCAGGGGTTAGGTTAGCGTTGAATTCAGAATGCTGAGCATACTGACTTTGTCGTTTCTTGATCTATTTCAGAACTTCCTCCACCCCTTGGGGACGGTGCCACGACTTCCTGCAGACTGAGTCCTCGGGCCGACGGTTGGGACGGTGTCGTGATGTTCCCGAACGCCATGGTTCCCTGTGGACTCTCTACTGTATTCCATGGTAGGTTTCGGTGGGCGACGTTTGGGACGGTTGGCGAAACCGTGTGGGTGTCGTGACGTCCCGGGACGACACGACTCCCTGCGGACTGAGTCCTCCGTCCCATGGAAGGTTCGGTGTGGCGATGGGTCCAGGTTCCTTTCGGCAACTCAATGAGGGGTGTTGCAGCTCACTGCGGCTGATTCCTTAGTGCGACAGTTAAGACATTGGGCGCCCACTGTCCCGACCGTTGCCACAGGGAGTCAGTCTGCTGGGAGTTGGACACCCCCCAGGGAGTGCTGAAGGAACCTGGGCGCAGAGCCACCCATGGGTTTTTTGTCGACACCCCCCCCCTGGGGTTGCCGCGAAACTGCCTCTGGTCTGATTTCTTGGGCTGATGATTGAGACGGTGGGCGCCCACCGTCCCAGCCGTTGCCTCAAGGAGTCTGGCTGCAGGGAAGTCGCGTCAAACCCAGGCAGGTATCGGCTAAACCCTTGGGTGGGCGATGCGTTTGGGTCTGAGTCCTTGGGCGACGGTGGGGGTGTTGTGACGACTCCGGTCGCCACAGCTCCCTCTGGACTCAGTTCTCCATCCCATGGTAGGTTCGGTGGGCGATACGTTTGGGACTGGGTCCTTGGGCAACGGTGAGGGGGTGTCGTGACGACTCCGGTCGCCACGGCTCCCTGTGGACTCAGTCCTCCTTCTTTCCTTTTCCCATTTCTTTCAGGGCCATATCAAGATCAGATGGTGGACCTGCACCTAGACCCGACCACAGCGCATGTAGTCAGCGGGATCCGGGCCGTATCCAGATCAGATGGAGGACCAGCACCTGTCCCGGAGGTGTCCGCAGAGCGATGAAATCAACATTGATTCCATGTGAGAATATTAGATATAATGATTACGACATTGAGTGAGTCCTGATGTTACCTAATTCCAATAGAGTTCAGAATGTCTGTAAATTCCAATGGTGGCCTGTACACAGTAGCCAGCACAAGTCTTAAATGGAATTTTGCACTTACACCAGATAGAGGTCTAGATTCAAATATAATGCTTTTGAAGTGAGGGTGCGTTATGCAACATTGAGTTATACTGAAGTCAGTACTATAAATTACAGCAACACCTCCTTCGTTTCCTATTAGCCGAAGCTCGTGTTTATAACCGTAATCTTTGTAGTTTCCCCCCCCCCCCCCCCCGTTCCATGTTTTTAAATGACAAACCGCTCTGTGTGATCGGGGCCTCAGCTCTTTGTTTGTTCCCCTGTGATTAATGTGAAAATGATGAAATAAAGTGACTAGAAAGATTTTAAGTGCTCATAACAGCTGTGTTCTTGAAGTAATTAAATAGATTTACGCCCCAATACAGGATACAAGATGAAAGACGAGAGGGCGTGGTTTAAACTAAAACGACTGCGGCGCTTGTGAGTGGAGAAAAACAGAATAAAAGTGTACATGTGTAAAAGGAATAAATAGGGTTATACATGAAATATGTCACTTAAATTAACAGATTAACAAAATGAAGAAAAAACTGTCACAAAAAGGAACCCAATTTCATAGTTGAACAAACGAGTTCGCGGAGAGGAAACGGACGGCAGAAAGCGCGCCCCGTTATTCTTTATTTTACAAAGGCACAACGTTTTGTTTTTATTGTGTGTGTGTGTGTGTATACAAGAGAAACTCTTAGAATGTCTACTTTTATATGAAGTCAATAAAATTGAAAAAGGGTTTTCATGTCTCCAAGGTCCTAAAAAACATGGAGACGGCAGAAAGTGCACCCTGTGCTTTTTCTTAATTTTCAAAACAACAGTGCAAAGCAGGGGTTAGGTTAGCGTTGAATTCAGAATGCTGAGCATACTGACTTTGTCGTTTCTTGATCTATTTCAGAACTTCCTCCACCCCTTGGGGACGGTGCCACGACTTCCTGCAGACTGAGTCCTCGGGCCGACGGTTGGGACGGTGTCGTGATGTTCCCGAACGCCATGGTTCCCTGTTGACTCTCTACTGTATTCCATGGTAGGTTTCGGTGGGCGACGTTTGGGACGGTTGGCGAAACCGTGTGGGAAACTCCCTGCGGACTGAGTCCTCCGTCCCATGGAAGGTTCGGTGTGGCGATGGGTCCAGGTTCCTTTCGGCAACTCACTGAGGGGTGTTGCAGCTCACTGCGGCTGATTCCTTAGTGCGACAGTTAAGACATTGGGCGCCCACTGTCCCGACCGTTGCCACAGGGAGTCAGTCTGCTGGGAGTTGGACACCCCCCAGGGAGTGCTGAAGGAACCTGGGCGCAGAGCCACCCATGGGTTTTTTGTCGACACCCCCCCCTGGGGTTGCCGCGAAACTGCCTCTGGTCTGATTTCTTGGGCTGATGATTGAGACGGTGGGCGCCCACCGTCCCAGCCGTTGCCTCAAGGAGTCTGGCTGCAGGGAAGTCGCGTCAAACCCAGGCAGGTATGGGCTAAACCCTTGGGTGGGCGATGCGTTTGGGTCTGAGTCCTTGGGCGACGGTGGGGGTGTTGTGACGACTCCGGTCGCCACAGCTCCCTCTGGACTCAGTTCTCCATCCCATGGTAGGTTCGGTGGGCGATACGTTTGGGACTGGGTCCTTGGGCAACGGTGAGGGGGTGTCGTGACGACTCCGGTCGCCACGGCTCCCTGTGGACTCAGTCCTCCTTCTTTCCTTTTCCCATTTCTTTCAGGGCCATATCAAGATCAGATGGTGGACCTGCACCTAGACACGACCACAGCGCATGTAGTCAGCTGGATCCGGGCCGTATCCAGATCAGATGGAGGACCAGCACCTGTCCCGGAGGTGTCCGCAGAGCGATGAAATCAACATTGATTCCATGTGAGAATATTAGATATAATGATTACGACATTGAGTGAGTCCTGATGTTACCTAATTCCAATAGAGTTCAGAATGTCTGTAAATTCCAATGGTGGCCTGTACACAGTAGCCAGCACAAGTCTTAAATGGAATTTTGCACTTACACCAGATAGAGGTCTAGATTCAAATATAATGCTTTTGAAGTGAGGGTGCGTTATGCAACACTGAGTTATACTGAAGTCAGTACTATAAATTACAGCAACACCTCCTTCGTTTCCTATTAGCCGAAGCTCGTGTTTATAACCGTAATCTTTGTAGTTTCCCCCCCCCCCCCCCGTTCCATGTTTTTAAATGACAAACCGCTCTGTGTGATCGGGGCCTCAGCTCTTTGTTTGTTCCCCTGTGATTAATGTGAAAATGATGAAATAAAGTGACTAGAAAGATTTTAAGTGCTGATAACAGCTGTGTTCTTGAAGTAATTAAATAGATTTACGCCCCAATACAGGATACAAGATGAAAGACGAGAGGGCGTGGTTTAAACTAAAACGACTGCGGCGCTTGTGAGTGGAGAAAAACAGAATAAAAGTGTACATGTGTAAAAGGAATAAATAGGGTTATACATGAAATATGTCACTTAAATTAACAGATTAACAAAATGAAGAAAAAACTGTCACAAAAAGGAACCCAATTTCATAGTTGAACAAACGAGTTCGCGGAGAGGAAACGGACGGCAGAAAGCGCGCCCCGTTATTCTTTATTTTACAAAGGCACAACGTTTTGTTTTTATTGTGTGTGTGTGTATACAAGAGAAACTCTTAGAATGTCTACTTTTATATGAAGTCAATAAAATTGAAAAAGGGTTTTCATGTCTCCAAGGTCCTAAAAAACATGGAGACGGCAGAAAGTGCACCCTGTGCTTTTTCTTAATTTTCAAAACAACAGTGCAAAGCAGGGGTTAGGTTAGCGTTGAATTCAGAATGCTGAGCATACTGACTTTGTCGTTTCTTGATCTATTTCAGAACTTCCTCCACCCCTTGGGGACGGTGCCACGACTTCCTGCAGACTGAGTCCTCGGGCCGACGGTTGGGACGGTGTCGTGATGTTCCCGAACGCCATGGTTCCCTGTGGACTCTCTACTGTATTCCATGGTAGATTTCGGTGGGCGACGTTTGGGACGGTTGGCGAAACCGTGTGGGAAACTCCCTGCGGACTGAGTCCTCCGTCCCATGGAAGGTTCGGTGTGGCGATGGGTCCAGGTTCCTTTCGGCAACTCACTGAGGGGTGTTGCAGCTCACTGCGGCTGATTCCTTAGTGCGACAGTTAAGACATTGGGCGCCCACTGTCCCGACCGTTGCCACAGGGTCTGCTGGGAGTTGGACACCCCCCAGGGAGTGCTGAAGGAACCTGGGCGCAGAGCCACCCATGGGTTTTTTGTCGACACCCCCCCCCCCTGGGGTTGCCGCGAAACTGCCTCTGGTCTGATTTCTTGGGCTGATGATTGAGACGGTGGGCGCCCACCGTCCCAGCCGTTGCCTCAAGGAGTCTGGCTGCAGGGAAGTCGCGTCAAACCCAGGCAGGTATCGGCTAAACCCTTGGGTGGGCGATGCGTTTGGGTCTGAGTCCTTGGGCGACGGTGGGGGTGTTGTGACGACTCCGGTCGCCACAGCTCCCTCTGGACTCAGTTCTCCATCCCATGGAAGGGTCGGTGAGCGCTATTTTTACATTAGTGCAATTTTGTGATTTCAAAAAGTGTTGTAAAATTTGATGCCACTAAAATTCACATAAAATACTTGCCTTAATCTGGTAATGTACATACTTAAACTATGCTGTTGCAAAGCAAACAAAGCAAAAAATACACTGGTAATGGTACTCCAGGTTAACCACTTGGGTGGAGTTCGATTCCCCACAGTGTACCTGCTATTATTAGCTTCTAAAAAATATCCTATACTAAACCTAAACTTATATAAACTAACTTTATCTAAGTTAGCTTTCAAATGATTTGTTTATAGTTTAAGTTCTCATGACCCGTAGGTGGCGCTGTTCCCAACTTTGGCATGGAAGATCATGCTTCTGATGAAGTGTACCAATTTTCGTTTCGATTGATCAATGTTTGGCAGAGATACAGCCTCTTAGCCGATTTTGGGTGGACCTTGTTAAGTTTGCGACATCATAACTTTTGAACAGAAATTAAGTTGCCGGTGGGATGTTTTGAAGTCCCATCTGTAACTTATTCGACAGGGCACCTGTAGGCTCCCCGTGGACATTGCATTAAAAGGTCATATTTCATAAATAAAGTGGTTAGTTGGGGTCAAACCTACTGTACATCAGACAACACACTGATGTACATTTCACCCATTGATTGTGCAAAATTTGCATAAAATCACACTGTCCACGGACAGCCTAAAGGGGCCCTGTCAAATAAGTTGACGGTGGGGTGTTTTGAAGTCCCAGGGGCCGGTGACGAGACGTCCTAGTCAGTTTCGGGTCGATCGGACCATTCTGTCCGTTGTCCACGAATCACCTACGAAAATGAATGGTATAAGTTACACGTTTACACAGGTCCCGTCCGGCACCTGGAGCTTCGAGGGGCCCCAAACTTCACGTGCCGGTCGTCTGGGGGCCCCACGTCTAGAACAACGGGACATATTTTTGGTGTGCTTTGTCAAAAATTCTCAATAGGCCCTCTTTCTCACATAGACCTACAGACCCTCTTGAATGGGCAAATTGAAAAATAGGGAGGAGAATGTTTTTCTGCCCAAAAATAGACATATGACTAATATAGGACCCCGGGGGCCATTAACACCGTACAAAATTTGAAGCCCCTGCGACCTTTTGACCCCAGTTTTCCAGACTTCGGACGCCGCCCCAGGGGCCCGTGACGAGACGCACGACCCGGTTTCGGGTCGAACGGACCTTTATAACCAACCCGTTGGCTGAATAACACACTCGGAAATGGGCCGGGGGCCCCTGGACTTCCCCGATGCCAAATTTGGAGCCCCTGCGACCTTTTGACCCCTGAAGAACATAAACACTCCAACAGGGGTTGCCGTGATGGAAATAGGTTGGAAGGGGACACCATAGGCGTTTCGTGGACAAAGGGACGAAGACTAGGCTGACAGGGGACACCATAAGTGCTTCGTGGACAAGAGGAAGACTATGGCACAAATAGGCTGTTAGGGGACACCATAGGCACTTCGTGGACAAGAATAGGCTGTTGGTGGACACCATAGGCACTTCGTGGGCAAGAATAGGCTGTTGGTGGACATCCTAGGCACTTCGTGGACAAGAATAGGCTGTCAGGGGACACTATAGGCACTTCGTGGACAAGAATAGGCTGTTAGGGGACACCATAGGCACTTCGTGGACAAGAATAGGCTGTCGGGGGACACTATAGGCACTTCGTGGACAAGAATAGGCTGTTGGTGGACACCATAGGCACTTCGTGGACAAGAATAGGCTGTCAGGGGACACCATAGGCACTTCGTGGACAAGAATAGGCTGTTGGTGGACACCATAGGCACTTCGTGGACAAGAATAGGCTCTCAGGGGACATCCTAGGCGCTTCGTGGACAAAACCATTCAATAAGTTGGAAGTGGGCATTTTAGGCTGTCCCTGGACATCAACAGTGCCCCTAGATACGGAGCCTAGGGCCCTTGCACTGCCTTATAGCAAAGTAAAGTCCAAATGGACAACACAGTTGATCACCAAATGGGATCCCAAATGAAGCCTACGCGTCCATCGTACTACTATTTGTCCAATGGCAATTTAAATGAATGGGGAAATTTCCACAAACAGCCTAAATTCCCTTACCCTTAATTTAGGGAACTGCCTTACTGGCCCCGCTGAAATGACACACGGTGGGTTCCTGGGCGCTGCGCGCTGACCTCAAAAAATTTTTTAGGGACAAGGAAACGCCCCTGGCCTCATCTTGGGACTCCCCTGACGCCCGCGGAGAAACCCCCATGTTTCTAGACCCCCCAGGGGCCCCGCAACGGGGGTCCAAAGTCACAACAGCCTTACTGCTGTCCGATAAAGGCCTATTTGTCCCCTTCCAATCTACCTCATGGGGACACCGACTTACGAACACGGAATCGATTCGCCAACCACGCGGAACAGTCTGGGGACGTCCACACACCTCCAACACATGTCGGGGCCCCTTTCGGGGGACTCAAAGTTGGTGAGGTCCCACCTGTAACTTATTCGACGGAGCCCATGTACGCTGTCTGTGGACATTGCCTTAAAAGGTCATATTTCATAAATAAAGTGGTTATTTGTGGTCAAACCTACTGTACACCACTCAGGGGACACTGTACGACACTTCACTTGCTGTAGTAATAATTTCACCCATTAATTGTGCATCATTTGCATAAAATTCAACCGTCCATGGGGAAGCCTATAGGAGTCATGTCAAATAAGTTACAGGTGGGATGTTTTGGTTGAAGTCCCACGTGTAACTTATTTGACCCTAACCCTAACCCTGCCTATAGGCTGTCTGTGGACATTACATTAAAAGGTCATATTTCATAACTACAGTGATTTTATGTGGTTTAACCTGTTGTGTGCCACACAGGGGACACAACACAACACACTGATGTACATTTCACCCATTAATTGTGCAAAATTTGTATAAAAACACACTGTCCACGGACAGCCTAAAGGGGCCCTGTCAAATAAGTTGCCGGTGGGATGTTTTGAAGTCCCACCTGCAACTTATTTGACAGGGCACCTGTAGGCTCCCCGTGGACATTGCATTAAAAGGTCATATTTCATAAATAAAGTGGTTGCTTGGGGTTAAAACCTACTGTACACCAGTCAGGGGACACTGTACGATACACTGGTGTACATTTCACCCGTTAATTGTGCAAAATTTGCATAAAAACACACTGTCCACGGACAGCTCACAGGGCCCCTGTCAAATAGGCTGCAGGTGGGATTTTTGACCGGGCATAACACCAAAACCAAGCCGACTTGGGGCTCCATACTCTGGGGTCATGGGGGGCCCAGGGGTCCCTCCCCTCACCCGGAGTTTGGAGCTCCAAGTCGGCGTGCTTTCCGAGATACACCTGGTCAAAGTTCCACAGGAAGTGGCCATATCTCGGGAACGGAGCCGACTTGGGGCCCCATACTCCGTGGTCATGGGGGGCCCCCTGGTACCTCCCCATGCCCAGAGTGTGGACCTCTAATTCGGCTTGGTTCCCAAGATACACCTGGTCAAAGTCCCATCTTTGACCGGGCATAACTCCAAAACCAAGCCGACTTGGGGCTCCATACTCTGGGGTCGTGGGGGGCTTGGAGCTCAAACTCGGCTTGGTTCCCAAGATACACCCGGTCAAACCTGGACCGGAAGTGGCCGTATCTCGGAACCGGAAGGTCCCAGGAGCTGGGGACGGTGGGGTCTGAAGGGGCCCTAAGGTCCCTCCTCACACCCGGAGTTTGGAGCTCCAACTCGGCTTAACTCCCAAGATACACCCGGTTATACATAAGGGACTTTTAGACAAAATGGTCAATATCTCGAAAAGGGCGTGTCCCAGCGGATCGTCCTTTGGGGTGGTGAGGGGCCCCTAGGGGCCCTCTCAGACCCCAGAGTCCCGGGCCACTGGGACCCTTCCTTCTCAAGTGCACCCTTTCCTGTTGGGCCCCGTATCTCGGACCGTGGGGGCGCTAGAGACTCGGGCTAGGGCCCGTTGGAGAGGGCCCCTCGGGGCCCTACTTTGACCCGAGTTTGGTGTCGCTAGGCGGCCGGGTCCCCGAGATATGGCCGGTCAAAGTTAGGAGCCCACCTGCAACTTATTCGATGGAGGCCCTGTGCGCTGTCCGTGGACATTGCATTAAAAGGGTCATATTTCATAAATAAAGTGCTCAAAAGTGCTAAAGTGGTCAAACCTACTGTACACCAGTCAGGGGACACTGTACAACACACTGATGTACATTTCACCCATTGATTGTGCAAAATTTGCATAAAATCACAGTGTCCACGGACAGCCTAAAGGGGCCCTGTCAAATAAGTTGCCGGTGGGATGTTTTGAAGTCCCATCTGTAACTTGTCCACGGGGAGCCTACAGGTGCCCTGTCGAATATTGCATTAAAAGGTCATATTTCATAAATAAAGTGCTTTTATGTGGTCAAACCTACTGTACACCAGTCAGGGGACACTGTACGACATACTGGTGTACATTTCACCCATTAATTGTGCAAAATGTGCATAAAATCACACTGTCCACGGACAGCTCACAGGGCCCCTGTTGCAGGTGGGATGCCTTTTTTGACTTAGACATTTTCAGCGTGTGATTTTTAAGAAAGATACGTGTGAGTGTTAGGGTGATTGGCCACCTGTAACTAACTACAGTGCTTTTATGTGGTCAAACCTACTGTACACCACTCAGGGGACACAATGCAACACACTGGTGTACATTTCACCCATTAATTGTGCAAATTTTGCATAAAATCACACTGTCCACAGCTCACAGGTCCCTGTCAAGTAAGTTACTCAGGGTTATGGGGGACACCATAGGCACTTTGTGGACGACTTCAGCACATATAAGCTGTTTGAGGACACCGTAGGCCCTTCGTGAACGAATTCCACTCATAGGCTGTTAGGGGACACCAGAGGCACTTCTTGGACAACTTCCGCACATAAAGGCTGTTAGGGGACACCCTAGACACTTCATGGGCGACAACCGCACATATAGGCTATTAGGGGACACCCTAGGAACTTTGTGGACGACTTCCACACATATAGGCTTTCAGGGGACACTATAGGCACTTCGTGGACGACTTCCACACATAAAGGCTGTTAGGGGACACCCTAGACACTTCATGGGCGACAACCGCACATATAGGCTATTAGGGGACACCCTAGGAACTTTGTGGACGACTTCCACACATATAGGCTTTCAGGGGACACTATAGGCACTTCGTGGACGACTTCCACACATAAAGGCTGTTAGGGGACACCCTAGGCACTTCATGGACGACAACCGCACATATAGGCTATTAGGGGACACCTTAGGCAATTTGTGGATGACTTCCACACAGATAGGCTGTCAGGGGACACTATAGGCACTTCGTGGACGACTTCCGCACATAAAGGCTGTTAGGGGACACCCCAGGCACTTTGTGGACGACTTCCACACAGATAGGCTGTCAGGGGACACTATAGGCACTTCGTGGACGACTTCCGCACATATAGGCTGGAAGGGGACAAATAGGCTTTCCGTGGACAGCCCCGCCCCCCCCCCCTGACTTCGGCCAATGGCGCGGAGCCTGTAAGGGTGAATAGGCAACAGCGGATGGTAGGTGGATGGTATAGGCAGTTCGTGGACATAGCGGCCCCCGTGGAGCGAGATCGCCCCCTAAAGGTGTCCATCAAGGGCCCTATGGGCAATGACATGCATTACTACGCCTTACCCCTCCAAAACGCAAAGTGTCCATTTCGTCACATTTCGTGTCCATTAACTTAAGCGGCAAATGGGAGTCCATTTGGAGCAGAAATCCCTCCGAGTGCTTACGCGTCCAATGGCAACTTAAATGAATGAGAAGATTTCCACGAACAGCCTAATTTCCCTTACCTAACCAACAATTAATCAGATGCAAATAGAAATATAAAACCAGTCCTAATTGAAAGAGAACAAGTTGACAAAAAGATTGAATCCAATATCGGGTGATAATATAGCATAACAACTGATTTAAAACTATTTTTTGTAGTCCGGTCATTTTTGACCGGGAACACCACAAGTGTGACAAGTGTGACAAGTGTGACAAAAAACTCCCCCTTACAAATTAAGAAAATTATTCACAAATGGTATAACTACTTCTGAAATGTTTTGTGACAAAGTCACTAAGTTTCAGTACAAAGCGATAACATGTAGTATTTATAACTAGTATTTTCGGGAAAAAGAAAATCTTCTCCGGGTCAAAATGACCCGAACACCACATGAGGGTTTAATACATTTAATACATTTAAACTACAGAATTACTGATTCCTTGGTGAATCAGCGTCTGACTGGAGCTCCATTCCAGCTCTTTTAAAGTCCATCAACTTTTTCCCCCTTTTCCCCTCTTTTTCCAACTTTTTCTTTGACCCCACTTCACCACTTGCAGTGTCTCCTTTTTTATAAACCATCTTCTCAATAAATGAGTGACAAACAACAGTTGTGGTGTCTTTTCTTAATGACAATTTCTTAATAAACATGTTAATAAAACCAAGTCTCAGTGTCTTTTCTAATGAACCAGATTCAAGGGTTTATAAAAACAAGTCTCAGTGTCTTTTCTAATGAACCAGATTCAAGGGTTTCTTATAAACCTTTTACATTGTTTCCACATAACAAGGTTTCTTATACAATAAGGTTTCTTATAAAAACCTTAAAAGTGTTTTTCTTTTCACTTTTCTCACACAAAGTTACAATTATTCCCAATACCCTATTGGCCAATTATCAATTAATCAATTATTATGAGGCATTAATTATATAAATTGCATGTTTCACCCAACAATATACTGTATATATATATATATATATATATATACTACAGAATTGGTACTGTAATACTGTGTATTAGGGCTGTCAATCACGACACAAATCGTCAATCACAATCACACAAAAAAAACTACTTTTGCAAACTAGTATATATATTTGTATTTGTGTGTGTGTGTGTGTGTGTGTGTGTGTGTGTGTGTGTGTGTGTGTGTGTGTGTGTGTGTGTGTGTGTGTGTGTGTGTGTGTGTGTGTGTGTGTAAGCATGCATTATTGAGTTAACATGGAAAACACTTATATTACAATAACTATTATAACACAATCATATTTTGTCAGTGTTTATCATTTGCACTGACACTTCACATAATTGCTAGTAATGTGGTAAATCACGCTAGAAACATGGTAAATCATAGTAAATCATTGATGGTCTCATTCAACAGGGCTCCTCAAGCACTATCTATGCTCTGAGTTTCAGAATTTTTCGCCTTCTGGTTCCCGAGATATAAGTGAAAAACCAAGCACTTCAACTGTAAGATGGAAGCTGTAATACCACTGTCCACTAGAGGGAGCAGCAGTATTGCATATTATCTTTTCATTAGTTTTTAGTATTGGGAAACAAACAAAAGCAATCTTTTTTCTTTTTTTTCTTTTCTTTTTTATATTATTAGATCACAAAGGAATTCTAATACACCAATAAATATATTTTCTCAATAACATATTCCAAAACATTAAAAACATATTTGTATTTGTGTATGTTTATTTCTCTCTGTGTGTGTGTGTGTGTGTGTGTGTGTGTGTGTGTGTGTGTGTGTGTGTGTGTGTGTGTGTGTGTGTGTGTGTGTGTGTGTGTGTGTGTGTGTGTGTAAGCATGCATTATAGAGTTAACATGGAAAAACTGGTTTGCTTTAGTCCAGAAAACAGGTGAAAATCATGAAGTTTAAAGTGAAAGTGAGCCAATAATAGTCTTCTTCTGCCCTCTGCTGGCCATTCAACTAAAATCACTCTAAAAATCACTTATATAACAATAACTATTATAACACAATCAGATTTTGTCAGTGTTTATCACTTCATTTGCACTGACACTTCACATAATTGCTAGAAACATGGTAAATCATAGTAAATAATACTATAATGTGGTGTATCAAGGTAAACCATGCTAGAATCCTGGCAAATCATTCTAGAACGTGGTAAATCATGGTAAACTATGCTAGAACAGGGTAAATCATGGTAAACCATGATAAACTATGGTAAATCATGTTAGAATGTGGTATATCATGGTAAATCATGCTAGAACAGGGTAAATCATGGTAAACTATGATAAATCATGATAAACTATGGTAAACCATGCTAGAATCACAGTAAACAATGGTAAATCATACTAGAATGTAGTATATCATGGTAAATCATGCTAGAATATGGTAAATCAAGGTAAACTAAGATAAAATCATGGTAAACTATGTCAATCATGCTAGAATCATAGTAAATAATACTAGAATGTGGTAAATTATTGTGGGAGGAGCCTATTTTACCAAAATGGCTATAACTCAAGAAGTAATTTAGTAAACTTCACCAAACTTGGTACACATGTGTATGGGTTCAATTTGAGGTCACAGTAAACAATTTTATGGAGATCGGTCGATAGATGGCACTATAACTCCTATAAAAAGCTTTAAAACCATATATTTCCTATGGTACATTGCCTGTATTGGCTGTAAATGGTCCTTTCCATCTATTATGTCAGTGCTTACATGCTTGCTAAATAAAACTTAATAACTTTTGATGCTTTTCTACTTAAAGGCCTTAAATGCTTGAACCCCGATAAATGCTGCTTGCAGCTTTAATTATTATTATTATTCTTCCCTAAAACGCATTGTGCAGCCCAAACCGTAAGACCTAGAGACTTGAAACTTGGCCAGATGGTAGTAGTATTGCTCGCTACTCAGATACACGGACTGAGCCCAATCGGCCCATAGGTGGTGCTATAATGACCACATTTACTAAATTGGCCATAACTCCTACATAGTTTGTCCTAGAGGCTCAAATTTAGCATCACTGTGATCCCTGGCTCCAGACGAACAACCTGGCTATCTCCAAATCCCGATTTGAGCAAAAAATTTATATGGGCACTTTTGTCCAAAGCCTACTTTGGCGAACTAGTCCCTGGTTTTTGGTCCAATTGGAACCAGACCAGTCTAGGACAATTCTCTGGACTCTCTAGATAAATAATTATCGAAAAAAAGTTGAACTTTGGCATTTGCCTGGCTGTAACAGGGTCATTTAGGAAAGTGGAGGGACAAAAAACACTCAAAAGCCTATACAACCTAAGGGAAAACACCAAACTTCACAAAAATCGATGAGCATATGTGTCCTAACATGGTGAAGAAGCATGCCAAGTTTCGTGAAGATCGGACAATAGGTGGCGCTATAACTGGCAAAAACGTCTCTTCTTATTAGGGGTTCAAGCACGAAGTGCTGAAACCCTATTGTAATTGTACTGATTTTTATTAGGGGTTCAAGCACGAAGTGCTGAAACCCTATTGTAATTGTACTGATTTTTATTATTATTATTATTATTATTCTTCTGCCGTAAAACGCATCGTGCAGCCCAAACCATAAGAGCTGGAACCTTGAAACTTGGCCAAATGATAGTGCTCAATTTGGGGAAAACCTATCAAAATATGGCCCAGATTGGCCAATAGGTGGTGCTATAATGACCACATTTACTAAATTGGTCATAACTCCTACATAGTTTGTCCTTTGAGCAAAAAAAAATTTATATGGGCACTTTTGTCCAAAGCCTACTTTGGCGAACTAGTCCCTGGTTTTTGGTCCAATTGGAACCAGACCAGTCTAGGACAATTCTCTGGACTCTCTAGATCAATAATTATCGAAAAAAAGTTGAACTTTTGCATTTGGGTGGCTGTAACAGGGTCATTTAGAAAAGGGGCGTGGCAAAATACACTAAAAAGCCTATAAATCCCAAATGAAAACTCAGAACTTCACAAAAATTGATGAGCATATGTGTCAGAACATGGTGAGGAAGCATGCAGAGTTTCATGGAGATCGGACCATAGGTGGCGCTATAACTGGCAAAAAGCCTTCATTCTTATTAGGGGTTCAAGCATGAAATGCTGAAACCCTATTGTAATTGTAAGGATTCGTAAAACGCATCGTGCAGGACAAACCGTAAGGCCTAGAGACGTGAAACCTGGCCAGATGGTAGGCCTCAATTTGGGGACAACCTATCAGAGTATGACCCCAATTGGCCCATAGGTGGCGCTACAGCAACCAAAAGTACTAAATCGCTCACAACTCTTAGACCGTTTGTCCCAGGATCAAGTGTCTTATATCGTTGGAATCCTTGGCTCAAGGCGGACAAAATGGCTATCTCCGATTTGCTCGCCCTTCAGGCGCCAATTTCGAGTAAATTGCATTTTTTTTAAAAACCTATTTTTGCGAACTTCTCCTAGGTTTTTGGCCCGATCGGAACCAAACCACTGCAGGGATATTCTCTGGAGTCTGACAATCAATAATCATCCAAACAATTCAAAATTTCAATTAACGGTCGATAAGGGGAACCAAAATATTTGATGGCACCAGGGCCACTTTTACTAAAACGGTTATAAATTCTGAACGGAAAGATATTTTTTTGCTAAACTTGGGGTACATCTTCCTGAGCTCAATCTGAGATCACTTGAAAAAAATCGCAACAATTGGCCACTTGGTGGCACTATAAAACGGTTATAACTTGTGAACGGAAAGAGATATTTTCGCAAAACTTGGGACACATGTTCATGAGCTCATTCTGAGGTCATGTGAAAAAAATCATGACAATTGTCCACTTGGTGGCACTATAAAATGGTTATAACTTGTGAGCGGAAAGAGATATTTTCGCTAAACTTGGGACACATGTTCATAAGCTCAATCTGAGTTGACATGAAAAAAATCGTGACAATTGGCCAATTGTTGGCGCTATAACAGTGAAAAAAATCATGAAAATAGCTATAAGCGCACCCAACTGTTAGTCTACTGAAAATTGGCACGCAGTGTCTTTGTCCAGGGTGCCATAATAGTCTATGAGAACATTGGTGTATCTCAAAAAACTCAGTATACGTCATTGACACAATGCCAGTGTTTTTTCACAGGAGTGACCTCCTAAGACTCCTGAATCCTTGTCGAGTCCAACAATACCAAACATGCCAGGTTTCGCCTAATGGTTTTTGTAAGTGTCATTTAGAGCTTTAAAAAATTGTGTTTATCTTCAAAGCCGTTAGTCCGATCGAGACAACAACAAAAAAACAAAGGAAATTTGAAAACATAGGTAAATAGCTAAACAATAACGCCAAAATGTTAAAATTATGATAGGAACTGACAAAAAAAAAGATTTCACCCATGGATCATTTTGATGCTCTCACATGTTTGAAACGAACAATGATTGGAAATTTGTTTTGAATTGGGACTGGCGAATCCCCGTCCATACTGTCAATGACCATTCGCAAAGACCCGCTCACTTTAGTTACTGTTGCTATGTCTGACAAGCGACGCCACTCTCACACCACACCAAGTTCTCACGCAGTGAAAAATACATTGCGGATCAGAGAGGAGACTGCGCGCTGACAGACAAGTACTTTTGATATGAAACAAATGGCGCTTTTCCACTACACAGTGTAACACAGTGTACTTTTTCCACTGTGTAAAAGTTGTACCTGTACCTGCTTCCAGGTACTCTTTATCGTACCACCTCCGGCGAGGTTCTAAGCGAGCTGAGGCGAGCTGAGGCGATACTAAAATGTGACGTGAAAACACGGCAGACTGCTGACTGGTCAGAGAGAATCGTCACTATTCACTGCGTCATCATTGCACGCGCCAGACGGAGTATCCTGAATAAAAAACAGCAAAAACAAAAACATCCAAAAACAGCATACACTCGATTTCCTCCTTTGTCCTGTGTGTGTGGCAGCGGATGTATCTCGCGTAGAAGATGAAGTCACAGCAGTTTCCTGCGGCGTCGCTGTGACGACCAGGTACTATTGTGGAGGTACTATCTGCAATGGAAAACGGAGCGAAAAGCGAGGCGAGTTGAGCCGAGTCGAGTCGAGTTCAACTGGTGGTACTGGTAATGGAAAAGCGGCAAAAGTCTCACCTTTCAAATGTAGTCACTTTTTAGAGACATTTAAACAATAAATACTGTTTTGTGACTCTTTAATGTGTCTGACAGATCGCTGTAGACTCGAGGCTCAGTTAAAGCTGCTCGTGAACCAATCATCTCTTCCTTCTAGTTAATTTAACATATCATCAAAATAACATATTTACAACAAATTTGACATATATATATGGGCACACTTTGAGTACTACTAATAAAAGTGGTGGAGATCAGGCAAGACTGTAAGAAGACTCAGGCAAAAAGGTGCTATAACTGTCAAAAAGCTTTGAAAACCATATATTTCCTATGTTAAATGGCCTGTATTGGCTGTAAATGGTCTTTTCCATCATATATGTCAGTGGTTAAATGCTTGCTAAATAAAACTTAATAACTTTTGATGCTTTTGTTCTTAAAGGCCTTAAAGGCCTTAACTGCTTGAACCCCGATAAATGCTGCTTGCAGCTTTAATTATTAGGGGTTCAAGCACGAAGTGCTGAAACCCTATTGTAATTGTCCTGATTTTTAGGGGTTCAAGCACGAAGTGCTGAAACCCTATTGTAATTGTACTGATTTTTATTATTATTATTCTTCTGCCGTAAAACGCATTGTGCAGCCCAAACCGTAAGGGCTAGAGCCTTGAAACTTTGCCAGATGGTAGTACAAAAATCGAGGAGAGGTTATCAAATTATGACGCCGATTGGCCCATAGGTGGCGCTATAGCAACCAAAAGCGCGAAACTGGTCATAACTCCTAGACGGTAAGTCATAGACTCAAGTGTCTTATATCATTGGAAAGCTGGTCGCCTGTCAAACAAAACGTATATCTCCGATTTTATTTCCGCCATGATAGATTTTCCGCCATTTTTAATTTTGTCAAAAACCTACTTTTGCGAACTAGTCCCTGGTTTTTTGTCCGATCGGAACCAAATCAGTGCAGAATTGTTCTCTGGAGTCTGAAAATCAATAATTATCGAAAAAAAGTCGAAATTCCGATTCCTGGTCGCTAGGGGGTGATAAATTATGGTTGTGGGAGGAGCCTATTTTACTAAAATGGCTATAACTCGAGAAGTAAATGAGATATCTGCACCAAACTTGGCACACGTGTTTAAGAGGTCAATCTGAGGTCACAGTAAAAAATGTGCGTCGATTGGCCACATGGTGGCGCTGTAAACAAAAAAAACATATAGACACCTGACCGTTTTTCTGAATGACTTGAAATTTGGTATGCAGTGTCTTGGCCCAAGGGGCCATGTAAGTCTAAAAGGATATGGGCGTATCTCGAAAAACATGGCCGCCATTGGCCAATGAAATTTGAGCACCGTTAACGAAGTCCGATCGGAGCGAAACTCGTTGGGCATGTTTGGCTCAAGCCCCTAGAGGTCTGTAAGAATTTTGAAAGAAATCGGCCACTAGTTGGCGCTAACGAGTTTTATGGCTCTGTAATCACGTGGTGTTACACTTATCATCACAAAATGCATATCATCTGATAGATCTGCTCATGCTGAACAACTTTGCCTCAAGAACCATTGCTGTCAATCAAACAGTTCATTAAATATTCATGAATATGTTAAAAACCTACTTTTGCGAACTAGTCCCTGGTTTTTCGCCCGATCGGAACCAGACCAGTCTAGGACAATTCTCTGGACTCTCTAGATCAATAATTATCAAAAAAAAGTTTAACTTTTGCATTTGGGTGGCTGTAATAGGGTAATTTATGAAAAGGGGCGTGGCAAAATACACTAAAATGCCTATAAATCATAAATGAAAACTCAGAACTTCACAAAAATTGGTGAGCATATGTGACATAACATCATTAACAAGCATGCCAAATTTTATGGAGATCGGACCAAAGGTGGCGCTATAACTGTTAAAAAGCTTTAAAACCATATATTTCCCATGGTAAACTGCCTGTATTGGCTGTAAATGGTCTTTTCCGTCTATTATGTCAGTTGTTACATGCTTGCTAAATAAAACTTAATGTCTTTTGATGCTTGTGTGCTTAAAGGCCTTAAAGGCCTTAACTGCTTGAACCCCGATAAATGCTGCTTGCAGCTTTAATTATTATTATTTTTCTTCTGCCGTAAAACGCATCGTGCAGCCCAAACCGTAAGAGCTGGAACTTTGAAACTTTGCCATATGGTAGTACAAAAATCGAGGAGAGGTTATCAAATTATGACCTCGAATGGCCCATAGGTGGCGCTATAGCGACCAAAAGCGCGAAACTGCTCATAACTCCTAGACCGTATGTCGTAGACTCAAGTGTCTTATATCATTGGAAAGCTGGATGCCTGACGAACAAAACGTATATCTCCGATTTCATTTCCGCCATGATAGATTTTCCGCCATTTTGAATTTTGTCAAAAACCTACTTTTGCGAACTAGTCCCTGGTTTTTCGCCCGATCGGAACCAAACCAGTGCAGAAATGTTCTCTAGAAACTGAAGATCAATAATTATCGAAAAAAAGTCGAAATTTCGATTCACGGACGCTAAGGGGCGCCAAAACGTACGTTGTGGGAGGGGCCTATTTTACTAAAATGGCTATAACTCCAGAAGTAAATGAGGTATCTTCACCAAACTCGGTACACATATGTATGAGCTCAATATGAGGTAACAGTAAAAAAATCGCGGCGATTGGCCACATGGTGGCGCTATAATATGAAAAAAACATAAAACAGGCTTTAACCACCTGACCGTTAGTCCGATTGACTTGAAAATTGGTATGCAGTGTCTTGGTCCAAGGTGTCATGTATGTGTATGAGGACATTGGCGTATCTAAAAAAACATGGCCGCCATCGGCCAATGAAGTTTGAGCACCTATTAGACAAGGTTAACGGAGGCCGATCGGAACGAAACTCGGTGGGCATGTTCTACTCATGGCCCTAGAGGTCTGTAAGAATTTTAAAAGAAATCGGCCACTAGTTGGCGCTAACGAGTTTTATGGCTCTGTAATCACGTGGTGTTACACTTATTGTCACAAAATGCATACCATTTGATAGATCTCCTCTTGTTGAACAACTTTGCCTCAAGAACCATTGCTGTCAATCAAACCGTTCATTAAATATTCGTAATTATGTTAAAAACCTACTTTTGCGAACTAGTCCTAGGTTTTTCGCCCGATCGGAACCAAACCAGTCTAGGACAATTCTATGGACTCTCTAGGTCAATAATTATCAAAAAAAAGTTGAACTTTTGCATTTTTCGCATGGCTAACAGGGTAATTTAGAAAATGGGCGTGGTAAAATGCACTCAAAAGCCTATAAATCCTAAACGAAAACTCAGAACTTCATAAAATTTTCCATGCTTCTTAAGCAGGTTATGACACATATGCTCATCAATTTTCGTGGAGAGCGGACCATAGTTGGCGCTATAACTGTTAAAACGCTTTAAAACCATATATTTCCTATGGTAAATTGCCTGTATTTGCTGTAAATGGTGTCTTCTATCATATAATGTTCATATCATAATGTTCAAAACCAGTGCAGCACAATTCTCTGAACTCTCTAGATCAATAATTATCAGAAAAAAAGTTTAACTTCTTCAAAAGGTGATTTTATATGAATATAATGACATATTAAGCCAATAAGTGGTATTTTACTGCCCCCTGCTGTCATTTCATCATACTACTCCCTAATATTGTTATAAAATTCATATTTAGACTTTATAAAATCATTATTTTAACATTTACAATCACATTTTGTCAAAACTCATCTATTGAGTATTACTATTGACAATTGTGTTACACTGAGATATGGAAATGGACGAAAGTAAATGAATGAAATGAAACGAAAGTATAACGGCATTTAAGCCACGCCCCCAAATACAAATTCATTCATAACTCGAAAACGGAAAGTCGTTGCGCGCTCAAATTTTGATGGTGAGGACCTCTCGGGGCTCTTGATCGAAACGTGTCGTCGCGGGCCTCGGGAGCGCGCCCCCCCGCGCATCGCAAGCCCGCGGACCCCCGACTTTGAACGACCGCAACTCCCGACCCAAACCACCCCGAACCTTGTGTGAGAGCTCGTTGGAAAGGGCGCGTCCTTGGCTAGCTTCGATTCAAATGTGGTGTTATTTGCCCTGGGCATTCCAGAGATAATAGCCCGAACAGATATGCCTTATAACAGTCATAACTGCCAGCCCCAATCGCCCAAAAACACCTTGATGGTCTCATTCAACAGGGCTCCTCAAGCACTATCTATGCTCTGAGTTTCAGAATTTTTCGCCTTTTGGTTCCTGAGATATAAGTAAAAAAACAAATTCCCATTCATTCATTCAAACACTTCAACTGTAAAAAAAGCTATAATACCACTGTTGTCCACTAGAGGGAGCAGCAGGATTACGCATGATCTTTTAATTCGCTTTCAGTATTGGGAAATAAACAAATGCTTTAAGAAGCAATCTTTTTTATTACGATGTTTTTTGTTTTATTATGATATTTGTATATATTTTATTTTTTTATTATGATTATGAACGGTTTGATTGACATTAGTGATTCTTGAGGCAAAGTTGTTCAAGATGAGGAGATGAAGATATTTTCACAATATCACATCATAAAAACATTGAAAACATATTTGTCTTTGTGTGTGTGTGTGTGTGTGTGTGGATGGATGTGTTTGTGTTTGTGTGTGTGTCTGTGTGTGTAAGCATGCTTAATGGAAAGAACATGGAGAAACTGCTTTGTTTTACTGGTGGATAAAAAAGTCTTTCAAATGAAAGTGAGTCAATTAGTGGTCTTCTACTGCCCTCTGCAGGACATTCTACTTAATAAAATATTTTCATCTGTGCTTTTGCATTAGTTTTTGGACTATATAAAATTACTTGCATGAAAATCACCTATTATAACACAGTCATGTTTTGTCAAAGTTTATCACTTCATTTTTACTGAGCTCTCAGTTTGAACAATTCTGCCTCTCAGTGATTAATTTGAAATCTGAAAATGGTGTTATACAGAGGAGATTTGCAATTATCATTTTGTTACCTATCTTTTATTTTAAATATCTACATCTACAAAAAAATGTGTGTGCATGTGTGTGTTCAAGCATGGTTAGTGTATTAAGTATTATTGTTTAAGTATTATTGTTTTCATTTACATTTTAACCACCAGAAGAAGAACACTCATTGGTTCATTCTGCTCACTAAAATATTATTTTTCATTTTTTTTCCATTTGAAATATTGTTTAAACTTAATAAAATCATTCAAATTACATTTCAAATCATATTTTGTCTGTTTATAAATCCCACAGACTCACATTGGCTGCAATACTAATGTTTTTGTAAAACACAGACCTGATAGTCTAATCTGTGTGTATTGTGCATATATTATTGATATTATTACTATTGCAAATCATGTTATTGTAACTCATATCTTAATAGAATATTATTTGTAATTTTAATTCTTTATTTCTTAATTGTTTTTTTATGATTACTACAGATATTATCACCAAAGATATCAACTACACCTTCACTTTTAGTATTGACACGCTGCACACACAGCACAATCACACACTCACTAATGCATTCAAATAAATGTAATCTTAATGTGCTACTTTATTTGTACATGATTAGAATGAACAGAAATCTAAGAATATTTTTCTTCTTTTGTTAAAGCCATTTCAGACTCCAAGTAAGCATTATATTACTAATCATCTATTTTAAAGGTGCCATACAATTGAAAACTGTATTTATCTTGGCATAGTTGAATGATAAGAGTTCTGGACATGGAACTGACACACCGTGAGCCTCAAACACCATTGTTTCCTCCTTCATGTGTAAATCTCCTGTTTGCAAAAGACCGCTGAAAAATGAGTGAATCCCACCATAACACCGAATGTGACGTTGGAGTCAGGATCATTAATATTTATACCCCCCAAATTTGCATTTTCCAGTCCATGTTCTAGGCCAGGCAGTGTTAATGTGGACCTGCACAGCCGAATCATCAGAAGATCTGCAGGTATTGTGAAGAAGCAAGCAAGGACAATAGTGAAAATGGCAGATCATGGATATAAATGTTATGTCTGAGGCTGTGCTGCGGATTTGAGAACTTTTCATTCCCTTCCCACAAAAGAGAACTGTCAACAGGCATGGTTGATGTTTACAACAGGATACCTCACCATTTTAATTCAAAGCTGTTAGTTTGCTCTTAACGGAGGCCGATCAGAACGAAACTCGGTGGGCATGTTCGACTCGTGGCCCTAGAGGTCTGTAAGAATTTTGAAAAATCAGCCACTAGTTGACGCTAACAGGTTTTACGGCTATGTAATCACGTGATGCATATCATTTGATAGATCTCCTCATACTGGACAACTTTGCCTCAAGAACTACTGCTGTCAATCAATTTGTTCATTAAATACTTGCGATTATGTTAAAAAAACTACTTTTGCGAACTAGTCCTAGGTTTTTCGCCCGATCGGAAATATACCAGTGCAGTACAATTCTCTGGAAGCTCTAGATTATTAATTATATAAAAAACTTTAACTTTACCCATTGGGTAAACAGGATCATTTAGAAAATGTGTATGGCAAAAAACACTCAAAAGCCTGTAAATCCTAAACAAAAACTCAGACAACTCACTAAACTGCCTTATGTGCTTAAAGACCCTAAATGCTTGAACCCCGCTAAATGCTGCTTGCAGCTTTAATTATTAGGGGTTCAAGCATGAAATGCTGAAACCCTATTGTAATTGTGCTGATTTTTATTAGGGGTTCAAGCACGAAGTGCTGAAACCCTATTGTAATTGTGCTGATTTTTATTATTATTTTTCTTCCGCCGTAAAACGCATCGTGCAGCCCAAACCGTAAGAGCTGGAACCTTGAAACTTTGCCAGATGGTAGTACAAAAATCGAGGAGAGGTTCAGAGAGTATGACCCCCATTGGCCCATAGGTGGCGCTATAGCGACCAAAAGCGCGAAACTGGTCATAACTCCTAGACCGTATGTCGTAGACTCAAGTGTCTTATATCAATGGAAAGCAGGACTCCTGAAGAACAAAACGTATATCTCCGATTTCATTTCCGGTATGCAAATTTTTCCGCCATTTTGAATTTTGTCAGAAAACTACTTTTGCGAACTAGTCCTAGGTTTTTCGCCCGATCGAAACCAAACCAGTGTAGAATTGTTCTCTGGAGTCTGAATATCAATAATTATCGAAAAAAAGTTGAAATTTCGATTCACGGTCGCTAGGGGGCGCAAAATTAACGTTGTGGGAGGAGCCTATTTTACTAAAACGGCTATAACTCCAGAAGTAAATGAGGTATCTTCACCAGACTCAGTACACACGTGTAAGAGATCAATCTGAGGTCACAGTAAAAAAATCGAGGCGATTTGCCACATGGTGGCGCTATAACATGAAAAAAACATAAAACAGGCTATAACCACCTGACCGTTAGTCCGATTGACTTGAAAATTGGTATGCAGTGTCTTGGTCCGAGGTGCCATGTATGTCTATGAGGACATTGGCGTATCTAAAAAAACATGGCCGCCATCGGCCAATGAATTTGAGCACTTATTAGACAAGGTTAACGGAGGCCGATCGGAACGAAACTCGATGGGCATGTTCAACTCATGGCCCTAGAGGTCTGTAAGAATTTTGAAAGAAATCGGCCACTAGTTGGCGCTAACGAGTTTTATGGCTCTGTAACCACGTGGTGTTACACTTATCGTCACATTATGCCTATCATTTGATAGATCTGCTCATGCTGAACAACTTTGCCTCAAGAACCACTACTGTCAATCAAACCGTTCATTAAATATTTGCAAACATGTTAAAAACCTACTTTTGCGAACTAGTCCCTGGTTTTTCGCCCAATCAGAACCAGACCAGTCTAGGACAATTCCCTGGACTCTCTAGATCAATAATTATCAAAAAAAAGTTGAACTTTTGCATTTTTCGCATGGGTATATTGGGTCATAAAGAAAATGGGCGTGGCAGAATACACTAAAAAGCCTATAAATCCTAAATGAAAACTCAGAACTTCACAAAAATTGATGAGCATATGTGACATAACAAGCTAAAGAAGCATGGACATTTTTATGGAGATCGGACCATAGGTGGCGCTATAACTGTCAAAAAGCTTTAAAACCATATATTTCCTATAACCTATATATATATCATATAATGTTTATAAAATAATGTTAAAAACCAGTGCAGTACAAATCTCTGGACTCTATAGATCAATAATTATCAGAAAAAGTATAAAAAATAACAGTTAAAAAAGAAAATGAATAACATTGGCATATTAAGCCAATAAGTGGTATTTTACTGCCCCCTGCTGCCATTTCATCATACTACTCCCTAATATTGTTATATCATTCATATTTAGACTTTATAAAATCATTATTTTAACATTTACAATCACATTTTGTCAAAACTCATCTATTGGAGTATTATTATTGACAATTGTGTCACACTGTCTGTCTGAGATATGGAAATTGAAAACGAAAGTAAAACGGCATTTAGGCCACGCCCCCCCAGTACAAATTCATTCATAACTCGAAAACGGAAAGTCGTTGCGCGCTCTAATTTTGATGGTAAGGTCCTCTCCGGGCTCTTGATCGAAACGTGTCATCGCTGGCCTCGGGAGCGCGCCCCCCACGAATCGCAAATTCGTGGGACCCCCGACTTTGAACGGCTGAAACTCCCGACCCAGACCACCCCGAACCTTGTGTGAGAGCTCGTTGGAAAGGGCCAGTTCTTGGCTAGCTTCGATTCAAATGTGGTGTAATTTGCCCTGGGCATTCCAGAGATAAAAGCCCCAATAGATATGCCTTTGAACGGTCATATTTCCGGGCTCCAATCGCCCAAAAACACTGCGATGGTCTCATTCAACAGGGCTCCTCAAGAACTATCTATGCTCTGAATTTCAGAATTTTTCGCCTTCTGGTTCCCGAGATATAAGTGAAAAACCCCATTCCTATTCATTCATTCAAACACTTCAACTGTAAGATGGAGGCTGTAATTCCACTGTTGTCAACTAGAGGGAGCAGCAGTATTAGACATAGTATTAATCTTTTTATCAGCTTTCAGCTTTGGCCAACAAACAAATGGTTAAAGCTATTTTTTTATTATTATTATTATTATTGGACTGATAATATAGATCACAATGAAATATATGAAATGGTTAGACCATTAAAATATTTTTTCACAATAACACATCCTAAAGACATTGAAAACATATTTGTATGTGTGTGTGTGTGTGTGTGTGTGTAAGCATGCATTATTGAGTTAACATGGAAAACACTTATATTACAATAACTATTATAACACAATCATATTTTGTCAGTGTTTATCACTTCATTTGCACTGACACTTCACATAATTGCTAGTAATGTGGTAAATCACGCTAGAAACATGGTAAATCATAGTAAATAATTGATGGTCTCATTCAACAGGGCTCCTCAAGCACTATCTATGCTCTGAGTTTCAGAATTTTTCGCCTTCTGGTTCCCGAGATATAAGTGAAAAACCAAAATCCCATTCATTAATTCATTCAATCACTTCAACTGTAAGACGGAAGCTGAAATACCACTGTCCACTAGAGGGAGCAGCAGTATTACATATGATCTTTTCATTAGTTTTCAGTATTGGGAAACAAACAAATGCTTTAAAAAGCAATCTTTTTTTCTTTTTTTTTTCTTTTCTTTTTTATATTATTAGATCACAAAGGAATTCTAATAGACCAATAAATATATTTTCTCAATAACATATTCTAAAACATTAAAAACATATTTGTATTTGTGTATGTTTATTTCTCTCTCTCTCTCTGTGTGTGTGTGTGTGTGTGTGTGTGTGTGTGTGTGTGTGTGTGTGTGTGTGTGTGTGTGTGTGTGTGTGTGTGTGTGTGTGTGTGTGTGTGTGTGTGTGTGTGTGTGTGTGTGTAAGCATGCATTATTGAGTTAACATGGAAAAACTGGTTTGCTTTAGTCCAGAAAACAGGTGAAAATCATGAAGTTTAAAGTGAAAGTGAGCCAATAAGTGGTCTTCTTCTGCCCTCTGCTGGCCATTCTACTTATTAATGAAGTATTTTCACATGTGCTCACATTCATATTTAGACTCTAAAAATCACTTATAACAATAACTATTATAACACCATCAGATTTTGTCAGTGTTTATCACTTCATTTGCACTGACACTTCACATAATTGCTAGAACCATGGTAAATCATAGTAAATAATACTATAATGTGGTGTATCAAGGTAAACCATGGTAAACTATGGTAAATCATGTTAGAATGTGGTATATCATGGTAAATCATGCTAGAACAGGGTAAATCATGGTAAACTATGATAAATCATGATAAACTATGGTAAACCATGCTAGAATTTCAGTAAACAATGGTAAATCATACTAGAATGTAGTATATCATGGTAAATCATGCTAGAATATGGTAAATCAAGGTAAACTAAGATAAAATCATGGTAAACTATGTAAATCATGCTAGAATCATAGTAAATAATACTAGAATGTGGTAAATTATTGTGGGAGGAGCCTATTTTACTAAAATGGCTATAACTCAAGAAGTAAATTATATATCTTCACCAAACTCAGTACACATGTGTATGGGTTCAACTTGAGGTCACAGTAAACAATTTTATGGAGATCGGTCCATAGATGGCACTATAACTGCTATAAAAAGCTTTAAAACCATATATTTCCTATGGTACATTGCCTGTATTGGCTGTAAATGGTCTTTTCCATCTATTATGTCAGTGGTTACATGCTTGCTAAATAAAACTTAATAACTTTTGATGCTTTTGTGCTTAAAGGCCTTAAATGCTTGAACCCCGATAAATGCTGCTTGCAGCTTTAATTATTATTATTATTCTTCTGCCGTAAAACGCATCGTGCAGCCCAAACCGTAAGTGCTAGAGACTTGAAACTTGGCCAGAAGGTAGTACAAAAATCGAGGAGAGGTTCAGAGAGTATGACCCCGATTGGCCCATAGGTGGCGCTATAGTGCCAAAAACCAAAAAAAATCACGGTTTTGCTTAAATCTCCTTAACCCTTTGTCACAGACTCAAGTGTCTTATATCACTGTAATCCTTGTCTCAAGACGGACAAAATGTATATCTTCAATTTCATTTCCGGTATGCAAATTTTTCCGCCATTTTGAATTTTGTCTAAAACCTACTTTTGCAAACTAGTAGAGGGTTTTTTTGGCCAATCGGAACCAAACCAGTGCAGAAATGTTCTCTGGAGTCTGATTATCAATAATTATCGAAAAAAAGTTGAAATTTCGATCCACGGTTGCTAAGGGGCGTCAAAACGTTCGCAGGAGGCGGAGCCAGTTTACTAAAATGGTTATAACTCATGAACGAAATTAGATATTTTCACCAAACTCGGAACACATGTGTATGAGTTCAATCTGGGGTCACAGTAAAAAAATCGCGACGATTGAACACTAGGTGGCGTTATAACATGAAAAAAACATGAAAAGGGCTATAACCACCTGACCGTTAGTCCAATTGACTTGAAAATTGGTATGCAGTCTCATGGTCCAGGGTGCCATGTATATCTATGAGGACATTGGTGTATCTCGAAAAACATGGCCGCCATCGGCCAATGAAGTTGAGCACCTATTAGACAAGGTTAACGGAGGCCGATCGGAACTAAACTCGATGGGCATGTTCAACTCATGGCCCTAGAGGTCTGTAAGAATTTTGAAAGAAATCGGCCACTAGTTGGCGCTAACGAGTTTTATGGCTCTGTAATCACGTGGTGTTAAACTTATTGTCACATTAT
This sequence comes from Leuciscus leuciscus, assembly GCF_965113295.1. Classification (NCBI taxonomy): domain Eukaryota; kingdom Metazoa; phylum Chordata; class Actinopteri; order Cypriniformes; family Leuciscidae; genus Leuciscus; species Leuciscus leuciscus. The sequence goes on along the minus strand of NC_138739.1, from coordinate 821,301 downwards.
GCCTATCATTTGATAGGTCTGCTCATGCTGAACAACTTTGCCTCAAGAACCACTACTGTCAATCAAACCGTTCATTAAATATTCGCAAACATGTTAAAAACCTACTTTTGCGAACTAGTCCCTGGTTTTTCGCCCAATCAGAACCAGACCAGTCTAGGACAATTCCCTGGACTCTCTAGATCAATAATTATCGAAAAAAAGTTGAAATTTTGCATTTGGATGGCTGTAATGGGGTCATTTAGAAAATGGGCGTGGCAGAATACACTAAAAAGCCTATAAATCCTAAATGAAAACTCAGAACTTCACAAAAATTGATGAGCATATGTGACATAACAAGCTAAAGAAGCATGGACATTTTTATGGAGATCGGACCATAGGTGGCGCTATAACTGTCAAAAAGCTTTAAAACCATATATTTCCTATAACCTATATATATATCATATAATGTTTATAAAATAATGTTAAAAACCAGTGCAGTACAAATCTCTGGACTCTATAGATCAATAATTATCAGAAAAAGTATAAAAAATAACAGTTAAAAAAGAAAATGAATAACATTGGCATATTAAGCCAATAAGTGGTATTTTACTGCCCCCTGCTGCCATTTCATCATACTACTCCCTAATATTGTTATATCATTCATATTTAGACTTTATAAAATCATTATTTTAACATTTACAATCACATTTTGTCAAAACTCATCTATTGGAGTATTATTATTGACAATTGTGTCACACTGTCTGTCTGAGATATGGAAATTGAAAACGAAAGTAAAACGGCATTTAGGCCACGCCCCCCCAGTACAAATTCATTCATAACTCGAAAACGGAAAGTCGTTGCGCGCTCAAATTTTGATGGTAAGGTCCTCTCCGGGCTCTTGATCGAAACGTGTCATCGCGGGCCTCGGGAGCGCGCCCCCCACGAATCGCAAATTCGTGGGACCCCCGATTTTGAACGGCCGAAACTCCCGACCCAGACCACCCCGAACCTTGTGTGAGAGCTCGTTGGAAAGGGCCAGTTCTTGGCTAGCTTCGATTCAAATGTGGTGTAATTTGCCCTGGGCATTCCAGAGATAAAAGCCCCAATAGATATGCCTTTGAACGGTCATATTTCCGGGCTCCAATCGCCCAAAAACACCGCGATGGTCTCATTCAACAGGGCTCCTCAAGAACTATCTATGCTCTGAATTTCAGAATTTTTCGCCTTCTGGTTCCCGAGATATAAGTGAAAAACCAAATTCCCATTCATTCATTCAAACACTTCAACTGTAAGATGGAGGCTGTAATTCCACTGTTGTCAACTAGAGGGAGCAGCAGTATTAGACATAGTATTAATCTTTTTATCAGCTTTCAGCTTTGGCCAACAAACAAATGGTTAAAGCAAATTTTTTTTTGACTGATAATATAGATCACAATGAAATATATGAAATGGTTAGACCATTAAAATATTTTTTTCACAATAACACATCCTAAAGACATTGAAAACATATTTGTATGTGTGTTTGTGTGTGTGTGTGTGTGTGTGTGTGTGTGTGTGTGTGTGTGTAAGCATGCATTATTGAGTTAACATGGAACACACTTATATTACAATAACTATTATAACACAATCATATTTTGTCAGTGTTTATCACTTCATTTGCACTGACACTTCACATAATTGCTAGTATTTATACCCCCCAAATTTGCATTTTCCAGTCCATGTTCTAGGCCAGGCAGTGTTAATGTAGACCTGCACAGCCGAATCAGCAGAAGATCTGCAGGTATTGTGAAGAAGCAAGCAAGGACAATAGTGAAAATGGCAGATCATGGATATAAATGTTATGTCTGAGGCTGTGCTGCGGATTTGAGAACTTTTCATTCCTTTCCCACAAAAGAGAACTGTCAACAGGCATGGTTGATGTTTACAACAGGATACCTCACCATTTTAATTCAAAGCTGTTAGTTTGCTCTTAACGGAGGCCGATCAGAACGAAACTCGGTGGGCATGTTCGACTCGTGGCCCTAGAGGTCTGTAAGAATTTTGAAAAATCAGCCACTAGTTGACGCTAACAGGTTTTACAGCTATGTAATCACGTGATGCATATCATTTGATAGATCTCCTCATACAGAACAACTTTGCCTCAAGAACTACTGCTGTCAATCAATTTGTTCATTAAATACTTGCGATTATGTTAAAAACCTACTTTTGCGAACTAGTCCTAGGTTTTTCGCCCGATCGGAAATATACCAGTGCAGTACAATTCTCTGGAAGCTCTAGATTATTAATTATGCCTTATGTGCTTAAAGACCCTAAATGCTTGAACCCCGCTAAATGCTGCTTGCAGCTTTAATTAGGGGTTCAAGCACGAAGTGCTGAAACCCTATTGTAATTGTACTGATTTTTATTAGGGGTTCAAGCACGAAGTGCTGAAACCCTATTGTAATTGTGCTGATTTTTATTATTATTTTTCTTCTGCCGTAAAACGCATCGTGCAGCCCAAACCGTAAGAGCTGGAACCTTGAAACTTTGCCAGATGGTAGTACAAAAATCGAGGAGAGGTTATCAAATTATGACCCCGATTGGCCCATAGGTGGCGCTATAGCAACCAAAAGCGCGAAACTGCTCAGAACTCCTAGACCGTATGTCGTAGACTCAAGTGTCTTATATCATTGGAAAGCTGGACGCCTGGCAAACAAAACGTATATCTCCGATTTCATTTCCGCCATGATAGATTTTCCGCCATTTTGAATTTTGTCAAAAACCTACTTTTGCGAACTAGTCCCTGGTTTTTCGCCCGATCGGAACCAAACCAGTGCAGAAATGTTCTCTAGAAACTGAAGATCAATAATTATTGAAAAAAAGTCGAAATTTCGATTCACGGACGCTAAGGGGCGCCAAAACGTACGTTGTGGGAGGGGCCTATTTTACTAAAATGGCTATAACTCCAGAAGTAAATGAGGTATCTTCACCAAACTCGGTACACATATGTATGAGCTCAATATGAGGTAACAGTAAAAAAATCGCAGCGATTGGCCACATGGTGGCGCTATAATATGAAAAAAACATAAAACAGGCTTTAACCACCTGACCGTTAGTCCGATTGACTTGAAAATTGGTATGCAGTGTCTTGGTCCAAGGTGTCATGTATGTCTATGAGGACATTGGCGTATCTAAAAAAACATGGCCGCCATCGGCCAATGAAGTTTGAGCACCTATTAGACAAGGTTAACGGAGGCCGATCGGAACGAAACTCGGTGGGCATGTTCGACTCATGGCCCTAGAGGTCTGTAAGAATTTTAAAAGAAATCGGCCACTAGTTGGCGCTAACGAGTTTTATGGCTCTGTAATCACGTGGTGTTACACTTATTGTCACAAAATGCATACCATTTGATAGATCTCCTCTTGTTGAACAACTTTGCCTCAAGAACCATTGCTGTCAATCAAACCGTTCATTAAATATTCGTAATTATGTTAAAAACCTACTTTTGCGAACTAGTCCTAGGTTTTTCGCCCGATCGGAACCAAACCAGTCTAGGACAATTCTATGGACTCTCTAGGTCAATAATTATCAAAAAAAAGTTGAACTTTTGCATTTTTCGCATGGCTAACAGGGTCATTTAGAAAATGGGCGTGGTAAAATGCACTCAAAAGCCTATAAATCCTAAACGAAAACTCAGAACTTCACGAAAATTGATGAGCATATGTGTCATAACCTGCTTAAGAAGCATGGAAAATTTTATGGAGAGCGGACCATAGTTGGCGCTATAACTGTTAAAACGCTTTAAAACCATATATTTCCTATGGTAAATTGCCTGTATTTGCTGTAAATGGTGTCTTCTATCATATAATGTTCATATCATAATGTTCAAAACCAGTGCAGCACAATTCTCTGAACTCTCTAGATCAATAATTATCAGAAAAAAAGTTTAACTTCTTCAAAAGGTGATTTTATATGAATATAATGACATATTAAGCCAATAAGTGGTATTTTACTGCCCCCTGCTGTCATTTCATCATACTACTCCCTAATATTGTTATAAAATTCATATTTAGACTTTATAAAATCATTATTTTAACATTTACAATCACATTTTGTCAAAACTCATCTATTGAGTATTACTATTGACAATTGTGTTACACTGAGATATGGAAATGGACGAAAGTAAATGAATGAAATGAAACGAAAGTATAACGGCATTTAAGCCACGCCCCCAAATACAAATTCATTCATAACTCGAAAACGGAAAGTCGTTGCGCGCTCAAATTTTGATGGTGAGGACCTCTCGGGGCTCTTGATCGAAACGTGTCGTCGCGGGCCTCGGGAGCGCGCCCCCCCGCGCATCGCAGGCCCGCGGACCCCCGACTTTGAACGACCGCAACTCCCGACCCAAACCACCCCGAACCTTGTGTGAGAGCTCGTTGGAAAGGGCGCGTCCTTGGCTAGCTTCAATTCAAATGTGGTGTTATTTGCCCTGGGCATTCCAGAGATAATAGCCCGAACAGATATGCCTTATAACAGTCATAACTGCCAGCCCCAATCGCCCAAAAACACCTTGATGGTCTCATTCAACAGGGCTCCTCAAGCACTATCTATGCTCTGAGTTTCAGAATTTTTCGCCTTTTGGTTCCTGAGATATAAGTAAAAAAACAAATTCCCATTCATTCATTCAAACACTTCAACTGTAAAAAAAGCTATAATACCACTGTCCACTGGAGGGAGCAGCAGGATTACGCATGATCTTTTAATTCGCTTTCAGTATTGGGAAATAAACAAATGCTTTAAGAAGCAATCTTTTTTATTACGATGTTTTTTGTTTTATTATGATATTTGTATATATTTTATTATTTTATTATGATTATGAACGGTTTGATTGACATTAGTGATTCTTGAGGCAAAGTTGTTCAAGATGAGGAGATGAAGATATTTTCACAATATCACATCATAAAAACATTGAAAACATATTTGTCTTTGTGTGTGTGTGTGTGTGTGTGTGTGTGTGTGGATGGATGTGTTTGTGTTTGTGTGTGTGTCTGTGTGTGTGTGTGTGTGTGTGTGTGTGTGTGTGTGTGTGTGTGTGTGTGTGTGTGTGTGTGTGTGTGTGTGTGGATGGATGTGTTTGTGTTTGTGTGTGTGTCTGTGTGTGTAAGCATGCTTAATGGAAAGAACATGGAGAAACTGCTTTGTTTTACTGGTGGATAAAAAAGTCTTTCAAATGAAAGTGAGTCAATTAGTGGTCTTCTACTGCCCTCTGCAGGACATTCTACTTAATAAAATATTTTCATCTGTGCTTTTGCATTAGTTTTTGGACTATATAAAATTACTTGCATGAAAATCACCTATTATAACACAGTCATGTTTTGTCAAAGTTTATCACTTCATTTTTACTGAGCTCTCAGTTTGAACAATTCTGCCTCTCAGTGATTAATTTGAAATCTGAAAATGGTGTTATACAGAGGAGATTTGCAATTATCATTTTGTTACCTATCTTTTATTTTAAATATCTACATCTACAAAAAAATGTGTGTGCATGTGTGTGTTCAAGCATGGTTAGTGTATTAAGTATTATTGTTTAAGTATTATTGTTTTCATTTACATTTTAACCACCAGAAGAAGAACACTCATTGGTTCATTCTGCTCACTAAAATATTATTTTTCATTTTTTTTCCATTTGAAATATTGTTTAAACTTAATAAAATCATTCAAATTACATTTCAAATCATATTTTGTCTGTTTATAAATCCCACAGACTCACATTGGCTGCAATACTAATGTTTTTGTAAAACACAGACCTGATAGTCTAATCTGTGTGTATTGTGCATATATTATTGATATTATTACTATTGCAAATCATGTTATTGTAACTCATATCTTAATAGAATATTATTTGTAATTTTAATTCTTTATTTCTTAATTGTTTTTTTATGATTACTACAGATATTATCACCAAAGATATCAACTACACCTTCACTTTTAGTATTGACACGCTGCACACACAGCACAATCACACACTCACTAATGCATTCAAATAAATGTAATCTTAATGTGCTACTTTATTTGTACATGATTAGAATGAACAGAAATCTAAGAATATTTTTCTTCTTTTGTTAAAGCCATTTCAGACTCCAAGTAAGCATTATATTACTAATCATCTATTTTAAAGGTGCCATACAATTGAAAACTGTATTTATCTTGGCATAGTTGAATGATAAGAGTTCTGGACATGGAACTGACATACCGTGAGCCTCAAACACCATTGTTTCCTCCTTCATGTGTAAATCTCCTGTTTGCAAAAGACCGCTGAAAAATGAGTGAATCCCACCATAACACCGACTGTGACGTTGGAGTCAGGATCATTAATATTTATACCCCCCAAATTTGCATTTTCCAGTCCATGTTCTAGGCCAGGCAGTGTTAATGTGGACCTGCACAGCCGAATCATCAGAAGATCTGCAGGTATTGTGAAGAAGCAAGCAAGGACAATAGTGAAAATGGCAGATCATGGATATAAATGCTATGTCTGAGGCTGTGCTGCGGATTTGAGAACTTTTTTACAAAAGAGAACTGTCAACAGGCATGGTTGATGTTTACAACAGGATACCTCACCATTTTAATTCAAAGCTGTTAGTTTGCTCTTAACGGAGGCCGATCAGAACGAAACTCGGTGGGCATGTTGGACTCGTGGCCCTAGAGGTCTGTAAGAATTTTGAAAAATCAGCCACTAGTTGACGCTAACAGGTTTTACGGCTATGTAATCACGTGATGCATATCATTTGATAGATCTCCTCATACTGGACAACTTTGCCTCAAGAACTACTGCTGTCAATCAATTTGTTCATTAAATACTTGCGATTATGTTAAAAAAACTACTTTTGCGAACTAGTCCTAGGTTTTTCGCCCGATCGGAAATATACCAGTGCAGTACAATTCTCTGGAAGCTCTAGATTATTAATTATATAAAAAACTGTAACTTTACCCATTGGGTAGCCATAACAGGATCATTTAGAAAATGTGTATGGCAAAAAACACTCAAAAGCCTGTAAATCCTAAACAAAAACTCAGACAACTCACTAAACTGCCTTATGTGCTTAAAGACCCTAAATGCTTGAACCCCGCTAAATGCTGCTTGCAGCTTTAATTATTATTATTATTTTTCTTCTCCGCTAAAACGCATCGTGCAGCCCAAACCGTAAGAGCTGGAACCTTGAAACTTTGTCAGATGGTAGTACAAAAATCGAGGAGAGGTTATCAAAGTATGAGCCCAATTGGCCCATAGGTGGCGCTATAGCAATCAAAAGCGCGAAACTGGTCATAACTCCTAGACCGTGTGTCGTAGGCTCAAGTGTCTTATATTAATGGAAAGCTGGAAACCTGAAGTTCAAAATGTATATCTCCGATTTCATTTCCGGTATGCAAATTTTTCCGCTATTTTGAATTTAGTTAAAAACCTACTTTTGCAAACTAGTCCGTGGTTTTTTGCCCGATCGGAACCAAACCAGTGCAGAAATGTTCTATGGAGTCTGAACATCAATAATTATCGAAAAAAAGTTGAAATTTCCATTCACGGTCGCTAGGGGGCGCAAAATTAACATTGTGGGAGGAGCCTATTTTACTAAAATGGCTATAACTCAAGAAGTAATTCAGTAAACTTCACCAAACTTGCTACACATGTGTAGGAGGTCAATCTGAGGTCACAGTAAAAAAATTGCGTCGATTGGCCACATGGTGGCGCTATAAACAAAAAAAAACATATGGACACCTGACCGTTTTTCCGAATGACTTGAAATTTGGTATGCAGTGTCTTGGCCCAAGGGGCCATGTATGTCTAAAAGGATATTGGCGTATCTCAAAAAACATGGCCGCCATTGGCCAATGAGGTTTGAGCACCGTTAACGAAGTCCGATCGGAGCGAAACTCGGTGGGCATGTTCGGCTCTAGACCCTAGAGGTCTGTAAGAATTTTGAAAGAAATCGGCCACTAGTTGGCGCTAACGAGTTTTAAGGCTCTGTAATCACGTGGTGTTACACTTATCATCACACAATGAATATCATTTGATAGATCTGCTCATGCTGAACAACTTTGCCTCAAGAACCATTGCTGTCAATCCAATAGTTCATTAAATATTCATGAATATGTAAAAAACCTACTTTTGCGAACTAGTCCCTGGTTTTTTGCCCGATCGGAACCAGACCAGTCTAGGACAATTCTCTGGACTCTCTAGATCAATAATTATCAAAAAAAAGTTGAACTTTTGCATTTGGGTGGCTGTAATAGGGTCATTTATAAAATGGGTGTGGCAAAATACACTAAAAAGCCTATAAATCATATATAAAAACTCAGAACTTCACAAAAATTGGTGAGCATATGTGACATAACATCATTAATAACCATGCAAAATTTTATGGAGATCGGACCATAGGTAGCGCTACAACTGTTAAAAAACTGTAAAACCATATATTTCCTATGGTAAATTGCCTGTATTGGCTGTAAATGGTCTTTTCCATCTATGATCATATAATTTTCATATAATAATGTTCAAAACTAGTGCAGTACAATTCTCTGGACTCTCTAGATCAGTAATTATCACAAAAAGTTGAACTTCTTCATTTGGATGGCTATAATAGGGTCACTTCAAAATGTGGCCTTGACCAAGTGTCCCCGAAAGCTTATATCTTTTAAGATGCTCAGATCTTCTTAAAAACAAGTCAGAACATGTGAAATATCACTCTGAATAAGCATCAAAAATTTCAGACAGATCGGAGAAAATTTGCCTCTATAACAGTTAAAAAGGTGAAAATGATATGAATTTAATGACATATTAAGCCAATAAGTGGTATTTTACTGCCCCCTGCTGTTAAAAAAATACATTTACAATCAAATGTAGTCAGAATTCATCTATTGAAGTATTACTACTGACAATTGTGTCACATTGAGAGATGTGAATCCTGAAGGTGACTTGCAGTAAACAGTTTGATCACATCCTATGGTTCAAATGTCATCTGATTAATAGTTTACAAAGACTTTGTGAAATGTTTATAGACCATTCAAATATATTTTCATAATGACATATCCCAATAGCATTGAAAAACAACAACAACATTTGTCTTTGTGTGTGTGTGTGTGTGTGTGTGTGTGTGTGTGTGTGTGTGTGTGTGTGTGTGTGTGTGTGTGTGTGTGTGTGTGTGTGTGTGTGTGTGTGTGTGTGTGTGTGTGTGTGTGTGAGAGAGAGAGAGAGAGAGCATACATTATGGAGTTAACATGGAAAAACTGGTTTGCTTTAGTGCAGAAAACTGGTGAAAACCATGAGGTTTAAAGTGAAAGTGAGCCAATAAGTGGTCTTCTACTGCCCTCTGCTGGCCATTCTACTTATTAACGAAGTCTTTTCACATGTGCTTTTCACATGTGCTCAAATTCATATTTAGACTCTAAAAATCACTAATGTAACAATAACAATTATAACACAATAAGATTTTGTCAGTGTTTATCACTTCATTTGAACTGACACTTCACATAATTGCTAGTAATGTGGTAAATCATGGTAAATCACACTACAAACAATGGTAAATCATACTAGAATGTAGTATTTCATGGTAAATCATGGTAAACTATGGTAAATCATGCTACAATCATAGTAAATAATACTAGAATGTGGTAAATTGTTGTGGGAGGAGCCTATTTTACTAAAATGGCTATAACTCAAGAAGTAAATGAGATATCTTCACCAAACTTAGTACGCATGTGTATGGGTTCAATTTGAGGTCACAGTAAACAATGTTATGGAGATCGGACCATAGGTGGCGCTATAACTGTTAAAAAGCTTTAAAACCATATATTTCCCATGGTAAACTGCCTGTATTGGCTGTAAATGGTCTTTTCCATCTATTATGTCAGTGGTTACATGCTTGCTTAATAACTCTTAATAACTTTTGATGCTTTTGTGCTTAAATGCCTTAAAGGCCTTAACTGCTTGAACCCCGATAAATGCTGCTTGCAGCTTTAATTATTATTATTTTTCTTCTGCCGTAAAACGCATCGTGCAGCCCAAACCGTAAGAGCTGGAACTTTGAAACTTTGCCATATGGTAGTACAAAAATCGAGGAGAGGTTATCAAATTATGACCTCGAATGGCCCATAGGTGGCGCTATAGCGACCAAAAGCACGAAACTGCTCATAACTCCTAGACCGTATGTCGTAGACTCAAGTGTCTTATATCATTGGAAAGCTGGATGCCTGACGAACAAAACGTATATCTCCGATTTCATTTCCGCCATGATAGATTTTCCGCCATTTTGAATTTTGTCAAAAACCTACTTTTGCGAACTAGTCCCTGTTTTTTTGCCCGATCGGAACCAAACCAGTGCAGAAATGTTCTCTGGAGTCTGAATATCAATAATTATCGAAAAAAAGTTGAAATTTCCATTCACGGTCGCTAAGGGGCGCCCAAATGTATGTTGTGGGAGGAGCCTATTTTACTAAAACGGCTATAACTCCAGAAGTAAATGAGGTATCTTCACCAAACTCGGTACAAATGTGTAAGAGGTCAATTTGAGGTCACAGTAAAAAAACCGCGGCGAATGGCCACATGGTGGCGCTATAACATGAAAAAAACATAAAACGGCCCATAACCACCTGACCGTTAGTCCGATTGACTTGAAAATTGGTATGCAGTGTCTTGGTCCAAGGTGCCATGTATGTCTATGAGGACATTGGTGTATCTCAAAAAACATGGCCGCCATCGGCCAATGAAGTTTGAGCACCTATAAGACAAGGTTAACGGACGTCGATCGGAACGAAACTCGATGGGCATGTTCGACTCATGGCCCTAGAGGTCTGTAAGAATTTTGAAAGAAATCGGCCACTAGTTGGCGCTAACGAGTTTTTTTGGCTCTGTAATCACGTGGTGTTACACTTATCGTCATAAAATGCATATCATTTGATAGATCTGCTCATGCTCAACAACTTTGCCTCAAGAACCACTAATGTCAATCAAACCATTAATTAATTATTCATGAATATGTTAAAAACCTACTTTTGCGAACTAGTCCCTGGTTTTTCGCCCGATCGGAACCAGACCAGTCTAGGACAATTCTCTGGACTCTCTAGATCAATAATTATCGAAAAAAAGTTTAACTTTTGCATTTTTCGCATGGGTATATTGGGTCATAAAGAAAATGGGCGTGGCAAAATGCACTCAAAAGCCTATAAATCCTAAAGGAAAACTCAGAACTTCACAAAAATTGATGAGCATATGTGACATAACATGCTAAAGAAGCATGGACATTTTTATGAAGATCGGACCATAGTTGGCGCTATAACTGTTAAAAAGCTTTAAAACCATATATTTCCTATGGTAAATTGCCTGTATTGGCTGTAAATTGTGTTTTCCATCCTATGATCATATAATGTTTATAAAATAATCTTAAAAACCAGTGCAATACAATTCTCTGGACTCACTAGATCAATAATTGTCAGAAAAAGTTGAACTACTTCATTTGGATAGCTATAGGGTCACTTCAATATGTAGCCTTAAAATGAATACCATATTAAGCCAATAAGTGGTATTTTACTGCCCCCTGCTGTCATTTCATCATACTACTCCCTAATATTGTTATATAATTCATATTTAGACTTTATAAAATCATTATTTTAACATTTAACATGAAAACGAAAGTAAAACGGCATTTAGGCCACGCCCCCCCAGTACAAATTCACTCATAACTCGAAAACGGAAAGTCGTTGCGCGCTCAAATTTTTATGGTAAGGTCCTCTCCGGGCTCTTGATCGAAACGTGTCGTCGCGGGCCTCGGGAGCGCGCCCCCCCCCCGCGGATCGCCAGACCGCGGGACCCCCGACTTTGAACGGCCGTAGCTCCCGACCCAGACCACCCTGAACCTTGTGTGAGAGCTCGTTGGAAAGGGCCCGTCCTTGGCTAGCTTCGATTCAAATGTGGTGTAATTTGCCCTGGGCATTCCAGAGATAAAAGCCTCAAAAGACATGCCTTTGAACAGTCATAACTCCCGAACCCAATCGCCCAAAAACACAGCGATGGTCTCATTGAACAGGGCTCCTCAAGCACTATATATGCTCTGAGGTTCAGAATTTTTCGCCTTCTGGTTCCCGAGATATAAGTGAAAAACCAAATTCCCATTCATTCATTCAAACACTTCAACTGTAAGATGTAGGCTGTAATTCCACTGTTGTCAACTAGAGGGAGCAGCAGTATTACACATAGTATTTAATCTTTTTATCAGCTTTCAGCTTTGGCCAACAAACAAATGGTTAAAGCTATTTTTTTATTTTTATTATTGGACTGATAATATAGATCACAATGAAATATATGAAATGGTTAGACCATTAAAATATTTTTTTCACAATAACACATCCTAAAGACATTGAAAACATATTTGTGTGTGTGTGTGTGTGTGTGTGTGTGTGTGTGTGTGTGTGTAAGCATGCATTATTGAGTTAACATGGAAAACACTTATATTACAATAACTATTATAACACAATCATATTTTGTCAGTGTTTATCACTTCATTTGCACTGACACTTCACATAATTGCTAGTAATGTGGTAAATCACGCTAGAAACATGGTAAATCATAGTAAGTAATTGATGGTCTCATTCAACAGGGCTCCTCAAGCACTCTCTATGCTCTGAGTTTCAGAATTTTTCGCCTTCTGGTTCCCGAGATATAAGTGAAAAACCAAATTCCCATTCATTAATTCATTCAAACACTTCAACTGTAAGATGGAAGCTGTAATACCACTGTCCACTAGAGGGAGCAGCAGGATTACGCATGACCTTTTCATTAGTTTTCAGTATTGGGAAACAAACAAATGCTTTAAAAAGCAATCTTTTTTTCTTTTTTTTCTTTTCTTTTTTATATTATTAGATCAAAAAGGAATTCTAATAGACCAATAAATATATTTTCTCAATAACATATTCCAAAACATTAAAAACATATGTGCATTTGTGCATGTTTATTTCTGTGTGTGTGTGTGTGTGTGTGTGTGTGTGTGTGTGTGTGTGTGTGTGTGTGTGCGTGTGCGTGTGCGTGTGCGCGTGTGCGTGTGCGCGTGTGTGCGTGTGCGTGTGCGTGTGCGTGTGCGTGTGCGTGTGTGTGTGTGTGTGTGTGTAAGCATGCATTATTGAGTTAACATGGAAAAACTGGTTTGCTTTAGTCCAGAAAACTGGTGAAAATCATGAAGTTTAAAGTGAAAGTGAACTAATAAGTGGTCTTCTTCTGCCCTCTGCTGGCCATTCTACTTATTAATGAAGTCTTTTCACATGTGCTCACATTCATATTTAGACTCTAAAAATCACTTATATAACAATAACTATTATAACACAATCAGATTTTGTCAGTGTTTATCACTTCATTTGCACTGACACTTCACATAATTGCTAGAAACATGGTAAATCATAGTGAATAATACTATAATGTGGTGTATCAAGGTAAACCATGCTAGAATCCTGGCAAATCATTCTAGAACGTGGTAAATCATGGTAAACTATGCTAAAACAGGGTAAATCATGGTAAACCATGTTAGAATGTGGTATATCATAGTAAATCATGCTAGAACAGGGTAAATCATGGTAAACTATGATAAATCATGATAAACTATGGTAAACCATGCTAGAATCACAGTAAACAATGGTAAATCATGCTAGAATATGGTAAATCAAGGTAAACTAAGATAAAATCATGGTAAACTATGTAAATCATGCTAGAATCATAGTAAATAATACTAGAATGTGGTAAATTATTGTGGGAGGAGCCTATTTTACTAAAATGTCTATAACTCAAGAAGTAAATGAGATATCTTCACCAAACTCAGTACACATGTGTATGGGTTCAATTTGAGGTCACAGTAAACAATTTTATGGAGATCGGTCCATAGATGGCACTATAACTGCTATAAAAAGCTTTAAAACCATATATTTCCTATGGTACATTGCCTGTATTGGCTGTAAATGGTCTTTTCCATCTATTATGTCAGTGGTTACATGCTTGCTAAATAAAACTTAATAACTTTTGATGCTTTTGTGCTTAAAGGCCTTAAAGGCCTTAACTGCTTGAACCCCGATAAATGCTGCTTGCAGCTTTAATTATTAGGGGTTCAAGCACGAAGTGCTGAACACCTATTGTATTTGTACTGATTTTTATTATTAGGGGTTCAAGCACGAAGTGCTGAACACCTATTGTATTTGTACTGATTTTTATTATTATTATTATTATTATTATTATTATTATTCCGCCGTAAAACGCATCGTGCAGCCCAAACCGTAAGACCAGGAACCTTGAAACTTTGCCATATGGTAGTACAAAAATCGAGGAGAGGTTATCAAATTATGACCTCGATTGGCCCATAGGTGGCGTTATAGCGACCAAAAGCGCGCAACTGCTCATAACTCCTAGACCGTATGTCGTAGGCTCAAGTGTCTTATATCGTTGGAAAGCTTAACGACTAAAGGTCAAAACGTATATCTCCGATTTCATTTCTGGTATGTAAATTTTTCGCCATTTTGAATTATGTCAAAAACCTACTTTTGCGAACTAGTCCCTGGTTTTTTGTCCGATCGGAACCAAACCAGTGCAGAAATGTTCTCTGGAGTCTGAATATCAATAATTATCGAAAAGAAGTTGAAATTTTGATTCATGGTCGATAGGGGGCGCTAATTGAACGTTGTAGGAGGAGCCTATTTTACTAAAATGGCTATAACTCGAGAAGTAAATGAGATATCTTCACCAAACTTGGTACACATGTGTATGAGTTCAATCTGGGGTCACAGTAAATAAATCTCGACGATTGAACAATAGGTGGCGCTATAACATGAAAAAAACATGAAAAGGGCTATAACCACCTGACCGTTAGTCCAAATGACTTGAAAATTGGTATGCAGTGTCTTGGTCCAAGGTGCCATGTATGTCTATGAGGACATTAGCGTATCTCAAAAAACATGGCCGCCATCGGCCAATGAAGTTTGAGCATCTATTAGACAAGGTTAACGGAGGCCGATCGGAACAAAACTCGGTAGGCATGTTCAAATCATGGCTCTAGAGGTCTGTAAGAATTTTGAAAGAAATCAGCCACTAGTTGGCGCTAGCGAGATTTTTGGTTTGTTAAATAAAACTTAATAACTTTTGATGCTTTTGTGCTTAAATGCCTTAAAGGCCTTAACTGCTTGAACCCCGATAAATGCTGCTTGCAGCTTTAATTATTAGGGGTTCAAGCACGAAGTGCTGAAACCCTATTGTAATTGTACTGATTTTTAGGGGTTCAAGCACGAAGTGCTGAAACCCTATTGTAATTGTCCTGATTTTTATTATTATTATTTTTCCGCCATAAAACGCATCGTGCAGCCCAAACCGTAAGACCTAGAGACTTGAAACTTTGCCAGATGGTAGTACTATTGCTCGCTACTCAGATACACGGACTCAGCCCAATCGGCCCATAGGTGGCGCTATAGCAATCAAAAGCGCGAAACTGCTCAGAACTCCCAGACCGTAAGGCGTAGCTTCAAGTGTCTTATATCATTGAAATCCAGAGCTCCTGAAGAAAAAAACGTATATCTCCGATTTCATTTCCGCCATGATAGATTTTTCGCCATTTTGAATTTTGTCAAAAACCTATTTTTGCGAACTAGTCCCTGGTTTTTCGCCCGATCGGAACCAAACCAGTGCAGAATTGTTCTCTGGAGTCTGAAGATCAATAATTATCGAAAAAAAGTTGAAATTTCGATTCATGGTCGCTAGGGGGTGCAAAATTAACTTTGTGGGAGGAGCCTATTTTACTAAAATGGCTATAACTCAAGAAGTAATTAAGTAAACTTCACCAAACTTGGTACACATGTGTAAGAGGTCAATCTGAGGTCACAGTAAAAAAAAGTGCGTCGATTGGCCACAGGGTGGCGCTATAAAAAAAAAAAACGTATAGACAACTGACCGTTTTTCCGAATTACTTGAAATTTGGTAAGCAGTGTCTTGGCCCAAGGGGCCATGTATGTCTAAAAGGATATTGGTGTATCTCGAAAAACATGGCCGCCATTGGCCAATGAGGTTTGAGCACCGTTAACGAAGTCCGATCGGAGCGAAACTCGATGGGCATGTTCGGCTCAAGCCCCTAGAGGTCTGTAAGAATTTTGAAAGAAATCGGCCACTAGTTGGCGCTAACGAGTTTTATGGCTCTGTAATCACGTGGTGTTACACTTATCATCACAAAATGCATATCATCTTATAGATCTCCTCATGCTGAACAACTTTGCCTCAAGAACCATTGCTGTCAATCAAACAGTTCATTAAATATTCATGAATATGTTAAAAACCTACTTTTGCGAACTAGTCCCTGGTTTTTCGCCCGATCGGAACCAGACCAGTCTAGGACAATTCTCTGGACTCTCTAGATAAATAATTATCGGAAAAAAGTTGACCTTTGGCATTTGGGTGGCTGTAATAGGGCAATCTATAAAAGGGGCGTGGCAAAATACACTAAAATGCCTATAAATCATAAATGAAAACTCAGAACTTCACAAAAATTGGTGAGCATATGTGACATAACATCATTAACAACCATGCCAAATTTTATGGAGATCGGACGATAGGTGGCGCTATAACTGTTAAAAACCTTTAAAACCATACATTTCCTATGGTAAATTGCCTGTATTGGCTGTAAATGGTCTTTTCCGTCTATTATGTCAGTTGTTAAATGCTTTCTAAATAAAACTTAATGTCTTTTGATGCTTGTGTGCTTAAAGGCCTTAAAGGCGTTAACTGCTTGAACCCCGATAAATGCTGCTTGCAGCTTTAATTAGGGGTTCAAGCACGAAGTGCTGAAACCCTATTGTTATTGTAAGGATTTTTATTATTATTATTATTTTCCCCTAAAACGCATCGTGCAGCCCAAACCGTAAGAGCTGGAACCTTGAAAGTTGGCCAAATGGTAGTCCTCAATTTGGGGAGAACGTATCAAAGTATGACCTCGATTGGCCCATAGGTGGCGCTATAGCGACCAAAAGCGCGAAACTGCTCATAACTCCTAGACCGTATGTCGTATACTCAAGTGTCTTATATCATTGGAAAGCTGGACGCCTGACGAACAAAACGTATATCTCCGATTTCATTTCCGCCATGATAGATTTTCCGCCATTTTGAATTTTGTCAAAAACCTACTTTTGCGAACTAGTCCCTGGTTTTTCGCCCGATCGGAACCAAACCAGTGCAGAAATGTTCTCTGGAGTCTGAATATCAATAATTATCGAAAAAAAGTTGAAATTTCCATTCACGGTCGCTAAGGGGCGCCCAAATGTATGTTGTGGGAGGGGCCTATTTTACTAAAATGGCTATAACTCCAGAAGTAAATGAGGTATCTTCACCAAACTCGGTTCACTTGTGTAAGAGGTCAATCTGAGGTCACAGTAAAAAAATTGCGGTGATTGGCCACATGGTGGCGCTATAATATGAAAAAAACATAAAACAGGCTATAACCACCTGACCGTTAGTCCGATTGACTTGAAAATTGGTATGCAGTGTCTTGGTCCAAGGTGCCATGTATGTCTATGAGGACATTGGTGTATCTCAAAAAACATGGCCGCCATCGGCCAATGAAGTTTGAGCACCTATTAGACAAGGTTAACGGAGGCCGATCGGAACGAAACTCGGTGGGCATGTTCTACTCATGGCCCTAGAGGTCTGTAAGAATTTTGAAAGAAATCGGCCACTAGTTAGCGCTAACGAGTTTTATGGCTCTGTAATCACGTGGTGTTACACTTATTGTCACAAAATGCATACCATTTGATAGATCTCCTCTTGTTGAACAACTTTGCCTCAAGAACCATTCCTGTCAATCAAACCGTTCATTAAATATTCGTAATTATGTTAAAAACCTACTTTTGCGAACTAGTCCCTGGTTTTTCGCCCGATCGGAACCAAACAAGTCTAGGACAATTCTATGGACTCTCTAGGTCAATAATTATCAAAAAAAAGTTGAACTTTTGCATTTTTCGTATGGCTATAACAGGGTCATTTAGAAAATGGGCGTGGTAAAATGCACTCAAAAGCCTATAAATCCTAAACGAAAACTCAGAACTTCATAAAATTTTCCATGCTTCTTAAGCAGGTTATGACACATATGCTCATCAATTTTCGTGGAGAGCGGACCATAGTTGGCGCTATAACTGTTAAAACGCTTTAAAACCATATATTTCCTATGGTAAATTGCCTGTATTTGCTGTAAATGGTGTCTTCTATCATATAATGTTCATATCATAATGTTCAAAACCAGTGCAGCACAATTCTCTGAACTCTCTAGATCAATAATTATCAGAAAAAAAGTTTAACTTCTTCAAAAGGTGATTTTATATGAATATAATGACATATTAAGCCAATAAGTGGTATTTTACTGCCCCCTGCTGTCATTTCATCATACTACTCCCTAATATTGTTATAAAATTCATATTTAGACTTTATAAAATCATTATTTTAACATTTACAATCACATTTTGTCAAAACTCATCTATTGAGTATTACTATTGACAATTGTGTTACACTGAGATATGGAAATGGACGAAAGTAAATGAATGAAATGAAACGAAAGTATAACGGCATTTAAGCCACGCCCCCAAATACAAATTCATTCATAACTCGAAAACGGAAAGTCGTTGCGCGCTCAAATTTTGATGGTGAGGACCTCTCGGGGCTCTTGATCGAAACGTGTCGTCGCGGGCCTCGGGAGCGCGCCCCCCCGCGCATCGCAAGCCCGCGGACCCCCGACTTTGAACGACCGCAACTCCCGACCCAAACCACCCCGAACCTTGTGTGAGAGCTCGTTGGAAAGGGCGCGTCCTTGGCTAGCTTCGATTCAAATGTGGTGTTATTTGCCCTGGGCATTCCAGAGATAATAGCCCGAACAGATATGCCTTATAACAGTCATAACTCCCAGCCCAAATCGCCCAAAAACACCTTGATGGTCTCATTCAACAGGGCTCCTCAAGCACTATCTATGCTCTGAGTTTCAGAATTTTTCGCCTTTTGGTTCCTGAGATATAAGTAAAAAAACAAATTCCCATTCATTCATTCAAACACTTCAACTGTAAAAAAAGCTATAATACCACTGTTGTCCACTAGAGGGAGCAGCAGGATTACGCATGATCTTTTAATTCGCTTTCAGTATTGGGAAATAAACAAATGCTTTAAGAAGCAATCTTTTTTATTACGATGTTTTTTGTTTTATTATGATATTTGTATATATTTTATTTTTTTATTATGATTATGAACGGTTTGATTGACATTAGTGATTCTTGAGGCAAAGTTGTTCAAGATGAGGAGATGAAGATATTTTCACAATATCACATCCTAAAAACATTGAGAACATATTTGTCTTTGTGTGTGTGTGTGTGTGTGTGTGTGTGTGTGTGTGTGTGTGTGTGTGTGTGTGTGTGTGTGTGTGTGTGTGTGTGTGTGTGTGGATGTGTTTGTGTTTGTGTGTGTGTCTGTGTGTGTAAGCATGCTTAATGGAAAGAACATGGAGAAACTGCTTTGTTTTACTGGTGGATAAAAAAGTCTTTCAAATGAAAGTGAGTCAATTAGTGGTCTTCTACTGCCCTCTGCAGGACATTCTACTTAATAAAATATTTTCATCTGTGCTTTTGCATTAGTTTTTGGACTATATAAAATTACTTGCATGAAAATCACCTATTATAACACAGTCATGTTTTGTCAAAGTTTATCACTTCATTTTTACTGAGCTCTCAGTTTGAACATTTCTGCCTCTCAGTGATTAATTTGAAATCTGAAAATGGTGTTATACAGAGGAGATTTGCAATTATCATTTTGTTACCTATCTTTTATTTTAAATATCTACATCTACAACAAAATGTGTGTGCATGTGTGTGTTCAAGCATGGTTAGTGTATTAAGTATTATTGTTTAAGTATTATTGTTTTCATTTACATTTTAACCACCAGAAGAACACTCATTGGTTCATTCTGCTCACTAAAATATTATTTTTCATTTTTTTTTCCATTTGAAATATTGTTTAAACTTAATAAAATCATTAAAATAACATTTCAAATCATATTTTGTCTGTTTATAAATCCCACAGACTCACATTGGCTGCAATACTAATGTTTTTGTAAAACACAGACCTGATAGTCTAATCTGTGTGTATTGTGCATATATTATTGATATTATTACTATTGCAAATCATGTTATTGTAACTCATATCTTAATAGAATATTATTTGTAATTTTAATTCTTTATTTCTTAATTGTTTTTTTATGATTACTACAGATATTATCACCAAAGATATCAACTACACCTTCACTTTTAGTATTGATACGCTGCACACACAGCACAATCACACACTCACTAATGCATTCAAATAAATGTAATCTTACTGTGCTACTTTATTTGTACATGATTAGAATGAACAGAAATCTAAGACTATTTTTCTTCTTTTGTTAAAGCCATTTCAGACTCCAAGTAAGCATTATATTACTAATCATCTATTTTAAAGGTGCCATACAATTGAAAACTGTATTTATCTTGGCATAGTTGAATGATAAGAGTTCTGGACATGGAACTGACATACCGTGAGCCTCAAACACCATTGTTTCCTCCTTCATGTGTAAATCTCCTGTTTGCAAAAGACCGCTGAAAAATGAGTGAATCCCACCATAACACCGACTGTGACGTTGGAGTCAGGATCATTAATATTTATACCCCCCAAATTTGGATTTTCCAGTCAATGTTCTAGGCCAGGCAGTGTTAATGTGGACCTGCACAGCCGAATCATCAGAAGATCTGCAGGTATTGTGAAGAAGCAAGCAAGGACAATAGTGAAAATGGCAGATCATGGATATAAATGTTATGTCTGAGGCTGTGCTGCGGATCTGAGAACTTTTCATTCCCTTCCCACAAAAGAGAACTGTCAACAGGCATGGTTGATGTTTACAACAGGATACCTCACCATTTTAATTCAAAGCTGTTAGTTTGCTCTTAACGGAGGCCGATCAGAACGAAACTAGGTGGGCATGTTCGACTCGTGGCCCTAGAGGTCTGTAAGAATTTTGAAAAATCAGCCACTAGTTGACGCTAACAGGTTTTACGGCTATGTAATCACGTGATGCATATCATTTGATAGATCTCCTCATACTGAACAACTTTGCCTCAAGAACTACTGCTGTCAATCAATTTGTTCATTAAATACTTGCGATTATGTTAAAAACCTACTTTTGCGAACTAGTCCTAGGTTTTTCGCCCGATCGGAAATATACCAGTGCAGTACAATTCTCTGGAAGCTCTAGATTATTAATTATATAAAAAACTTTAACTTTACCCATTGGGTAGCCATAACAGGATCATTTAGAAAATGTGTATGGCAAAAAACACTCAAAAGCCTGTAAATCCTAAACAAAAACTCAGACAACTCACTAAACTGCCTTATGTGCTTAAAGACCCTAAATGCTTGAACCCCGCTAAATGCTGCTTGCAGCTTTAATTATTATTATTATTATTCCGCCGTAAAACGCATCGTGCAGCCCAAACCGTAAGTGCTAGAGACTTGAAACTTTGCCAGATGGTAGTACAAAAATCGAGGAGAGGTTATCAAAATATGAGCCAGATTGGCCAATAGGTGGCGCTACAGCGCAAAAAACAAAAAAAATGCATATTTTTGCTTAAATCTCATTAACCGTTTGTCACAGACTCAAGTGTCTTATATCATTGGAATCCTTGGGTCAAGCCGAACAAAAATGGCCTCAAGGATTTCATTTCCGGTATGCAAATTTTCCGCCATATTGGATTTTGTCCAAAACCTACTTTTGCGAACTAGTCCCTGGTTTTTTGCCCGATCGGAACCAAACCAGTGCAGAAATGTTCACAGGGGTCTGAATATCAATAATTATCGAAAAAAAGTTGAAATTTCGATCCACGGTTGCTAAGGGGTGTCAAAACGTTCGAAGGAGGCGGAGCCTATTTTACTAAAATGGCTATAACTCGTGAATGAAATGAGATATTTTCACCAAACTCGGTATGGGTTCAGTCTGGGTTCACAGTAAAAAAATCGCGACGATTGAGCACTAGGTGGCGCTATAACATGAAAAAAACATGAAAAGGGCTATAACCACCTGACCATTAGTCAGATTGACTTGAAAATTGGTATGCAGTGTCTTGGTCCAAGGCCCCATGTATATCTATGAGGACATTGGTGTATCTGAAAAAACATGGCCGCCATTGGCCAATGAAGTTTGAGCACCTATTAGACAAGGTTAACGGAGGCCGATCGGAACGAAACTCGATGGGCATGTTCGAGTCATGGCCCTAGAGGTCTGTAAGAATTTTGAAAGAAATCGGCCACTAGTTGGCGCTAACGAGTTTTATGGCTCTGTAATCACGTGGCATAACACTCATCCACACAATATGCATATCATTTGATAGATCTGCTCATGCTGAACAACTTTGCCTCAAGAACCATTGCTGTCAATCAAACCGTTCATTAATTATTTGCAAATATGTTAAAAACCTACTTTTGCGAACTAGTCCTAGGTTTTTTACCCGATCGGAACCAGACCAGTCTAGGACAATTCTATGGACTCTCTAGATCAATAATTATCGAAAAAAAGTTGAACTTTTGCATTTGCATGGCTGTAATAGGGTAATTTATAAAATGGGCGTGGCAAAATACATTAAAAAGCCTATAAATCCTAAATGAAAACTCAGAACTTCACAAAAATTGGTGAGCATATGTGACATAACATCATTAACAAGCATGCCCAATTTTATGGAGATCGGACCAAAGGTGGCGCTATAACTGTTAAAAAGCTTTAAAACCATATATTACCTATGGTAAATTGCCTGCATTGGCTGTAAATGGTCTTTTTAATCTATGATCATATAATTTTCATATAATAATGTTCAAAACTAGTGCAGTACAATTCTCTGGACTCTCTAGATCAGTAATTATCAGAAAAAGTTGAACTACTTCATTTGGATGGCTATAATAGGGTCACTTCAAAATGTGGCCTTGACCAAGTGTCCCCGAAAGCTTATATCTTTTAAGATGCTCAGATCTTCTTAAAAACAAGTCAGAACATGTGAAATATCACTCTGAACAAGCATGACAAATTTCAGACAGATCAGACAAAATTTGACTCTATAACAGTTTAAAAAGGTGAAAATAATATGAATACAATGGCATATTAAGCCAATAAGTGGTATTTTACTGCCCCCTGCTGTTTAAAATAGTTATTTTGTCATATTGTTTCTATAATTCATATTTAGACTTTATAAAATCATTATTTTAACATTTACAATTACATTTAGTCAAAATCCATCTGTTAAAGTATTAGTGTGTGTGTGTGTGTGTGTGTGTGTGTGTGTGTGTGTGTGTGTGTGTGTGTGTGTGTGTGTGTGTGTGTGTGTGTGTGTGTGTGTGTGGGTGTGTGTGAGTGTAAGCATGCATTATGGAGTTAACATGGAAAGACTGGTTTGCTTTAGTGCAGAAAACTGGTGAAAATCATGAAGATTAAACTGAAACTGAGCCAATAATGGTCTTCTAGTGCCCTCTGCTGGCCATTCTACTTATTAATGAAGTCTTTTGACATGTGCTTTTGAATTCATAATTAGACATTAAAAAATCACTTATATAACAATAACTATTATAACACAATCAGATTTTGTCAGTGTTTATCACTTCATTTGCACTGACACTTCACATACTTGCTAAAACATGGTAAATCAAGGTAAACTGAGATGAATTCATGGTAAACTATGCTAGAACAGGGTAAATCATGGTAAACTATGGTAAATCATGATAAACTATGGTAAATCATGCTAGAATGTGGCATATCATGGTAAATCATGCTAAAACATGGTAAATCAAGGTAAACTAAGATAAATTCATGGTAAACTATGCCAGAACAGGGTAAATCATGGTAAACCATGGTAAATCATGATAAACTATGGTAAATCATGCTAGAATGTGGAAAATCATGGTAAATCATGCTAGAACATGGTAAATCAAGGTAAACTGAGATGAATTCATGGTAAACTAATCTAAAACAGGGTAAATCATGGTAAACCATGGTAAATCATGATAAACTATGGTAAATCGTGCTAGAATGTGGTATATCATGGTAAATCATGCTAAAACAGTCTTTTCCATCTATTATGTCAGTGGTTACATGCTTGCTAAATAAAACTTTATAACTTTTGATGCTTATAAACCTTAAAGACCTTAATAGCTTGAACCCCGATAAATGCTGCTTGCAGCTTTAATTAGGGGTTCAAGCACGAAGTGCTGAAACCCTATTGTAATTGTCCTGATTTTTAGGGGTTCAAGCACGAAGTGCTGAAACCCTATTGTAATTGTACTGATTTTTATTATTATTATTATTATTATTATTATTATTATTATTATTCCGCCCTAAAACGCATCGTGCAGACCAAACTGTAAGAGCTGGAACCTTGAAACTTGGCCAAATGATAGTGCTCAATTTGGGGAAAACCTATCAAAATATGGCCCAGATTGGCCAATAGGTGGTGCTATAATGACCACATTTACTAAATTGGTCATAACTCCTACATACTTTGTCATAGAGGCTCAAATTTAGCATCACTGTGATCCCTGGCTCCAGACGAACAACCTGGCTATCTAAGACCTTAATAGCTTGAACCCCGATAAATGCTGCTTGCAGCTTTAATTAGGGGTTCAAGCACGAAGTGCTGAAACCCTATTGTAATTGTACTGATTTTTATTAGGGGTTCAAGCACGAAGTGCTGAAACCCTATTGTAATTGTACTGATTTTTATTATTATTATTATTATTATTATTATTATTATTATTATTATTCTTCCGCCGTAAAACGCATCGTGCAGCCCAAACCGTAAGTGCTAGAGACTTGAAACTTGGCCAGATGGTAGTACAAAAATCGAGGAGAGGTTATCAAATTATGACGCTGATTGGCCCATAGGTGGCGCTATAGCAACCAAAAGCGCGAAACTGGTCATAACTCCTAGACGATAAGTCAAGTGTCTTATATCATTGGAAAGCTGGACGCCTGACGAACAAAACGTATATCTCCGATTTTATTTCCGTCATGATAGATTTTCCGCCATTTTGAATTTTGTCAAAAACCTACTTTTGCAAACTAGTCCCTGGTTTTTCCTCCGATCGGAACCAAACCAGAGCAGAATTGTTCTCTGGAGTCTGAAGATCAATAATTATCGAAAAAAAGTCGAAATTCCGATTCCTGGTCGCTAGGGGGTGATAAATTAAGGTTGTGGGAGCCTATTTTACTAAAATGGCTATAACTCGAGAAGTAAATGAGATATCTTCACCAAACTTGGCACACATGTTTAAGAGGTCAATCTGAGGTCACAGTAAAAAAAATTGCGTCGATTGGCCACATGGTGGCGCTAAAAACAAAAAAAAACATATAGACACCTGACCGTTTTTCCGAATGACTTGAAATTTGGTATGCAGTGTCTTGGCCCAAGGGGCCATGTATGTCTAAAAGGATATTGGCGTATCTCAAAAAACATGGCCGCCATTGGCCAATGAGGTTTGAGCACCGTTAACGAAGTCCGATCGGAGCGAAACTCGGTGGGCAGGTTCGGCTCAAGCCCCTAGAGGTCTGTAAGAATTTTGAAAGAAATCGGCCACTAGTTGGCGCTAACGAGTTTTAAGGCTCTGTAATCACGTGGTGTTACACTTATCATCACAAAATGCATATCATCTGATAGATCTGCTCATGCTGAACAACTTTGCCTCAAGAACTATTGCTGTCAATCAAACCGTTCATTAAATATTCATGAATATGTTAAAAACCTACTTTTGCGAACTAGTCCCTGGTTTTTTGCCCGATCGGAACCAGACCAGTCTAGGACAATTCTCTGGACTCTCTAGATCAATAATTATCGAAAAAAAGTTTAACTTTTGCATTTGGGTGGCTGTAATAGGGTAATTTATAAAAGGGGTGTGGCAAAATACACTAAAATGCCTATAAATCATAAATGAAAACTCAGAACTTCACAAAAATTGGTGAGCATATGTGACATAACATCATTAACAAGCATGCCAAATTTTATGGAGATCGGACCAAAGGTGGCGCTATAACTGTTAAAAAGCTTTAAAACCATATATTTCCCATGGTAAACTGCCTGTATTGGCTGTAAATGGTCTTTTCAGTCTATTATGTCAGTTGTTAAATGCTTTCTAAATAAAACTTAATGTCTTTTGATACTTGTGTGCTTAAAGGCCTTAAAGGCGTTAACTGCTTGAACCCCGATAAATGCTGCTTGCAGCTTTAATTAGGGGTTCAAGCACGAAGTGCTGAAACCCTATTGTAATTGTACTGATTTTTATTATTATTATTATTATTATTCTTCTGCCGTAAAACGCATCGTGCAGCCCAAACCGTAAGGGCTAGAGCATTGAAACTTTGCCAGATGGTAGTACAAAAATCGAGGAGAGGTTCAGAGATTATGACCCTGATTGGCCCATAGGTGGCGCTATAGCGACCAAAAGCGCGAAACAGCTCATAACTCCTAGACCGTAAGTCGTAGACTCGAGTGTCTTATATCGTTGGAAAGCTGGACGCCTGACGAACAAAACGTATATCTCCGATTTCATTTCCGTCATGATAGATTTTCCGTCATTTTGAATTTTGTCAAAAAACTACTTTTGCTAACTAGTCCTAGGTTTTTTGTCCGATCGGAACCAAACCAGTGCAGAATTGTTCTCTGGAGTCTGAAGATACATAATTATGGAAAAAAAGTTGAAATTTCGATTCATGGTCGCTAGGGGGACCAAAATTAACGTTGTGGGAGGAGCCTATTTTACTAAAATGGCTATAACTCAAGAAGTAATTCAGTAAACTTCACCAAACTTGGTACACATGTGTAAGAGGTCAATCTGAGGTCACAGTAAAAAAATTGCGCCGATTGGCCACATGGTGGCGCTATAAAACAAAAAAAACTTATAGACACCTGACCGTTTTTCCGAATGACTTGAAATTTGGTATGCAGTGTCTTGGCCCAAGGGGCCATGTATGTCTAAAAGGATATTGGCGTATCTCAAAAAACATGGCCGCCATTGGCCAATTAGGTTTGAGCACCGTTAACGAAGTCCGATCGGAGCGAAACTCGGTGGGCATGTTCGGCTCAAGCCCCTAGAGGTCTGTAAGAATTTTGAAAGAAATCGGCCACTAGTTGGCGCTAACGAGTTTTTTGGCTCTGTAATCACGTGGTGTTACACTTATCGTCAGAAAATGCATATCATTTGATAGATCTGCACATGCTCAACAACTTTGCCTCAAGAACCACTAATGTCAATCAAACCATTCATTAATTATTCATGAATATGTTAAAAACCTACTTTTGCGAACTAGTCCCTGGTTTTTCGCCCGATCGGAACCAGACCAGTCTAGGACAATTCTCTGGACTCTCTAGATCAATAATTATCGAAAAAAAGTTTAACTTTTGCATTTGGGTGGCTGTAATAGGGTAATTTAGAAAAGGGGCGTGGCAAAATACACTAAAAAGCCTATAAATCCTAAATGAAAACTCAGAACTTCACAAAAATTGATGAGCATATGTGACATAACATGCTAAAGAAGCATGGAAATTTTTATGAAGATCGGACCATAGTTGGCACTATAACTGTTAAAAAGCTTTAAAACCATATATTTCCTATATAGACTCAAGTGTCTTATATCATTGGAAAGCTGGACGGCTGACGAACAAAACGTATATCTCCGATTTCATTTCCGCCATGAAAGATTTTCCGCCATTTTGAATTTTGTCAAAAACCTACTTTTGCGAACTAGTCTGTGGTTTTTCGCTCGATCGGAACCAAACCAGTGCAGAAATGTTCTCTGGAGTCTGAAGATCAATAATTATCGAAAAAAAGTTGAAATTTCGATTCAAGGTCGCTAAGGGGCGCCAAAATGTATGTTGTGGGAGGAGCCTATTTTACTAAAACGGCTATAACTCCAGAAGTAAATGAGGTATATTTACCAAACTCGGTTCACTTGTGTAAGAGGTCAATCTGAGGTCACAGTAAAAAAATCGCGGTGATTGGCCACATGGTGGCGCTATAATATGAAAAAAACATAAAACAGGCTATAACCACCTGACCGTTAGTCCGATTGACTTGAAAATTGGTATGCAGTGTCTTGGTCCAAGGTGCCATGTATGTCTATGAGGACATTGGTGTATCTCAAAAAACATGGCCGCCATCGGCCAATGAAGTTTGAGCACCTATTAGACAAGGTTAACGGAGGCCGATCGGAACAAAACTCGATGGGCATGTTCAACTCATGGCCCTAGAGGTCTGTAAGAATTTTGAAAGAAATCGGCCACTAGTTGGCGCTAACGAGTTTTATGGCTCTGTAATCACGTGGTGTTAAACTTATTGTCACATTATGCCTATCATTTGATAGATCTGCTCATGCTGAACAACTTTGCCTCAAGAACCACTACTGTCAATCAAACCATTCATTAAATATTCGCAAACATGTTAAAAACCTACTTTTGCGAACTAGTCCCTGGTTTTTGGCCCGATCGGAACCAGACCAGTCTAGGGCAATTCTCTGGACTCTCTAGATCAATAATTATCGAAAAAAAGTTTAACTTTTGCATTTGGATGGCTGTAATAGGGTCATTTAGAAAATTGGCGTGGCAAAATACACTAAAAAGCCTATAAATCCTAAATGAAAACTCAGAACTTCACAAAAATTGATGAGCATATGTGACATAACATGCTAAAGAAGCATGGAAATTTTTATGAAGATCGGACCATAGTTGGCACTATAACTGTTAAAAAGCTTTAAAACCATATATTTCCTATGGTAAATTGCCTGTAATGGCTGTAAATTGTGTTTTCCATCCTATGATCATATAATGTTTATAAAATAATGTTAAAAACCAGTGCAATACAATTCTCTGGACTCACTAGATCAATAATTGTCAGAAAAAGTTGAACTACTTCATTTGGATAGCTATAATAGGGTAATTTCAATATGTAGCCTTAAAATGAATACCATATTAAGCCAATAAGTGGTATTTTACTGCCCCCTGCTGTCATTTCATCATACTACTCCCTAATATTGTTATATAATTCATATTTAAACTTTTATAAAGTCTAAATATGAATTATATAACAATATTAGGGAATAGACTTTATAAAATCATTATTTTAACATTTAACATGAAAACGAAAGTAAAACGGCATTTAAGCCACGCCCCCGAATACAAATTCATTCATAACTCGAAAACGGAAAGTCGTTGCGCGCTCAAATTTTGATGGTAAGGTCCTCTCCGGGCTCTTGATCGAAACGTGTCGTCGCGGGCCTCGGGAGCGCGCCCCCCACGAATCGCAAATTCGTGGGACCCCCGATTTTGAACGGCCGAAACTCCCGACCCAGACCACCCCGAACCTTGTGTGAGAGCTCGTTGGAAAGGTCCCGTTCTAGGCTAGCTTCGATTCAAATGTGGTGTAATTTGCCCTGGGCATTACAGAGATAAAAGCCCCAATAGATATGCCTTTGAACGGTCATAATTCCGGGCTCCAATCGCCCAAAAACACCGCGATGGTCTCATTCAACAGGGCTCCTCAAGAACTATCTATGCTCTGAATTTCAGAATTTTTCGCCTTCTGGTTCCCGAGATATAAGTGAAAAACCAAATTCCCATTCATTCATTCAAACACTTCAACTGTAAGATGGAGGCTGTAATTCCACTGTTGTCAACTAGAGGGAGCAGCAGGATTAGACATAGTATTAATCTTTTTATCAGCTTTCAGCTTTGGCCAACAAACAAATGGTTAAAGCAATTTTTTTAAAATTATTATTGGACTGATAATATAGATCACAATGAAATATATGAAATGGTTAGACCATTAAAATATTTTTTCACAATAACACATCCTAAAGACATTGAAAACATATTTGTATTTGTGTGTGTGTGTGTGTGTGTGTGTGTGTGTGTGTGTGTGTGTGTGTGTGTGTGTGTGTGTGTGTGTGTAAGCATGCATTATTGAGTTAACATGGAAAACACTTATATTACAATAACTATTATAACACAATCATATTTTGTCAGTGTTTATCACTTCATTTGCACTGACACTTCACATAATTGCTAGTAATGTGGTAAATCACGCTAGAAACATGGTAAATCATAGTAAATCATTGATGGTCTCATTCAACAGGGCTCCTCAAGCACTATCTATGCTCTGAGTTTCAGAATTTTTCGCCTTCTGGTTCCCGAGATATAAGTGAAAAACCAAGCACTTCAACTGTAAGATGGAAGCTGTAATACCACTGTCCACTAGAGGGAGCAGCAGTATTGCATATTATCTTTTCATTAGTTTTTAGTATTGGGAAACAAACAAATGCTTTAAAAAGCAATCTTTTTTTCTTTTTTTTCTTTTCTTTTTTATATTATTAGATCACAAAGGAATTCTAATACACCAATAAATATATTTTCTCAATAACATATTCCAAAACATTAAAAACATATTTGTATTTGTGTATGTTTATTTCTCTGTGTGTGTGTGTGTGTGTGTGTGTGTGTGTGTGTGTGTGTGTGTGTGTGTGTGTGTGTGTGTGTGTGTGTGTGTGTGTGTGTGTGTGTGTGTGTGTGTGTGTGTGTGTGTGTGTGTAAGCATGCATTATAGAGTTAACATGGAAAAACTGGTTTGCTTTAGTCCAGAAAACAGGTGAAAATCATGAAGTTTAAAGTGAAAGTGAGCCAATAATAGTCTTCTTCTGCCCTCTGCTGGCCATTCTACTAAAATCACTCTAAAAATCACTTATATAACAATGACAAAATCTGATTGTGTTATAATAGTTATTGTTTATCACTTCATTTGCACTGACACTTCACATAATTGCTAGAAACATGGTAAATCATAGTAAATAATACTATAATGTGGTGTATCAAGGTAAACCATGCTAGAATCCTGGCAAATCATTCTAGAACGTGGTAAATCATGGTAAACTATGCTAGTAGAGGGTAAATCATGGTAAACCATGATAAACTATGGTAAATCATGTTAGAATGTGGTATATCATGGTAAATCATGCTAGAACAGGGTAAATCATGGTAAACTATGATAAATCATGATAAACTATGGTAAACCATGCTAGAATCACAGTAAACAATGGTAAATCATACTAGAATGTAGTATATCATGGTAAATCATGCTAGAATATAGTAAATCAAGGTAAACTAAGATAAAATCATGGTAAACTATGTCAATCATGCTAGAATCATAGTAAATAATACTAGAATGTGGTAAATTATTGTGGGAGGAGCCTATTTTACTAAAATGGCTATAACTCAAGAAGTAAATGAGATATCTTCACCAAACTCAGTACACATGTGTATGGGTTCAATTTGAGGTCACAGTAAACAATTTTATGGAGATCGGTCGATAGATGGCACTATAACTCCTATAAAAAGCTTTAAAACCATATATTTCCTATGGTACATTGCCTGTATTGGCTGTAAATGGTCCTTTCCATCTATTATGTCAGTGCTTACATGCTTGCTAAATAAAACTTAATAACTTTTGATGCTTTTCTACTTAAAGGCCTTAAATGCTTGAACCCCGATAAATGCTGCTTGCAGCTTTAATTATTATTATTATTATTATTCTTCCGCCGTAAAACGCATCGTGCAGCCCAAACCGTAAGTGCTAGAGACTTGAAACTTGGCCAGATGGTAGTACAAAAATCGAGGAGAGGTTATCAAATTATGACGCTGATTGGCCCATAGGTGGCGCTATAGCAACCAAAAGCGCGAAACTGGTCATAACTCCTAGACGATAAGTCATAGACTCAAGTGTCTTATATCATTGGAAAGCTGGACGCCTGACGAACAAAACGTATATCTCCGATTTTATTTCCGTCATGATAGATTTTCCGCCATTTTGAATTTTGTCAAAAACCTACTTTTGCAAACTAGTCCCTGGTTTTTCCTCCGATCGGAACCAAACCAGAGCAGAATTGTTCTCTGGAGTCTGAAGATCAATAATTATCGAAAAAAAGTCGAAATTCCGATTCCTGGTCGCTAGGGGGTGATAAATTAAGGTTGTGGGAGGAGCCTATTTTACTAAAATGGCTATAACTCGAGAAGTAAATGAGATATCTTCACCAAACTTGGCACACATGTTTAAGAGGTCAATCTGAGGTCACAGTAAAAAAAATTACGTCGATTGGCCACATGGTGGCGCTATAAACCAAAAAAAACATATAGACACCTGACCGTTTTTCCGAATGACTTGAAATTTGGTATGCAGTGTCCCAAGGGGCCACCTATGTCTAAAAGGATATTGGCGTATCTCGAAAAACATGGCCGCCATTGGCCAATGAGGTTTGAGCACCGTTAACGAAGTCCGATCGGAGCGAAACTCGGTGGGCATGTTCGGCTCAAGCCCCTAGAGGTCTGTAAGAATTTTGAAAGAAATCGGCCACTAGTTGGCGCTAACGAGTTTTATGGCTCTGTAATCACGTGGTGTTACACTGATCATCACAAAATGCATATCATCTTATAGATCTGCTCATGCTGAACAACTTTGCCTCAAGAACCATTGCTGTCAATCAAACAGTTAATTAAATATTCATGAATATGTTAAAAACCTACTTTTGCGAACTAGTCCCTGGTTTTTCGCCCGATCGGAACCAGACCAGTCTAGGACAATTCTCTGGACTCTCTAGATCAATAATTATCGAAAAAAAGTTAAACTTTTGCATTTGAGTGGCTGTAATAGGGTAATTTACAAAAGGGGCGTGGCAAAATACACTAAAATGCCTATAAATCATAAATGAAAACTCAGAACTTCACAAAAATTGGTGAGCATATGTGACATAACATCATTAACAAGCATGCCAAATTTTATGGAGATCGGACCAAAGGTGGCGCTATAACTGTTAAAAAGGTTTAAAACCATATATTTCCCATGGTAAACTGCCTGTATTGGCTGTAAATGGTCTTTTCCGTCTATTATGTCAGTGGTTACATGCTTGCTAAATAAAACTTTATAACTTTTGATGCTTAAAAACCTTAAAGACCTTAATAGCTTGAACCCCGATAAATGCTGCTTGCAGCTTTAATTATTAGGGGTTCAAGCACGAAGTGCTGAAACCCTATTGTAATTGTAAGGATTTTTATTATTATTATTATTATTCTTCTGCCGTAAAACGCATCGTGCAGCCCAAACCGTAAGGGCTAGAGCATTGAAACTTTGCCAGATGGTAGTACAAAAATCGAGGAGAGGTTTAGAGATTATGACCCCGATTGGCCCATAGGTGGCGCTATAGCAACCAAAAGCGCGAAACAGCTCATAACTCCTAGACCGTTTGTCGTAGACTCAAGTGTCTTATATCATTGGAAAGCTGGACGCCTGACGAACAAAACGTATATCTCCGATTTCATTTCCGCCATGATAGATTTTCCGCCATTTTGAATTTTGTCAAAAATCTACTTTTGCAAACTAGTCTGTGGTTTTTTGCCCTATCGGAACCAAACCAGTGCAGAAATGTTCTCTGGAGTCTGAAGATCAATAATTGTCAAAAAAAAGTCGAAATTTTTATTCATGGTCGCTAGGGGGCATAAAATGAACATTGTGGGAGGAGCCTATTTTACTAAAATGGCTATAACTCAAAAAGTAAATGAGATAGCTTAACCAAACTTGATACACATGTGTATGGGTTCAGTCTGGGGTGACAGTAAAAAAATTGCGTCGATTGGCCTCATGGTGGCGCTATAAAACAATAAAAACGTATAGACACCTGACCGTTTTTCCGAATGACTTGAAATTTGGTATGCAGTGTCTTGGCCCAAGGGGCCATGTATGTCTAAAAGGATATTGGCGCATCTCGAAAAACATGGCCGCCATTGGCCAATGAGTTTTGAGCACCTATTAACGAAGTCCGATCGGAACGAAACTCGGTGGGCATGTTCGGCTCAAGCCCCTAGAGGTCTGTAAGAATTTTGAAAGAAATCGGCCACTAGTTGGCGCTAACGAGTTTTAAGGCTCTGTAATCACGTGGTGTTACACTTATTGTCACAAAATGCATATAATCTGATAGATCTGCTCATGCTGAACAACTTTGCCTCAAGAACCATTGCTGTCAATCAAACAGTTCATTAAATATTCATGAATATGTTAAAAACCTACTTTTGCGAACTAGTCCTAGGTTTTTCGCCCGATCAGAACCAGACCAGTCTAGGACAATTCTCTGGACTCTCTAGATCAATAATTATCAAAAAAAAGTTGAACTTTTGCATTTGGGTGGCTGTAATAGGGTCATTTATAAAATGGGTGTGCCAAAATACACTCAAAAGCCTATAAATCACAAATAAAAACTCAGAACTTCACGAAAATTGGTGTGCATATGTGACATAACATCATTAACAAGCATGCCAAATTTTATGGACATCGGACCAAAGGTGGCGCTATAACTGTTAAAAAGCTTTAAAACCATATATTACCTATGGTGAATTGCCTGCATTGGCTGTAAATGGTCTTTTTAATCTATTATGTCAGTGGTTACATGCTTGCTAAATAAAACTTTATAACTTTTGATGCTTTTGTGCTTAAAAACCTTAAACACCTTAACAGCTTGAACCCCGATAAATGCTGCTTGCAGCTTTAATTATTATTATTCTTCTGCCGTAAAACGCATCGTGCAGCCCAAACCATAAGGGCTAGAGCATTGAAACTTTGCCAGATGGTAGTACAAAAATCGAGGAGAGGTTCAGAGATTATGACCCTGATTGGCCCATAGGTGGCGCTATAGCGACCAAAAGCGCGAAACAGCTCATAACTCCTAGACCGTAAGTCGTAGACTCGAGTGTCTTATATCGTTGGAAAGCTGGACGCCTGACGAACAAAACGTATATCTCCGATTTCATTTCCGTCATGATAGATTTTCCGCCATTTTGAATTTTGTCAAAAAACTACTTTTGCTAACTAGTCCTAGGTTTTTTGTCCGATCGGAACCAAACCAGTGCAGAATTGTTCTCTGGAGTCTGAAGATACATAATTATGGAAAAAAAGTTGAAATTTCGATTCATGGTCGCTAGGGGGACCAAAATTAACGTTGTGGGAGGAGCCTATTTTACTAAAATGGCTATAAATCAAGAAGTAATTCAGTAAACTTCACCAAACTTGGTACACATGTGTAAGAGGTCAATCTGAGGTCACAGTAAAAAAATTGCGCCGATTGGCCACATGGTGGCGCTATAAAACAAAAAAAACATATAGACACCTGACCGTTTTTCCGAATTACTTGAAATAACCCAAGGGGCCATGTATGTCTAAAAGGATATTGGCGTATCTCAAAAAACATGGCCGCCATTGGCCAATTAGGTTTGAGCACCGTTAACGAAGTCCGATCGGAGCGAAACTCGGTGGGCATGTTCGGCTCAAGCCCCTAGAGGTCTGTAAGAATTTTGAAAGAAATCGGCCACTAGTTGGCGCTAACGAGTTTTTTGGCTCTGTAATCACGTGGTGTTACACTTATTGTCAGAAAATGCATATCATTTGATAGATCTGCACATGCTCAACAACTTTGCCTCAAGAACCACTAATGTCAATCAAACCATTCATTAATTATTCATGAATATGTTAAAAACCTACTTTTGCGAACTAGTCCCTGGTTTTTCGCCCGATCGGAACCAGACCAGTCTAGGACAATTCTCTGGACTCTCTAGATCAATAATTATCGAAAAAAAGTTTAACTTTTGCATTTGGGTGGCTGTAATAGGGTAATTTAGAAAAGGGGCGTGGCAAAATACACTAAAATGCCTATAAATCATAAATGAAAACTCAGAACTTCACAAAAATTGGTGAGCATATGTGACATAACATCATTAACAAGCATGCCAAATTTTATGGAGATCGGACCAAAGGTGGCGCTATAACTGTTAAAAAGCTTTAAAACCATATATTACCTATGGTAAATTGCCTGCATTGGCTGTAAATGGTCTTTTTCATCTATAATGTCAGTGTTTACATGCTTGCTAAATAAATTTTAATAACTTTTGATGCTTTTGTGCTTATAAACCTTAAAGGCCTTAACAGCTTGAACCCCGATAAATGCTGCTTGCAGCTTTAATTATTATTATTATTTTTCCGCCATAAAACGCATCGTGCAGCCCAAACCGTAAGACCTAGAGACTTGAAACTTTGCCAGATGGTAGTACTATTGCTCGCTACTCAGATACACGGACTCAGCCCAATCGGCCCATAGGTGGCGCTATAGCAATCAATAGCGCGAAACTGCTCAGAACTCCCAGACCGTAAGGCGTAGCTTCAAGTGTCTTATATCATTGAAATCCAGAGCTCCTGAAGAAAAAAACGTATATCTCCGATTTCATTTCCGCCATGATAGATTTTTCGCCATTTTGAATTTTGTCAAAAACCTACTTTTGCGAACTAGTCCCTGGTTTTTCGCCCGATCGGAACCAAACTAGTGCAGAATTGTTCTCTGGAGTCTGAACATCAATAATTATCGAAAAGAAGTTGAAATTTCGATTCATGGTCGCTAGGGGGTGCCAAATTAACGTTGTGGGAGGAGCCTATTTTACTAAAATGGCTATAACTCAAGAAGTAATTAAGTAAACTTCACCAAACTTGGTACACATGTGTAAGAGGTCAATCTGAGGTCACAGTAAAAAAATTGCGTCGATTGGCCACATGGTGGCGCTATAAAATAAAATAAACGTATAGACACCTGACCGTTTTTCCGAATGACTTGAAATTTGGTATGCAGTGTCTTGGCCCAAGGGGCCACGTAAGTCTAAGAGGATTTTGGCGTATCTCGAAAAACATGGCCGCCATTGGCCAATGAGGTTTGAGCACCGTTAACGAAGTCCGATCGGAGCGAAACTCGGTGGGCATGTTCGGCTCAAGCCCCTAGAGGTCCGTAAGAATTTTGAAAGAAATCGGCCACTAGTTGGCGCTAACGAGTTTTATGGCTCTGTAATCACGTGGTGTTACACTTATCATCACAAAATGCATATCATCTGATAGATCTGCTCATGCTGAACAACTTTGCCTCAAGAACCATTGCTGTCAATCAAACAGTTCATTAAATATTCATGAATATGTTAAAAACCTACTTTTACGAACTAGTCCCTGGTTTTTCGCCCGATCGGAACCAGACCAGTCTAGGACAATTCTCTGGACTCTCTAGATCAATAATTATCGAAAAAAAGTTTAACTTTTGCATTTGGGTGGCTGTAATAGGGTAATTTATAAAAAGGGGCGTGGCAAAATACACTAAAATGCCTATAAATCATAAATGAAAACTCAGAACTTCACAAAAATTGGTGAGCATATGTGACATAACATCATTAACAAGCATGCCAAATTTTATGGAGATCGGACCAAAGGTGGCGCTATAACTGTTAAAAAGCTTTAAAACCATATATTTCCCATGGTAAACTGCCTGTATTGGCTGTAAATGGTCTTTTCCGTCTATTATGTCAGTTGTTAAATGCTTGCTAAATAAAACTTCATGTCTTTTGATGCTTGTGTGCTTAAAGGCCTTAAAGGCGTTAACTGCTTGAACCCCGATAAATGCTGCTTGCAGCTTTAATTAGGGGTTCAAGCACGAAGTGCTGAACACCTATTGTATTTGTACTGATTTTTATTAGGGGTTCAAGCATGAAATGCTGAAACCCTATTGTAATTGTAAGGATTCGTAAAACGCATCGTGCAGGACAAACCGTAAGGCCTAGAGACGTGAAACCTGGCCAGATGGTAGGCCTCAATTTGGGGACAACCTATCAGAGTATGACCCCAATTGACCCGCTACAGCAACCAAAAGTACTAAATCGCTCACAACTCTTAGACCGTTTGTCCCAGGATCAAGTGTCTTATATCGTTGGAATCCTTGGCTCAAGGCGGACAAAATGGCTATCTCCGATTTGGATGTAGGCAGGGAAAATTTTCTGCTATGTCGGATTTTGTCCAAAACCTACTTTTGCGAACTAGTCCCTGGTTTTTTGCCTGATCGGAACCAAAAAAGTGCATACATGTTCTCTGGAGTCTGGTTATCAATAATTATCGAAAAAAAGTTGAAATTTCGATCCACGGTTGCTAAGGGGCGTCAAAACGTTTGCAGGAGGCGGAGCTCATTTTACTAAAATGGCTATAACTCGTGAACGAAATGAGATATTTTCACCAAACTCGGTACACATGTGTAAGAGGTCAATCTGAGGTCACAGTAAAAAAATAGCGGCGATTGGCCACATGGTGGCGCTATAACATGAAAAAAACATAAAACAGGCTATAACCACCTGACCGTTAGTCCGATTGACTTGAAAATTGGTATGCAGTGTCTTGGTCCAAGGTGTCATGTATGTCTATGAGGACATTGGTGTATCTCAAAAAACATGGCCGCCATCGGCCAATGAAGTTTGAGCACCTATTAGACAAGGTTAACGGTGGCTGATTGAAACAAAACTCAATGGGCATGTTCGACTCATGGCCCTAGAGGTCTGTAAGAATTTTGAAAGAAATCGACCACTAGTTGGCGCTAACAAGGTTTACGCCCTCTGTAATCACGTGGTGTTGCACACATCAACACAATATGCATATCATTTGATAGATCTGCTCATGCTGAACAACTTTGCCTCAAGAGCCACTGCTGTCAATCAAACCGTTCATTAAATATTCGCAAACATGTTAAAAACCTACTTTTGCGAACTAGTCCCTGGTTTTTCGCCCGATCAGAACCAGACCAGTCTAGGGCAATTCTCTGGACTCTCTAGATCAATAATTATCGAAAAAAAGTTGAACTTTTGCATTTGAATGGCTGTAATAGGGTCATTTAGAAAATGGGCGTGGCAAAATACACTAAAAAGCCTATAAATCCTTAAAAAAAACTCAGAACTTCACAAAAATTGATGAGCATATGTGACATAACATGCTAAAGAAGCATGGACATTTTTATGGGGATCGGACCATAGGTGGCGCTATAACTGTTAAAAAGCTTTTAAACCATATATTTCCCATGGTAAACTACGTGTATTGGCTGTAAATGGTCTTTTCCGTCTATTATGTCATGCTTGCTAAATAAAACGTAATAACTTTTGATGCTTTTGTGCTTAAAGGCCTTAATTGCTTGAACCCCGCTAAATGCTGCTTGCAGCTTTAATTAGGGGTTCAAGCACGAAGTGCTGAAACCCTATTGTAATTGTCCTGATTTTTATTATTATTTTTCTTCTGCCGTAAAACGCATCGTGCAGCCCAAACCGTAAGAGCTGGAACTTTGAAACTTTGCCATATGGTAGTACAAAAATCAAGGAGAGGTTATCAAATTATGACCTCGAATGGCCCATAGGTGGCGCTATAGCGACCAAAAGCGCGAAACTGCTCATAACTCCTAGACCGTATGTCGTAGACTCAAGTGTCTTATATCATTGGAAAGCTGGATGCCTGACGAACAAAACGTATATCTCCGATTTCATTTCCGCCATGATAGATTTTCCGCCATTTTGAATTTTGTCAAAAACCTACTTTTGCGAACTAGTCCCTGGTTTTTCGCCCGATCGGAACCAAACCAGTGCAGAAATGTTCTCTAGAAACTGAAGATCAATAATTATCGAAAAAAAGTCGAAATTTCGATTCACGGACGCTAAGGGGCGCCAAAACGTACGTTGTGGGAGGGGCCTATTTTACTAAAATGGCTATAACTCCAGAAGTAAATGAGGTATCTTCACCAAACTCGGTACACATATGTATGAGCTCAATTTGAGGTAACAGTAAAAAAATCGCGGCGATTGGCCACATGGTGGCGCTATAATATGAAAAAAACATAAAACAGGCTTTAACCACCTGACCGTTAGTCCGATTGACTTGAAAATTGGTATGCAGTGTCTTGGTCCAAGGTGTCATGTATGTGTATGAGGACATTGGCGTATCTAAAAAAACATGGCCGCCATCGGCCAATGAAGTTTGAGCACCTATTAGACAAGGTTAACGGAGGCCGATCGGAACGAAACTCGGTGGGCATGTTCTACTCATGGCCCTAGAGGTCTGTAAGAATTTTAAAAGAAATCGGCCACTAGTTGGCGCTAACGAGTTTTATGGCTCTGTAATCACGTGGTGTTACACTTATTGTCACAAAATGCATACCATTTGATAGATCTCCTCTTGTTGAACAACTTTGCCTCAAGAACCATTGCTGTCAATCAAACTGTTCATTAAATATTCGTAATTATGTTAAAAACCTACTTTTGCGAACTAGTCCTAGGTTTTTCGCCCGATCGGAACCAAACCAGTCTAGGACAATTCTATGGACTCTCTAGGTCAATAATTATCAAAAAAAAGTTGAACTTTTGCATTTTTCGCATGGCTAACAGGGTCATTTAGAAAATGGGCGTGGTAAAATGCACTCAAAAGCCTATAAATCCTAAACGAAAACTCAGAACTTCACGAAAATTGATGAGCATATGTGTCATAACCTGCTTAAGAAGCATGGAACATTTTATGGAGAGCGGACCATAGTTGGCGCTATAACTGTTAAAACGCTTTAAAACCATATATTTCCTATGGTAAATTGCCTGTATTTGCTGTAAATGGTGTCTTCTATCATATAATGTTCATATCATAATGTTCAAAACCAGTGCAGCACAATTCTCTGAACTCTCTAGATCAATAATTATCAGAAAAAAAGTTTAACTTCTTCAAAAGGTGATTTTATATGAATATAATGACATATTAAGCCAATAAGTGGTATTTTACTGCCCCCTGCTGTCATTTCATCATACTACTCCCTAATATTGTTATAAAATTCATATTTAGACTTTATAAAATCATTATTTTAACATTTACAATCACATTTTGTCAAAACTCATCTATTGAGTATTACTATTGACACTGAGTATATGGAATATGACACTTTGAATATGTTACACTGAGATATGGAAATGGACGAAAGTAAATGAATGAAATGAAACGAAAGTATAACGGCATTTAAGCCACGCCCCCAAATACAAATTCATTCATAACTCGAAAACGGAAAGTCGTTGCGCGCTCAAATTTTGATGGTGAGGACCTCTCGGGGCTCTTGATCGAAACGTGTCGTCGCGGGCCTCGGGA
This sequence comes from Leuciscus leuciscus, assembly GCF_965113295.1. NCBI lineage: Eukaryota > Metazoa > Chordata > Actinopteri > Cypriniformes > Leuciscidae > Leuciscus > Leuciscus leuciscus. The sequence continues at coordinate 780,205 of NC_138739.1, read as the reverse complement.
GCGCGCCCCCCCGCGCATCGCAAGCCCGCGGACCCCCGACTTTGAACGACCGCAACTCCCGACCCAAACCACCCCGAACCTTGTGTGAGAGCTCGTTGGAAAGGGCGCGTCCTTGGCTAGCTTCGATTCAAATGTGGTGTTATTTGCCCTGGGCATTCCAGAGATAATAGCCCGAACAGATATGCCTTATAACAGTCATAACTCCCAGCCCCAATCGCCCAAAAACACCTTGATGGTCTCATTCAACAGGGCTCCTCAAGCACTATCTATGCTCTGAGTTTCAGAATTTTTCGCCTTTTGGTTCCTGAGATATAAGTAAAAAAACTAATTCCCATTCATTCATTCAAACACTTCAACTGTAAAAAAAGCTATAATACCACTGTTGTCCACTAGAGGGAGCAGCAGGATTACGCATGATCTTTTAATTCGCTTTCAGTATTGGGAAATAAACAAATGCTTTAAGAAGCAATCTTTTTTATTACGATGTTTTTTGTTTTATTATGATATTTGTATATATTTTATTTTTTTATTATGATTATGAACGGTTTGATTGACATTAGTGATTCTTGAGGCAAAGTTGTTCAAGATGAGGAGATGAAGATATTTTCACAATATCACATCATAAAAACATTGAAAACATATTTGTCTTTGTGTGTGTGTGTGTGTGTGTGTGTGTGTGTGTGTGGATGGATGTGTTTGTGTTTGTGTGTGTGTCTGTGTGTGTAAGCATGCTTAATGGAAAGAACATGGAGAAACTGCTTTGTTTTACTGGTGGATAAAAAAGTCTTTCAAATGAAAGTGAGTCAATTAGTGGTCTTCTACTGCCCTCTGCAGGACATTCTACTTAATAAAATATTTTCATCTGTGCTTTTGCATTAGTTTTTGGACTATATAAAATTACTTGCATGAAAATCACCTATTATAACACAGTCATGTTTTGTCAAAGTTTATCACTTCATTTTTACTGAGCTCTCAGTTTGAACAATTCTGCCTCTCAGTGATAAATTTGAAATCTGAAAATGGTGTTATACAGAGGAGATTTGCAATTATCATTTTGTTACCTATCTTTTATTTTAAATATCTACATCTACAACAAAATGTGTGTGCATGTGTGTGTTCAAGCATGGTTAGTGTATTAAGTATTATTGTTTAAGTATTATTGTTTTCATTTACATTTTAACCACCAGAAGAACACTCATTGGTTCATTCTGCTCACTAAAATATTATTTTTCATTTTTTTTCCATTTGAAATATTGTTTAAACTTAATAAAATCATTAAAATAACATTTCAAATCATATTTTGTCTGTTTATAAATCCCACAGACTCACATTGGCTGCAATACTAATGTTTTTGTAAAACACAGACCTGATAGTCTAATCTGTGTGTATTGTGCATATATTATTGATATTATTACTATTGCAAATCATGTTATTGTAACTCATATCTTAATAGAATATTATTTGTAATTTTAATTCTTTATTTCTTAATTGTTTTTTTATGATTACTACAGATATTATCACCAAAGATATCAACTACACCTTCACTTTTAGTATTGACACGCTGCACACACAGCACAATCACACACTCACTAATGCATTCAAATAAATGTAATCTTACTGTGCTACTTTATTTGTACATGATTAGAATGAACAGAAATCTAAGAATATTTTTCTTCTTTTGTTAAAGCCATTTCAGACTCCAAGTAAGCATTATATTACTAATCATCTATTTTAAAGGTGCCATACAATTGAAAACTGTATTTATCTTGGCATAGTTGAATGATAAGAGTTCTGGACATGGAACTGACATACCGTGAGCCTCAAACACCATTGTTTCCTCCTTCATGTGTAAATCTCCTGTTTGCAAAAGACCGCTGAAAAATGAGTGAATCCCACCATAACACCGACTATGACGTTGGAGTCAGGATCATTAATATTTATACCCCCCAAATTTGCATTTTCCAGTCCATGTTCTAGGCCAGGCAGTGTTAATGTGGACCTGCACAGCCGAATCATCAGAAGATCTGCAGGTATTGTGAAGAAGCAAGCAAGGACAATAGTGAAAATGGCAGATCATGGATATAAATGCTATGTCTGAGGCTGTGCTGCGGATTTGAGAACTTTTCATTCCCTTCCCACAAAAGAGAACTGTCAACAGGCATGGTTGATGTTTACAACAGGATACCTCACCATTTTAATTCAAAGCTGTTAGTTTGCTCTTAACGGAGGCCGATCAGAACGAAACTAGGTGGGCATGTTCGACTCGTGGCCCTAGAGGTCTGTAAGAATTTTGAAAAATCAGCCACTAGTTGACGCTAACAGGTTTTACGGCTATGTAATCACGTGATGCATATCATTTGATAGATCTCCTCATACTGAACAACTTTGCCTCAAGAACTACTGCTGTCAATCAATTTGTTCATTAAATACTTGCGATTATGTTAAAAAAACTACTTTTGCGAACTAGTCCTAGGTCTTTCGCCCGATCGGAAATATACCAGTGCAGTACAATTCTCTGGAAGCTCTAGATTATTAATTATATAAAAAACTTTAACTTTACCCATTGGGTAGCCATAACAGGATCATTTAGAAAATGTGTATGGCAAAAAACACTCAAAAGCCTGTAAATCCTAAACAAAAACTCAGACAACTCACTAAACTGCCTTATGTGCTTAAAGACCCTAAATGCTTGAACCCCGCTAAATGCTGCTTGCAGCTTTAATTAGGGGCCAAGCACCGAAGGTGCGGAGGCACCTATTGTATCTGTTCCCGTTCTTATTATTAGGGGCCAAGCACCGAAGGTGCGGGCACCTATTGTATCTGTTCCCGTTCTTATTATTATTATTATTATTAGGGGCCAAGCACCGAAGGTGCGGGCACCTATTGTATCTGTTCCCGTTCTTATTATTAGGGGCCAAGCACCGAAGGTGCGGAGGCACCTATTGTATCTGTTCCCGTTCTTATTATTAGGGGCCAAGCACCGAAGGTGCGGGCACCTATTGTATCTGTTCCCGTTCTTATTATTATTATTATTATTAGGGGCCAAGCACCGAAGGTGCGGAGGCACCTATTGTATCTGTTCCCGTTCTTATTATTATTAGGGGCCAAGCACCGAAGGTGCGTAGGCACCTATTGTATCTGTTCCCGTTCTTATTATTATTATTCTTCCTTCTTCCGACTGGGAGTCTATGGCAGCCCATAGAACCGATTGCGGGAAAGTTGTAATGGTTTGACATTCTGATAGAGGACAGTCCCAACATTAAATACACCAATTTTGGTGTTTCTAAGTCATTCCCTCTAGCGCCACCACCTGTCCAAAGTTTCACTTTTATTTTGCTAATAACTTTTTATCCGTGAGGCCAATCAGCAAAATTCTTTTTTCCACTGATTCCTGAGCTCATGCCAATTCGATTGCACCCTATGACTTCATTTTCCGTCATAAAATATGGCCGCCATTTTGAATTTTTCAAAAAACCTACTTTTTCGAACTCGTCCTAGACGGTTTGTCCGATTTGCACGAAAATTGAACCAGATCATCTTCAGGCAGTGCTGACAAAAAGTTATGGAATTCAAATTGATTCGTCAAACAGTTTTTGATAAACGCTCAAAAAAAGTTTACGTAGCGCTAGCAAAAACAGTTGTAAGGCTGTATCTCCGCAACGGTTTATCATATTCAGAACAAACTTGGTACATGTCATCACAAGCATGTCCTGAGGCAACATGCTGCGTTTCGGCGCAACGCCACCTACTGGTCCGGAGATATGAAAAATGGCTATTTTTGCTTATAACTTCTGAACAGTTTGTCCAAAAATCATCAAATTGGTCTTGTTAGATTCAGGGCAACATGCCGAGTTGACTGATATCCAATATTACCATTTCGGCCATTTTGGCTGTCGGCCATTTTGAATTATGTGCTAAAATGTTGTATTTTAAGAACGCATGAACGAATTGTTACGAAACTTGGTATGGGTCATCAGCACGAAGTCCTGAAGGAGCGTGAGAAGTTTCGAAACAGCGCCACCTAGTGGTTAATCTTTTTATTCAAATGCTTATAACTTTGGTTGTGATCGACTTATTTTCCCGAAACTCATCTCATTAGACTCCTGAATCGTTGCGGAGTCCCACGATACCAAACATGCTAGGTTTCGCCTTACGGTTTGTGTAGCGTTGTGATTTAGCGCTTAAAAAACATTTGGCTACATCTTCGAAACCGCTAGTCCGATCGAGACGAAACCACCGTCAGAAGTTTGGAAACATAGGTCGATAGCTATACGCCAATGCCCAAATGCAAAAATATTGATGTTTAGGGGTAGTAAATTCCAATCAAAGTCATGTGTCAGTCATTTTTTACGTGTTTTTTCATATAAATGTCTATAACTCCGAAGCGAATTGAGATATTTTCACCAAAATCGACACACATATGTATGAGCTCACTCTGAGGACACATAAAAAAAAATTGTGGGACTGAGCCTCTTGGTGGCGCTATAATAGAACAAAACATGAAATTCCCATTGACTTCAATGCAGTTTTGTGAAATAAAATGCTATACTAAACAAATGCATTGGTGTAATATTACGAAACTCAGAATGTGCCATCAGCACCATCCCCTGAAGGTACCCAAAATATTTTGAAACAGCGCCACCTAGTGGTCAAAAGTTATAACAAAGTTTCCAAAACTGCTAATAACTTTTGAATAAATTGGCCTATTGTAATGCAACTGGTCTTAATAGATTCCTTGGGTCAAGCTGAGAACATAGATACCAAGTTTTCCTTATTTGGCCAAACTTCCTGTCCGCCATCTTGATTTTCATTCAAAACCTACTTTTTCGAACTCCTCCTAGACCATTTGTCCGATTTTCACCAAAATCGAATCGTATCATCTCCAGACCGTGCCGACTCAAAGTTATGGATTTCGTGTCGATTGACGAAACTGTTATCGTATACCGCAGCAGCAAAGTTGAGGCATGATGCCAAAAAGACTATTCAGGCTTTATCTCTGCAATGCCTTGACATATTGACACCAAACTTTGTATGTTTCATTGTCACTTCACTCTGAACACATTACATCAGTTTCGTAACTGCGCCACCTATTGGTCGAAAGTGATAATGCATTAAATCATATTTTTATTGACTGTTTCTATGATTTTTCAGCCATTTCGTCTAAAATCCTCTTTAAATGTCTTTAATTGCTCATTGTTGCAGTTGGTCTGACACCTTCAGCCATGTTGGCATATCCTGTCATCTACTTGCGCTTGGCCCCGGTAATTGCTGCTTGCAGCTATATTTATTATTATTATTCTTCTTCCGCCATGGGAGTCTATGGCAGCCCATAGAACCGAGCGCGGGAAAGTTGTTTTGGTTTGACATTCTGATAGAGGACAGTCCCAACATTAAATACACCAATTTTGGTGTTTCTAAGTCATTCCCTCTAGCGCCACCACCTGTCCAAAATTTCACTTTTATTTTGCTAATAACTTTTGAACCGTAAGGCCAATCAGCTAAATTCTTGTTTCCTCTGATTTCTGAGCTCATGGCAATTCGATTGCACCCTATGACGTAATTTTACGTCATTAAAATATGGCCGCCATTTTGAATTTTTCTAAAAACCTACTTTTTCGAACTCGTCCTAGACGGTTTGTCCGATTTGCACGAAAATTGAACCAGATCATCTTCAGGTAGTGCTGACAAAAAGTTATGGAATTCAAATTGATTCGTCAAACCGTTTTCGATAAACGCACGAATACATTTTACGTAGCGCTAGCAAAAACGGTCGTAAGGCAACGGTCTCCGCAACGGTTTATCGTATTCAGACCAAACTTGGTACTTGTACTCACAAGCATGACTTGAGGCTACATGCTGTGTTTCGGCGCAGCGCCACCTACTGGTCCGGAGATATGAAAAATGGCTATTTTTGCTTATAACTTCTGAACAGTTTGTCCAAAAATCATAAAATTGGTCTCGTTAGATTCAGGGCAACATGCCGAGTCGACTGATGTCCAATTTGACCATATCGGTCATTTTGGCTGTCGGCCATTTTGAATTTTGTTCCAAGCATGAACGGATTGTTACGAAACGTGGTATGGGTCATCAGCACAATGCCCTGAATGAGCCTGAGAAGTTTCGAAACAGCGCCACCTAGTGGTGAATTTTTTTTTTCAAATGCTTATAACTTTGGGTGTGGTCAACTTATTTTCACGAGACTCATCTTTTTAGACTCCTGAATCGTTGCCGAGTCCTACGATACCAAACATGCTAGGTTTCGCCTTACGGTTTGTGTAGCGTTGTGATTTAGCGCTTAAAAAACATTTGGCTATATCTTTGAAACCGCTAGTCCGATCGAGACGAAACCACCGTCAGAAGTTTGGAAACATAGGTCGATAGCTATACGCCAATGCCCAAATGCGAAAATATTGATGTTTAGGGGTACTAATTTCCAATCAAAGTCATGTGTCAGTCATTTTTTTCGTGTTTTTTCATATAAATGTCTATAACTCCGAAGCGAATTGAGATATTTTCACCAAAATTGACACACATATGTATGGGCTCACTCTGAGGACACGTACAAAAAATTGTGGGACTGAGCCTCTTGGTGGCGCTATAACAGAACAAAACATGAAATTCCCATTGACTTCAATACAGTTTTGTGAAATAAAATGCTATACTGAACAAATGCATTGGTGTAATATTACGAAACTCAGAATGTGCCATCAGCACCATCCCCTGAAGGTACCCAAAATATTTTGAGACAGCGCCACCTAATGGTCAAAAGTGACAATCAATTAAATCATATTTTTAATTACTCTTTCTATGATTTTTCAGCCATTTCGCCTAAAATCCTCTTTAAATGTCTTTAATTGCTCATTGTTGCAGTTGATCTGACACTTTCAGCCATGTCTTGTCGTCTTATTCTGCTTGGCCCCGGTAATGGCTGCTTGCAGCTATATTTAGGGGCCAAGCACCGAAGGTGCGGAGGCACCTATTGTATCTGTTCCCGTTCTTATTATTAGGGGCCAAGCACCGAAGGTGCGGGCACCTATTGTAATTGTTCCCGTTCTTATTATTATTCTTCTTCTTCTTCCGCTCTTGGAGTCTATGGCAGCCCATAGAACCGATTGCGGGAAAGTTGTTTTGGTTTGACATTCTGATAGAGGATATTCCCAACATTAAATACACCAATTTTGGTGTTTCTAAGTCATTCCCTCTAGCGCCACCACCTGTCCAAAATTTCACTTTTGTTTTGCTAATAACTTTTGAACCGTAAGGCCAATCAACAAACTTCTTTTTTCCTCTGATTCCTGAGCTCATGCCGATTCGATTGCACCCTATGACGTCATTTTCCGTCATAAAAACATGGCCGCCATTTTGAATTATTCTCAAAACCTACTTTTTCGAACTCATCCTAGACGGTTTGTCCGATTTGCACGAAAATTGAACCAGATCATCTTCAGGCAGTGCTGACCAAAAGTTATTAAAATCTAGTTGATTTGTCAAACCGTTTTCAATAAACGCTCGAACAAATTTTACGTAGCGCTTGCGAAAACAGTCGTAAGGCTGTATCTTCGCAACGCTTTATCGTATTCAGACCAAACTTGGTACATGTCATCACAAGCATGACCTGAGGCTACATGCTGCGTTTCGGCGCAGCGCCACCTACTGGTCCAGAGATATGAAAAATGGCTATTTTTGCTTATAACTTCTGAACAGTTTGTCCAAAAATCATAAAATTGGTCTCGTTAGATTCAGGGCAAAATGCCGAGTCGACTGATATCCAATTTTACCATATCGGCCATTTTGACTGTCGGCCATTTTGAATTTTGTGCTAAAACGCTGTATTTTAAGAACGCATGAACGGATTGTTACGAAACTTGGTATGGGTCATCAGCACGATGTCCTGAAGGAGCCTGAGAAGTTTCGAAACAGCGCCACCTAGTGGTTAATCTTTTTATTCAAATGCTTATAACTTTGGGTGTGGTCGACTTATTTTCACGAGACTCATCTAATTAGACTCCTGAATCCTTGCCGAGTCCTACGATACCAAACATGCTAGGTTTCGCCTTACGGTTTGTGTAGCATTGTGATTTAGCGCTTAAAAAACATTTGGCTATATCTGCGAAACCGCTAGTCTGATCGAGACGAAACCACCGTCAGAAGTTTGGAAACATAGGTCGATAGCTATACGACAATGCCCAAATGCGAAAATATTGATAGTAAGGGGTAGTAAAATTCAATCAAAGTCATGTGTCAGTCATTTTTTACGTGTTTTTTCATATAAATGTCTATAACTCCGAAGCGAATTGAGATATTTTCACCAAAATTGACACAGATATGTATGGGCTCACTCTGAGGACACATAAAAAAAATGGTGTGACTGAGCCTCTTGGTGGCGCTATAATAGAACAAAACATGAAATTCTCATTGACTTCAATACAGTTTTGTGAAATAAAATGCTATACTAAACAAATGCATTGGTGTTATTTAATGAAACTCAGAAAGTGCCTTCAGCGCCATTTCCTGAAAGTACCCAACATATTTCAAGACAGCGCCACCTAGTGGTCAAAAGTTATAACAAAACTTCTAAAAATGCTAATAACTTTTGAATAAATCTGCCTATTGAAATGCCACTGGTATTAATAGATTCCTTGGGTCAAGCCGAGAACATAGAAACCAAGTTTTCCTTATTTGGCCTAACTTCCTGTCCGCCATCTTGATTTTCATTCAAAACATACATTTTCGAACTCCTCCTACACCGTTTGTCCGATTTTCACCAAAATCGAATCGTATCATCTCCAGACCGTGCCAACTAAAAGTTATCGATTTCGTCTCGATTGACGAAACCGTTTTCGTATAGCGCAGCAGCAAAGTTGATGCATGATGCTAAAAGCACTATTCAGGCTTTATCTCTGCAATGCCTTGACATATTGACACCAAACTTAGTATGTGTCATTGTCACTTCACTCTGACCACATCACATCAGTTTTGTAACTGCGCCACCTATTGGTCGAAAGTGATAATGCATTAAATCATATTTTTATTTACTGTTTCTATGAATTTTCAGGCATTTTGCCTAAAATCCTCTTTAATGTCTTTAATTGCTCATTGTTGCAGTTGGTCTGACACTTTCAGCAATGTTGGCATGTCTTGTCATCTGATTGTGCTTGGCCCCGCTAAATGCTGCTTGCAGCTTTAATTATTATTATTCTTCTTCCGCCATGGGAGTCTATGGCAGCCCATAGAACCGATTGCGGGAAAGTTGTTTTGGTTTGACATTCTGATAGAGGACAGTCCCAACATTAAATACACCAATTTTGGTGTTTCTAAGTCATTCCCTCTAGCGCCACCACCTGTCCAAAATTTCACTTTTATTTTGCTAATAACTTTTGAACCGTTTGGCCAATCAACAAAATTCCTTTTTCCTCTGATTCCCGAGCTCATGCCGATTCGATTGCACCCTATGACGTCATTTTCCGGCTTATAAATATGGCCGCCATTTTTAATGGGCTGAAAAAGCTACTTTTTCGAACTCGTCCTAGACGGTTTGTCCGATTTGCACGAAAATTGAACCAGATCATCTTCAGGCAGTGCTGACAAAAAGTTATGGAATTCAAATTGATTCGTCAAACCGCTTTCGAATAACGCTCGAACACATTTTACGTAGCGCTTGCGAAAACAGTCGTAGGGCTGTATCTCCGCAACGCTTTATCGGATTCAGACCAAAATTGGTACATGTCATCACAAGCATGACCTGAGGCTACATGCTGCGTTTCGGCGCAGCGCCACCTACTGGTCCGGAGATATGAAAAATGGCTATTTTTGCTTATAACTTCTGAATGGTTTGTCCAAAAATCATAAAATTGGTCTCGTTAGATTCAGGTCAACATGCCGAGTCGACTGATATAAAATTTTACCATATCGGCCATTTTGACTGTCGGCCATTTTGAATTTTGTGCTAAAATGCTGTATTTTAAGAACGCATGAACGGATTGTTACGAAACTTGGTATGGGTCATCAGCACGATGTTCTGAAGGAGCGTGAGAAGTTTCGAAACAGCGCCACCTAGTGGTGAATTTTTTTTTTCAAATGCTTATAACTTTGGGTGTGGTTGACTTATTTTCACCAAACTCATCTCATTAGACTCCTGAATCCTTGCCGAGTCCAACGATACCAAACATGCTAGGTTTTGCCTCACGGTTTGTGTAGCGTTGTGATTTAGCGCTTAAAAAACATTTGGCTATATCTTCGAAACCGTTTGTCCGATCGAGACGAAACCACCGTCAGAAGTTTGGAAACATAGGTCGATAGCTATACGCCAATGCCCAAATTCGAAAATATTGATAGTAAGGGGTAGTAAAATCCAATCAAAGTCATGTGTCAGTCATTTTTTACGTGTTTTTTCATATAAATGTCTATAACTCCGAAGCGAATTGAGATATCTTCACCAAAATTGACACACATATGTATGGGCTCACTCTGAGGACACGTACAAAAAATGGTGTGACTGAGCCTCTTGGTGGCGCTATAATAGAACAAAACATGAAATTCCCATTGACTTCAATACAGTTTTGTGAAATAAAATGCTATACTAAACAAATGCATTGGTGTTATTTAATTAAACTCAGAAAGTGCCTTCAGCACCATTTCCTGAAAGTACCCAACATATTTCAAGACAGCGCCACCTTTTGGTCAAAAGTTATAACAAAACTTCTAAAAATGCTAATAACTTTTGAATAAATCTGCCCATTGAAATGCCACTGGTATTAATAGATTCCTTGGGTCAAGCCGAGAACATAGAAACTAAGTTTTCCTTATTTGGCCTAACTTCCTGTCCGCCATCTTGATTTTCATTCAAAACATACATTTTCGAACTCCTCCTACACCGTTTGTCCGATTTTCACCAAAATCGAATCGTATCATCTCCAGACCGTGCCGACTAAAACTTATCGATTTCGTCTCGATTGACGAAACCGTTTTCGTATAGCGCAGCAGCAAAGTTGAGGCATGATGCTAATTGCACTATTCAGGCTTTATCTCTGCAATGCCTTGACATATTGACACCAAACTTTGTATGTGTCATTGTCACTTCACTCTGACTACATCACATCAGTTTTGTAACTGCGCCACCTATTGGTCGAAAGTGATAATGCATTAAATCATATTTTTATTGACTGTTTCTATGAATTTTCAGGCATTTTGCCTAAAATCCTCTTTAATGTCTTTAATTGCTCATTGTTGCAGTTGGTCTGACACTTTCAGCAATGTTGGCATGTGTTGTCATCTGATTGTGCTTGGCCCCGCTAAATGCTGCTTGCAGCTTTAATTAGGGGCCAAGCACCGAAGGTGCGGAGGCACCTATTGTATCTGTTCCCGTTCTTATTATTATTATTATTATTATTATTAGGGGCCAAGCACCGAAGGTGCGGGCACCTATTGTAATTGTTCCCGTTCTTATTATTATTATTATTATTCTTCCGCTCTTGGAGTCTATGGCAGCCCATAGAACCGATTGCGGGAAAGTTGTTTTGGTTTGACATTCTGATAGAGGACAGTCCCAACATTAAATACACCAATTTTGGTGTTTCTAAGTCATTCCCTCTAGCGCCACCACCTGTCCAAAATTTCACTTTTATTTTGCTAATAACTTTTGAACCGTAAGGCCAATCAACAAACTTCTTTTTTCCTCTGATTCCTGAGCTCATGACGATTCGATTGCATCCTATGAAGTCATTTTCCATCATTAAAATATGGCCGCCATTTTGAATTATTCTCAAAACCTACTTTTTCGAACTCGTCCTAGACGGTTTGTCCGATTTGCACGAAAATTGAACCAGATCATCTTCAGGCAGTGCTGACAAAAAGTTATTAGAATCTAGTTGATTCGTCAAACCGTTTTCAATAAACGCTCGAACAAATTTTACGTAGCGCTTGCAAAAACAGTCGTAAGGCTGTATCTTCGCAACGCTTTATCGTATTCAGACCAAACTTGGTATATGTCATCACAAGCATGGCTTGAGGCTACATGCTGCGTTTCGGCGCAGCGCCACCTACTGGTCCGGAGATATGAAAAATGGCTATTTTTGCTTATAACTTCTGAACAGTTTGTCCAAAAATCATAAAATTGGTCTCGTTAGATTCAGGGCGACATGCTGAGTCGACTGATATCCAATTTGACCATATCGGCCATTTTGACTGTCGGCCATTTCGAATTTTGTGCTAAAATGCTGTATTTTAAGAACGCATGAACGGATTCTTACGAAACTTGGTCTGGGATATCAGCACGATGTCCTGAAGGAGCCTGAGAAGTTTCGAAACAGCGCCACCTAGTGGTTAATATTTTTATTCAAATGCTTATAACTTTGGGTGTGGTCGACATATTTTCACGAAACTCATCTAATTAGACTCCTGAATCCTTGCCGAGTCCTACGATACCAAACATGCTAGGTTTTGCCTTACGGTTTGTGTAGCGTTGTGATTTAGCGCTTAAAAAACATTTGGCTATATCTTCGAAACCGCTAGTCTGATCGAGACGAAACCACCGTCAGAAGTTTGGAAACATAGGTCGATAGCTATACGCCAATGCCCAAATGCGAAAATATTGATAGTAAGGGGTAGTAAAATTCAATCAAAGTCATGTGTCAGTCATTTTTTACGTGTTTTTTCATATAAATGTCTATAACTCCGAAGTGAATTGAGATATTTTCACCAAAATTGACACACATATGTATGGGCTCACTCTGATGACACGTAAAAAAAATGGTGTGGCTGAGCCTCTTGGTGGCGCTATAATAGAACAAAACATGAAATTCCCATTGACTTCAATACAGTTTTGTTTTATTTTCATTCAAAACCTACTTTTTCTAACTCCACATACACCGTTTGTCCGATTTTCACCAAAAGCAAATCGTATCATCTCCAGACCGTGCCGACTAAAAGTTATCGATTTCGTGTCGATTGACGAAACCGTTTTCGTATAGGGCAGCAGCAAATTTGATGTATGATGCTAAAAGCACTATTCAGGCTTTATCTCTGCAATGCCTTGACATTTTGACACCAAACTATATATGTGTCATTGTCACTTCACTCAGACCACATCACATCAGTTTTGTAACTGCGCCACGTATTGGTCGAAAGTGATAATGCATTAAATCATATTTTTATTTACTATTTCTATGAATTATCAGGCATTTTGCCTAAAATCATCTTTAATGTCTTTAATTGCTCATTATTGCAGTTGGTCTGACACTTTCAGCAATGTTGGCATGTCTTGTCATCTGATTGTGCTTGGCCCCACTAAATGCTGCTTGCAGCTTTAATTATTATTATTATTATTCTTCTTCCGCTCTTGGAGTCTATGGCAGCCCATAGAACCGATTGCGGGAAAGTTGTTTTGGTTTGACATTCTGATAGAGGACAGTCCCAACCTTAAATACACCAATTTTGGTGTTTCTAAGTCATTCCCTCTAGCGCCACCACCTGTCCAAAATTTCACTTTTATTTTGCTAATAACTTTTGAACCGTAAGGCCAATCAACAAACTTCTTTTTTCCTCTGATTCCTGAGCTCATGACGATTCGATTGCACCCTATGACGTCATTTTCCGTCATAAAAACATGGCCGCCATTTTGAATTATTCTCAAAACCTACTTTTTCGAACTCGTCCTAGACAGTTTGTCCGATTTGCACGAAAATTGAACCAGATCATCTTCAGGCAGTGCTGACAAAAAGTTATTAAAATCTAGTTGATTTGTCAAACCGTTTTCAATAAACGCTCGAACAAATTTTACGTAGCGCTTGAGAAAACAGTCGTAAGGCTGTATCTTCGCAACGCTTTATCGTATTCAGACCAAACTTGGTACATGTCATCACAAGCATGACCTGAGGCTACATGCTGCGTTTCGGCCCAGCGCCACCTACTGGTCCAGAGATATGAAAAATGGCTATTTTTGCTTATAACTTCTGAACAGTTTGTCCAAAAATCATAAAATTGGTCTCGTTAGATTCAGGGCAAAATGCCGAGTCGACTGATATCCAATTTTACCATATCGGCCATTTTGACTGTCGGCCATTTTGAATTTTGTGCTAAAACGCTGTATTTTAAGAACGCATGAACGGATTGTTACGAAACGTGGTATGGGTCATCAGCACGATGTCCTGAAGGAGCCTGAGAAGTTTCAAAACAGCGCCACCTAGTGGTTAATCTTTTTATTCAAATGCTTATAACTTTGGGTGTGGTCGACATATTTTCACGAAACTCATCTAATTAGACTGCTGAATCCTTGCCGAGTCCTACGATACCAAACATGCTAGGTTTCACCTTACGGTTTGTGTAGCGTTGTGATTTAGCGCTTAAAAAACATTTGGCTATATCTTCGAAACCGCTAGTCTGATCGAGACGAAACCACCGTCAGAAGTTTGGAAACATAGGTCGATAGCTATACGCCAATGCCCAAATGTGAAAATATTGATAGTAAGGGGTAGTAAAATCCAATCAAAGTCATGTGTCAGTCATTTTTTACGTGTTTTTTCATACAAATGTCTATAACTCCGAAGCGAATTGAGATATTTTCACCAAAATTGACACACATATGTATGGGCTCACTCTGAGGACACATAAAAAAAATGGTGTGACTGAGCCTCTTGGTGGCGCTATAATAGAACAAAACATGAAATTCCCATTGACTTCAATACAGTTTTGTGAAATAAAATGCTATACTAAACAAATGCATTGGTGTTATTTAATGAAACTCAGAAAGTGCCTTCAGCACCATTTCCTGAAAGTACCCAACATATTTCAAGACAGCGCCACCTAGTGGTCAAAAGTTATAACAAAACTTCTAAAAATGCTAATAACTTTTGAATAAATCTGCCTATTGAAATGCCACTGGTATTAATAGATTGCTTGGGTCAAGCCGAGAACATAGAAACCAAGTTTTCCTTATTTGGCCTAATTTCCTGTCCGCCATCTTGATTTTCATTCAAAACATACATTTTCGAACTCCTCCTACACCGTTTGTCCGATTTTCACCAAAATCGAATCGTATCATCTCCAGACCGTGCCGACTAAAACTTATCGATTTCGTCTCGATTGACGAAACCGTTTTCGTATAGCGCAGCAGCAAAGTTGAGGCATGATGCTAATTGCACTATTCAGGCTTTATCTCTGCAATGCTTTGACATATTGACACCAAACTTTGTATGTGTCATTGTCACTTCACTCTGACCACATCACATCAGTTTTGTAACTGCGCCACCTATTGGTCGAAAGTGATAAAATCCTCTTTAATGTCTTTAATTGCTCATTGTTGCAGTTGGTCTGACACTTTCAGCAATGTTGGTATGTGTTGTCATCTGATTGTGCTTGGCCCCGCTAAATGCTGCTTGCAGCTTTAATTAGGGGCCAAGCACCGAAGGTGCGGGCACCTATTGTATCTGTTCCCGTTCTTATTATTATTATTATTATTATTATTATTATTATTATTATTATTCTTCTTCCACTCTGGGAGTCTATGGCAGCCCATAGAACCGATTGCGGGAAAGTTGTAATGGTTTGACATTCTGATAGAGGACAGTCCCAACATTAAATACACCAATTTTGGTGTGTCTAAGTCATTCCCTCTAGCGCCACCACCTGTCCAAAATTTCACTTTTGTTTTGCTAATAACTTTTGAACCGTAAGGCCAATCAACAAAATTCTTTTTTCCTCTGATTCCTGAGCTCATGCCGATTCGATTGCACCCTATGTCGTCATTTTCCGTCATAAAAACATGGCCGCCATTTTGAATTATTCTCAAAACCTACTTTTTCGAACTCGTCCTAGACAGTTTGTCCGATTTGCACGAAAATTGAACCAGATCATCTTCAGGCAGTGCTGACAAAAAGTTATTAAAATCTAGTTGATTCGTCAAACCGTTTTCAATAAACGCTCGAACAAATTTTACGTAGCGCTTGCGAAAACAGTCGTAAGGCTGTATCTTCGCAACGCTTTATCGTATTCAGACCAAACTTGGTATATGTCATCACAAGCATGACCTGAGGCTACATGCTGCGTTTCGGCGCAGCGCCACCTACTGGTCCAGAGATATGAAAAATGGCTATTTTTGCTTATAACTTCTGAACAGTTTGTCCAAAAATCATAAAATTGGTCTCGTTAGATTCAGGGCAAAATGCCGAGTCGACTGATATCCAATTTTACCATATCGGCCATTTTGACTGTCGGCCATTTTGAATTTTGTGCTAAAACGCTGTATTTTAAGAACGCATGAACGGATTGTTACGAAACTTTTTTCGAGTTAATCTTTTTATTCAAATGCTTATAACTTTGGGTGTGGTCGACTTATTTTCACGAGACTCATCTAATTAGACTCCTGAATCCTTGCCGAGTCCTACGATACCAAACATGCTAGGTTTCGCCTTACGGTTTGTGTAGCGTTGTGATTTAGCGCTTAAAAAACATTTGGCTATATCTTCGAAACCGCTAGTCTGATCGAGACGAAACCACCGTCAGAAGTTTGGAAACATAGGTCGATAGCTATACGCCAATGCCCAAATGCGAAAATATTGATAGTAAGGGGTAGTAAAATCCAATCAAAGTCATGTGTCAGTAATTTTTTACGTGTTTTTTCATACAAATGTCTATAACTCCGAAGCGAATTGAGATATCTTCACCAAAATTGACACACATATGCATGGGCTCACTCTGAGGACACATAAAAAAAATGGTGGGACTGAGCCTCTTGGTGGCGCTATAACAGAACAAAACATGAAATTCCCATTGACTTCAATACAGTTTTGTGAAATAAAATGCTATACTGAACAAATGCATTGGTGTAATATTACGAAACTCAGAATGTGCCATCAGCACCATCCCCTGAAGGTACCCAAAATATTTTGAGACAGCGCCACCTAATGGTCAAAAGTGACAATCAATTAAATCATATTTTTAATTACTCTTTTATGATTTTTCAGCCATTTTGCCTAAAATCCTCTTTAAATGTCTTTAATTGCTCATTGTTGCAGTTGATCTGACACTTTCAGCCATGTCTTGTCGTCTTATTCTGCTTGGCCCCGGTAATGGCTGCTTGCAGCTATATTTATTAGGGGCCAAGCACCGAAGGTGCGGAGGCACCTATTGTTTTTGTTCCGGTTCTTATTAGGGGCCAAGCACCGAAGGTGCGGAGGCACCTATTGTATTTGTTCCGGTTCTTATTATTATTAGGGGCCAAGCACCGAAGGTGCGGAGGCACCTATTGTATTTGTTCCGGTTCTTATTAGGGGCCAAGCACCGAAGGTGCGTAGGCACCTATTGTATCCGTTCCCGTTCCTATTATTATTATTCTTCCTTCTTCCAACTGGGAGTCTATGGCAGCCCATAGAACCGATTGCGGGAAAGTTGTTTTGGTTTGACATTCTGATAGAGGACAGTCCCAACATTAAATACACCAATTTTGGTGTTTCTAAGTCATTCCCTCTAGCGCCACCACCTGTCCAAAGTTTCACTTTTATTTTGGTAATAACTTTTGAAGCGTAAGTCCAATCAACAAAATTCTTTTTTTCTCTTATTCCTGAGCTCATGCCAATTCGATTGCACCCTATGACGTCATTTTCCTCATAACAA
Organism: Leuciscus leuciscus; assembly: GCF_965113295.1. Classification (NCBI taxonomy): domain Eukaryota; kingdom Metazoa; phylum Chordata; class Actinopteri; order Cypriniformes; family Leuciscidae; genus Leuciscus; species Leuciscus leuciscus. The sequence goes on along the minus strand of NC_138739.1, from coordinate 762,598 downwards.
TATGGCCGCCATTTTGAATTGTCCTTAAAAGCTACTTTTTCGAACTCGTCCTAGACGGTTTGTCCGATTTGCACAAAAATTGAACCAGATCATCTTCAGGCAGTGCTGACCAAAAGTTATGGAATTCAAATTGATTCGTTAAACCATTTTCGAAAAACGCTCAAACTAATTTTATGTAGAGCCTGCAAAAACAGTCGTAGGGCGCTATCTCCGCAACGGTTTATCGTATTCAGACCAAACTTGGTACATGTCATCACAGGCATGACCTGAGGCTACATGCTGTGTTTCGGCGCAGCGCCACCTACTGGTCCGGAGATATGGAAAATGGCTATTTTTGCATATAGCTTTTGAACAGTTTGTCCAAAAATCATACAATTGGTCTCGTTAGATTCAGGGTAACATGCCGATTCGACTGATATCCAATTTGACCATATCGGCCATTTTGACTGTCAGCCATTTTGAATTTTGTGCTAAAATGCTGTATTTTATGAACGCATGAACGAATTGTTACGAAACTTGGTATTGGTCATCATCACGATGTCCTGAAGGAACCTGAGAAGTTTCGAAACAGCACCACCTAGTGGTGAATTTTTTTCCCCAAATGCTTATAACTTTGGGTGTGGTCGACTTATTTTCACGAGACTCATCTCATTAGAGTCCTGAATCGTTGCCGAGTCCCACGATACCAAACATGTTAGGTTTCGCCTTATGGTTTGTGTAGCGTTGTGATTTAGCGCTTAAAAAACATTTGGCTATATCTTTGAAACCGTTTGTCCGATCGAGACGAAACCACCGTCAGAAGTTTGGAAACATAGGTCGATAGCTATACGCCAATGCCCAAATGCGAAAATATTGATGTTTAGGGGTAGTAAATTCCAATCAAAGTCATGTGTCAGTCATTTTTTACGTGTTTTTTCATATAAATGTCTATAACTCCGAAGCGAATTGAGATATCTTCACCAAAATTGACACACATATGTATGGGCTCACTCTGAGGACACATAAAAAAAATGGTGTGACTGAGCCTCTTGGTGGCGCTATAACAGAACAAAACATGAAATTCCCATTGACTTCAATACAGTTTTGTGAAATAAAATGCTATACTAAACAAATGCATTGGTGTAATATTACGAAACTCAGAATGTGCCATCAGCTCCATCCCCTGAAGGTACCCAAAATATTTCGAGACAGCGCCACCTAGTGGTCAAAAGTTATAACAAAATTTCCAAAAAGGCTAATAACTTTTGAATAAATCTGGCTATTGAAATGCCACTGGTCTTAATAGATTCCCTGGGTCAAGCCGAGAACATAGATACCAAGTTTTTCGTATTTGGCCAAACTTCCTGTCCGCCATCTTGATTTTCATTCAAAACCTACTTTTTCGAACTCCTCCTAGACCGTTTGTCCGATTTTCACCAAAATCGAATCGTATCATCTCCAGACTGTGCCGACTAAAAGTTATGGATTTCGTGTCGATAGACGAAACCGTTTTCGTATAGCGCAGCAGCAAAGTTGAGGCATGATGCCAAAAGCACTATTCAGGCTTTATCTCTGAAATCCCTTGAAATATTGACACCAAACTTTGTATATGTCATTGTCACTTCACTCTGACCACATCACATCAGTTTTGTAACTGCTCCACCTATTGGTCGAAAGTGATAATCCATTAAATCATATTCTGAATTACTTTTTATATGATTTTTCAGCCATTTCGCCTAAAATCCTCTCTAAATGTCTTTAATTGCTCATTGTTGCAGTTGGTCTGACACCTTCAGCCATGTTGGCATATCCTGTCATCTGCTTGCGCTTGGCCCCGATAATTGCTGCTTGCAGCTATATTTATTATTATTATTCTGTTATTTCTTCCGACTAGGCGTCTATGGCAGCCCATAGAACCGCTTGCGGGAAAGTTATGAAATTTGGCACACTGGTAGATGACCATCTGAAAAGTCACCATAGCAAATTTGGTGTCTTAAAACCAATCCCTCTAGCGCCACCAACTGTCCAAAGTTTCACTTTTATTATGCTAATAACTTTTGAACCATTTGGCCAATCAACAAAATTCTTTTTTCCTCTGATTCCTGAGCTCATGGCGATTCGATTGCACCCTATGACGTCATTTTCCGTCATAAAAATATGGCCGCCATCTTGAATTTTCAAAAAAAGCTACTTTTTCGAACTCGTCCTAGACGGTTTGTCCGATTTGCACGAAAATTGAACCAGATCATCTTCAGGTAGTGCTGACCAAAAGTTATGGAATTCAAATTGATTCGTCAAACCGTTTTTGATAAACGCACGAATACATTTTACGTACCGCTAGCAAAAACGGTCGTAAGGCCGTATCTCCGCAACGGTTTATCGTATTCAGACCAAACTTGGTACTTGTACTCACAAGCATGACCTGAGGCTACATGCTGTGTTTCGGCGCAGCGCCACCTACTGGTCCGGAGATATGAAAAATGGCTATTTTTGCTTATAACTTCTGAACAATTTGTCCAAAAATCATAAAATTGGTCTCGTTAGATTCAGGGCAACATGCCGAGTCGACTGATATCAAATTTTACCATATCGGCCATTTTGACTGTCGGCCATTTTGAATTTTGTGCTAAAATGCTGTATTTTAAGAACGCATGAACGGATTGTTACGAAACTTGGTATGGGTCATCAGCACGATGTTCTGAAGGAGCGTGAGAAGTTTCGAAACAGCGCCACCTAGTGGTGAATTTTTTTTTTCAAATGCTTATAACTTTGGGTGTGGTTGACTTATTTTCACCAAACTCATCTCATTAGACTCCTGAATCCTTGCCGAGTCCAACAATACCAAACATGCTAGGTTTCGCCTCACGGTTTGTGTAGCGTTGTGATTTAGCGCTTAAAAAACATTTGGCTATATCTTCGAGACCGTTTGTCCGATCGAGACGAAACCACCGTCAGAAGTTTGGAAACATAGGTCGATAGCCATACACCAATGCCCAAATGCGAAAATATTGATGTTTAGGGGTAGTAAATTCCAATCAAAGTCATGTGTCAGTCATTTTTTACGTGTTTTTTCATATAAATGTCTATAACTCTGAAGCGAATTGAGATATTTTCACCAAAATCGACACACATATGTATGGGCTCACTCTGAGGACACGTACAAAAAATTGTGGGACTGAGCCTCTTGGTGGCGCTATAACAGAACAAAACATGAAATTCCCATTGACTTCAATACAGTTTTGTGAAATAAAATGCTATACTGAACAAATGCATTGGTGTAATATTACGAAACTCAGATTGTGCCATCAGCACCATCCCCTGAAGGTACCCAAAATATTTTGAGACAGCGCCACCTAATGGTCAAAAGTGACAATCAATTAAATCATATTTTTAATTACTCTTTCTATGATTTTTCAGCCATTTCGCCTAAAATCCTCTTTAAATGTCTTTAATTGCTCATTGTTGCAGTTGATCTGACACTTTCAGCCATGTCTTGTCGTCTTATTCTGCTTGGCCCCGGTAATGGCTGCTTGCAGCTATATTTAGGGGTTCAAGCACGAAGTGCTGAACACCTATTGTATTTGTAAAGATTTTTATTAGGGGTTCAAGCACGAAGTGCTGAAACCCTATTGTAATTGTACTGATTTTTATTATTATTATTATTATTATTATTATTATTCTTCCGCCGTAAAACGCATCGTGCAGCCCAAACCGTAAGTGCTAGAGACTTGAAACTTGGCCAGATGGTAGTACAAAAATCGAGGAGAGGTTATCAAATTATGACGCATAGGTGGCGCTATAGCAACCAAAAGCGCGAAACTGGTCATAACTCCTAGACGATAAGTCATAGACTCAAGTGTCTTATATCATTGGAAAGCTGGACGCCTGACGAACAAAACGTATATCTCCGATTTTATTTCCGTCATGATAGATTTTCCGCCATTTTGAATTTTGTCAAAAACCTACTTTTGCAAACTAGTCCCTGGTTTTTCGTCCGATCGGAACCAAACCAGAGCAGAATTGTTCTCTGGAGTCTGAAGACTTGAAATTTGGTATGCCGTGTCTTGGCCCAAGGGGCCACCTATGTCTAAAAGGATATTGGCGTATCTCGAAAAACATGGCCGCCATTGGCCAATGAGATTTGAGCACCGTTAACGAAGTCCGATCGGAGCGAAACTCGGTGGGCAGGTTCGGCTCAAGCCCCTAGAGGTCTGTAAGAATTTTGAAAGAAATCGGCCACTAGTTGGCGCTAACGAGTTTTAAGGCTCTGTAATCATGTGGTGTTACACTTATCATCACAAAATGCATATCATCTGATAGATCTGCTCATGCTGAACAACTTTGCCTCAAGAACCATTGCTGTCAATCAAACCGTTCATTAAATATTCATGAATATGTTAAAAACCTACTTTTGCGAACTAGTCCCTGGTTTTTCGCCCGATCGGAACCAGACCAGTCTAGGACAATTCTCTGGACTCTCTAGATCAATAATTATCGAAAAAAAGTTTAACTTTTGCATTTGGGTGGCTGTAATAGGGTAATTTATAAAAGGGGCGTGGCAAAATACACTAAAATGCCTATAAATCATAAATGAAAACTCAGAACTTCACAAAAATTGGTGAGCATATGTGACATAACATCATTAATAAGCATGCCAAATTTTATGGAGATCGGACCAAAGGTGGCGCTATAACTGTTAAAAAGCTTTAAAACCATATATTTCCCATGGTAAACTGCCTGTATTGGCTGTAAATGGTCTTTTCCGTCTATTATGTCAGTTGTTAAATGCTTTCTAAATAAAACTTAATGTCTTTTGATGCTTGTGTGCTTAAAGGCCTTAAAGGCGTTAACTGCTTGAACCCCGATAAATGCTGCTTGCAGCTTTAATTATTATTATTATTATTCTTCTCCGCTAAAACGCATCGTGCAGCCCAAACCGTAAGGGCTAGAGCATTGAAACTTTGCCAGATGGTAGTACAAAAATCGAGGAGAGGTTCAGAGATTATGAACCCGATTGGCCCATAGGTGGCGCTATAGCGACCAAAAGCGCGAAACAGCTCATAACTCCTAGACCGTAAGTCGTAGACTCAAGTGTCTTATATCATTGGAAAGCTGGACGGCTGACGAACAAAACGTATATCTCCGATTTCATTTCCGCCATGAAAGATTTTCCGCCATTTTGAATTTTGTCAAAAACCTACTTTTGCGAACTAGTCTGTGGTTTTTCGCCCGATCGGAACCAAACCAGTGCAGAAATGTTCTCTGGAGTCTGAAGATCAATAATTATCGAAAAAAAGTTGAAATTTCGATTCAAGGTCGCTAAGGGGCGCCAAAATGTATGTTGTGGGAGGAGCCTATTTTACTAAAACGGCTATAACTCCAGAAGTAAATGAGGTATATTTACCAAACTCGGTTCACTTGTGTAAGAGGTCAATCTGAGGTCACAGTAAAAAAATCGCGGTGATTGGCCACATGGTGGCGCTATAATATGAAAAAAACATAAAACAGGCTATAACCACCTGACCGTTAGTCCGATTGACTTGAAAATTGGTATGCAGTGTCTTGGTCCAAGGTGCCATGTATGTCTATGAGGACATTGGTGTATCTCAAAAAACATGGCCGCCATCGGCCAATGAAGTTTGAGCACCTATAAGACAAGGTTAACGGACGTCGATCAGAACGAAACTCGATGGGCATGTTCGACTCATGGCCCTAGAGGTCTGTAAGAATTTTGAAAGAAATCGGCCACTAGTTGGCGCTAACGAGTTTTATGGCTCTGTAATCACGTGGTGTTACACTTATTGTCACAAAATGCATACCATTTGATAGATCTCCTCTTGTTGAACAACTTTGCCTCAAGAACCATTGCTGTCAATCAAACAGTTCATTAAATATTCATGAATATGTTAAAAACCTACTTTTGCGAACTAGTCCTAGGTTTTTCGCCCGATCAGAACCAGACCAGTCTAGGACAATTCTCTGGACTCTCTAGATCAATAATTATCAAAAAAAAGTTGAACTTTTGCATTTGGGTGGCTGTAATAGGGTCATTTATAAAATGGGTGTGCCAAAATACACTCAAAAGCCTATAAATCACAAATAAAAACTCAGAACTTCACGAAAATTGGTGTGCATAAGTGACATAATATCATTAACAAGCATGCCAAATTTTATAGAGATCGGACGATAGATGGCGCTATAACTGTTAAAAAGCTTTAAAACCATACATTTCCTATGGTACATTGCCTGTATTGGCTGTAAATGGTCTTTTCCATCTATGATCATATAATTTTCATATAATAATATTCAAAACTAGTGCAGTACAATTCTCTGGACTCTCTAGATCAGTAATTATCAGAAAAAGTTGAATTACTTCATTTGGATGGCTATAATAGGGTCACTTCAAAATGTGGCCTTGACCAAGTGTCCCCGAAAGCTTATATCTTTTAAGATGCTCAGATCTTCTTAAAAACAAGTCAGAACATGTGAAATATCACTCTGAACAAGCATGAAAAATTTCAGACAGATCGGACAAAATTTGACTCTATAACAGTTTAAAAAGGTGAAAATAATATGAATACAATGGCATATTAAGCCAATAAGTGGTATTTTACTGCCCCCTGCTGTTTAAAATAGTTATTTTGTCATATTGTTTCTATAATTCATATTTAGACTTTATAAAATCATTATTTTAACATTTACAATTACATTTAGTCAAAATCCGTCTGTTAAAGTATTTGTGTGTGTGTGTGTGTGTGTGTGTAAGCATGCATTATGGAGTTAACATGGAAAGACTGGTTTGCTTTAGTGCAGAAAGCTGGTGAAAATCATGAAGATTAAACTGAAACTGAGCCAATAATGGTCTTCTAGTGCCCTCTGCTGGCCATTCTACTTATTAATGAAGTCTTTTGAAATGTGCTTTTGAATTCATAATTAGACATTAAAAAATCACTTATATAACAATAACTATTATAACACAATCAGATTTTGTCAGTGTTTATCACTTCATTTGCACTGACACTTCACATACTTGCTAGTAATTTGGTAAATCATGGTAAATCACGCTAGAAACATTGTAAATCATAGTAAATAATACTAGAATGTGGTGTATCAAGGTAAATCATGCTAGAATCCTGTTATGTCATTCTACAACGTGGTATATCATGGTAAATCATTGTAAACTATGCTAGAACAGGGTAAATCATGGTAAACCAAGTTTATCATGATAAACTTTGGTAAATCATGCTAGAATGTGGCATATCATGGTAAACCATGCTAGAACATGGTAAATCAAGGTAAACTAAGATAAATTCATGGTAAACTATGCCAGAACAGGGTAAATCATGGTAAACCATGGTAAATCATGATAAACTATGGTAAATCATGCTAGAATGTGGAAAATCATGGTAAATCATGCTAGAACATGGTAAATCAAGGTAAACTAAGATGAATTCATGGTAAATCATGGTAAACCATGGTAAATCATGATAAACTATGGTAAATCATGCTAGAATGTGGTATATCATGGTAAATAATACTAAAACATGGTAAATCAAAGTAAATTAAGATAAAATCATGGTAAACTATGCTAGAACATGGTAAATAATGGTAAACCATGGTAAATCATGATAAACTGTGGTAAATCATGCTAGAACATGGTCTTTTCCATCTATTATGTCAGTGGTTACATGCTTGCTAAATAAAACTTTATAACTTTTGATGCTTAAAAACCTTAAAGACCTTAAAAGCTTGAACCCCGATAAATGCTGCTTGCAGCTTTAATTAGGGGTTCAAGCACGAAGTGCTGAAACCCTATTGTAATTGTACTGATTTTTATTATTATTATTATTATTATTATTATTATTATTATTATTATTCTTCCGCCGTAAAACGCATCGTGCAGCCCAAACCGTAAGTGCTAGAGACTTGAAACTTGGCCAGATGGTAGTACAAAAATCGAGGAGAGGTTATCAAATTATGACGCTGATTGGCCCATAGGTGGCGCTATAGCAACCAAAAGCGCGAAACTGGTCATAACTCCTAGACGATAAGTCATAGACTCAAGTGTCTTATATCATTGGAAAGCTGGACGCCTGACGAACAAAACGTATATCTCCGATTTTATTTCCGTCATGATAGATTTTCCGCCATTTTGAATTTTGTCAAAAACCTACTTTTGCAAACTAGTCCCTGGTTTTTCGTCCGATCGGAACCAAACCAGAGCAGAATTGTTCTCTGGAGTCTGAATATCAATAATTATCGAAAAAAAGTCGAAATTCCGATTCCTGGTCGCTAGGGGGTGATAAATTAAGGTTGTGGGAGGAGCCTATTTTACTAAAATGGCCATAACTCGAGAAGTAAATGAGATATCTTCACCAAACTTGGCACACATGTTTAAGAGGTCAATCTGAGGTCACAGTAAAAAAAATTGCGTCGATTGGCCACATGGTGGCGCTATAAACAAAAAAAAACATATAGACACCTGACCGTTTTTCCGAATGACTTGAAATTTGGTATGCAGTGTCTTGGCCCAAGGAGCCACCTATGTCTAAAAGGATATTGGCGTATCTCGAAAAACATGGCCGCCATTGGCCAATGAGGTTTGAGCACCGTTAACGAAGTCCGATCGGAGCGAAACTCGGTGGGCATGTTCGGCTCAAGCCCCTAGAGGTCTGTAAGAATTTTGAAAGAAATCGGCCACTAGTTGGCGCTAACGAGTTTTATGGCTCTGTAATCACGTGGTGTTACACTGATCATCACAAAATGCATATCATCTTATAGATCTGCTCATGCTGAACAACTTTGCCTCAAGAACCATTGCTGTCAATCAAACACTTAATTAAATATTCATGAATATGTTAAAAACCTACTTTTGCGAACTAGTCCCTGGTTTTTCGCCCGATCGGAACCAGACCAGTCTAGGACAATTCTCTGGACTCTCTAGATCAATAATTATCGAAAAAAAGTTTAACTTTTGCATTTGGGTGGCTGTAATAGGGTAATTTATAAAAGGGGCGTGGCAAAATACACTAAAATGCCTATAAATCATAAATGAAAACTCAAAACTTCACAAAAATTGGTGAGCATATGTGACATAACATCATTAACAAGCATGCCAAATTTTATGGAGATCGGACCAAAGGTGGCGCTATAACTGTTAAAAAGCTTTAAAACCATATATTTCCCATGGTAAACTGCCTGTATTGGCTGTAAATGGTCTTTTCCGTCTATTATGTCAGTTGTTAAATGCTTTCTAAATAAAACTTAATGTCTTTTGATGCTTGTGTGCTTAAAGGCCTTAAAGGCGTTAACTGCTTGAACCCCGATAAATGCTGCTTGCAGCTTTAATTATTATTATTATTATTATTCTTCCGCCGTAAAACGCATCGTGCAGCCCAAACCGTAAGTGCTAGAGACTTGAAACTTGGCCAGATGGTAGTACAAAAATCGAGGAGAGGTTGTTAAATTATGACCCCGATTGGCCCATAGGTGGCGCTATAGCGACCAAAAGCGCGAAACTGCTCATAACTCCTAGACCGTAAGTCGTAGACTCAAGTGTCTTATATCAGTCGAAAGCTGGACTCCTGGAGGTCAAAACGTATATCTCCGATTTCATTTCCGGTATGCAAATTTTTCCGCCATTTTGAATTTTGTCAAAAACCTACTTTTGCAAACTAGTCCCTGGTTTTTTGCCCGATCGGAACCAAACCAGTGCAGAATTGTTCTCTGGAGTCTGACGATCAATAATTATCGAAAAAAAGTTTACATTTCGATTCATGGTCGCTAGGGGGTGCAAAATTAACGTTGTGGGAGGAGCCTATTTTACTAAAATGGCTATAACTCAAGAAGTAATTTAGTAAACTTCACCAAACTTGGTACACATGTGTCAGAGGTCAATCTGAGGTCACAGTAAAAAAATTGCGTCGATTGGCCACATGGTGGCGCTATAAAACAAAAAAAACGTATAGACACCTGACCGTTTTTCCGAATGACTTGAAATTTGATATGCAGTGACTTGGCCCAAGGGGCCATGTATGTCTAAAAGGAAATTGCCGTATCTCGAAAAAAATGGCCGCCATTGGCCAATGAAATTTGAGCACCGTTAACGAAGTCCGATCGGAACGAAACTCGATGGGCATGTTCGACTCATGGCCCTAGAGGTCTGTAAGAATTTTTAAAGAAATCGGCCACTAGTTGGCGCTAACGAGTTTTATGGCTCTGTAATCACGTGGTGTTACACTTATCATCACAAAATGCATATCATCTGATAGATCTGCTCATGCTGAACAACTTTGCCTCAAGAACCATTGCTGTCAATCAAACCGTTCATTAAATATTCATGAATATGTTAAAAACCTACTTTTGCGAACTAGTCCCTGGTTTTTCGCCCGATCGGAACCAGACCAGTCTAGGACAATTCTCTGGACTCTCTAGATCAATAATTATCGAAAAAAAGTTGAACTTTTGCATTTGGGTGGCTGTAATAGGGTAATTTATAAAAAGGGGCGTGGCAAAATACACTAAAATGCCTATAAATCATAAATGAAAACTCAGAACTTCACAAAAATTGGTGAGCATATGTGACATAACATCATTAACAAGCATGCCAAATTTTATGGAGATCGGACCAAAGGTGGCGCTATAACTGTTAAAAAGCTTTAAAACCATATATTTCCCATGGTAAACTGCCTGTATTGGCTGTAAATGGTCTTTTCCGTCTATTATGTCAGTTGTTAAATGCTTGCTAAATAAAACTTAATGTCTTTTGATGCTTGTGTGCTTAAAGGCCTTAAAGGCCTTAACTGCTTGAACCCCGATAAATGCTGCTTGCAGCTTTAATTAGGGGTTCAAGCACGAAGTGCTGAAACCCTATTGTAATTGTACTGATTTTTATTATTATTATTAGGGGTTCAAGCATGAAATGCTGAAACCCTATTGTAATTGTAAGGATTCGTAAAACGCATCGTGCAGGACAAACCGTAAGGCCTAGAGACGTGAAACCTGGCCAGATGGTAGGCCTCAATTTGGGGACAACCTATCAGAGTATGACCCCAATTGGCCCATAGGTGGCGCTACAGCAACCAAAAGTACTAAATCGCTCATAACTCTTAGACCGCTTGTCCCAGGATCAAGTGTCTTATATCGTTGGAATCCTTGGCTCAAGGCGGACAAAATGGCTATCTCAGATTTGGATGTAGGCAGGGAAAATTTTCTGCTATGTCGGATTTTGTCCAAAACCTACTTTTGCGAACTAGTCCCTGGTTTTTGGCCCGATCGGAACCAAACCAGTCTAGGACAATTCTCTGGACTCTCTAGATCAATAATTATCGAAAAAAAGTTGAACTTTTGCATTTGGGTGGCTGTAACAGGGTCATTTAGAAAAGGGGCGTGGCAAAATACACTAAAAAGCCTATAAATCCCAAATGAAAACTCAGAACTTCACAAAAATTGATGAGCATATGTGTCAGAACATGGTGAGGAAGCATGCAGAGTTTCATGGAGATCGGACCATAGGTGGCGCTATAACTGGCAAAAAGCCTTCATTCTTATTAGGGGTTCAAGCATGAAATGCTGAAACCCTATTGTAATTGTAAGGATTCGTAAAACGCATCGTGCAGGACAAACCGTAAGGCCTAGAGACGTGAAACCTGGCCAGATGGTAGGCCTCAATTTGGGGACAACCTATCAGAGTATGACCCCAATTGGCCCATAGGTGGCGCTACAGCAACCAAAAGTACTAAATCGCTCATAACTCTTAGACCGCTTGTCCCAGGATCAAGTGTCTTATATCGTTGGAATCCTTGGCTCAAGGCGGACAAAATGGCTATCTCAGATTTGGATGTAGGCAGGGAAAATTTTCTGCTATGTCGGATTTTGTCCAAAACCTACTTTTGCGAACTAGTCCCTGGTTTTTGGCCCGATCGGAACCAAACCAGTCTAGGACAATTCTCTGGACTCTCTAGATCAATAATTATCGAAAAAAAGTTGAACTTTTGCATTTGGGTGGCTGTAACAGGGTCATTTAGAAAAGGGGCGTGGCAAAATACACTAAAAAGCCTATAAATCCCAAATGAAAACTCAGAACTTCACAAAAATTGATGAGCATATGTGTCAGAACATGGTGAGGAAGCATGCAGAGTTTCATGGAGATCGGACCATAGGTGGCGCTATAACTGGCAAAAAGCCTTCATTCTTATTAGGGGTTCAAGCATGAAATGCTGAAACCCTATTGTAATTGTAAGGATTCGTAAAACGCATCGTGCAGGACAAACCGTAAGGCCTAGAGACGTGAAACCTGGCCAGATGGTAGGCCTCAATTTGGGGACAACCTATCAGAGTATGACCCCAATTGGCCCATAGGTGGCGCTACAGCAACCAAAAGTACTAAATCGCTCATAACTCTTAGACCGCTTGTCCCAGGATCAAGTGTCTTATATCGTTGGAATCCTTGGCTCAAGGCGGACAAAATGGCTATCTCAGATTTGGATGTAGGCAGGGAAAATTTTCTGCTATGTCGGATTTTGTCCAAAACCTACTTTTGCGAACTAGTCCCTGGTTTTTGGCCCGATCGGAACCAAACCAGTCTAGGACAATTCTCTGGACTCTCTAGATCAATAATTATCGAAAAAAAGTTGAACTTTTGCATTTGGGTGGCTGTAACAGGGTCATTTAGAAAAGGGGCGTGGCAAAATACACTAAAAAGCCTATAAATCCCAAATGAAAACTCAGAACTTCACAAAAATTGATGAGCATATGTGTCAGAACATGGTGAGGAAGCATGCAGAGTTTCATGGAGATCGGACCATAGGTGGCGCTATAACTGGCAAAAAGCCTTCATTCTTATTAGGGGTTCAAGCATGAAATGCTGAAACCCTATTGTAATTGTAAGGATTCGTAAAACGCATCGTGCAGGACAAACCGTAAGGCCTAGAGACGTGAAACCTGGCCAGATGGTAGGCCTCAATTTGGGGACAACCTATCAGAGTATGACCCCAATTGGCCCATAGGTGGCGCTACAGCAACCAAAAGTACTAAATCGCTCATAACTCTTAGACCGCTTGTCCCAGGATCAAGTGTCTTATATCGTTGGAATCCTTGGCTCAAGGCGGACAAAATGGCTATCTCAGATTTGGATGTAGGCAGGGACAATTTTCTGCTATGTCGGATTTTGTCCAAAACCTACTTTTGCGAACTAGTCCCTGGTTTTTGGCCCGATCGGAACCAAACCAGTCTAAGACAATTCTCTGGACTCTCTAGATCAATAATTATCGAAAAAAAGTTGAACTTTTGCATTTGGGTGGCTGTAACAGGGTCATTTAGAAAAGGGGCGTGGCAAAATACACTAAAAAGCCTATAAATCCCAAATGAAAACTCAGAACTTCACAAAAATTGATGAGCATATGTGTCAGAACATGGTGAGGAAGCATGCAGAGTTTCATGGAGATCGGACCATAGGTGGCGCTATAACTGGCAAAAAGCCTTCATTCTTATTAGGGGTTCAAGCATGAAATGCTGAAACCCTATTGTAATTGTAAGGATTCGTAAAACGCATCGTGCAGGACAAACCGTAAGGCCTAGAGACGTGAAACCTGGCCAGATGGTAGGCCTCAATTTGGGGACAACCTATCAGAGTATGACCCCAATTGGCCCATAGGTGGCGCTACAGCAACCAAAAGTACTAAATCGCTCATAACTCTTAGACCGCTTGTCCCAGGATCAAGTGTCTTATATCGTTGGAATCCTTGGCTCAAGGCGGACAAAATGGCTATCTCAGATTTGGATGTAGGCAGGGAAAATTTTCTGCTATGTCGGATTTTGTCCAAAACCTACTTTTGCGAACTAGTCCCTGGTTTTTGGCCCGATCGGAACCAAACCAGTCTAGGACAATTCTCTGGACTCTCTAGATCAATAATTATCGAAAAAAAGTTGAACTTTTGCATTTGGGTGGCTGTAACAGGGTCATTTAGAAAAGGGGCGTGGCAAAATACACTAAAAAGCCTATAAATCCCAAATGAAAACTCAGAACTTCACAAAAATTGATGAGCATATGTGTCAGAACATGGTGAGGAAGCATGCAGAGTTTCATGGAGATCGGACCATAGGTGGCGCTATAACTGGCAAAAAGCCTTCATTCTTATTAGGGGTTCAAGCATGAAATGCTGAAACCCTATTGTAATTGTAAGGATTCGTAAAACGCATCGTGCAGGACAAACCGTAAGGCCTAGAGACGTGAAACCTGGCCAGATGGTAGGCCTCAATTTGGGGACAACCTATCAGAGTATGACCCCAATTGGCCCATAGGTGGCGCTACAGCAACCAAAAGTACTAAATCGCTCATAACTCTTAGACCGCTTGTCCCAGGATCAAGTGTCTTATATCGTTGGAATCCTTGGCTCAAGGCGGACAAAATGGCTATCTCAGATTTGGATGTAGGCAGGGAAAATTTTCTGCTATGTCGGATTTTGTCCAAAACCTACTTTTGCGAACTAGTCCCTGGTTTTTGGCCCGATCGGAACCAAACCAGTCTAGGACAATTCTCTGGACTCTCTAGATCAATAATTATCGAAAAAAAGTTGAACTTTTGCATTTGGGTGGCTGTAACAGGGTCATTTAGAAAAGGGGCGTGGCAAAATACACTAAAAAGCCTATAAATCCCAAATGAAAACTCAGAACTTCACAAAAATTGATGAGCATATGTGTCAGAACATGGTGAGGAAGCATGCAGAGTTTCATGGAGATCGGACCATAGGTGGCGCTATAACTGGCAAAAAGCCTTCATTCTTATTAGGGGTTCAAGCATGAAATGCTGAAACCCTATTGTAATTGTAAGGATTCGTAAAACGCATCGTGCAGGACAAACCTGTAGCGTTTATACGCCCACGTATAAATATTATTAATTATTATTCATAACGGAATATGACCAATAATTAATATTTTAATTATTTTTAATTATCTTCAGAATTTACTGTAGCAGAATCAATAGTATGATCATTTTATCAGTTCATCCAATGAACAGAAAGCATAAACAAGTATTAACTCTAGGAAATATAATATCTTCCTGGTCAAGAAAGAATTAATCCCCAGCTAACAATAAATTACGAAGTAAATTAAGGGTAACAGCATGTAACTTAAATCGAAGTTCAAGACAATAAATCTGATAAGCACACACGAGTAATCTCTTTTAAATACAAACAATACTTTATTGATTATATAGACTACTAACACATAAAGCTAATATCTAACACAAACACACGCACACACACACATACACATTCATACGCGTTGCAGAAAGGGATAGAGTGAGGAAAGAGTGGGTTTAAGAGTGAAAGGATGAAATCTCACGATTCCATATACACTATGACCTGAACAAACCATCAATCATTAATTTAACCCTTCTATCGTTTTAGGCAGGTTATTAAAGTTATATAAATACACCAGTTAAGATTTTAGCCTGCATGGAGGTACTTGCGTATTTGCTTTTGGGGATTCCCTTTTTGTTGCGTGAAAGGGGTTTTCCCGGTCCGTTCGGTCTCCTCGTGCCTGATGTCTGGATCACGGGGTCAGTCACGTGGTGTGCTGGCGGAATTAAAGTCTTTGTTTGAAGCTGGCTTTGCAGAAGAAACGTGGCTCGAAATCTTGTCGCAAAACTTAACTTAGAACCGACACTCACAACGGAAAAGAAATGAAACTAAGAAAAGAAAGGAAATTGAGAGTAGATGATGATGGCTTGAATGAAGCTATTTAACCCATGTTCTTCAGATCTTGATTTGGGTTATTTCGTTTGCGCGTTTACATGGTTCCTATAGAGAGAGAGAGAGCTTCGAGAGCAGCGAGAGAGAGAGAGCGAGAGAGAGCAGCGAGAGAGAGAGCTTTGTTTTTGGGTCTAAGGTTTTAAACTAAAATTTTGTCCAACCTCCAGGATGAGTTCTGGCCAATTAGACACTGGCTGAATTTAGGAGGTGACGTTCTTTTCAGTTCTGATCGTAAATCATGCTTATCTGTGCTCTCCTTACTAACAGAGAGAACAGGGGCCACAGTTTAGACATGATTTCTAATTAAAAGAAGATCAAAACATATTACACCGATATCATTCAAGCCATCTTGCTAGTTGTGTTCGTAAGATAGCATTGATATGAAACAGTACACACTTTCATTCATTCACTCCTTCTAATAGTTAATATAATAACTATTACCTGAATTAAATGGGATCAAAACATATTATCTTATTAAAATATACATATAAGTGGTGGAAACAACCCAGGATTAGGTAGTTGCATGATTGTTTGATCATGAGTCCATTGAAAATTGTTCTTGAATGATTTTATGTATAGTTATTGATAAGAATCAGTTCTCTGGTGAAGAGACAGAACTCTGTTTGTTCAGAGGTCTTAATGAGGAGGTGTTCAGGAATGTAGTCGGGGGTTTCAGTAACATCTGCTGGTGTCGATTCTTCTTCTAAAGGGTCTTTTGCAGACTCTCTGGCACCGGGATGGGTGACTTATGGCTCTGGTCTGTGCGGACACTGTCTTTATCTTAACCAGTCCGTATTAGGCCACAAAGCTAGCCATTGACCAGTTATGTGATAGTGCCGGGGGCTCCTTCAATTAGTCAGACCGGTGATGATCATGAGACGTTCTGAACAAATCTTCCCCCCTCAGTCATCGAGAAGTAGAGATTTTGAATTAATATTCAAAAAGAAGATTAGTTGGTGGTTGCTTTCTACCCATTGTCGTTACAAACCGTAAGGCCTAGAGACGTGAAACCTGGCCAGATGGTAGGCCTCAATTTGGGGACAACCTATCAGAGTATGACCCCAATTGGCCCATAGGTGGCGCTACAGCAACCAAAAGTACTAAATCGCTCATAACTCTTAGACCGCTTGTCCCAGGATCAAGTGTCTTATATCGTTGGAATCCTTGGCTCAAGGCGGACAAAATGGCTATCTCAGATTTGGATGTAGGCAGGGAAAATTTTCTGCTATGTCGGATTTTGTCCAAAACCTACTTTTGCGAACTAGTCCCTGGTTTTTGGCCCGATCGGAACCAAACCAGTCTAGGACAATTCTCTGGACTCTCTAGATCAATAATTATCGAAAAAAAGTTGAACTTTTGCATTTGGGTGGCTGTAACAGGGTCATTTAGAAAAGGGGCGTGGCAAAATACACTAAAATGCCTATAAATCCCAAATGGAAACTCAGAACTTCACAAAAATTGATGAGCATATGTGTCAGAACATGGTGAGGAAGCATGCAGAGTTTCATGGAGATCGGACCATAGGTGGCGCTATAACTGGCAAAAAGCCTTCATTCTTATTAGGGGTTCAAGCATGAAATGCTGAAACCCTATTGTAATTGTAAGGATTCGTAAAACGCATCGTGCAGGACAAACCGTAAGGCCTAGAGACGTGAAACCTGGCCAGATGGTAGGCCTCAATTTGGGGACAACCTATCAGAGTATGACCCCAATTGGCCCATAGGTGGCGCTACAGCAACCAAAAGTACTAAATCGCTCACAACTCTTAGACCGTTTGTCCCAGGATCAAGTGTCTTATATCGTTGGAATCCTTGGCTCAAGGCGGACAAAATGGCTATCTCCGATTTGGATGTAGGCAGGGAAAATTTTCTGCTATGTCGGATTTTGTCCAAAACCTACTTTTGCGAACTAGTCCCTGGTTTTTGGCCCGATCGGAACCAAACCAGTCTAGGACAATTCTCTGGACTCTCTAGATCAATAATTATCGAAAAAAAGTTGAACTTTTGCATTTGGGTGGCTGTAACAGGGTCATTTAGAAAAGGGGCGTGGCAAAATACACTAAAATGCCTATAAATCCCAAATGGAAACTCAGAACTTCACAAAAATTGATGAGCATATGTGTCAGAACATGGTGAGGAAGCATGCAGAGTTTCATGGAGATCGGACCATAGGTGGCGCTATAACTGGCAAAAAGCCTTCATTCTTATTAGGGGTTCAAGCATGAAATGCTGAAACCCTATTGTAATTGTAAGGATTCGTAAAACGCATCGTGCAGGACAAACCGTAAGGCCTAGAGACGTGAAACCTGGCCAGATGGTAGGCCTCAATTTGGGGACAACCTATCAGAGTATGACCCCAATTGGCCCATAGGTGGCGCTACAGCAACCAAAAGTACTAAATCGCTCACAACTCTTAGACCGTTTGTCCCAGGATCAAGTGTCTTATATCGTTGGAATCCTTGGCTCAAGGCGGACAAAATGGCTATCTCCGATTTGGATGTAGGCAGGGAAAATTTTCTGCTATGTCGGATTTTGTCCAAAACCTACTTTTGCGAACTAGTCCCTGGTTTTTGGCCCGATCGGAACCAAACCAGTCTAGGACAATTCTCTGGACTCTCTAGATCAATAATTATCGAAAAAAAGTTGAACTTTTGCATTTGGGTGGCTGTAACAGGGTCATTTAGAAAAGGGGCGTGGCAAAATACACTAAAAAGCCTATAAATCCCAAATGGAAACTCAGAACTTCACAAAAATTGATGAGCATATGTGTCAGAACATGGTGAGGAAGCATGCAGAGTTTCATGGAGATCGGACCATAGGTGGCGCTATAACTGGCAAAAAGCCTTCATTCTTATTAGGGGTTCAAGCATGAAATGCTGAAACCCTATTGTAATTGTAAGGATTCGTAAAACGCATCGTGCAGGACAAACCGTAAGGCCTAGAGACGTGAAACCTGGCCAGATGGTAGGCCTCAATTTGGGGACAACCTATCAGAGTATGACCCCAATTGGCCCATAGGTGGCGCTACAGCAACCAAAAGTACTAAATCGCTCACAACTCTTAGACCGTTTGTCCCAGGATCAAGTGTCTTATATCGTTGGAATCCTTGGCTCAAGGCGGACAAAATGGCTATCTCCGATTTGGATGTAGGCAGGGAAAATTTTCTGCTATGTCGGATTTTGTCCAAAACCTACTTTTGCGAACTAGTCCCTGGTTTTTGGCCCGATCGGAACCAAACCAGTCTAGGACAATTCTCTGGACTCTCTAGATCAATAATTATCGAAAAAAAGTTGAACTTTTGCATTTGGGTGGCTGTAACAGGGTCATTTAGAAAAGGGGCGTGGCAAAATACACTAAAATGCCTATAAATCCCAAATGGAAACTCAGAACTTCACAAAAATTGATGAGCATATGTGTCAGAACATGGTGAGGAAGCATGCAGAGTTTCATGGAGATCGGACCATAGGTGGCGCTATAACTGGCAAAAAGCCTTCATTCTTATTAGGGGTTCAAGCATGAAATGCTGAAACCCTATTGTAATTGTAAGGATTCGTAAAACGCATCGTGCAGGACAAACCGTAAGGCCTAGAGACGTGAAACCTGGCCAGATGGTAGGCCTCAATTTGGGGACAACCTATCAGAGTATGACCCCAATTGGCCCATAGGTGGCGCTACAGCAACCAAAAGTACTAAATCGCTCACAACTCTTAGACCGTTTGTCCCAGGATCAAGTGTCTTATATCGTTGGAATCCTTGGCTCAAGGCGGACAAAATGGCTATCTCCGATTTGGATGTAGGCAGGGAAAATTTTCTGCTATGTCGGATTTTGTCCAAAACCTACTTTTGCGAACTAGTCCCTGGTTTTTGGCCCGATCGGAACCAAACCAGTCTAGGACAATTCTCTGGACTCTCTAGATCAATAATTATCGAAAAAAAGTTGAACTTTTGCATTTGGGTGGCTGTAACAGGGTCATTTAGAAAAGGGGCGTGGCAAAATACACTAAAAAGCCTATAAATCCCAAATGGAAACTCAGAACTTCACAAAAATTGATGAGCATATGTGTCAGAACATGGTGAGGAAGCATGCAGAGTTTCATGGAGATCGGACCATAGGTGGCGCTATAACTGGCAAAAAGCCTTCATTCTTATTAGGGGTTCAAGCATGAAATGCTGAAACCCTATTGTAATTGTAAGGATTCGTAAAACGCATCGTGCAGGACAAACCGTAAGGCCTAGAGACGTGAAACCTGGCCAGATGGTAGGCCTCAATTTGGGGACAACCTATCAGAGTATGACCCCAATTGGCCCATAGGTGGCGCTACAGCAACCAAAAGTACTAAATCGCTCACAACTCTTAGACCGTTTGTCCCAGGATCAAGTGTCTTATATCGTTGGAATCCTTGGCTCAAGGCGGACAAAATGGCTATCTCCGATTTGGATGTAGGCAGGGAAAATTTTCTGCTATGTCGGATTTTGTCCAAAACCTACTTTTGCGAACTAGTCCCTGGTTTTTGGCCCGATCGGAACCAAACCAGTCTAGGACAATTCTCTGGACTCTCTAGATCAATAATTATCGAAAAAAAGTTGAACTTTTGCATTTGGGTGGCTGTAACAGGGTCATTTAGAAAAGGGGCGTGGCAAAATACACTAAAATGCCTATAAATCCCAAATGGAAACTCAGAACTTCACAAAAATTGATGAGCATATGTGTCAGAACATGGTGAGGAAGCATGCAGAGTTTCATGGAGATCGGACCATAGGTGGCGCTATAACTGGCAAAAAGCCTTCATTCTTATTAGGGGTTCAAGCATGAAATGCTGAAACCCTATTGTAATTGTAAGGATTCGTAAAACGCATCGTGCAGGACAAACCGTAAGGCCTAGAGACGTGAAACCTGGCCAGATGGTAGGCCTCAATTTGGGGACAACCTATCAGAGTATGACCCCAATTGGCCCATAGGTGGCGCTACAGCAACCAAAAGTACTAAATCGCTCACAACTCTTAGACCGTTTGTCCCAGGATCAAGTGTCTTATATCGTTGGAATCCTTGGCTCAAGGCGGACAAAATGGCTATCTCCGATTTGGATGTAGGCAGGGAAAATTTTCTGCTATGTCGGATTTTGTCCAAAACCTACTTTTGCGAACTAGTCCCTGGTTTTTGGCCCGATCGGAACCAAACCAGTCTAGGACAATTCTCTGGACTCTCTAGATCAATAATTATCGAAAAAAAGTTGAACTTTTGCATTTGGGTGGCTGTAACAGGGTCATTTAGAAAAGGGGCGTGGCAAAATACACTAAAATGCCTATAAATCCCAAATGGAAACTCAGAACTTCACAAAAATTGATGAGCATATGTGTCAGAACATGGTGAGGAAGCATGCAGAGTTTCATGGAGATCGGACCATAGGTGGCGCTATAACTGGCAAAAAGCCTTCATTCTTATTAGGGGTTCAAGCATGAAATGCTGAAACCCTATTGTAATTGTAAGGATTCGTAAAACGCATCGTGCAGGACAAACCGTAAGGCCTAGAGACGTGAAACCTGGCCAGATGGTAGGCCTCAATTTGGGGACAACCTATCAGAGTATGACCCCAATTGGCCCATAGGTGGCGCTACAGCAACCAAAAGTACTAAATCGCTCACAACTCTTAGACCGTTTGTCCCAGGATCAAGTGTCTTATATCGTTGGAATCCTTGGCTCAAGGCGGACAAAATGGCTATCTCCGATTTGGATGTAGGCAGGGAAAATTTTCTGCTATGTCGGATTTTGTCCAAAACCTACTTTTGCGAACTAGTCCCTGGTTTTTGGCCCGATCGGAACCAAACCAGTCTAGGACAATTCTCTGGACTCTCTAGATCAATAATTATCGAAAAAAAGTTGAACTTTTGCATTTGGGTGGCTGTAACAGGGTCATTTAGAAAAGGGGCGTGGCAAAATACACTAAAATGCCTATAAATCCCAAATGGAAACTCAGAACTTCACAAAAATTGATGAGCATATGTGTCAGAACATGGTGAGGAAGCATGCAGAGTTTCATGGAGATCGGACCATAGGTGGCGCTATAACTGGCAAAAAGCCTTCATTCTTATTAGGGGTTCAAGCATGAAATGCTGAAACCCTATTGTAATTGTAAGGATTCGTAAAACGCATCGTGCAGGACAAACCGTAAGGCCTAGAGACGTGAAACCTGGCCAGATGGTAGGCCTCAATTTGGGGACAACCTATCAGAGTATGACCCCAATTGGCCCATAGGTGGCGCTACAGCAACCAAAAGTACTAAATCGCTCACAACTCTTAGACCGTTTGTCCCAGGATCAAGTGTCTTATATCGTTGGAATCCTTGGCTCAAGGCGGACAAAATGGCTATCTCCGATTTGGATGTAGGCAGGGAAAATTTTCTGCTATGTCGGATTTTGTCCAAAACCTACTTTTGCGAACTAGTCCCTGGTTTTTGGCCCGATCGGAACCAAACCAGTCTAGGACAATTCTCTGGACTCTCTAGATCAATAATTATCGAAAAAAAGTTGAACTTTTGCATTTGGGTGGCTGTAACAGGGTCATTTAGAAAAGGGGCGTGGCAAAATACACTAAAATGCCTATAAATCCCAAATGGAAACTCAGAACTTCACAAAAATTGATGAGCATATGTGTCAGAACATGGTGAGGAAGCATGCAGAGTTTCATGGAGATCGGACCATAGGTGGCGCTATAACTGGCAAAAAGCCTTCATTCTTATTAGGGGTTCAAGCATGAAATGCTGAAACCCTATTGTAATTGTAAGGATTCGTAAAACGCATCGTGCAGGACAAACCGTAAGGCCTAGAGACGTGAAACCTGGCCAGATGGTAGGCCTCAATTTGGGGACAACCTATCAGAGTATGACCCCAATTGGCCCATAGGTGGCGCTACAGCAACCAAAAGTACTAAATCGCTCACAACTCTTAGACCGTTTGTCCCAGGATCAAGTGTCTTATATCGTTGGAATCCTTGGCTCAAGGCGGACAAAATGGCTATCTCCGATTTGGATGTAGGCAGGGAAAATTTTCTGCTATGTCGGATTTTGTCCAAAACCTACTTTTGCGAACTAGTCCCTGGTTTTTGGCCCGATCGGAACCAAACCAGTCTAGGACAATTCTCTGGACTCTCTAGATCAATAATTATCGAAAAAAAGTTGAACTTTTGCATTTGGGTGGCTGTAACAGGGTCATTTAGAAAAGGGGCGTGGCAAAATACACTAAAAAGCCTATAAATCCCAAATGGAAACTCAGAACTTCACAAAAATTGATGAGCATATGTGTCAGAACATGGTGAGGAAGCATGCAGAGTTTCATGGAGATCGGACCATAGGTGGCGCTATAACTGGCAAAAAGCCTTCATTCTTATTAGGGGTTCAAGCATGAAATGCTGAAACCCTATTGTAATTGTAAGGATTCGTAAAACGCATCGTGCAGGACAAACCGTAAGGCCTAGAGACGTGAAACCTGGCCAGATGGTAGGCCTCAATTTGGGGACAACCTATCAGAGTATGACCCCAATTGGCCCATAGGTGGCGCTACAGCAACCAAAAGTACTAAATCGCTCACAACTCTTAGACCGTTTGTCCCAGGATCAAGTGTCTTATATCGTTGGAATCCTTGGCTCAAGGCGGACAAAATGGCTATCTCCGATTTGGATGTAGGCAGGGAAAATTTTCTGCTATGTCGGATTTTGTCCAAAACCTACTTTTGCGAACTAGTCCCTGGTTTTTGGCCCGATCGGAACCAAACCAGTCTAGGACAATTCTCTGGACTCTCTAGATCAATAATTATCGAAAAAAAGTTGAACTTTTGCATTTGGGTGGCTGTAACAGGGTCATTTAGAAAAGGGGCGTGGCAAAATACACTAAAAAGCCTATAAATCCCAAATGGAAACTCAGAACTTCACAAAAATTGATGAGCATATGTGTCAGAACATGGTGAGGAAGCATGCAGAGTTTCATGGAGATCGGACCATAGGTGGCGCTATAACTGGCAAAAAGCCTTCATTCTTATTAGGGGTTCAAGCATGAAATGCTGAAACCCTATTGTAATTGTAAGGATTCGTAAAACGCATCGTGCAGGACAAACCGTAAGGCCTAGAGACGTGAAACCTGGCCAGATGGTAGGCCTCAATTTGGGGACAACCTATCAGAGTATGACCCCAATTGGCCCATAGGTGGCGCTACAGCAACCAAAAGTACTAAATCGCTCACAACTCTTAGACCGTTTGTCCCAGGATCAAGTGTCTTATATCGTTGGAATCCTTGGCTCAAGGCGGACAAAATGGCTATCTCCGATTTGGATGTAGGCAGGGAAAATTTTCTGCTATGTCGGATTTTGTCCAAAACCTACTTTTGCGAACTAGTCCCTGGTTTTTGGCCCGATCGGAACCAAACCAGTCTAGGACAATTCTCTGGACTCTCTAGATCAATAATTATCGAAAAAAAGTTGAACTTTTGCATTTGGGTGGCTGTAACAGGGTCATTTAGAAAAGGGGCGTGGCAAAATACACTAAAATGCCTATAAATCCCAAATGGAAACTCAGAACTTCACAAAAATTGATGAGCATATGTGTCAGAACATGGTGAGGAAGCATGCAGAGTTTCATGGAGATCGGACCATAGGTGGCGCTATAACTGGCAAAAAGCCTTCATTCTTATTAGGGGTTCAAGCATGAAATGCTGAAACCCTATTGTAATTGTAAGGATTCGTAAAACGCATCGTGCAGGACAAACCGTAAGGCCTAGAGACGTGAAACCTGGCCAGATGGTAGGCCTCAATTTGGGGACAACCTATCAGAGTATGACCCCAATTGGCCCATAGGTGGCGCTACAGCAACCAAAAGTACTAAATCGCTCACAACTCTTAGACCGTTTGTCCCAGGATCAAGTGTCTTATATCGTTGGAATCCTTGGCTCAAGGCGGACAAAATGGCTATCTCCGATTTGGATGTAGGCAGGGAAAATTTTCTGCTATGTCGGATTTTGTCCAAAACCTACTTTTGCGAACTAGTCCCTGGTTTTTGGCCCGATCGGAACCAAACCAGTCTAGGACAATTCTCTGGACTCTCTAGATCAATAATTATCGAAAAAAAGTTGAACTTTTGCATTTGGGTGGCTGTAACAGGGTCATTTAGAAAAGGGGCGTGGCAAAATACACTAAAATGCCTATAAATCCCAAATGGAAACTCAGAACTTCACAAAAATTGATGAGCATATGTGTCAGAACATGGTGAGGAAGCATGCAGAGTTTCATGGAGATCGGACCATAGGTGGCGCTATAACTGGCAAAAAGCCTTCATTCTTATTAGGGGTTCAAGCATGAAATGCTGAAACCCTATTGTAATTGTAAGGATTCGTAAAACGCATCGTGCAGGACAAACCGTAAGGCCTAGAGACGTGAAACCTGGCCAGATGGTAGGCCTCAATTTGGGGACAACCTATCAGAGTATGACCCCAATTGGCCCATAGGTGGCGCTACAGCAACCAAAAGTACTAAATCGCTCACAACTCTTAGACCGTTTGTCCCAGGATCAAGTGTCTTATATCGTTGGAATCCTTGGCTCAAGGCGGACAAAATGGCTATCTCCGATTTGGATGTAGGCAGGGAAAATTTTCTGCTATGTCGGATTTTGTCCAAAACCTACTTTTGCGAACTAGTCCCTGGTTTTTGGCCCGATCGGAACCAAACCAGTCTAGGACAATTCTCTGGACTCTCTAGATCAATAATTATCGAAAAAAAGTTGAACTTTTGCATTTGGGTGGCTGTAACAGGGTCATTTAGAAAAGGGGCGTGGCAAAATACACTAAAATGCCTATAAATCCCAAATGGAAACTCAGAACTTCACAAAAATTGATGAGCATATGTGTCAGAACATGGTGAGGAAGCATGCAGAGTTTCATGGAGATCGGACCATAGGTGGCGCTATAACTGGCAAAAAGCCTTCATTCTTATTAGGGGTTCAAGCATGAAATGCTGAAACCCTATTGTAATTGTAAGGATTCGTAAAACGCATCGTGCAGGACAAACCGTAAGGCCTAGAGACGTGAAACCTGGCCAGATGGTAGGCCTCAATTTGGGGACAACCTATCAGAGTATGACCCCAATTGGCCCATAGGTGGCGCTACAGCAACCAAAAGTACTAAATCGCTCACAACTCTTAGACCGTTTGTCCCAGGATCAAGTGTCTTATATCGTTGGAATCCTTGGCTCAAGGCGGACAAAATGGCTATCTCCGATTTGGATGTAGGCAGGGAAAATTTTCTGCTATGTCGGATTTTGTCCAAAACCTACTTTTGCGAACTAGTCCCTGGTTTTTGGCCCGATCGGAACCAAACCAGTCTAGGACAATTCTCTGGACTCTCTAGATCAATAATTATCGAAAAAAAGTTGAACTTTTGCATTTGGGTGGCTGTAACAGGGTCATTTAGAAAAGGGGCGTGGCAAAATACACTAAAATGCCTATAAATCCCAAATGGAAACTCAGAACTTCACAAAAATTGATGAGCATATGTGTCAGAACATGGTGAGGAAGCATGCAGAGTTTCATGGAGATCGGACCATAGGTGGCGCTATAACTGGCAAAAAGCCTTCATTCTTATTAGGGGTTCAAGCATGAAATGCTGAAACCCTATTGTAATTGTAAGGATTCGTAAAACGCATCGTGCAGGACAAACCGTAAGGCCTAGAGACGTGAAACCTGGCCAGATGGTAGGCCTCAATTTGGGGACAACCTATCAGAGTATGACCCCAATTGGCCCATAGGTGGCGCTACAGCAACCAAAAGTACTAAATCGCTCACAACTCTTAGACCGTTTGTCCCAGGATCAAGTGTCTTATATCGTTGGAATCCTTGGCTCAAGGCGGACAAAATGGCTATCTCCGATTTGGATGTAGGCAGGGAAAATTTTCTGCTATGTCGGATTTTGTCCAAAACCTACTTTTGCGAACTAGTCCCTGGTTTTTGGCCCGATCGGAACCAAACCAGTCTAGGACAATTCTCTGGACTCTCTAGATCAATAATTATCGAAAAAAAGTTGAACTTTTGCATTTGGGTGGCTGTAACAGGGTCATTTAGAAAAGGGGCGTGGCAAAATACACTAAAATGCCTATAAATCCCAAATGGAAACTCAGAACTTCACAAAAATTGATGAGCATATGTGTCAGAACATGGTGAGGAAGCATGCAGAGTTTCATGGAGATCGGACCATAGGTGGCGCTATAACTGGCAAAAAGCCTTCATTCTTATTAGGGGTTCAAGCATGAAATGCTGAAACCCTATTGTAATTGTAAGGATTCGTAAAACGCATCGTGCAGGACAAACCGTAAGGCCTAGAGACGTGAAACCTGGCCAGATGGTAGGCCTCAATTTGGGGACAACCTATCAGAGTATGACCCCAATTGGCCCATAGGTGGCGCTACAGCAACCAAAAGTACTAAATCGCTCACAACTCTTAGACCGTTTGTCCCAGGATCAAGTGTCTTATATCGTTGGAATCCTTGGCTCAAGGCGGACAAAATGGCTATCTCCGATTTGGATGTAGGCAGGGAAAATTTTCTGCTATGTCGGATTTTGTCCAAAACCTACTTTTGCGAACTAGTCCCTGGTTTTTGGCCCGATCGGAACCAAACCAGTCTAGGACAATTCTCTGGACTCTCTAGATCAATAATTATCGAAAAAAAGTTGAACTTTTGCATTTGGGTGGCTGTAACAGGGTCATTTAGAAAAGGGGCGTGGCAAAATACACTAAAAAGCCTATAAATCCCAAATGGAAACTCAGAACTTCACAAAAATTGATGAGCATATGTGTCAGAACATGGTGAGGAAGCATGCAGAGTTTCATGGAGATCGGACCATAGGTGGCGCTATAACTGGCAAAAAGCCTTCATTCTTATTAGGGGTTCAAGCATGAAATGCTGAAACCCTATTGTAATTGTAAGGATTCGTAAAACGCATCGTGCAGGACAAACCGTAAGGCCTAGAGACGTGAAACCTGGCCAGATGGTAGGCCTCAATTTGGGGACAACCTATCAGAGTATGACCCCAATTGGCCCATAGGTGGCGCTACAGCAACCAAAAGTACTAAATCGCTCACAACTCTTAGACCGTTTGTCCCAGGATCAAGTGTCTTATATCGTTGGAATCCTTGGCTCAAGGCGGACAAAATGGCTATCTCCGATTTGGATGTAGGCAGGGAAAATTTTCTGCTATGTCGGATTTTGTCCAAAACCTACTTTTGCGAACTAGTCCCTGGTTTTTGGCCCGATCGGAACCAAACCAGTCTAGGACAATTCTCTGGACTCTCTAGATCAATAATTATCGAAAAAAAGTTGAACTTTTGCATTTGGGTGGCTGTAACAGGGTCATTTAGAAAAGGGGCGTGGCAAAATACACTAAAATGCCTATAAATCCCAAATGGAAACTCATTCTGAGGTCACGTGAAAAAAAATCATGAGAATTGGCCACTTGGTGGCGCTATAAAATGGTTATAACTTGTGAACGGAATGAGATATTTTCACTAAACTTGGGACACATGTTCATAAGCTCAATCTGAGTTGACATGAAAAAAATCGTGACAATTGGACACTTGGTGGCGCTATAACAGTGAAAAAATTCATGAAAATAGCTATAAGTGCACCCAAATGTTAGTCTACTGAAAAGTGGCACGCAGTGTCTTTGTCCAGGGTGCCATGATAGTCTATGAGAACATTGGTGTATCTCAAAAAACTCAGTATACGTCATTGGCACAAAGCCTTGAAGGAGCCTTAAAAGTTTCAAGGAAGCCCATGTTTTTTTCACAGGAGTGACCTCCTAAGAATCCTTGCCGAGTCCAACAATACCAAACATGCCAGGTTTCGCCTTATGGTTTTTGTAAGTGTCATTTAGAGCTTTAAAAAATTTTGGTTATCTTCAAAGCCGTTAGTCTGATCTAGACAACAACAAAAAAACAAAGGAAATTTGAAAACATAGGTAAATAGCTAAACAATAACGCCAAAATGTTAAAATTATGATAGGAACTGACAAAAAAAAGAAATTAAATCCAATCAATTTCACACATGGATCATTTTGATGCTCTCACATGTTTGAAATGAACAATGATGGATTGTGATGAAATTTGTTTTGAATTGGGACTGGCGAATCCCCGTCCATACTGTCAATGAGCATTCGCAAAGACCCGCCCACTTTAGTTACTGTTGCTATGTCTGACAAGCGACGCCACTCTCACACCACACCAAGTTCTCACGCAGTGAAAAATACATTGCGGATCAGAGAGGAGACTGCGCGCTGACAGACAAGTACTTTTGATATGAAACAAATGGCGCTTTTCCACTACACAGTGTAACACAGTGTACTTTTTCCACTGTGTAAAAGTTGTACCTGTACCTGCTTCCAGGTACTTTTTTTCGTACCACCTCCGGCGAGGTTCTAAGCGAGCTGGGGCGAGCTGAGGCAATACTAAAATGTGACGTGAAAACACGGCAGACTGCTGACTGAATCGTCACTATTAACTCATTGCACATCATTGCACGCGCCAGACGGAGTATCCTGAATAAAAAACAGCAAAAACAAAAACATCCAAAAACAGCATACACTCGATTTCCTCCATTGTCCTGTGTGTGTGGCAGCGGATGTATCTCGCGTAGAAGATTAAGTCACAGCAGTTTCCTGCGGCGT
Source organism: Leuciscus leuciscus (assembly GCF_965113295.1). NCBI lineage: Eukaryota > Metazoa > Chordata > Actinopteri > Cypriniformes > Leuciscidae > Leuciscus > Leuciscus leuciscus. The sequence continues at coordinate 733,175 of NC_138739.1, read as the reverse complement.
CGCTATGACGACCAGGTACTATTGTGGAGGTACTATCTGCAATGGAAAACGGAGCGAAAAGCGAGCCGAGCCGAGCCGAGCCGAGCCGAGCCGAGCCGAGTTGAGCTGGTACTGGTGGTACTGGTAATGGAAAAGCGGCAAAAGTCTCACCTTTCAAATGTAGTCACTTTTTAGAGACATTTAAACAATAAATACTGTTTTGTGACTCTTTAATGTGTCTGACAGATCGCTGTAGACTCGAGGCTCAGTTAAAGCTGCTCGTGAACCAATCATCTCTTCCTTCTAGTTAATTTATAGCATTAAAATAAACATGAATGAACATAAAAGGAATGTTGTTTTAAAGTGCTAAGACGTCAGTACACTTTGTTTTTCAAATTTAAATCCTCCAATGTTAATCTACTAACTCTCCTGACTGCTTTGTGGGACAAAATGCCGGATTTTGATTAGTCAGATCGCCTGTCAATCAAACTCCCTGCAAATGGTCAATTGAGAATGCCCGTGCGCACAATCCTGATCTAATCGACAACTTTGCTGTTGCACATAGGAAAGCCCGGAAAATCCCGCTATAATGTAAGAGAGCATCTTTTTTATGTATTTGGACCTAGGCCTAACAATGTGTTATGGTGCGCTATCACCAGTGTTTTTTTTGTTTTTTTGTTTTTTGGTGAGCGTAGGCTCCTCCTGATTTTGTTAGTCATCTCATCTCTTATATGCTGTGTATGATCATATCCTGCCCTATTTATGGTAGCCTACTCGCTGACATTGCGTCATCAATGTCATCAGTTGCGTCATCAAGGGGCCCGCCTTGATAATCCTACTTAAAGGAGCTGTATGTAAGAAATGTATTTCAATTAATCATAAAATGGCCCTGATATATCACTAGACATTAAGAAATCATGTTCATTTCAAATACTTATATCACTGACAACAGTAGTCCGGGCAGAATATTGTCATTTTAAAATTGAAGTTGCAGCCCTCAACTGATGTTGATGTTGTCATGTTGTGTTTTGGTCTGAAGCGCCACCCTCCACCTATCTACAAATCACGAAGTCAGTAGTGTTTCGGCCTCAGGGTTGCCAGTTCTGCTCTAGTTACCACAGCTACGTAGCAGCCTACGTTCCTGCTGGATCCTGCAGCCTATCTGGCAACCTCGAGTCAGGGGGAGGGGGAGGGGATACACCGCTCTACAGTAATTTGAAAGTGATTGCAGTACCAGTTTTGGCCACAATCTTAGGAGCCGTATGCCGTGTGTTGGCTCGTTATGCCACTTAATATAATTGTCTAAAAACCTTATCAAAATTACATATTTACAACAAATTTGACACATATATATGGGCACACTTTGAGTACTAATAAAAGTGGTGGAGATCAGGCAAGACTGTAAGAAGACTCAGGCAAAAAGGTGCAATACCTGTCAAAAAGCTTTGAAAACCATATATTTCCTATGTTAAATGGCCTGTATTGGCTGTAAATGGTCTTTTCCATCATATATGTCAGTGGTTAAATGCTTGCTAAATAAAACTTAATAACTTTTGATGCTTTTGTTCTTAAAGGCCTTAAAGGCCTTAACTGCTTGAACCCCGATAAATGCTGCTTGCAGCTTTAATTAGGGGTTCAAGCACGAAGTGCTGAAACCCTATTGTAATTGTCCTGATTTTTATTATTATTATTTTTCCGCCATAAAACGCATCGTGCAGCCCAAACCGTAAGACCTAGAGACTTGAAACTTTGCCAGATGGTAGTACTATTGCTCGCTACTCAGATACACGGACTCAGCCCAATCGGCCCATAGGTGGCGCTATAGCAATCAATAGCGCGAAACTGCTCAGAACTCCCAGACCGTAAGGCGTAGCTTCAAGTGTCTTATATCATTGAAATCCAGAGATCCTGAAGAAAAAAATTTATATCTCCGATTTCATTTCCGCCATGATAGATTTTTCGCCATTTTGAATTTTGTCAAAAACCTACTTTTGCGAACTAGTCCCTGGTTTTTCGCCCGATCGAAACCAAACTAGTGCAGAATTGTTCTCTGGAGTCTGAACATCAATAATTATCGAAAAAAAGTTGAAATTTCGATTCATGGTCGCTAGGGGGTGCAAAATTAACGTTGTGGGAGGAGCCTATTTTACTAAAATGGCTATAACTCAAGAAGTAATTAAGTAAACTTCACCAAACTTGGTACACATGTGTAAGAGGTCAATCTGAGGTCACAGTAAAACAATTGCGTCGATTGGCCACATGGTGGCGCTATAAAACAAAAGAAAACGTATAGACACCTGACCGTTTTTCCGAATGACTTGAAAATTGGTATGCACTGTCTTGGCCCAAGGGGCCATGTATGTCTAAAAGGATATTGGCGTATCTCGAAAAACATGGCCGCCATTGGCCAATGAGGTTTGAGCACCGTTAACGAAGTCCGATCGGAGCGAAACTCGGTGGGCATGTTCGGCTCAAGCCCCTAGAGGTCTGTAAGAATTTTGAAAGAAATCGGCCACTAGTTGGCGCTAACGAGTTTTAAGGCTCTGTAATCACGTGGTGTTACACTTATTGTCACAAAATTCATATCATTTGATAGATCTCCTCATGTTGAACAACTTTGCCTCAAGAACCATTGCTGTCAATCAAACCGTTCATTAAATATTCATGAATATGTTAAAAACCTACTTTTGCGAACTAGTCCCTGGTTTTTCGCCCGATCGGAACCAGACCAGTCTAGGACAATTCTATGGACTCTCTAGATCAATAATTATCGAAAAAAAAGTTGAACTTTTGCATTTGGGTGGCTGTAATAGGGTAATTTATAAAAGGGGCGTGGCAAAAAACACTAAAATGCCTATAAATCATAAATGAAAACTCAGAACTTCACAAAAATTGGTGAGCATATGTGACATAACATCATTAACAAGCGTGCCAAATTTTATGGAGATCGGACCAAAGGTGGCGCTATAACTGTTAAAAAGCTTTAAAACCATATATTTCCCATGGTAAACTGCCTGTATTGGCTGTAAATGGTCTTTTCCGTCTATTATGTCAGTTGTTAAATGCTTGCTAAATAAAACTTAATGTCTTTTGATGCTTGTGTGCTTAAAGGCCTTAAAGGCCTTAACTGCTTGAACCCCGATAAATGCTGCTTGCAGCTTTAATTATTATTATTATTATTATTCTGCCGTAAAACGCATCGTGCAGCCCAAACCGTAAGTGCTAGAGACTTGAAACTTTGCCAGAAGGTAGTACAAAAATCGAGGAGAGGTTCAGAGAATATGACCCAGATTGGCCAATAGGTGGCGCTACAGTGCAAAAAACAAAAAAAATGCATATTTTTGCTTAAATCTCATCAACCCTTTGTCACAGCCTCAAGTGTCTTATATCACTGGAATCCTTGGGTCAAGCCGAACAAAACTGGCCTCAAGGATTTCATTTCCGGTATGCAAATTTTTCCGCCATATTGGATTTTGTCCAAAACATACTTTTGCGAACTAGTCCCTGGATTTTTGCCCGATCGGAACCAAACCAGTGCAGAAATGTTCACAGGAATCTGATTATCAGTAATTATCAAAAAAAAGTTGAAATTTCGATTCACGGTCGCTAAGGGGCGCCAAAACGTTTGAAGGAGGCGGAGCCTATTTTACTAAAATGGCTATAACTCCAGAAGTAAATGAGGTATCTTCACCAAACTCGGTACACATATGTAAGAGGTCAATCTGGGGTCACGGTAAAAAAATCGCGACGATTGAAGACTAGGTGGCGCTATAATATGAAAAAAACATAAAACAGGCTATAACCACCTGACCGTTAGTCCGATTGACTTGAAAATTGGTATGCAGTGTCCAAGGTGCCATGTATGTCTATGAGGACATTGGTGTATCTCAAAAAACATGGCCGCCATCGGCCAATGAAGTTTGAGCAACTATTAGACAAGGTTAACGGAGGCTGATCGGAACGAAACTTGATGGGCATGTTCGACTCATGGCCCTAGAGGTCTGTAAGAATTTTGAAAGAAATCGGCCACTAGTTGGCGCTAACGAGTTTTATGGCTCTGTAATCACGTGGTGTTACACTTATCATCACAAAATGCATATCATCTGATAGATCTGCTCATGTTGAACAACTTTGCCTCAAGAACCATTGCTGTAAATCAAACCGTTCATTAAATATTCATGAATATGTTAAAAACCTACTTTTGCGAACTAGTCCCTGGTTTTTCGCCCGATCGGAACCAGACCAGTCTAGGACAATTCTCTGGACTCTCTAGATCAATAATTATCGAAAAAAAGTTGAACTTTTTTTATTCGGGTGGCTGTAATAGAGTAATTTATAAAAGGGGCGTGGTAAAATACACTAAAAAGCCTATAAATCATAAATGAAAACTCAGAATTTGACAAAAATTGGTGCGCATATGTGACATAACATCGTTAACAAGCGTACCAAATTTTCTGGAGATCGGACCAAAGGTGGCGCTATAACTGTTAAAAAGCTTTGAAACCATATATTTCCTATGGTAAATTGCCTGTATTGGCTGTAAATGGACTTTTCCATCTATTATTTCAGTGGTTAAAAGCTTTCTAAATAAATCTTAATGTCTCAAATGCTTATGTGCTTAAAGGTCTTAAATGCTTGAACCCCGATAAATGCTGCTTGCAGCTTTAATTATTATTAGGGGTTCAAGCACGAAGTGCTGAAACCCTATTGTAATTGTAAGGATTTTTAGGGGTTCAAGCACGAAGTGCTGAAACCCTATTGTAATTGTACTGATTTTTAGGGGTTCAAGCACGAAGTGCTGAAACCCTATTGTAATTGTACTGATTTTTATTATTATTATTATTATTATTATTATTATTCTTCCGCCGTAAAACGCATCGTGCAGCCCAAACCGTAAGTGCTAGAGACTTGAAACTTGGCCAGATGGTAGTACAAAAATCGAGGAGAGGTTATCAAATTATGACCCCGATTGGCCCATAGGTGGCGCTATAGCGACCAAAAGCGCGAAACTGGTCATAACTCCTAGACCGTATGTCGTAGACTCAAGTGTCTTATATCATTGGAAAGCTGGACATCTGAAGGTCAAAACGTATATCTCCGATTTTATTTGCAGTATGCAAATTTTTCCGCCATTTTGAATTTTGTCAAAAACCTACTTTTGCGAACTAGTCCCTGGTTTTTCGTCCGATCGGAACCAAACCAGAGCAGAATTGTTCTCTGGAGTCTGAAGATCAATAATTATCGAAAAAAAGTCGAAATTCCGATTCCTGGTCGCTAGGGGGTGATAAATTAAGGTTGTGGGAGGAGCCTATTTGACTAAAATGGCTATAACTCGAGAAGTAAATGAGATATCTTCACCAAACTTGGCACACATGTTTAAGAGGTCAATCTGAGGTCACAGTAAAAAAATTGCGTCGATTGGCCACATGGTGGCGCTATAAACAAAAAAAACGTATAGACACCTGACTGTTTTTCCGAATGACTTGAAATTTGGTATGCAGTGGTAACTGCTTGAACCCCGATAAATGCTGCTTGCAGCTTTAATTATTAGGGGTTCAAGCACGAAGTGCTGAAACCCTATTGTAATTGTACTGATTTTTATTATTATTATTCTTCTGCCGTAAAACGCATCGTGCAGCCCAAACCGTAAGGGCTGGAGCCTTGAAACTTTGCCAGATGGTAGTACAAAAATCGAGGAGAGGTTATCAAATTATGACGCTGATTGGTGGCGCTATAGCAACCAAAAGCGCGAAACTGGTCATAACTCCTAGACGGTAAGTCATAAATTCCAAATGGTGGCCTGCACACAGTAGCCAGCACAAGTCTTAAATGGAATTTTGCACTTACACCAGATAGAGGTCTAGATTGTCTAGATTGTCCACTCAAGTGTCTTATATCATTGGAAAGCTGGACGCCTGTCGAACAAAACGTATATCTCCGATTTTATTTCCGCCATGATAGATTTTCCGCCATTTTGAATTTTGTCAAAAACATACTTTTGTGAACTAGTCCCTGGTTTTTTTTCCGATCGGAACCAAACCAGTGCAGAATTGTTCTCTGGAGTCTGAAGATCAATAATTATCGAAAAAATGTCGAAATTCCGATTCCTGGTCGCTAGGGGGTGCAAAATGAACGTTGTGGGAGGAGCCTATTTCACTAAAATGGCTATAACTCAAGAATTAATTGATTAAACTTCACCAAACTTGGTACACATGTGTAGGAGGTCAATCTGAGGTCACAGTAAAAAAATTGCATCGATTGGCCACATGGTGGCGCTATAAACAAAAAAAAAACGTATAAACACCTGACCGTTTTTCCGAATGACTTGAAATTTGATATGCAGTGTCTTGGGCCAAGAGGCCATGTATGTCTAAAAGGATATTGGCATATCTCGAAAAACATGGCCGCCATTGGCCAATGAGGTTTGAGCACCTATTAAACAAGGTTAACGAAGTCCAATTGTTTTATGAGTTTTATGGCTTTGTAATCACGTGGTGTTGCACACATCCACACAATATGCATATCATTTGATAGATCTGCTCATGCTGAACAACTTTGCCTCAAGAACCATTGCTGTCAATCAAACCGTTCATTAATTATTCGCAAATATGTTAAAAACCTACTTTTGCGAACTAGTCCCTGGTTTTTCGCCCGATCGGAACCAGACCAGTCTAGGACAATTCTCTGGACTCTCTAGATCAATAATTATCGAAAAAAAGTTAAACTTTTGCATTTGGGTGGCTGTAATAGGGTAATTTATAAAAGTGGCGTGGCAAAATACACTAAAATGCCTATAAATCATAAATGAAAACTCAGAACTTCACAAAAATTGGTGAGCATATGTGACATGACATCATTAACAAGCATGCCAAATTTTATGGAGATCGGACCAAAGGTGGCGCTATAACTGTTAAAAAGCTTTAAAACCATATATTTCCCATGGTAAACTGCCTGTATTGGCTGTAAATGGTCTTTTCCGTCTATTATGTCAGTTGTTAAATGCTTGCTAAATAAAACTTAATGTCTTTTGATGCTTGTGTGCTTAAAGGCCTTAACTGCTTGAACCCCGATAAATGCTGCTTGCAGCTTTAATTAGGGGTTCAAGCACGAAGTGCTGAAACCCTATTGTAATTGTCCTGATTTTTATTATTATTTTTCTTCTGCCGTAAAACGCATCGTGCAGCCCAAACCGTAAGAGCTGGAACTTTGAAACTTTGCCATATGGTAGTACAAAAATCGAGGAGAGGTTATCAAATTATGACCTCGAATGGCCCATAGGTGGCGCTATAGCGACCAAAAGCGCGAAACTGCTCATAACTCCTAGACCGTATGTCGTAGACTCAAGTGTCTTATATCATTGGAAAGCTGGATGCCTGACGAACAAAACGTATATCTCCGATTTCATTTCCGCCATGATAGATTTTCCGCCATTTTGAATTTTGTCAAAAACCTACTTTTGCGAACTAGTCCCTGGTTTTTCGCCCGATCGGAACCAAACCAGTGCAGAAATGTTCTCTAGAAACTGAAGATCAATAATTATCGAAAAAAAGTCGAAATTTCGATTCACGGACGCTAAGGGGCGCCAAAACGTACGTTGTGGGAGGGGCCTATTTTACTAAAATGGCTATAACTCCAGAAGTAAATGAGGTATCTTCACCAAACTCGGTACACATATGTATGAGCTCAATATGAGGTAACAGTAAAAAAATCGCGGCGATTGGCCACATGGTGGCGCTATAATATGAAAAAAACATAAAACAGGCTTTAACCACCTGACCGTTAGTCCGATTGACTTGAAAATTGGTATGCAGTGTCTTGGTCCAAGGTGTCATGTATGTGTATGAGGACATTGGCGTATCTAAAAAAACATGGCCGCCATCGGCCAATGAAGTTTGAGCACCTATTAGACAAGGTTAACGGAGGCCGATCGGAACGAAACTCGGTGGGCATGTTCTACTCATGGCCCTAGAGGTCTGTAAGAATTTTAAAAGAAATCGGCCACTAGTTGGCGCTAACGAGTTTTATGGCTCTGTAATCACGTGGTGTTACACTTATTGTCACAAAATGCATACCATTTGATAGATCTCCTCTTGTTGAACAACTTTGCCTCAAGAACCATTGCTGTCAATCAAACCGTTCATTAAATATTCGTAATTATGTTAAAAACCTACTTTTGCGAACTAGTCCTAGGTTTTTCGCCCGATCGGAACCAAACCAGTCTAGGACAATTCTATGGACTCTCTAGGTCAATAATTATCAAAAAAAAGTTGAACTTTTGCATTTTTCGCATGGCTAACAGGGTAATTTAGAAAATGGGCGTGGTAAAATGCACTCAAAAGCCTATAAATCCTAAACGAAAACTCAGAACTTCATAAAATTTTCCATGCTTCTTAAGCAGGTTATGACACATATGCTCATCAATTTTCGTGGAGAGCGGACCATAGTTGGCGCTATAACTGTTAAAACGCTTTAAAACCATATATTTCCTATGGTAAATTGCCTGTATTTGCTGTAAATGGTGTCTTCTATCATATAATGTTCATATCATAATGTTCAAAACCAGTGCAGCACAATTCTCTGAACTCTCTAGATCAATAATTATCAGAAAAAAAGTTTAACTTCTTCAAAAGGTGATTTTATATGAATATAATGACATATTAAGCCAATAAGTGGTATTTTACTGCCCCCTGCTGTCATTTCATCATACTACTCCCTAATATTGTTATAAAATTCATATTTAGACTTTATAAAATCATTATTTTAACATTTACAATCACATTTTGTCAAAACTCATCTATTGAGTATTACTATTGACAATTGTGTTACACTGAGATATGGAAATGGACGAAAGTAAATGAATGAAATGAAACGAAAGTATAACGGCATTTAAGCCACGCCCCCAAATACAAATTCATTCATAACTCGAAAACGGAAAGTCGTTGCGCGCTCAAATTTTGATGGTGAGGACCTCTCGGGGCTCTTGATCGAAACGTGTCGTCGCGGGCCTCGGGAGCGCGCCCCCCCGCGCATCGCAAGCCCGCGGACCCCCGACTTTGAACGACCGCAACTCCCGACCCAAACCACCCCGAACCTTGTGTGAGAGCTCGTTGGAAAGGGCGCGTCCTTGGCTAGCTTCGATTCAAATGTGGTGTTATTTGCCCTGGGCATTCCAGAGATAATAGCCCGAACAGATATGCCTTATAACAGTCATAACTGCCAGCCCCAATCGCCCAAAAACACCTTGATGGTCTCATTCAACAGGGCTCCTCAAGCACTATCTATGCTCTGAGTTTCAGAATTTTTCGCCTTTTGGTTCCTGAGATATAAGTAAAAAAACAAATTCCCATTCATTCATTCAAACACTTCAACTGTAAAAAAAGCTATAATACCACTGTTGTCCACTAGAGGGAGCAGCAGGATTACGCATGATCTTTTAATTCGCTTTCAGTATTGGGAAATAAACAAATGCTTTAAGAAGCAATCTTTTTTATTACGATGTTTTTTGTTTTATTATGATATTTGTATATATTTTATTTTTTTATTATGATTATGAACGGTTTGATTGACATTAGTGATTCTTGAGGCAAAGTTGTTCAAGATGAGGAGATGAAGATATTTTCACAATATCACATCATAAAAACATTGAAAACATATTTGTCTTTGTGTGTGTGTGTGTGTGTGTGTGGATGGATGTGTTTGTGTTTGTGTGTGTGTCTGTGTGTGTAAGCATGCTTAATGGAAAGAACATGGAGAAACTGCTTTGTTTTACTGGTGGATAAAAAAGTCTTTCAAATGAAAGTGAGTCAATTAGTGGTCTTCTACTGCCCTCTGCAGGACATTCTACTTAATAAAATATTTTCATCTGTGCTTTTGCATTAGTTTTTGGACTATATAAAATTACTTGCATGAAAATCACCTATTATAACACAGTCATGTTTTGTCAAAGTTTATCACTTCATTTTTACTGAGCTCTCAGTTTGAACAATTCTGCCTCTCAGTGATTAATTTGAAATCTGAAAATGGTGTTATACAGAGGAGATTTGCAATTATCATTTTGTTACCTATCTTTTATTTTAAATATCTACATCTACAAAAAAATGTGTGTGCATGTGTGTGTTCAAGCATGGTTAGTGTATTAAGTATTATTGTTTAAGTATTATTGTTTTCATTTACATTTTAACCACCAGAAGAAGAACACTCATTGGTTCATTCTGCTCACTAAAATATTATTTTTCATTTTTTTTCCATTTGAAATATTGTTTAAACTTAATAAAATCATTCAAATTACATTTCAAATCATATTTTGTCTGTTTATAAATCCCACAGACTCACATTGGCTGCAATACTAATGTTTTTGTAAAACACAGACCTGATAGTCTAATCTGTGTGTATTGTGCATATATTATTGATATTATTACTATTGCAAATCATGTTATTGTAACTCATATCTTAATAGAATATTATTTGTAATTTTAATTCTTTATTTCTTAATTGTTTTTTTATGATTACTACAGATATTATCACCAAAGATATCAACTACACCTTCACTTTTAGTATTGACACGCTGCACACACAGCACAATCACACACTCACTAATGCATTCAAATAAATGTAATCTTAATGTGCTACTTTATTTGTACATGATTAGAATGAACAGAAATCTAAGAATATTTTTCTTCTTTTGTTAAAGCCATTTCAGACTCCAAGTAAGCATTATATTACTAATCATCTATTTTAAAGGTGCCATACAATTGAAAACTGTATTTATCTTGGCATAGTTGAATGATAAGAGTTCTGGACATGGAACTGACACACCGTGAGCCTCAAACACCATTGTTTCCTCCTTCATGTGTAAATCTCCTGTTTGCAAAAGACCGCTGAAAAATGAGTGAATCCCACCATAACACCGAATGTGACGTTGGAGTCAGGATCATTAATATTTATACCCCCCAAATTTGCATTTTCCAGTCCATGTTCTAGGCCAGGCAGTGTTAATGTGGACCTGCACAGCCGAATCATCAGAAGATCTGCAGGTATTGTGAAGAAGCAAGCAAGGACAATAGTGAAAATGGCAGATCATGGATATAAATGTTATGTCTGAGGCTGTGCTGCGGATTTGAGAACTTTTCATTCCCTTCCCACAAAAGAGAACTGTCAACAGGCATGGTTGATGTTTACAACAGGATACCTCACCATTTTAATTCAAAGCTGTTAGTTTGCTCTTAACGGAGGCCGATCAGAACGAAACTCGGTGGGCATGTTCGACTCGTGGCCCTAGAGGTCTGTAAGAATTTTGAAAAATCAGCCACTAGTTGACGCTAACAGGTTTTACGGCTATGTAATCACGTGATGCATATCATTTGATAGATCTCCTCATACTGGACAACTTTGCCTCAAGAACTACTGCTGTCAATCAATTTGTTCATTAAATACTTGCGATTATGTTAAAAAAACTACTTTTGCGAACTAGTCCTAGGTTTTTCGCCCGATCGGAAATATACCAGTGCAGTACAATTCTCTGGAAGCTCTAGATTATTAATTATATAAAAAACTTTAACTTTACCCATTGGGTAAACAGGATCATTTAGAAAATGTGTATGGCAAAAAACACTCAAAAGCCTGTAAATCCTAAACAAAAACTCAGACAACTCACTAAACTGCCTTATGTGCTTAAAGACCCTAAATGCTTGAACCCCGCTAAATGCTGCTTGCAGCTTTAATTATTATTATTATTATTATTCCGCCGTAAAACGCATCGTGCAGCCCAAACCGTAAGACCAGGAACCTTGAAACTTTGCCATATGGTAGTACAAAAATCGAGGAGAGGTTATCAAATTATGACCTCGATTGGCCCATAGGTGGCGCTATAGCGACCAAAAGCGCGAAACTGCTCATAACTCCTAGACCGTATGTCGTAGGCTCAAGTGTCTTATATCGTTGGAAAGCTTAACGACTAAAGGTCAAAACGTATATCTCCGATTTCATTTCTGGTATGTAAATTTTCCGCCATTTTGAATTATGTCAAAAACCTACTTTTGCGAACTAGTCCCTGGTTTTTTGTCCGATCGGAACCAAACCAGTGCAGAAATGTTCTCTGGAGTCTGAATATCAATAATTATCGAAAAAAAGTTGAAATTTTGATTCATGGTCGATAGGGGGCGCTAATTGAACGTTGTAGGAGGAGCCTATTTTACTAAAATGGCTATAACTCGAGAAGTAAATGAGATATCTTCACCAAACTTGGTACACATGTGTATGAGTTCAATCTGGGGTCACAGTAAATAAATCTCGACGATTGAACAATAGGTGGCGCTATAACATGAAAAAAACATGAAAAGGGCCACCTGACCGTTAGTCCAAATGACTTGAAAATTGGTATGCAGTGTCTTGGTCCAAGGTGCCATGTATTAGCGTATCTCAAAAAACATGGCCGCCATCGGACAATGAAGTTTGAGCATCTATTAGACAAGGTTAACGGAGGCCGATCGGAACAAAACTCGGTAGGCATGTTCAAATCATGGCTCTAGAGGTCTGTAAGAATTTTGAAAGAAATCAGCCACTAGTTGGCGCTAGCGAGATTTTTGGTTTGTTAAATAAAACTTAATAACTTTTGATGCTTTTGTGCTTAAATGCCTTAAAGGCCTTAACTGCTTGAACCCCGATAAATGCTGCTTGCAGCTTTAATTATTATTATTAGGGGTTCAAGCACTTCAGTGCTGAACACCTATTGTTATTGTTAATTTTCCCATGATGCAACATTCAGACATAAAACTGATCGGGCAGACCAAACCGTAAGTCGTGGAGACTTGAAACTTTGGGGGCTGATAGTACTCACACCGCCTACAGCGTCACCAAGGCCCGCCCCGATCGGCCTGACGATCAAAAGTACGAAACGGCTCATAACTCATCAACCGTGAGGCGTAGGCTCAAGTGTCTTATATCGTTGGATTCCTTGGCTCGAGGCGGACCAGATGCATGCCTCGGATTTGCTCGTCACCCTGGGAAGATTTTCGGGTATTTGGGGTTTTTCCAAAAACCTACTTTCGCGAACTAGTCCTAGGTTTTTGGCCCGACCGGAACCAAACCAGTGCGGCAAGATTCTCTGGAGTCTGAATGTCAATAATTATCAAAAAAAAGTGAAAATTTGGGTTCACGGTCCCTAAGGGCCGCCAAAACGTTCGAAGTGGGAGGAGCCCATTTTGCTTAATTGGCTATAACTCGTGAACGGAACGAGATTTTTGCACCAAACTCAGCACACGTGTGTACGAGCTCATTCTGTGGTCGCGTGAAAAAGGACGCAGCGACTGGCCTCTTGGTGGCGCTATAACTGTTAAAAGGGTGTCAAAATGATGCATTTCTATGGCAAATCCCATGAAATGGCTGAAAGCGGCCATCTTGCTGTCTGATTTGCATACAACCTCACAAAATCGGGCATGCGCATGCGTCACGTGATCCTAAAGAAGCTTGAAAACTCTCATGGACGTCGGGCCATTGGTGGCGCTTTAACTGTCATAAAGGTGAGAAGGCCTCTGTGTTATCCTATGCAAAATGGCATTTAAATGACTGAAAAATGGGGGGAAAAAAGAGCAGAACTTCACCAAATTAGCTGAGCACATGCGCCATATTATTCTAAAGAAGCGTGTACACTTTTATGGAGATCGGGCCATCAGTTAACAACAAAGTTCATCGGACTCAGTGAAATCTTGGTTGTACATGGTTGGAAATTGAAATCCATGGCTTAGTGTGGATGTCAAAACCAAAATGGCATATTACTTAACAATTAGTTAATAGTCATGTGCCTCAACAAGTAAAGTCATAACATAATGATACATTTGCAAATCATTAGTTAATGATTAATTAAAGCGGACAACTGGAAGTTGAAGTACATTGCCTTGACCAGTTATGGTAATTAACGCATTAATTTAGACTTTTAGTTAATAAAATAAGTTATTAATGAATTAATACATTATGACACATTTAATTGATAACAATTCATATATTACATAATATATTAATCATTTAGAATCTTCATGATGCAGTAATCATTAATTAATGGTTTAGTTCTTCATGAGTCATACATTAACACATGATTATCTGTGCATTAGTTAAGCATGAATTAATGGTTATTAGTGCACCCGTATTGTAAAGTGTTACCAAATATTATAGTAATTACATACGGTTTTTCTTTTTACTTTTATTACGACAGCCAGTAATTACGAGAGCCATCTGCAAACGGAACAAAAGTTCGCAAGTTTTTTTTTATTTTATTTTTTTATTCAAGCTGTTTATTCTTTTACAAGTCTGCAAGTCACAAATAATGCAGTCAAGCTTCATGTCGAACCATTTTCTTTTCACTTCTGGGACTGTTCGATTAACAGATGAAACTCCATTAACTGCATCTATGCTGCCAAGCTTCCTTTTTTTTAGGCCTGTTACGCCACTATGTACGCTTGAAAACAAAATGTGGCGTTTTGAATGAACTTCTGATAATAAACTTCAATTTCTGCATCTGAGAAATTTCTCTTCTTCATTCGCTTTTGAGAAGACAAGTTGAAATCCTTCGTTTGGTGTCATAATATGATGCCCATATAGCCTATAGTTTTCAGTCGGTTTTAATGGGCGGGATTTATGGTAATTTAGAGAATGAGCGTGCACACGCGTCCCATTTACAACTGATTGGAATTCATTAACACACACACACACACACACACACACACACATTTCACTATCACATCTGACGTTTACGAAGTGTTTCTGAATCAGGAGAAGAATTTTCGGGAATGTCGCCTTTACGCGCAAATCACTCACATATTTACTCGTATATTTACGAATGTTTCATGAATGAGACCCATTGAGTGATTAATGAGTGTCTGTGTTAAGTAACTGTCGAAAAGTTCGATTAATGTGTCATTTGAACTGCGCATGTATATGATTTGTTACTGAAATGTTGAATCAGAAATGAATTATTGTACGTTTGCCTTGTATTTTCCAAGGCTGCGTTTTCTTGTTTTCTGTTTTTTTTCCTATGTGAACGTGATCGGCAAGTGTATCCTGTTTTGTGCCATAAATAATCCTGTGGAGGTGAATCGCCTGCCTATTGAATACAATTAAATATGCCCAAATGGCTAGCTGACCAGTGCCCATGGACCGGTTTCCACTTTGAACCATAATTTGAAACCATCAACTGGTAGGATAATTACAATTTTCTTTTGTTTTTCGGACTCACAGGACTTTTAATTTGTGAAATAATTGTTTGTTTTTTTTTTTACATCTGAAATGGAGAGACTTGAACTGATCGAGAGAAGTCTGAACAACTCTTTAAACTGAATAATTTGATTCACGAACTCTGGTCAGCTACGTCGTTATTAATGTTGTTGAACATACTATTTTACTATACAAAGATAAGGTGGTTAATTGGAAGGAATGATGAATCACATTGTCTTTTGAGTCAAATCCGATATCTGATTACTAGTATTTCTTTCGTCAACAAAAATTATAACTAAATATTGTCGTCAACGAACCACGTGACGAAAACGAGACGCGACGTAAATGCTGGTCATGTGACAATAACTATAATTAAATGTATAATGCAATATTGTTGACGAATAAAAACGAGACTAAATGTGGTTTACAAAATAAAAACTATGCTAAAATGTCTCTTCATTTTCGTTGACCACAACGAGATGAAATGTTATGACGCTATTTTGTCTTGTTTAGTCACATTATTATTATTATTATTTTGCAGTATTTCTGTTTCCCGTGTCTCACTTCAGGGGCTGCATCAGGGCGCACTGCGCAGACGACGTCACTTCCTCAAGCCCCACTCGCGGCATTATTTAGAAGATGCAGCTGCGGTGAGTTAACGTAAACGACAACAAACAAAGTTAAGTATGACGCCCGTTTCACACATAGGGCCCTATTTTAACGATCTGAAACGCAAGTATCAAGCGCGAAACGCAAGTAACTTTGTGGCCGGGTCTTGGGCGCTGTTGCTATTATACCGGCGGGATAAATGACTCTTGCGCTCAACGCAAATCTAAAATGGGTTGGTCTGAAGTAGCTTCATTATTCATAGGTGTGGTTTGGGCGTAACGTGAAATAAACCAATCAGAGCGTCATCTCACATTCCCTTTAAGAGCAGACGCGCTTATTCTATAGCGGATTCCTATTATAACGGTGGATTTGCCAGACGCGCGCCAGCAGCGATTCACAGCCAAGGAGACCGACGTTCTCATCAGGGCCGTAAAACACAGAGAAGTGACATTGGGGATGGAGAAACACACCCAAATTAACTTCGGTTAAACAGGCGTATGATAATTTGGGTAAATGTGTAAACTAGAAGTATGCTTTTATAATTATCGATCGATCGATCGATCGGAATGTATGATTTGCAAAAATGAAAACGGCTGCTTCTGTGTGAGAGAATCAAAGTGTATGCGCATTGTGCACACGCTACATTGATTATGGCCAAGCATGCATCCTTAAAATAGCATAAGAATAACATGTGCAACGCGCCACTGACTTTAAACTAGATTTTTTCAGTTAGTGGCGGAATTGTTTTCTAAACGTGCAAAATAGCATGAGGGAACGTTTGCGCCGGAACACGCCGCCTCTTTGCGCTGAACCGCCCCCGGGAGCGCAAGTGTATTTCTTAGTTAACCGATGTGCGTCTGTGGAGGGAAAAGTCTGCTGTACGTGGGTGCAAAATAGGAATGATACATGCGTCGGTGTACAAAGTCAATTGCGCTGGGTGCGAGATAGGGCCCATACTCCGTGTGCAGTGCATATGCGGTGCAGGAGCAGCACTCGCTATAGTGCTTTCACATATGCTGCGTTTGCAGTGCGTAACTGATCCACGGCTGAACCACAAACACATACTCACTATTTTTATTTCAAATCCAGAAGTTATCAAATACTTTTATTTTAAAAAAGTTTTGTCAGCATTACGATTCTCTTTGTACACACATACTCTTTAATGGTCGTAATTCACTTTTAAGCACAATTTAAACAATGTATTCAATGCACTACTTCTATCTAGATTTATTAGCAAGTGGTAAAATATTTAGCCATATAGTTATATTAAAATCACAAATATTTTAAATTAAAACTTAAAATTGACAAAAACAACCGACTCTCATGCCTTTTCTTTTGCATTTAAATTAATACAGTAAATCTTGGATGTCAGAAAGAACTTGTTTTTCAACCTCCGCGACTTTTCTGTTCACTATTTTCGCTATTTTTCCATAGTGATACACTATATTGACTGGGTTAAATAGAATTGCATTTCTAAAAAGAGACTAAAATAAAATTTTCATTGACTAAAACTAGACTAAGGGCGCTTTCACACTTGGTTCGATTGCCTGTTCCTAACCCGAGTTCGATTGCTCCCCCCCCTGCCCCCGATGGACTTGTTATTATTTGTATCCGAACCACGGTATGCTTGTCATCAAGTTGCAGCTGGTGCGTAATCGTGTTGCTTGGTAACCGCTATGAATGAAAAGGCGTCAAAATGGATAGAATTGCTCGCTTCACATTTGTTCTTTTTTTTTTTTAACCTTTGGTTTTGTTTTCAAAGAAAAGATCCAGAAAGAGAAACACATTTGTGTTTGTCTGCCGCAAAAGTACTAAAATCGTTCCAAAGACAGCGGGCTGTCCGCCGAAGACAATTTTTGTGGAGGCAGCCAGAAATCATCTCTCTGCTTGCAGTGCGTCAATCCCGCTTTTCATCAAGTTAAATGTATACATGACGAGAATAATTCCTGTTAGTGATCCAGAGCGCGACCCATTTAGACGCCGACAAACTTTATTGCTGCGGATAAAACAATAAACCTCCGCAGAAGCATTCCAGAGGTAATCCGCGAGGAACAAAACATGTTCCAAACATAAAACAGGCTATAACCACCTGACCGGTAGTCCAATTTACTTGAAAAGTCCAAGGTGCCATGTATGTCTATGAGGACGTTGGCGTATCTCGAAAAACATGGCCGCCATCGACCAATGAAATTTGAGCACCTGCTGGAGACAAGGTTAACGGAGGCCAATCGGAACGAAACTCGATGGGCATGTTCGACTCATGGCCCTAGAGGTCTGTAAGAGTTTTGAAAGAAATCGGCCACTAGTTGGCGCTAACGAGTTTTATGGCTCTGTAATCACGTGGTGTAAAACTTAACAACTTTTGATGCTTTTGTGCTTAAAGTCCTTAAAGGCCTTAACTGCTTGAACCCCGATAAATGCTGCTTGCAGCTTTAATTAGGGGTTCAAGCACGAAGTGCTGAACACCTATTGTTATTGTAAGGATTTTTATTATTATTATTTTCCCCTAAAACGCATCGTGCAGCCCAAACCGTAAATGCTGGAGACTTGAAACTCAGCCAAATGGTAGTCCTCAATTTGGGGAGAACCTATCAAAGTATGACAACGATTGGCCAATAGGTGGCGCTACAGCAAGCAAAAGTATGAAATCAGCCATAACTCCTAGACCGTTTGTCACAGACTCAAGTATCTTATATCACTGTAATCCTTGGCTCAAGGCGGACAAAATGTATATCTCCGATTTCATTTCCGCCTGGAAAAATTTTCCGCCATTTTGAATTTTGTCCAAAACCTACTTT
Organism: Leuciscus leuciscus; assembly: GCF_965113295.1. Lineage (NCBI taxonomy): Eukaryota > Metazoa > Chordata > Actinopteri > Cypriniformes > Leuciscidae > Leuciscus > Leuciscus leuciscus. Next base: position 714,585 of record NC_138739.1, on the reverse strand, counting down.
TGCGAACTAGTCCCTGGTTTTTTGCCTGATCGGAACCAAAAAAGTGCATACATGTTCTCTGGAGTCTGGTTATCAATAATTATCGAAAAAAAGTTGAAATTTTGATCCACGGTTGCTAAGGGGCGTCAAAACGTTTGCAGGAGGCGGAGCTCATTTTACTAAAATGGCTATAACTCGTGAACGAAATGAGATATTTTCACCAAACTCGGTACACATGTGTAAGAGGTCAATCTGAGGTCACAGTAAAATAGCGGCGATTGGTCACATGGTGGCGCTATAACATGAAAAAAACATAAAACAGGCTATAACCACCTGACCGTTAGTCCGATTGACTTGAAAATTGGTATGCAGTGTCTTGGTCCAAGGTGTCATGTATGTCTATGAGGACATTGGTGTATCTCAAAAAACATGGCCGCCATCGGCCAATGAAGTTTGAGCACCTATTAGACAAGGTTAACGGTGGCTGATTGAAACAAAACTCAGTGGGCATGTTCGACTCATGGCCCTAGAGGTCTGTAAGAATTTTGAAAGAAATCGACCACTAGTTGGCGCTAACAAGGTTTACGCCCTCTGTAATCACGTGGTGTTGCACACATCAACACAATATGCATATCATTTGATAGATCTGCTCATGCTGAACAACTTTGCCTCAAGAGCCACTGCTGTCAATCAAACCGTTCATTAAATATTCGCAAACATGTTAAAAACCTACTTTTGCGAACTAGTCCCTGGTTTTTCGCCCGATCAGAACCAGACCAGTCTAGGGCAATTCTCTGGACTCTCTAGATCAATAATTATCGAAAAAAAGTTGAACTTTTGCATTTGAATGGCTGTAATAGGGTCATTTAGAAAATGGGCGTGGCAAAATACACTAAAAAGCCTATAAATCCTTAATAAAAACTCAGAACTTCACAAAAATTGATGAGCATATGTGACATAATATGCTAAAGAAGCATGGACATTTTTATGGAGATCGGACCATAGGTGGCGCTATAACTGTTAAAAAGCTTTAAAACCATATATTTCCCATGGTAAACTACATTTCGTACAGCTCTATTGGCTGTAAATGGTCTTTTCCGTCTATTATGTCATGCTTGCTAAATAAAACGTAATAACTTTTAATGCTTTTGTGCTTAAAGGCCTTAATTGCTTGAACCCCGCTAAATGCTGCTTGCAGCTTTAATTATTATTATTATTATTATTCTTCCGCCGTAAAACGCATCGTGCAGCCCAAACCGTAAGTGCTAGAGACTTGAAACTTGGCCAGATGGTAGTACAAAAATCGAGGAGAGGTTATCAAATTATGACCCCGATTGGCCCATAGGTGGCGCTATAGCGACCAAAAGCGCGAAACTGATCATAACTCCTAGACCGTAAGTCAAGTGTCTTATATCATTCGAAAGCTGGACTCCTGGAGGTCAAAACGTATATCTCCGATTTCATTTCCGGTATGCAAATTTTTCCGCCATTTTTAATTTTGTCAAAAACCTACTTTTGCAAACTAGTCTGTGGTTTTTTGTCCGATCGGAACCAAACCAGTGCAGAAATGTTCTCTGGAGTCTGACTATCAATATATATCGAAAAAAAGTTGAAATTTCGATTCATGGTCGCTATGGGGCGCCAAAATGTTCGAAGGAGGCGGAGTCAGTTTTACTAAAATTGTTATAACTCGTGAACGAAATTAGATATTTTCACCAAACTTGGTACACATATGTAGACGTTCAATTTGAGGTCACAGTAAAAAAATTGCGTCGATTGGCCTCATGGTGGCGCTATAAAACAAAAAAAACGTATAGACACCTGACCGTTTTTCCGAATTACTTGAAATTTGGTATGCAGTGTTTTGGCCCTACGGGCCATGTATGTCTAAAAGGATATTGGCGTATCTCAAAAAACATGGCCGCCATTGGCCAATGAAATTTGAGCACCGTTAACGAAGTCCGATCGGAACGAAACTCGATGGGCATGTTCGACTCATGGTCCTAGAGGTCTGTAAGAATTTTGAAAGAAATCGGCCACTAGTTGGCGCTAACGAGTTTTATGGCTCTGTAATCACGTGGTGTTACACTTATCATCACAAAATGCATATCATCTGATAGATCTGCTCATCTTGAACAACTTTGCCTCAAGAACCATTGCTGTCAATCAAACCGTTCATTAAATATTCATGAATATGTTAAAAACCTACTTTTGCGAACTAGTCCCTGGTTTTTCGCCCGATCGGAACCAGACCAGTCCAGGACAATTCTCTGGACTCTCTAGATCAATAATTATTGAAAAAAAGTTGAACTTTTGCATTTGGGTGGCTGTAATAGGGTAATTTATAAAAAGGGGCGTGGCAAAATACACTAAAATGCCTATAAATCATAAATGAAAACTCAGAACTTCACAAAAATTGGTGAGCATATGTGACATAACATCACATTAACAAGCTTAACAAGCATGCCCAATTTTATGGAGATTGGACCATAGGTGGCGCTATAACTGTCAAAAACCTTTAAAACCATATATTTCCTATGGTAAATTGCCTGAATTGGCTGTAAATGGTCTTTTCCATCTATGATCATATAATTTTCATATAATAATGTTCAAAATTAGTGCAGTACAATTCTCTGGACTCTCTAGATCAGTAATTATCAGAAAAAGTTGAACTACTTCATTTGGATGGCTATAATAGGGTCAATTCAAAATGTGGCCTTGACCAAGTGTCCCCGAAAGCTTATATCATAAGCTCAGATCTTCTTAAAAACAAGTCAGAACACGTTGAACATGTTGAACAAACATGAGAAATTTCAGACAGATCGGACAAAATTTGACTCTACTATTACTATTATTTCTATTACTACTGACAATTGTGTCAGATTTAGAAATGTAATCCTGAAGGACACTTGCAGTAAACAGTTTGATCACATCATATAGTTCAAATGTCTGTATCTACAACAGAATGTGTGTGTGTGTAGTCTTAGGTTTCTGAATACATTTTGAATAATCTGATTAATAGTTTACAAAGACTTTGTGAAATGTTTTTAGACCATTCAAATATATTTTCATAATGACATATCCCAATAGCATTGAAAAAACTATTGTGTGTGTGTGTGTGTGTGTGTAAGCATGCATTATGGAGTTAAAATGGAAAAACTGGTTTGCTTTAGTGCAGAAAAATGGTGAAAATCAAGGAGTTTCAAGTGAAAGTGAGCCAATAAGTGGTCTTCTACTCTGCTGGCCATTCTACTTATTAATGAAGTCAGATGCTTGGATGCTCACATATGCTTTTGCATTCATTAGACACTAAAAATCACTTATTTAACAATAAGACACAAAAAAATCACTTATATAACAATTACTATTGTAGCACAATCATTTTAGCACAATCAAATGAAATGTATCACTTCATTTGTACTGATAAATTTACATTTACATTTAGTCATTTAGCAGACGCTTTTATCCAAAGCGACTTACAAATTAGGACTAATTTAAGCGAGTCATCATAAAGAGGCAAAAAACAACAACAACACAAGAAGTGCTCAAAATACGAAGTTCAGGTATTATTCAGAGTAGCATAAGCCTTCAAAGGGAAAAACATCTTTTTTTGTTTTTAGCTGTCTTTTGAATGTTGTCAGGGATTCTGCATTCCGGATGAGGGTGGGGACTGCATGGAACTGTGAATGAGAATGTTCTGGAAAGTGATTTAGTGGCTTTCTGTGATGGAACCACGAGACGTCGCTCGTTGACCGATCGTAGGTGTCTGGGATGTAGACTCGTAGTAGTGAGTGAAAGGAGGGAGCTGGGCCGGTGATGGATCTGTAAGCATGCGTCAATGCCTTGAACTTGATGCGAGCAGCGAGAGGTAGCCAGTGTAGAGATATATGAACAGAGGAGTGACGTGGGCCCTTTTTGGCTCGTTGAAGACAAGACGAGCTGCAGCATTCTGGATCATCTGTAGGGGTTTGATTGCACATGCTGGAAGTCCATACTTCACATAATTGCTAGCAATGTGGTAAATCATGGTAAATAACGCTAAAAACATGGTAAATCATAATAAATAATACTAGAATCATTCTAGAACATGGTATAAATCAATATACGTATATGGTACATCATTCTAGAACATGGTATATCATGGTACATCATGCTAGAACATGGTAAATCATGGTAAACTATGCTAGAACAGGGTCAATCATGATAAAGAGGGTCAATGATAAATCATGATAAATTATGGTAAATTATGGTTAACCAAGCTAGAATCACAGTACACAATGGTAAATCATACTAGAATGTAGTATATCATGGTAAACCATGGTAAATCATGCTAGAATCATAGTAAATAATACTAGAATGTGGTAAATTGTTGTGGGAGGAGCCTATTTTGACTATGCTTTTCTTACTTAGTATTTTTGTTTTGTTTCCAGTCCAAATATCTAAAAATTCTTAAATCAAGAAGCATTTACTAGAGAAGTAAAATGACATAAGAAATTCTATTTTGTTTTAAGGTAAAAAGAAAGTACTTTAAGTAATTTTTGTTTAAAACAAGCAAAATTATCTGCCAATGGGGTAAGCAAAAAAATCTGAATAAGAATGGAAAACAAGAAAAAAAAATCTGAATTCGAAAAAAAACCCAAGATTTTTTTGCTTACCCCATTGGCAGATAATTTTGCTTGTTTTAAACAAAAATTACTTAAGAAATTCTATTTTGTTTTAAGGTAAAAAGTAAGTACTTTAAGTAATTTTTGTTACTTCCTTAAAGAAAGAAGGAAAGAAAGATTAGAAAGAAAGAAAGATTAGGTAGAAAGAAAGAAAGAAAGGTAGAAAGATTAGGTAGAAAGAAAGAAAGAAAGATTAGGTAGAAAGAAAGAAAGAAAAATTAGGTAGAAAGAAAGAAAGAAAGAAAGAAAGAAAGAAAGAAAGAAAGATTAGGTAGAATGAAAGAAAGAAAGATTAGGTAGAAAGAAAGAAAGAAAGAAAGAAAGAAAGATTAGGTAGAAAGAAAGAAAGGTAGAAAGATTAGGTAGAAAGAAAGAAAGAAAGGTAGAAAGAAAGAAAGAAAGATTAGGTAGAAAGAAAGAAAGAAAGAAAGAAAGAAAGAAAGATTAGGTAGAAAGAAAGAAAGAAAGAAAGAAAGATTAGGTAGAAAGAAAGAAAGAAAGAAAGAAAGAAAGAAAGAAAGAAAGAAAGAAAGATTAGGTAGAAAGAAAGAAAGAAAGATTAGGTAGAAAGAAAGAAAGAAAGAAAGAAAGAAAGAAAGAAAGAAAGAAAGATTAGGTAGAAAGAAAGAAAGAAAGGTAGAAAGATTAGGTAGAAAGAAAGGTAGAAAGATTAGGTAGAAAGAAAGAAAGAAAGGTAGAAAGATTAGGTAGAAAGAAAGAAAGAAAGATTAGGTAGAAAGAAAGAAAGAAAGAAAGAAAGAAAGATTAGGTAGAAAGATTAGGTAGAAAGAAAGAAAGAAAGAAAGAAAGAAAGATTAGGTAGGTAGAAAGAAAGAAAGAAAGAAAGAAAGATTAGGTAGAAAGAAAGAAAGAAAGGTAGAAAGATTAGGTAGAAAGAAAGGTAGAAAGATAAGGTAGAAAGATTAGGTAGAAAGAAAGAAAGAAAGATTAGGTAGAAAGAAAGAAAGAAAGATTAGGTAGAAAGAAAGGTAGAAAGATTAGGTAGAAAGAAAGAAAGAAAGGTAGAAAGATTAGGTAGAAAGAAAGAAAGAAAGATTAGGTAGAAAGAAAGAAAGAAAGGTAGAAAGATTAGGTAGAAAGAAAGAAAGAAAGATTAGGTAGAAAGAAAGAAAGAAAGAAAGAAAGAAAGATTAGGTAGAAAGAAAGAAAGAAAGATTAGGTAGAAAGAAAGAAAGAAAGAAAGAAAGAAAGATTAGGTAGAAAGAAAGAAAGAAAGAAAGAAAGAAAGATTAGGTAGAAAGAAAGAAAGAAAGGTAGAAAGATTAGGTAGAAAGAAAGAAAGGTAGAAAGATTAGGTAGAAAGAAAGAAAGGTAGAAAGATTAGGTAGAAAGAAAGAAAGAAAGGTAGAAAGATTAGGTAGAAAGAAAGAAAGAAAGATTAGGTAGAAAGAAAGAAAGAAAGAAAGATTAGGTAGAAAGAAAGAAAGAAAGAAAGATTAGGTAGAAAGAAAGAAAGAAAGGTAGAAAGATTAGGTAGAAAGAAAGAAAGAAAGAAAGAAAGATTAGGTAGAAAGAAAGAAAGAAAGGTAGAAAGAAAGAAAGAAAGATTAGGTAGAAAGAAAGAAAGAAAGAAAGAAAGAAAGATTAGGTAGAAAGAAAGAAAGAAAGAAAGAAAGAAAGATTAGGTAGAAAGAAAGAAAGATTAGGTAGAAAGAAAGAAAGAAAGAAAGAAAGATTAGGTAGAAAGAAAGAAAGAAAGAAAGAAAGAAAGATTAGGTAGAAAGAAAGAAAGAAAGGTAGAAAGATTAGGTAGAAAGAAAGAAAGAAAGGTAGAAAGATTAGGTAGAAAGAAAGAAAGAAAGATTAGGTAGAAAGAAAGAAAGAAAGATTAGGTAGAAAGAAAGAAAGAAAGAAAGAAAGAAAGAAAGAAAGATTAGGTGTAAGAAAGAAAGAAAAATTAGGTAGAAAGAAAGAAAGAAAGAAAGAAAGAAAGAAAGAAAGAAAGAAAGAAAGAAAGAAAGATTAGGTAGAAAGAAAGAAAGAAAGGTAGAAAGATTAGGTAGAAAGATTAGGTAGAAAGAAAGAAAGAAAGAAAGAAAGAAAGAAAGATTAGGTAGAAAGAAAGAAAGAAAGGTAGAAAGATTAGGTAGAAAGATTAGGTAGAAAGAAAGAAAGAAAGGTAGAAAGATTAGGTAGAAAGAAAGAAAGAAAGATTAGGTAGAAAGAAAGAAAGAAAGAAAGAAAGAAAGAAAGAAAGATTAGGTAGAAAGAAAGAAAGAAAGAAAGATTAGGTAGAAAGAAAGAAAGAAAGAAAGAAAGAAAGATTAGGTAGAAAGAAAGAAAGAAAGAAAGAAAGAAAGAAAGAAAGAAAGAAAGAAAGAAAGATTAGGTAGAAAGAAAGAAAGAAAGAAAGAAAGATTAGGTAGAAAGAAAGAAAGAAAGGTAGAAAGATTAGGTAGAAAGAAAGGTAGAAAGATTAGGTAGAAAGAAAGAAAGAAAGGTAGAAAGATTAGGTAGAAAGATTAGGTAGAAAGATTAGGTAGAAAGAAAGAAAGAAAGGTAGAAAGATTAGGTAGAAAGAAAGAAAGAAAGATTAGGTAGAAAGAAAGAAAGAAAGAAAGAAAGAAAGATTAGGTAGAAAGAAAGAAAGAAAGATTAGGTAGAAAGAAAGAAAGAAAGATTAGGTAGAAAGAAAGAAAGAAAGAAAGAAAGAAAGAAAGAAAGAAAGAAAGAAAGATTAGGTAGAAAGAAAGAAAGAAAGAAAGAAAGATTAGGTAGAAAGAAAGAAAGAAAGAAAGGTAGAAAGATTAGGTAGAAAGAAAGAAAGAAAGGTAGAAAGATTAGGTAGAAAGAAAGAAAGAAAGATTAGGTAGAAAGAAAGAAAGAAAAATTAAAGAAAGATTAGGTAGAAAGAAAGAAAGGTAGAAAGATTAGGTAGAAAGAAAGAAAGAAAGAAAGAAAGAAAGAAAGAAAGAAAGAAAGATTAGGTAGAAAGAAAGAAAGAAAGGTAGAAAGATTAGGTAGAAAGAAAGAAAGGTAGAAAGATTAGGTAGAAAGATTAGGTAGAAAGAAAGAAAGAAAGAAAGAAAGATTAGGTAGAAAGAAAGAAAGAAAAATTAGGTAGAAAGAAAGAAAGAAAGAAAGAAAGAAAGAAAGAAAGAAAGAAAGAAAGAAAGAAAGAAAGAAAGATTAGGTAGAAAGAAAGAAAGAAAGAAAGAAAGATTAGGTAGAAAGAAAGAAAGAAAGAAAGATTAGGTAGAAAGAAAGAAAGGTAGAAAGATTAGGTAGAAAGAAAGAAAGAAAGGTAGAAAGATTAGGTAGAAAGAAAGAAAGAAAGATTAGGTAGAAAGATTAGGTAGAAAGAAAGAAAGAAAGATTAGGTAGAAAGAAAGAAAGAAAGAAAGAAAGAAAGAAAGAAAGAAAGAAAGATTAGGTAGAAAGAAAGAAAGAAAGAAAGAAAGAAAGAAAGATTAGGTAGAAAGAAAGAAAGAAAGAAAGAAAGATTAGGTAGAAAGAAAGAAAGAAAGGTAGAAAGATTAGGTAGAAAGATTAGGTAGAAAGAAAGAAAGAAAGGTAGAAAGATTAGGTAGAAAGAAAGAAAGAAAGATTAGGTAGAAAGAAAGAAAGAAAGAAAGAAAGAAAGAAAGATTAGGTAGAAAGAAAGAAAGAAAGAAAGATTAGGTAGAAAGAAAGAAAGAAAGAAAGAAAGAAAGATTAGGTAGAAAGAAAGAAAGAAAGAAAGAAAGAAAGAAAGAAAGAAAGAAAGAAAGAAAGAAAGAAAGAAAGATTAGGTAGAAAGAAAGAAAGAAAGAAAGATTAGGTAGAAAGAAAGAAAGAAAGGTAGAAAGATTAGGTAGAAAGAAAGGTAGAAAGATTAGGTAGAAAGAAAGAAAGAAAGGTAGAAAGATTAGGTAGAAAGATTAGGTAGAAAGATTAGGTAGAAAGAAAGAAAGAAAGGTAGAAAGATTAGGTAGAAAGAAAGAAAGAAAGATTAGGTAGAAAGAAAGAAAGAAAGAAAGAAAGAAAGATTAGGTAGAAAGAAAGAAAGAAAGATTAGGTAGAAAGAAAGAAAGGTAGAAAGATTAGGTAGAAAGAAAGAAAGAAAGATTAGGTAGAAAGAAAGAAAGAAAGAAAGAAAGAAAGAAAGAAAGAAAGATTAGGTAGAAAGAAAGAAAGAAAGAAAGAAAGATTAGGTAGAAAGAAAGAAAGAAAGAAAGGTAGAAAGATTAGGTAGAAAGAAAGAAAGAAAGGTAGAAAGATTAGGTAGAAAGAAAGAAAGAAAGATTAGGTAGAAAGAAAGAAAGAAAGAAAGAAAGAAAGATTAGGTAGAAAGAAAGAAAGAAAGAAAGAAAGAAAGAAAGATTAGGTAGAAAGAAAGAAAGAAAGAAAGAAAGATTAGGTAGAAAGAAAGAAAGAAAGGTAGAAAGATTAGGTAGAAAGAAAGAAAGAAAGATTAGGTAGAAAGAAAGAAAGAAAAATTAAAGAAAGATTAGGTAGAAAGAAAGAAAGGTAGAAAGATTAGGTAGAAAGAAAGAAAGAAAGAAAGAAAGAAAGAAAGAAAGAAAGATTAGGTAGAAAGAAAGAAAGAAAGGTAGAAAGATTAGGTAGAAAGAAAGAAAGGTAGAAAGATTAGGTAGAAAGAAAGAAAGAAAGGTAGAAAGATTAGGTAGAAAGAAAGAAAGAAAGAAAGAAAGATTAGGTAGAAAGAAAGAAAGAAAAATTAGGTAGAAAGAAAGAAAGAAAGAAAGAAAGAAAGAAAGATTAGGTAGAAAGAAAGAAAGAAAGAAAGATTAGGTAGAAAGAAAGAAAGAAAGAAAGATTAGGTAGAAAGAAAGAAAGAAAGATTAGGTAGAAAGATTAGGTAGAAAGAAAGAAAGAAAGGTAGAAAGATTAGGTAGAAAGAAAGAAAGAAAGATTAGGTAGAAAGATTAGGTAGAAAGAAAGAAAGAAAGATTAGGTAGAAAGAAAGAAAGAAAGAAAGAAAGAAAGATTAGGTAGAAAGAAAGAAAGAAAGAAAGAAAGAAAGAAAGATTAGGTAGAAAGAAAGAAAGAAAGAAAGAAAGATTAGGTAGAAAGAAAGAAAGAAAGGTAGAAAGATTAGGTAGAAAGAAAGGTAGAAAGATTAGGTAGAAAGAAAGAAAGAAAGGTAGAAAGATTAGGTAGAAAGAAAGAAAGAAAGATTAGGTAGAAAGAAAGAAAGATTAGGTAGAAAGAAAGAAAGATTAGGTAGAAAGAAAGGTAGAAAGAAAGAAAGAAAGATTAGGTAGAAAGAAAGAAAGGTAGAAAGAAAGAAAGAAAGGTAGAAAGATTAGGTAGAAAGAAAGAAAGAAAGAAAGAAAGAAAGAAAGATTAGGTAGAAAGAAAGAAAGAAAGGTAGAAAGATTAGGTAGAAAGAAAGAAAGGTAGAAAGATTAGGTAGAAAGAAAGAAAGAAAAATTAGGTAGAAAGAAAGAAAGAAAGAAAGATTGAAAGAAAGAAAGATTAGGTAGAAAGAAAGAAAGAAAGGTAGAAAAGAAAGAAAGAAAGAAAGAAAGAAAGAAAGGTAGAAAGAAAGGTAGAAAGAAAGGTAGAAAGAAAGGTAGAAAGAAAGAAAGAAAGGTAGAAAGAAAGAAAGAAAGAAAGGTAGAAAGAAAGAAAGAAAGAAAGAAAGAAAGAAAGAAAGGTAGAAAGAAAGGTAGAAAGAAAGGTAGAAAGAAAGAAAGAAAGAAAGATTAGGTAGAAAGAAAGAAAGAAAGATTAGGTAGAAAGAAAGAAAGAAAGAAAGAAAGATTAGGTAGAAAGAAAGAAAGAAAGGTAGAAAAGAAAGAAAGAAAGAAAGGTAGAAAAGAAAGAAAGAAAGAAAGAAAGAAAGAAAGAAAGAAAGAAAGAAAGAAAGGTAGAAAGAAAGGTAGAAAGAAAGGTAGAAAGAAAGAAAGAAAGAAAGAAAGAAAGAAAGAAAGAAAGAAAGAAAGGTAGAAAGAAAGAAAGAAAGGTAGAAAGAAAGAAAGAAAGAAAGAAAGAAAGAAAGAAAGGTAGAAAGAAAGAAAGAAAGAAAGGTAGAAAGAAAGAAAGAAAGAAAGGTAGAAAGAAACTTAGAAAGAAAGGTAGAAAGAAAGGTAGAAAGAAAGGTAGAAAGAAAGGTAGAAAGAAAGAAAGAAAGGTAGAAAGAAAGGTAGAAAGAAAGGTAGAAAGAAAGGTAGAAAGAAAGGTAGAAAGAAAGGTAGAAAGAAAGGTAGAAAGAAAGAAAGAAAGATTAGGTAGAAAGAAAGGTAGAAAGAAAGGTAGAAAGAAAGGTAGAAAGAAAGGTAGAAAGAAAGGTAGAAAGAAAGAAAGAAAGGTAGAAAGAAAGAAAGAAAGATTAGGTAGAAAGAAAGAAAGAAAGATTAGGTAGAAAGAAAGGTAGAAAGAAAGGTAGAAAGAAAGGTAGAAAGAAAGGTAGAAAGAAAGAAAGAAAGAAAGATTAGGTAGAAAGAAAGAAAGAAAGATTAGGTAGAAAGAAAGAAAGAAAGATTAGGTAGAAAGAAAGGTAGAAAGAAAGGTAGAAAGAAAGGTAGAAAGAAAGGTAGAAAGAAAGAAAGAAAGGTAGAAAGAAAGAAAGAAAGAAAGGTAGAAAGAAAGAAAGAAAGAAAGAAAGGTAGAAAGAAAGAAAGAAAGAAAGGTAGAAAGAAAGAAAGAAAGAAAGGTAGAAAGAAAGAAAGAAAGAAAGGTAGAAAGAAAGAAAGAAAGAAAGAAAGAAAGAAAGAAAGAAAGGTAGAAAGAAAGAAAGAAAGAAAGGTAGAAAGAAAGAAAGAAAGAAAGGTAGAAAGAAAGAAAGAAAGAAAGGTAGAAAGAAAGAAAGAAAGATTAGGTAGAAAGAAAGGTAGAAAGAAAGGTAGAAAGAAAGGTAGAAAGAAAGGTAGAAAGAAAGGTAGAAAGAAAGGTAGAAAGAAAGAAAGAAAGAAAGAAAGAAAGAAAGATTAGGTAGAAAGAAAGATTAGGTAGAAAGAAAGAAAGATTAGGTAGAAAGAAAGAAAGAAAGGTAGAAAGAAACTTAGAAAGAAAGGTAGAAAGAAAGGTAGAAAGAAAGGTAGAAAGAAAGGTAGAAAGAAAGAAAGAAAGGTAGAAAGAAAGAAAGAAAGATTAGGTAGAAAGAAAGAAAGAAAGAAAGGTAGAAAGAAAGGTAGAAAGAAAGGTAGAAAGAAAGAAAGAAAGAAAGAAAGAAAGAAAGAAAGATTAGGTAGAAAGAAAGATTAGGTAGAAAGAAAGGTAGAAAGAAAGGTAGAAAGAAAGGTAGAAAGAAAGGTAGAAAGAAAGAAAGAAAGAAAGAAAGATTAGGTAGAAAGAAAGATTAGGTAGAAAGAAAGAAAGAAAGATTAGGTAGAAAGAAAGAAAGAAAGAAAGGTAGAAAGAAACTTAGAAAGAAAGGTAGAAAGAAAGGTAGAAAGAAAGGTAGAAAGAAAGGTAGAAAGAAAGAAAGAAAGGTAGAAAGAAAGAAAGAAAGGTAGAAAGAAAGAAAGAAAGATTAGGTAGAAAGAAAGGTAGAAAGAAAGGTAGAAAGAAAGGTAGAAAGAAAGGTAGAAAGAAAGAAAGAAAGAAAGAAAGAAAGAAAGAAAGAAAGATTAGGTAGAAAGAAAGATTAGGTAGAAAGAAAGATAGAAAGAAAGGTAGAAAGAAAGAAAGAAAGAAAGAAAGAAAGAAAGAAAGAAAGATTAGGTAGAAAGAAAGATTAGGTAGAAAGAAAGAAAGAAAGATTAGGTAGAAAGAAAGAAAGAAAGGTAGAAAGAAACTTAGAAAGAAAGGTAGAAAGAAAGGTAGAAAGAAAGGTAGAAAGAAAGGTAGAAAGAAAGAAAGAAAGGTAGAAAGAAAGAAAGAAAGAAAGGTAGAAAGAAAGAAAGAAAGATTAGGTAGAAAGAAAGAAAGAAAGATTAGGTAGAAAGAAAGGTAGAAAGAAAGGTAGAAAGAAAGGTAGAAAGAAAGAAAGAAAGAAAGATTAGGTAGAAAGAAAGAAAGAAAGAAAGATTAGGTAGAAAGAAAGAAAGAAAGGTAGAAAAGAAAGAAAGAAAGAAAGGTAGAAAAGAAAGAAAGAAAGAAAGAAAGAAAGAAAGAAAGAAAGAAAGGTAGAAAGAAAGGTAGAAAGAAAGGTAGAAAGAAAGGTAGAAAGAAAGGTAGAAAGAAAGGTAGAAAGAAAGAAAGAAAGAAAGGTAGAAAGAAAGGTAGAAAGAAAGAAAGAAAGAAAGAAAGAAAGAAAGAAAGAAAGAAAGAAAGAAAGAAAGAAAGAAAGGTAGAAAGAAAGAAAGAAAGAAAGGTAGAAAGAAAGGTAGAAAGAAAGGTAGAAAGAAAGGTAGAAAGAAAGAAAGAAAGGTAGAAAGAAAGAAAGAAAGAAAGATTAGGTAGAAAGAAAGAAAGAAAGATTAGGTAGAAAGAAAGGTAGAAAGAAAGGTAGAAAGAAAGGTAGAAAGAAAGAAAGAAAGAAAGAAAGAAAGAAAGAAAGAAAGAAAGAAAGGTAGAAAGAAAGAAAGAAAGAAAGAAAGAAAGAAAGAAAGGTAGAAAGAAAGAAAGAAAGAAAGGTAGAAAGAAAGAAAGAAAGAAAGGTAGAAAGAAAGAAAGAAAGAAAGGTAGAAAGAAAGAAAGAAAGATTAGGTAGAAAGAAAGGTAGAAAAGAAAGAAAGAAAGAAAGAAAGAAAGAAAGAAAGGTAGAAAGAAAGGTAGAAAGAAAGGTAGAAAGAAAGAAAGAAAGAAAGGTAGAAAGAAAGAAAGAAAGAAAGAAAGAAAGAAAGATTAGGTAGAAAGAAAGATTAGGTAGAAAGAAAGAAAGAAAGAAAGGTAGAAAGAAAGAAAGAAAGAAAGAAAGAAAGAAAGAAAGAAAGAAAGAAAGAAAGAAAGGTAGAAAGAAAGAAAGAAAGAAAGAAAGAAAGAAAGAAAGAAAGAAAGGTAGAAAGAAAGAAAGAAAGAAAGGTAGAAAGAAAGAAAGAAAGAAAGGTAGAAAGAAAGAAAGAAAGAAAGGTAGAAAGAAAGAAAGAAAGAAAGAAAGGTAGAAAGAAAGAAAGAAAGGTAGAAAGAAAGAAAGAAAGAAAGAAAGGTAGAAAGAAAGAAAGAAAGGTAGAAAGAAAGAAAGAAAGATTAGGTAGAAAGAAAGGTAGAAAGAAAGGTAGAAAGAAAGGTAGAAAGAAAGGTAGAAAGAAAGGTAGAAAGAAAGAAAGAAAGAAAGAAAGAAAGAAAGAAAGAAAGAAAGGTAGAAAGAAAGAAAGAAAGAAAGAAAGAAAGAAAGATTAGGTAGAAAGAAAGATTAGGTAGAAAGAAAGAAAGAAAGATTAGGTAGAAAGAAAGAAAGAAAGAAAGGTAGAAAGAAAGAAAGAAAGAAAGAAAGAAAGAAAGGTAGAAAGAAAGAAAGAAAGAAAGAAAGAAAGAAAGAAAGAAAGAAAGAAAGAAAGAAAGAAAGAAAGGTAGAAAGAAAGAAAGAAAGAAAGATTAGGTAGAAAGAAAGAAAGGTAGGTAGAAAGAAAGAAAGAAAGAAAGAAAGAAAGAAAGAAAGAAAGAAAGAAAGAAAGAAAGAAAGAAAGAAAGAAAGAAAGGTAGAAAGAAAGAAAGAAAGGTAGAAAGAAAGAAAGAAAGAAAGAAAGAAAGGTAGAAAGAAAGAAAGAAAGAAAGAAAGAAAGAAAGAAAGAAAGATTAGGTAGAAAGAAAGAAAGGTAGGTAGAAAGAAAGAAAGATAGGTAGAAAGAAAGAAAGAAAGAAAGAAAGAAAGAAAGAAAGAAAGAAAGAAAGAAAGAAAGGTAGAAAGAAAGAAAGAAAGGTAGAAAGAAAGAAAGAAAGAAAGAAAGAAAGGTAGAAAGAAAGAAAGAAAGAAAGAAAGAAAGAAAGAAAGAAAGGTAGAAAGAAAGAAAGAAAGAAAGATTAGGTAGAAAGAAAGGTAGAAAGAAAGGTAGAAAGAAAGAAAGAAAGAAAGAAAGAAAGAAAGAAAGAAAGGTAGAAAGAAAGAAAGAAAGAAAGATTAGGTAGAAAGAAAGAAGGAAAGAAAGAAAGATTAGGTAGAAAGAAAGAAAGAAAGATTAGGTAGAAAGAAAGAAAGATTAGGTAGAAAGAAAGAAAGAAAGAAAGAAAGAAAGAAAGAAAGAAAGAAAGAAAGAAAGAAAGAAAGAAAGAAAGATTAGGTAGAAAGAAAGAAAGATTAGGTAGAAAGAAAGAAAGATTAGGTAGAAAGAAAGAAAGAAAGAAAGAAAGATTAGGTAGAAAGAAAGAAGGAAAGAAAGAAAGATTAGGTAGAAAGAAAGAAAGAAAGATTAGGTAGAAAGAAAGAAAGATTAGGTAGAAAGAAAGAAAGAAAGAAAGAAAGAAAGAAAGAAAGAAAGAAAGATTAGGTAGAAAGAAAGAAAGATTAGGTAGAAAGAAAGAAAGATTAGGTAGAAAGAAAGAAAGAAAGAAAGAAAGAAAGAAAGAAAGAAAGAAAGAAAGGTAGAAAGAAAGAAAGAAAGAAAGAAAGAAAGAAAGAAAGAAAGGTAGAAAGAAAGAAAGAAAGAAAGAAAGAAAGAAAGGTAGAAAGAAAGAAAGAAAGAAAGGTAGAAAGAAAGAAAGAAAGATTAGGTAGAAAGAAAGAAAGAAAGATTAGGTAGAAAGAAAGAAAGAAAGAAAGAAAGAAAGAAAGAAAGGTAGAAAGAAAGAAAGAAAGATTAGGTAGAAAGAAAGGTAGAAAGAAAGGTAGAAAGAAAGAAAGAAAGAAAGAAAGAAAGGTAGAAAGAAAGAAAGAAAGAAAGATTAGGTAGAAAGAAAGAAGGAAAGAAAGAAAGAAAGATTAGGTAGAAAGAAAGAAAGAAAGATTAGGTAGAAAGAAAGAAAGAAAGAAAGAAAGAAAGAAAGATTAGGAAGAAAGAAAGAAAGAAAGAAAGAAAGAAAGATTAGGTAGAAAGAAAGAAAGAAAGGTAGAAAGGTAGAAAGATTAGGTAGAAAGAAAGAAAGAAAGGTAGAAAGATTAGGTAGAAAGAAAGAAAGAAAGAAAGAAAGAAAGATTAAGTAGAAAGAAAGAAAGAAAGAAAGAAAGAAAGAAAGAAAGAAAGAAAGAAAGATTAGGTAGAAAGAAAGAAAGAAAGAAAGAAAGAAAGATTAGGTAGAAAGAAAGAAAGAAAGGTAGAAAGATTAGGTAGAAAGAAAGGTAGAAAGATTAGGTAGAAAGAAAGAAAGAAAGGTAGAAAGATTAGGTAGAAAGAAAGAAAGAAAGATTAGGTAGAAAGAAAGAAAGAAAGAAAGAAAGAAAGAAAGAAAGAAAGAAAGATTAGGTAGAAAGAAAGAAAGGTAGAAAGAAAGAAAGAAAGATTAGGTAGAAAGAAAGAAAGAAAGAAAGAAAGAAAGAAAGATTAGGTAGAAAGAAAGAAAGAAAGAAAGAAAGAAAGAAAGAAAGATTAGGTAGAAAGAAAGAAAGAAAGAAAGAAAGAAAGAAAGATTAGGTAGAAAGAAAGAAAGAAAGAAAGAAAGAAAGAAAGAAAGATTAGGTAGAAAGAAAGAAAGAAAGAAAGAAAGAAAGAAAGATTAGGTAGAAAGAAAGAAAGAAAGAAAGAAAGATTAGGTAGAAAGAAAGAAAGGTAGAAAGAAAGAAAGAAAGATTAGGTAGAAAGAAAGAAAGAAAGAAAGAAAGAAAGAAAGATTAGGTAGAAAGAAAGAAAGAAAGGTAGAAAGATTAGGTAGAAAGAAAGAAAGAAAGGTAGAAAGATTAGGTAGAAAGAAAGAAAGGTAGAAAGATTAGGTAGAAAGAAAGAAAGAAAGAAAGAAAGATTAGGTAGAAAGAAAGAAAGAAAGGTAGAAAGATTAGGTAGAAAGAAAGAAAGAAAGAAAGATTAGGTAGAAAGAAAGAAAGAAAGGTAGAAAGATTAGGTAGAAAGAAAGAAAGAAAGATTAGGTAGAAAGAAAGAAAGAAAGAAAGAAAGAAAGATTAGGTAGAAAGAAAGAAAGAAAGAAAGAAAGAAAGAAAGATTAGGTAGAAAGAAAGAAAGAAAGGTAGAAAGAAAGAAAGAAAGAAAGATTAGGTAGAAAGAAAGAAAGATTAGGTAGAAAGAAAGAAAGAAAGAAAGAAAGATTAGGTAGAAAGAAAGAAAGAAAGAAGAAAGAAAGATTAGGTAGAAAGAAAGAAAGAAAGGTAGAAAGATTAGGTAGAAAGAAAGAAAGGTAGAAAGATTAGGTAGAAAGAAAGAAAGAAAGGTAGAAAGATTAGGTAGAAAGAAAGAAAGAAAGATTAGGTAGAAAGAAAGAAAGAAAGAAAGAAAGATTAGGTAGAAAGAAAGAAAGAAAAATTAGGTAGAAAGAAAGAAAGAAAAATTAGGTAGAAAGAAAGAAAGAAAGAAAGAAAGAAAGAAAGAAAGAAAGAAAGAAAGATTAGGTAGAAAGAAAGAAAGAAAGAAAGAAAGAAAGGTAGAAAGATTAGGTAGAAAGATTAGGTAGAAAGAAAGAAAGAAAGGTAGAAAGATTAGGTAGAAAGATTAGGTAGAAAGAAAGAAAGGTAGAAAGATTAGGTAGAAAGATAGAAAGAAAGATTAGGTAGAAAGAAAGAAAGAAAGAAAGAAAGAAAGATTAGGTAGAAAGAAAGAAAGAAAGAAAGAAAGAAAGAAAGAAAGATTGAAAGAAAGAAAGAAAGAAAGAAAGATTAGGTAGAAAGAAAGAAAGAAAGAAAGAAAAAGAAAGAAAGATTAGGTAGAAAGAAAGAAAGAAAGAAAGAAAGATTAGGTAGAAAGAAAGAAAGAAAGGTAGAAAGATTAGGTAGAAAGAAAGGTAGAAAGATTAGGTAGAAAGAAAGAAAGAAAGAAAGAAAGAAAGAAAGATTAGGTAGAAAGAAAGAAAGAAAGGTAGAAAGATTAGGTAGAAAGATTAGGTAGAAAGAAAGAAAGAAAGGTAGAAAGATTAGGTAGAAAGAAAGGTAGAAAGAAAGAAAGAAAGAAAGATTAGGTAGAAAGAAAGGTAGAAAGAAAGAAAGAAAGATTAGGTAGAAAGAAAGAAAGATTAGGTAGAAAGAAAGAAGGAAAGAAAGAAAGAAAGGTAGAAAGAAAGAAAGAAAGAAAGAAAGAAAGATTAGGTAGAAAGAAAGGTAGAAAGAAAGAAAGAAAGATTAGGTAGAAAGAAAGGTAGAAAGAAAGGTAGAAAGAAAGAAAGAAAGATTAGGTAGAAAGAAAGAAGGAAAGAAAGAAAGAAAGAAAGGTAGAAAGAAAGAAAGAAAGGTAGAAAGAAAGAAAGGTAGAAAGGTAGAAAGAAAGAAAGAAAGATTAGGTAGAAAGAAAGAAGGAAAGAAAGAAAGAAAGAAAGGTAGAAAGAAAGAAAGAAAGAAAGAAAGAAAGGTAGAAAGAAAGAAAGAAAGAAAGATTAGGTAGAAAGAAAGAAGGAAAGAAAGAAAGAAAGATTAGGTAGAAAGAAAGAAAGAAAGATTAGGTAGAAAGAAAGAAAGAAAGATTAGGTAGAAAGAAAGAAAGAAAGAAAGAAAGAAAGAAAGAAAGAAAGAAAGAAAGAAAGGTAGAAAGAAAGAAAGGTAGAAAGAAAGAAAGAAAGAAAGAAAGAAAGAAAGGTAGAAAGAAAGAAAGAAAGAAAGAAAGAAAGAAAGGTAGAAAGAAAGAAAGAAAGAAAGATTAGGTAGAAAGAAAGAAGGAAAGAAAGAAAGAAAGATTAGGTAGAAAGAAAGAAAGAAAGATTAGGTAGAAAGAAAGAAAGAAAGATTAGGTAGAAAGAAAGAAAGAAAGAAAGAAAGAAAGAAAGGTAGAAAGAAAGAAAGGTAGAAAGAAAGAAAGGTAGAAAGAAAGAAAGGTAGAAAGAAAGAAAGAAAGGTAGAAAGAAAGGTAGAAAGAAAGGTAGAAAGAAAGAAAGAAAGATTAGGTAGAAAGAAAGAAAGAAAGATTAGGTAGAAAGAAAGAAAGAAAGATTAGGTAGAAAGATTAGGTAGAAAGAAAGAAAGAAAGAAAAGAAAGATTAGGTAGAAAGAAAGAAAGAAAGATTAGGTAGAAAGAAAGAAAGATTAGGTAGAAAGAAAGGTAGAAAGGAAGGTAGAAAGAAAGAAAGAAAGAAAGGTAGAAAGAAAGGTAGAAAGAAAGGTAGAAAGAAAGAAGGAAAGAAAGGTAGAAAGAAAGAAGGAAAGAAAGAAGGAAAGAAAGAAAGAAAGAAAGATTAGGTAGAAAGAAAGAAGGAAAGAAAGAAGGAAAGAAAGAAAGATTAGGTAGAAAGAAAGGTAGAAAGAAAGGTAGAAAGAAAGGTAGAAAGAAAGAAGGAAAGAAAGAAGGAAAGAAGGAAAGAAAGAAAGATTAGGTAGAAAGAAAGGTAGAAAGAAAGAAGGAAAGAAAGAAAGAAAGAAGGAAAGAAAGAAAGATTAGGTAGAAAGAAAGAAAGAAAGAAAGAAAGAAAGAAAGGTAGAAAGAAAGGTAGAAAGAAAGAAGGAAAGAAAGAAAGAAAGAAAGATTAGAAAGAAAGATTAGGTAGAAAGAAAGAAGGAAAGAAAGAAAGAAAGAAAGATTAGGTAGAAAGAAAGAAAGAAAGATTAGGTAGAAAGAAAGAAAGATTAGGTAGAAAGAAAGAAAGGTAGAAATAAAGAAAGAAAGGTAGAAAGAAAGAAAGGTAGAAAGAAAGAAAGAAAGGAAGAAAGGAAGAAAGAAAGAAAGAAAGAAAGGTAGAAAGAAAGAAAGGTAGAAAGAAAGAAAGATTAGGTAGAAAGAAAGAAAGAAAGGTAGAAAGAAAGGTAGAAAGAAAGAAAGGAAGAAAGAAAGAAAGAAAGATTAGGTAGAAAGAAAGGTAGAAAGAAAGAAAGAAAGAAAGAAAGATTAGGTAGAAAGAAAGGTAGAAAGAAAGAAAGAAAGATTAGGTAGAAAGAAAGAAGGAAAGAAAGAAAGAAAGAAAGAAAGGTAGAAAGAAAGAAAGAAAGGTAGAAAGAAAGAAAGAAAGATTAGGTAGAAAGAAAGAAGGAAAGAAAGAAAGAAAGAAAGAAAGATTAGGTAGAAAGAAAGGTAGAAAGAAAGAAAGATTAGGTAGAAAGAAAGAAAGAAAGATTAGGTAGAAAGAAAGAAAGATTAGGTAGAAAGAAAGAAAGATTAGGTAGAAAGAAAGGTAGAAAGAAAGGTAGAAAGAAAGGTAGAAAGAAAGAAGGAAAGAAAGAAGGAAAGAAGGAAAGAAAGAAAGATTAGGTAGAAAGAAAGGTAGAAAGAAAGAAGGAAAGAAAGAAAGAAAGAAGGAAAGAAAGAAAGATTAGGTAGAAAGAAAGAAAGAAAGAAAGAAAGAAAGAAAGGTAGAAAGAAAGGTAGAAAGAAAGAAGGAAAGAAAGAAAGAAAGAAAGATTAGAAAGAAAGATTAGGTAGAAAGAAAGAAGGAAAGAAAGAAAGAAAGAAAGATTAGGTAGAAAGAAAGAAAGAAAGATTAGGTAGAAAGAAAGAAAGATTAGGTAGAAAGAAAGAAAGGTAGAAATAAAGAAGAAAGGTAGAAAGAAAGAAAGGTAGAAAGAAAGAAAGAAAGGAAGAAAGGAAGAAAGAAAGAAAGAAAGAAAGGTAGAAAGAAAGAAAGGTAGAAAGAAAGAAAGATTAGGTAGAAAGAAAGAAAGAAAGGTAGAAAGAAAGGTAGAAAGAAAGAAAGGAAGAAAGAAAGAAAGAAAGATTAGGTAGAAAGAAAGGTAGAAAGAAAGAAAGAAAGAAAGAAAGATTAGGTAGAAAGAAAGGTAGAAAGAAAGAAAGAAAGATTAGGTAGAAAGAAAGAAGGAAAGAAAGAAAGAAAGAAAGAAAGGTAGAAAGAAAGAAAGAAAGGTAGAAAGAAAGAAAGAAAGATTAGGTAGAAAGAAAGAAGGAAAGAAAGAAAGAAAGAAAGAAAGATTAGGTAGAAAGAAAGGTAGAAAGAAAGAAAGATTAGGTAGAAAGAAAGAAAGAAAGATTAGGTAGAAAGAAAGAAAGATTAGGTAGAAAGAAAGAAAGATTAGGTAGAAAGAAAGAAGGAAAGAAAGAAAGAAAGATTAGGTAGAAAGAAAGAAAGAAAGATTAGGTAGAAAGAAAGAAAGATTAGGTAGAAAGAAAGAAGGAAAGAAAGAAAGAAAGAAAGAAAGAAAGAAAGATTAGGTAGAAAGAAAGGTAGAAAGAAAGAAAGAAAGATTAGGTAGAAAGAAAGGTAGAAAGAAAGGTAGAAAGAAAGAAAGAAAGATTAGGTAGAAAGAAAGAAGGAAAGAAAGAAAGAAAGAAAGGTAGAAAGAAAGAAAGAAAGAAAGAAAGAAAGAAAGAAAGAAAGAAAGAAAGGTAGAAAGAAAGAAAGAAAGAAAGATTAGGTAGAAAGAAAGAAGGAAAGAAAGAAAGAAAGAAAGAAAGAAAGAAAGGTAGAAAGAAAGAAAGAAAGAAAGATTAGGTAGAAAGAAAGAAAGAAAGATTAGGTAGAAAGAAAGAAAGAAAGATTAGGTAGAAAGAAAGAAAGAAAGATTAGGTAGAAAGAAAGAAAGAAAGAAAGAAAGAAAGATTAGGTAGAAAGAAGGAAAGAAAGAAAGAAAGAAAGGTAGAAAGAAAGAAAGAAAGAAAGGTAGAAAGAAAGAAAGGTAGAAAGGTAGAAAGAAAGAAAGAAAGATTAGGTAGAAAGAAAGAAGGAAAGAAAGAAAGAAAGAAAGAAAGGTAGAAAGAAAGAAAGAAAGAAAGAAAGAAAGAAAGAAAGAAAGAAAGGTAGAAAGAAAGAAAGAAAGAAAGATTAGGTAGAAAGAAAGAAGGAAAGAAAGAAAGAAAGATTAGGTAGAAAGAAA
This sequence comes from Leuciscus leuciscus, assembly GCF_965113295.1. Taxonomy (NCBI): domain Eukaryota; kingdom Metazoa; phylum Chordata; class Actinopteri; order Cypriniformes; family Leuciscidae; genus Leuciscus; species Leuciscus leuciscus. The sequence continues at coordinate 693,309 of NC_138739.1, read as the reverse complement.
GAAAGAAAGATTAGGTAGAAAGAAAGAAAGAAAGATTAGGTAGAAAGAAAGAAAGAAAGAAAGAAAGAAAGAAAGAAAGAAAGAAAGAAAGAAAGAAAGAAAGAAAGAAAGAAAGAAAGGTAGAAAGAAAGAAAGGTAGAAAGAAAGATTAGGTAGAAAGAAAGAAGGAAAGAAAGAAAGAAAGGTAGAAAGAAAGGTAGAAAGAAAGGTAGAAAGAAAGAAAGATTAGGTAGAAAGAAAGAAAGAAAGAAAGAAAGAAAGAAAGAAAGAAAGAAAGAAAGAAAGAAAGAAAGATTAGGTAGAAAGAAAGAAGGAAAGAAAGAAAGAAAGATTAGGTAGAAAGAAAGATTAGGTAGAAAGAAAGGTAGAAAGATTAGGTAGAAAGAAAGATTAGGTAGAAAGAAAGGTAGAAAGATTAGGTAGAAAGAAAGAAAGAAAGAAAGAAAGAAAGAAAGAAAGAAAGATTAGGTAGAAAGAAAGATTAGGTAGAAAGATTAGGTAGAAAGAAAGAAAGAAAGAAAGAAAGAAAGAAAGAAAGAAAGAAAGATTAGAAAGAAAGATTAGGTAGAAAGAAAGAAAGATTAGGTAGAAAGAAAGAAAGAAAGATTAGGTAGAAAGAAAGAAAGAAAGATTAGGTAGAAAGATTAGGTAGAAAGAAAGAAAGAAAGAAAGAAAGAAAGAAAGAAAGAAAGAAAGAAAGATTAGAAAGAAAGATTAGGTAGAAAGAAAGGTAGAAAGAAAGAAAGAAAGAAAGAAAGATTAGAAAGAAAGATTAGGTAGAAAGAAAGATTAGGTAGAAAGAAAGATTAGGTAGAAAGAAAGAAAGATTAGGTAGAAAGAAAGAAAGGTAGAAAGAAAGAAAGAAAGATTAGGTAGAAAGAAAGGTAGAAAGAAAGGTAGAAAGAAAGGTAGAAAGAAAGGTAGAAAGAAAGGTAGAAAGAAAGGTAGAAAGAAAGGTAGAAAGAAAGAAAGATTAGGTAGAAAGAAAGAAGGAAAGAAAGAAAGAAAGAAGGAAAGAAAGAAGGAAAGAAAGAAAGAAAGAAGGAAAGAAAGAAGGAAAGAAAGAAAGAAAGATTAGGTAGAAAGAAAGAAAGAAAGATTAGGTAGAAAGAAAGAAAGAAAGATTAGGTAGAAAGAAAGAAAGATTAGGTAGAAAGAAAGAAAGAAAGATTAGGTAGAAAGAAAGAAAGATTAGGTAGAAAGAAAGAAAGAAAGAAAGATTAGGTAGAAAGAAAGAAAGAAAGAAAGAAAGATTAGGTAGAAAGAAAGAAAGATTAGGTAGAAAGAAAGAAAGAAAGAAAGAAAGAAAGATTAGGTAGAAAGAAAGAAGGAAAGAAAGAAAGAAAGAAAGAAAGAAAGAAAGATTAGGTAGAAAGAAAGAAAGAAAGAAAGAAAGATTAGGTAGAAAGAAAGAAGGAAAGAAAGAAAGAAAGAAAGGTAGAAAGAAAGAAAGAAAGGTAGAAAGAAAGAAAGAAAGAAAGAAAGGTAGAAAGAAAGAAAGAAAGAAAGGTAGAAAGAAAGAAAGAAAGAAAGAAAGAAAGAAAGAAAGAAAGAAAGATTAGGTAGAAAGAAAGAAAGAAAGAAAGAAAGAAAGAAAGAAAGAAAGAAAGAAAGAAAGAAAGAAAGATTAGGTAGAAAGAAAGAAAGAAAGAAAGAAAGAAAGAAAGATTAGGTAGAAAGAAAGAAAGAAAGAAAGAAAGAAAGAAAGAAAGATTAGGTAGAAAGAAAGAAAGAAAGAAAGAAAGAAAGAAAGAAAGAAAGAAAGAAAGAAAGAAAGAAAGAAAGAAAGAAAGAAAGAAAGAAAGAAAGATTAGGTAGAAAGAAAGAAAGAAAGAAAGATTAGGTAGAAAGAAAGAAAGAAAGATTAGGTAGAAAGAAAGAAAGATAGAAAGAAAGATTAGGTAGAAAGAAAGAAAGATTAGGTAGAAAGAAAGAACGAAAGATTATTAAGAAAGAAAAAAAGGCCTGGCTGAGCGTGGCCTTCCTGCCCAGAGCCGCCGGTGACCTTACAGCACCTTAGCCAGGAGCTAAGGACGACTTGAACATTGATGGCTAATGATCCGACCAAGAGACTACGGGGGCCCACAACCTCATCGTCCAGGCTCGGCTAAGCGCTAAAGCTCCAGACTGAAGAGGCTCGGAGGAACCAGGCAGACGCTCAAAGTCGTCTGGAGGCCCAGGACCAGCGCAGAATGAGCCGACATATTCCTCGAAAGTGTTTTCTGTGTAACCCTTCGCCTCTCAGCCAGCTCCTAACCCTAACCCAGCCAGATACGGGGAGTTCGGGCCAAATACTCTTTTACTCTAGAGTTAATTAAAAAGACTCTAGTTAGTCAGAGTAAAAGAGTATTTGGCCCGAACTCCCCGTATCTGGCTGGGTTAGGGTTAGGAGCTGGCTGAGAGGCGAAGGGTTACACAGAAAACACTTTCGAGGAATATGTCGGCTCATTCTGCGCTGGTCCTGGGCCTCCAGACGACTTTGAGCGTCTGCCTGGTTCCTCCGAGCCTCTTCAGTCTGGAGCTTTAGCGCTTAGCCGAGCCTGGACGATGAGGTTGTGGGCCCCCGTAGTCTCTTGGTCGGATCATTAGCCATCAATGTTCAAGTCGTCCTTAGCTCCTGGCTAAGGTGCTGTAAGGTCACCGGCGGCTCTGGGCAGGAAGGCCACGCTCAGCCAGGCCTTTTTTTCTTTCTTAATAATCTTTCGTTCTTTCTTTCTACCTAATCTTTCTTTCTTTCTACCTAATCTTTCTTTCTATCTTTCTTTCTTTCTACCTAATCTTTCTTTCTTTCTTTCTTTCTTTCTTTCTTTCTTTCTTTCTTTCTTTCTTTCTTTCTTTCTACCTAATCTTTCTTTCTTTCTTTCTTTCTTTCTACCTAATCTTTCTTTCTTTCTTTCTTTCTTTCTTTCTTTCTTTCTTTCTTTCTTTCTTTCTTTCTTTCTTTCTTTCTACCTAATCTTTCTTTCTTTCTACCTAATCTTTCTACCTAATCTTTCTTTCTTTCTTTCTACCTAATCTTTCTTTCTTCCTTTCTTTTTATATGCAGTAATATAAAACACGGACACACAAGTCTGTTAACTTAAGCAATACTTTTAAGGTAGTCTAATATTTTTCTGACTAACAAATTACTGACACAGTAAAGGGTAGATTTAAATAAAGCAAAACGAAATTTAAATAAAGAAAAACTAAATTTAAATAAAGAAAAACTAAATTTAAATAAATAAAAACTAAATTTAAATAAATAAAAACTAAATTTAAATAAAGAAAAAACTAAATTTAAATAAAGAAAAAACTAAATTTAAATAAATAAAAACTAAATTTAAATAAAGGAAAACGAAATTTAAATAAATAAAAAACGAAATTTAAATAAATAAAAAAACGAAATTTAAATAAATAAATAAACGAAATTTAGGCTAAATAAAGAAAAAACGAAATTTAAATAAAGAAAAAACGAAATTTAAATAAAGAAAAAAACGAAATTTAGGCTAAATAAATAAAAAACGAGATTTAAATAAATAAAAAACGAAATTTAAATAAAGAAAAACGAAATTTAAATAAATAAAAAAACGAAATTTAGGCTAAATAAAGAAAAAACGAAATTTAAATAAAGAAAAAACTAAATTTAAATAGAGAAAAACGAAATTTAAATAAAGAAAAAAACGAAATTTAGGCTAAATAAAGAAAAAACGAAATTTAAATAAAGAAAAAACGAAATTTAAATAGAGAAAAACGAAATTTAAATAAATAAAAAAAACGAAATTTAGGCTAAATAAAGAAAAAACGAGATTTAAATAAAGAAAAAACGAAATTTAAATAAAGAAAAACGAAATTTAAATAAAGAAAAACGAAATTAAGTTAAATTAAAAATGAGATTAATTTAGATTGATAATAACGGGTAAAAAGGCTAATACATTTTTTTTCTATTATTCTATTTTCCACAATGTCGAAGCAACCCAGCTTACCCCAAAACATAAGCTCTGGCATATACTTCGGTCCATACAAACTCCGCGGCGCTCTAGCCAGATATGGACCACTCCCGTTGCAGGAACACTTATTTATAGCATGCACGCGTTTTCTGCGTGGCTCCAGCCACGCCTGAGACACGCAGGCAGTGTGCAAACTCCAAAATGTTAAGCTGAGACGCTCATGCCACGCAGCCAGTGTGTTGCCGGCTATACAAAATGTATAAAGTGGTTCAGTATAACCTACGTCAAATTTCAAGCAATCCACCCCCCGAAATGCGCTAATTTTAAAATTAAACTAAAATGCTCATGGCTGCACGGGCATTTATAACGGTGCGCGTCCACGGCGAGGAACGAGCAGAACAGAGTGAACGTTTTTCAGTTAATTCCTACTTCCATAGGAATTCTACTTCCATAGGAATTCATTTGAAACGCTCGCTCAACCACTATCAATGTCAGTGCAGACGAACATATTTTACTTTCGTTTTTAAGTTGGCGATTCAAAAGCCCCCAGCGGTGTCACACGTCGATTAACCGGTGGTAAATATTCTCACCGTGACATACCTAGTATATTTTTATGTAGATCCAATAGGCCTACCTGATTTTGAACACAAGAGGGTTTTATGGGACTAAATAGTACAATTACTATTTTTAAACTTATACATAACTATTAAATTATTTAAAAAGAATAAAATGGATAAAATGGGTTTAGTTGTGATATTTGCATACTTTTATATAGAATTAAATGGTGTTTAATTACATTTTAGAAGATGTGGCTTTTATTGTTTCCTTTTTGTACATTACTTTAGTCCCTCACTATAGCAAAACCGTTTGAGATTTTAAAAATCCGTTCACAATTTAGCATCTTTAATGTATTTTCATCATTTTGAATAAAATAAACCAGTTAGAAAGAGTAGCTAAAAAGAGTCTGAAATATCCAAAAAATCCACATTCAAACCAAAATATCTGACTTCCTTTTTCTCAGAGCTAATGACAGTAAATTAGAAAGTTGTCCGGCTCGGTGAGACCAATATAAATACTGATTTTTGTAACTGTTGGTAAAACTAACCCGCCCACTTTTGTCAAAAGCATGTTGAAAGTGACACACTTCCTGCTGCCAGTTGGTGGCGCTATAACTTTGACTCACAATAGTTACATCCATCTGATCGGCCTCTTACCACGAACTTTCATCAAGATCAGTTAAAGTATGCAGAAGTTATAACACACTTCCTGTGTCCCATTATTGGCCACGGCCAAACCGTTCGAGATATCAAAAATCTGATATCCTTTTGAAAACTTTGATGTCCTTTTGGCAGTGTTTGCTTTTTTGTTTAACCAAATAGCACTAAATAGCCTGTTTTTAACTTTTTCATTCTTCTTGAATTGCAAAAACAGAATAAAATGGGTTTAGTTGTGATATTTGTATACTTTTATATAGGAATAAATGGGTTAGTAAAAATTTTTTAAAAAGATTTTTAGTGTTTCCTTTTTGGACATTACTTTAATCCCTCGCCATAGCAAAACCGTTTGAGATATTTATTATCCATTCACAATTTAGCATATTTAATGTATTTTCATCATGTTGAAAAAGTTCGGTGGGAATAAAAATAAAATAAATAGAGGAGTGGCTAAAAATTCAGAGGCTGATATAGCAAAAAAATCCACATTCAGACCAAAATATCTGACTTCCTGATGGCTGGAGCTAATGAATGTAAATTAGAAAGTTGTCCGGCTTGATGAAAACAATATACATACTTTTTTTTTTTTACTGTAGTTAACTGTTCGGACGTAAAACACTGTTCGGACGCTCTTGCTTACTGCTCCGCGCTTTGCTCTATCGCTTTTACATTTTATCTCCTAAGTTTTATATTTTATTTCCTTTTATCATCTAATTTTAACTTCAGCAAACAGCACAGTGCTCAGACAACAAAGTTTGGATTACTACAAAAACGCAGAATTCTTTTACCAGCTTACATTCCGGGAAAGGAAAACACAACTGCCTACATTCATAAGAGAGAAAATGCCTCTTCAGGTTCAAGAATCCACTTGCTGCACCAACTGCCACAGACTTTTACAAAGGATTGCAGTTCTTGAAACAAAGTTACTTACGGGACCACCAAACCAGACGGAGCACACAACAGAGTTTCGTCATGAACACCCTCAGCATACCGGTGAGTCCCATGAAACTAGTGCTCCTCGACAGGTAGAGAAACAAGCCGATCGACTTACAAATCGATGGCACAAACAGGGAGCGAGACCCAAAGGCACTCGATACATCAGATTGTCACGAGCAACACATATTGCCGCAGTAGCATCCTCTACCCCAGATACAGCTCTGACAAGGATTGCAAACACTGGCCTCCTACCACCGCCTGAGAACAGATTTGAAGTACTAAGGAATGTAATTGAGGAATCCCCAAACGTGATGAATGTGATCGAACACAGGCTGAATAGGCCAGTAGCTAACACTGATGCTAACTGGCGCTCAAGGTCGAGCAGACAGCGGCACTCAGCTCAGAGCGCAGCCGAGCCCAGGACTCTGATAGTGGGGGACTCCATAATCAGAAACATTAGCGGCAGGGATACAACTACGTGCTGCCTTCCACAAGCAACAACTTCTGATGTAAACAGGGAACTTCAGAACATTCTGATGAAACATAAGACTGCTAATCGACTCATCATTCATGTGGGGAAGAATGATATTCATAAAGAGCAGTCTGAACTCCTTAAGAAGGATTTCCATGAACTTTTTGAAACACTTAAAAGACTGAAAGTTCAAACATTCATCAGTGGACCTCTCCCAGCAAGAGGAACAAACAGGTTTTCACGGCTGCTTGGGATTAATACATGGCTGCAAAAAACCTGCAATATAAAAGCAATGAACTTCATTGACAATTTCAATCTTTTCTGGAGTCAGAGACAACTGTTTCATCGGGATGGCCATCACCCAAACAAACTTGGTTCAAGAGTGTTAAAGGACAATATCCACTTCTCCCTCAATCATCCTTCTGCAGTGTGTGCCAATCCACTCAATCTGAACGGCACACACACACCTGGACACAGTATGAATGACCACGGGACTTCACTTCAGCAGCAAAATGGACATGATAACACCACTCCGCCACAACAACCTCTGCTCACGGACACCATCTCAGCTGAGCCCTGCCCACAGAGCTCACCACAGACAGAACTGCTCCAAGATTCAGCAACCAAAGGACGACTTCCTGGAAAACAGCCAGGGAAGCCAGGACAGCATATCACATCCTCCTATAACACCAGAGCAACAGCCCCTCTCACCAGACACGCTCTCCCTCTCTCCAGCATCGCCACTACTGTGCTTCTCACAGAAAATGGAAGAACTGGTGTATGCTGGAACCAGACTATCCCACTCTTTTGCTGCAATCCCCCAGATACCAACCAAAAAACGACAGGCACCACTACCACCAAAGCCTGCGGGCCCAGCTCGCCCTCCCCCTCCTGTGAGAGCTCTTCGGCCTCTGCCACAACGCCAGGGCCCACACCCTCCTCCTTCTGCTCGAGGTGAACCAAAAACAACTGATACCAGCTGTCAGTGATATGTGTCGGGTGCCCGCTCTGATAACAGTAACTTTCTCAAATGTTTACAAAACAAGCCAGTGTGCCTGTATCTTTCTCTATTGCTGTTCTATTACAAGATAGAAAGTCTAAGGCCTTCAATAGCCGTGCAGCAAACCTAAATAATCTGGTGCCTATTACACGTCAAAGTAAGATTGATGTGGGGATAAAAAGTAAGACTGTTGAGTTAGCACTTTTAAACATTCCTTCACTTAAAAATAAATCACTTCTAGTCCACGATTTAATAACCACAAACAACCTGGATTTTATGCTTCTAAATGAAACCTGGCTAGAAGACAGCTGCAGTGCAACAGTCCTCAATGAAACAGCCCCCCCTAACTTTACTTTTATGAGTGTCTGCAGAGCTGTTAAGAGAGGTGGGGGTCTAGCTGCTCTTTTTAAAGATATCTATCAATGTAAGCAAATATCATTTGGGAATTACCCTTCTTTCGAATATCTGGGTATTGTGTTGAAAGGTGCTCCACGCATTTTACTTATTATTTACAGGCCTCCAAAATACTCTCCAGATTTTACAGAACTGTTATCAGCAATTACCTCAGAGTTTGACTGTTTTGCCATTGCTGGAGATTTTAACATTCACATAGATAATACAGAAAACATTATGGCAAAATAAATCAAAACTGTTTTAAAAACTTTTGATCTGACTCAGCATGTACATGGACCCACACACAATCATGGACACACTCTAGATTTACTCATCAGTAAGGGTCTAAACATCTCATCGATTGTTATTAAGGATGTAGCACTGTCTGATCATTTCTGTATTTTCTTTGATATATCGATCTCTCCTGCCACTGAAGCTAGATCTGTGTCTGTCAAGAAGAGATGCTTAAATGAGAACACCAGTGTACTATTTATGAAGGCTATATACTTAACACCAAGCATATCTGCAGACTCTGTTGATTTTCTCCTTGATTCTTTTAACTCAAAAGTTAAAGGTATAATTGATGATATTGCTCCTGTTAAAGTCAGGAAGAAGAGTGGCAGACAAAAAGCACCTTGGAGAAACTCAACAGCAGTGCAAAATATGAAAAGACAATGCAGAAAAGCAGAGCGCATGTGGCGGAAGACAAAACTTGTAGTCCATTATAACATCTACAAAGACAGCCTTCATGCTTTCAATATGGAACTAGGCAAAGCTAGACAGACTTTCTTCTCAAATATTATAAACAGTAATTTAAACAACACACGCACTCTTTTTGCTACTGTAGAGAGACTGACAAACCCTCCAAGCCAGATTCCCAGTGAAATGCTCTCAGAGAACAAGTGTAGTGAGTTTGCTTCTTTCTTCTCTGAGAAAATCAATAACATCAGAAAGGTGATCAGCACATCCTTGAGTTGCCCTGGGGTCAGACAGATCAGACCACCTGAGAAAGTAGTTACTATGTCTGATTTCAAAGAAATTGATGGCAAAATTTTGGAAGAAACCTCAGTGCTGCATTTGACACTGTCGATCATAACATACTTCTTGACAGGCTGGAAAACTGGGTGGGGCTTTCTGGGATAGTCCTAAAATGGTTCAGGTCATACTTAGATGGAAGAGGTTATTATGTGAGGATAGGAGACCATAAGTCTGAGTGGACATCCATGACATGCGGAGTCCCTCAAGGCTCAATTCTTGCGCCACTCCTGTTCAACCTGTATATGCTCCCAATGAGCCAAATAATGAGAAAGAACCAAATTGCTTACCACAGCTATGCAGACGACACACAGCTCTACTTAGCCCTATCGCCTAACGATTACAGCCCCATTGACTCCCTGTGCCAATGCATCGATGAAGTCAACAGCTGGATGTGTCAAAACTATCTTCAGTTAAACAAAGACAAAACTGAAGTTATTGCGTTTGGAAACCCTAACCCACATTTGATGAGTTCATGAGTTCACACTTACAAATAATTAGAATCAAAGACTAGAGTTAATTAAAAAGACTCTAGTTAGTCAGTCTTTGATTCTAATTATTTGTAAGTGTGAACTCATGAACTCATCAAATGTGGGCATTTGTGGGCCTCTGTCTGGGCCGTGTGGATTGGGCCGTGTGGATTGGCCTTTGTTGAAGGAACCATTATATTTTTTTTCTATGACCATCATTTGGTGCTTCAAAGCACAAATTATTGAAAAAAAAAAGAAAAGAAACAAATGTAGTTTTGTAAAAAAATTTTTTTATTTTTTGTTAGTCCTGCTCCTCCATCTGAAAATTAAATTGAAACAAACACAAGTGAATAATTTGCACAGCAGAAGTGATAATTTGAATCATATCACAGGATGAACTGAAACACACACTGTTTCTGAGCATACAAGAATGCTGAATGAAAGAGCTCATAGAAAAGCTTGATGAAATTAATATTCTTAATGATAATAATAACCTTAACGTCGTGCCCAGGGTCCGGGTCCGGGTCCAGAGGCCTCTTTGGCAGGTCCAGAAGCTTCGTTTCCGTTTCCGGTTCCGGGTCCGGGTGCTGCCGGCTGCTGGGACTGCCGGCTGCGGGAGCTGGGGTCTGGGAGCTGTCGGCTGTGGACATCACAGATCATAATGGGGAAAGGAATCAAGCTTCAGTGTGAAAAGCTACTGACAGTCAAAGGGTTGTGTGTGTGTGTGTGTGTGTGTGTGTGTGTGTGTGTGTGTGTGTGTGTGTGTGTGTGTGTGTGTGTGTGTGTGTGTGTGTGTGTGTGTGTGTGTGTGTGTGTGTGTGTGTGTGAGAGAGTGAGAGAGAGAGTGTAGAACAGAACAATCACTCTGCGAAAAATTGCACATTTCAGACATCCCTTTTCTTAGTCAGTCCATTAAACACCACCCATGTTTTAGAAAGGTAGGAAGGAAACACCACCCAAGAACACCCCAAGCATAGCCTCTCTGACAGCCTGGTGGAAATGTCATCACATCACAAACTCCCCACTCTGGAATAACCCTGATTTCACAAGCAACAAAAAAACACTCAATTTCCATAAAAGGGCATCTCACATTTAAAGCACCTTTTTCAGCCTAACAACTTTGTTTCATTTTCTTACTTAGTCATTTACATTTTCTTAGAGTACGGTATCGGGAGCAATCAATTCTTGAATTATTTGCAACTCAAATCAGCTGTATTATCTGTATTATCCAAAATCAACAACACTCACCTTCCTACCGCATTAGCAGATTTAATTAACATATCCTCCCTGAAAAAAGTACTTTACAAAATATACAAAATAATTCAAATAAAACCAGAAACTTTACCAACAATCAAATGGAAAGAGGACCTCTCGATTGCTCCTCTATTACAAATCTGACACACTCATCCCGATTAATTATGTATTCATTTATTATTATACATTTATACAAGGTTTATACAAGGTTATAATATTGTGAGTATTTTCATTATTATAATAATTATTATAATTGTTCATGAATTGTTCTTCTGGGGGGCCTCAGAGGCACTGCAGGGGTCCCCCAAAGATTGCCTACATGACAAGTACATAGAAATATATGGATTAGTGAGTTACAAATCTTTGTTTGAATGAGTATTTATCTTAAAATAATTGTTTCATGATTTTAATGTAAATTTATGAAAAAGTTCATTCTTATCAATACTGTTCATTTGCATTTTTTGGGAGGTCTGCGGTGGAATTAGGTGAATTAAACACCACAAACTAGACCAAAATGTTTTAAGCATATTTGCCTTTATATGGTAAATGGGTAAATGGACTGCATTTATATAGCGCTTTCAACAGACCTATGGCCACCAAAGCGCTTTACATACGCCTCACATTCACCCATTCACTCACTCATTCATACACCGACGGTGGTGTCAGCCATGCAAGGCGCCATCCAGCTCGTCGGGAGCAGCTGGGGTTAGGTGTCTTGCTCATGGACACCTCGACACTTGGTCAGGTGGAACCGGGGATTGAACCACCAACCTTTCGGTTTGTAGACAACCCACATGAACCACTGCCGCCCCAATATATTGTTATATTGTTTGTAGAACAAACCGAAATTATTTGAGGGCTTAGAATAAGACAGTTATAGCAGCTTTGATCATCAATAAAATAAAAATAAATACAATGTACTGTTTGGCTCACAGATCCAGATAGATGTAAATCTATTCATCTATTCTATCCACAACTGAAAAGTGCACAATGAGCATGGTGTAGGTAGAAAGAAAGAGGGATAGTTCACCCAAAAATGAAAATTCTGTCATCATATACTCACCCTCAAGTTGTTTCAAACCTGTAAGAATTTCTTTCTTCTTCTGAACACAAAAGAAGATATTTTGAAAAATGTCTGTAACCAAACAGTTGATGGACCCCATTGCCTTCCATAGTAGGAAAAAAAAAATACTATATCAGTCAATGGGGTCCATCAACTTGAGAAGTTGGAAGTTGGTTACAGACATTTTTCAAAATATCTTCTTTTGTGTTCAGAAGAAGAAAGAAAGACAGGTTTGAAACAACTTGAGGGTGACAGAATTTTCATTTTTGGGTGAACTATCCCTTTAAATGTTACAACTAACTGGTGCTGAACATTGCCGGAACAACAGCAGAAAATCAAACTTTAGCAGCATCCTTACTCATTTTGAAACAGCCTTCTCTTGACTTTAATTAATTATCTCATTGTAAACATAATATTACTCATTTTGAAACAGCCTTCTCTTGACTTTAATTATCTCATTGTAAACATAATACTTGACATCCTTCCAGGTGCGGTTCTTCAGTGCTGGGGACTCATGTGTGATGCAACATGCAGGCTTCTTTCCCAGGCACTCGTCTCACAGCTATGAATTTGCCCATCCTTCTCTCCACTGCACTCTTTTCCTCCTCACTCCACGGTCTCTTGGTCTTTTTTTGAGCATCTGAAAAAGGAGTGTTTAATTAAACGTCATATTTGCACAAATTTCTTACATTTAAGTCTCTCAATGTCAAATATTGTACTAAACCTATTTGTATACACCCCTGTAGAAACATTATGATGTCCAGGGTCTAAATTATTTGTAACTGAAATCAGGCTAACTTTGATAACAGTATCAAAGAAATCTGTCATGAGGTATTCTTTCAGTGAACATGTTCCATATATAAAATACTAAGGCTAATATGAATAGGTATTTTTAGTAGTGGTGGGCATAGATTCATTTTTTTTATCTAGATTAATCTCGCTGTAATCTTGGAATTAATCTAGATTAATCTAGATTTAAATGGCTCATTTGAATTCTGCCGAAGGCATTCAGAATATGTGTGCTACCCAAATAATGACTAAAGGGCACGTGTTTCTTAAATACAAAGTGACATTTAAAAGAACTTGTGAAGAAATGCCAGAGATTTTATTTTATTTTATTAAAACTAACATAATGATGCTATAATGAAGCCTATAATAGACTCTTCTTATGAGCATATAAAACAAAACAGCTCCTTGGAAAAAATTAAATGTAGCCTAATATTATCCTAGTAGTTATAAACAAAGGTCTATTTTTAGTTCAGATTAACATTTGAGGGCAGCAATTGTATTCATAATGTCAAAATAAAACCAACGTAATGTTACTTGAAAGCATTATAGCCTACTATTCCTGCCAAACTTCCATGGTTGCAGTTAGTGTTACTACAGTAAATCCATGGTGCTGATCTGTGGACACTGGGCATTCATGGCACAATGTTTCTTCCTGAATGTTTGATCCGTTAATAACGGAGAAATGTGAATGTTTCTCACTAGATCTCGCAGCAATGTTATTACTTAAGTAGCGAATTCAAATGCTTTATTTACTGGATCTCTTGATCAAGATCGGCTCACGCTGCTTTGGTCCAAACTGATAAACAACGGTCCGTCAACCACACAATAACGAGTAGCTCAGTTTCGTTCCGCTTACATTACGTTTGCCATTTGATGTCGGACAATGTTGACAATGACCCGCCTAAATTTAAAATAACGAAATTTTGGTCGGCAGGAAAAATGGTCCAAAAATGAAGCATTTTTGAAGCTTTTATGTCGTGTGTTTCGTAGTTTGTGAGTCATATCTTTGTCACCTTTTTGTCGCTCTTTTGTGGCTTTTTCATCACTCTTTAGTTGTGATTTTTGTTGCTTTTTTATAGTGTTATTGTTGCTTTTACGGCGTGTTTTTAACTAGGGATGTCCCGATCCGATCACATGATAATAATGGATAAGTTGGCATTGCTTATCCATTATTATCATGATGGATAAGATAATAATGGATAAGCAATAATGGATAAGTTAATCCATTATGATTAACTCCATAATGGATAATGCATAATGCATAGTTGGCATTGCTTTTTTTCGTTTTCAAATACATTTAAGAGAAAAGACTTGTCAAGAAGCTTATTTTATTAATAATTTCATTTATATAACTTTTGTTTCATCTTTGATTTTATTGTTATGGCAACAAGTTTGTTTTTGGACATTTGCTAACCCTAACCCTAACCCTAACAGCAGCCCTAGTTTCAAGATCTTACCATCAGTGCCTCTGTTCATGGGTTTCTTTATGTGTGGTTTAATCTTGGACGGCTGGTCTAGCATGCTTTCCTCTCCATCTCCATCAGCTCCATTAAACTCTGAAGACAAAGACACACAATAAACTTCATTAAAATGTTGAGTTCCAATTGAAAAGCTCCAGACAAGGGCAGAATAAAAAAACAACAACATTTATAATAACATCTGAAAACTTCACAAAGAGCAGTGAGCAGGCTGAGTTTTCCTGATAACGTTGTCTAGTATTCCCAGTGTTCCCAGTATTTAAACGTTTAAAAAATGTCTGTGTCTCATGTGACCTTGTTATTTGTACACACTGTGACTATACAAATCACAACATGTAAATAGGAAAATGTTGGCGTTATTTTGTCACTTATTGGGATTAGTATGCTAGCTGTAGCCATTTACAGCCAGTCTTTGTGCTAAGCTAGGCTAGCGGTGGGTGCGTCAAACAGACTTAAAGCACTCACAGAGATGAAAAAGGTATGTATGGACTTATCTAACTCTGGGGGATACGGTGAATAAGCTAAAGTCCAAAAAAGTCGAAGTGTTCCTTTAAAAGCGCTTTTTAATTAAATTAATAATATTGTATAATATAATTAAAAATCTAACAACAATCAGTGTAATGACAATTTTATTCTTTGCATGAAAACACTTGAATTAGCCTAACTGAACACTGTCTGGGTGTATTAAAACTTCAGAATTATATTCGTATAGACCTGCAACAGTGACAAGGTAAAGCTAAGAGTGGTCCAGACCAACCTTACGAAAGGGTTAGGGTATGACTTACAGAAGGTATACTTAACTAAGAACATTTCGGGAAACACGTATTAACGATAAGGTACAGCTTAAAGGGTTAGTTCACCCAAAAAGGAAAATTCTGTCAGTAATTACTCACCCTCATGTTGTTCCAACCCTGTAAGACCTTCGTTCATCTTCAGAACACAGTTTAACCCTCTGGAGTCTGAGCGGTTTTCTGGGCCCTTGAGATGTTCTGACATGCCCTGACATTTGTGCTTTTTTCAGTTGCTTATAAGCATATTAATGGCAAAGGTGTAAATACAAACAGGGCTACCATAATATGTGAGCCACGTGTATGTACATGTTTTCATTTTTGAGAGAATAATGTTTATGCGTGGATATTGAAAAAACTAAAAACTAAAATTTCTGAAATAAGGCCACAAAACACATAGTAAATATGTGTCAATAAGACTTTTGACTAATGGATGTCCTCGCCTATAGTTTTTTATTCAAAATTATGTGAAAATAGTCTTGCTTTATCGTTCAAATAAAACCATACATTGATTTAAATTGATGTAAAACAGGTTTTGCTTGGAAAGCCAATATGCGAGGGGGCGTGAACGAGGAGTGGTTTACACCTGAATTACCACCCACTCTGCATAATGATGAGCCATTCACTCAGGTGTGACACTGACTGAGCCACAATGCAAGGACAAAAGATATATTTAGAAGAAGACTTATATTGACCATTTAAGATTTTGCTTACATCTAGCTTGTAAATATGTTTTGCTATTTTATTAAAAAGGTTACAATTACAACAATAATTACAATTTCAACAATATTTCAAGTGTACTCTTTCATGAAAAAAAAAGATTATAGGCCTACATTTTATCTATGTATTCATTAGTTTGAATATAGTCAACATTGGAACAGCTAACATCTTAGTTGATGACTTTATTTTTGACAAAAATAGATATAGAAATTGCTAAACAAAAGCTTATTTGACGTGGCAGTATATTCTACAGTAAAAACTGTACCCAAATCTAGTCAACAAGATGTTGTCTTTCATATTTCGCCTGACTGTAACGTTGTTTTCATGAAATATTAGGGCATATTGTTAATTTGCAGTTTAATACGTTGCTTATACAAATAGCCTACATTTTATTTCAACATATATCAGACGAATTTTCCTTTCCTCAGTATAGCAATACAGTTTGCTAAAACATCATCATTCATTCACACACGCAATTTAAATTTAACTTCTGGAAAGATGAAGTTGACGATAGGCTATTGACTCGCGATCTTTGCAGTAGGCTAGTGAACGCACCGGAGAAATGCACATTTATTAGGCTACATAGTTTTTTGTTTTGGATGGTTTTGTTTAGAACCAGCTTTCTGTAAATATATTTCACATTTTTTAGACATGTGAGGCGAGTAGGCTACGGTCTGGTTAAAGATGATTTCCAGTTCAAGCACCTTATGTTGTGATTGCTATAGCCTATATTTACTTTAAATCCAGGAAATTTGTTAATGAAAAAATTATTAAAATTAAGATACAATTGATGCAAAACGAAATTCGTTTTAAAGAAAGGATTTGTAGTTTCTGTTTTGAGGTCTCTGAAAGCCACTAAAAGACTTTCAAACTTTCACAGAGCGCTCGCGTCCATATGGAGAACTGTCACGTAATATTGTTTTTTCCTCATAAATGCGAACACGAAAAATAAGACAAAAGACTTTTAAGTAAAACTTACTCCGAAATTGTGTCCTCGGCGGAATTCGCTCTTCAAAATGCTGCCGTTCGTCGTCTGAGTTACAATCTTCCTCTGAGGAAACAACTTCCTCGCTGTCCAGAATCATCTGAAGGGCGTCTTTACTGGAGAAGCGTGCCATACTCAAAACGCGATGAACTATCAGTAAGTCTGATGAAGAAACTGTGTTTTTATGGCATTGATCGGGGGGCGTATGCGATGCATACTAGATCACCTAAACTATTTACCATTTGAATAGCGCCGGGGGCGGGGCGGCCTCAACTCATTATAGAGTTAATGAGGCAGAAGGAAAAACGGTACCTCTCCTTGCTTTCAAACGGATTACATGAGTTGAAAACATTTGTTTTTTATATAAATTACTTCATTTAAAAGAAGAGATTTCAAGCTTCATAAAGACATATCTCACGTGTCTGTGTGAGAAGTATTCGGCGAGTTATTGTATATTTTCGGACGCGTTTCAGAATGGACTACACTGACAGAGAGAAGGCAGAACTCGCTTCGTGTTTATTTTTCTTTATTTGGCGAAAAGCTCAACACTTTGTTTTTATTATGAGTATACACAAAAATAATACACATTTAACAGAATCGATTGATGTACGAAACTCCTATGAAAAATCAAAGTCAACAGAGTATTTATGAGTTTATTTTACACTGATAAAAAAAAAAGCGAGCTGGTATCGCCGGCGATACCGTAGACCTCAGGGGGTTAAGATATTTTTGATTAAATCTGAGAGCTGATCACTCCTCCATAGGCTTCTAAGACATTATAACTTGCTGGCCCAGAAAAGTTATTAAAGGAGTCATAACCTAGTATTACCTACTGCTGTCTTTCAGGCCCTTCTAAAAAAGAAAAGTGGAAAAAAAATAAACACAGAGCTCCTCAGACCCTTATTTCTGAAGGCATTATTGTCTCGCGAGATCTGATGCGATATTTTGGCTGTCGTGGACGGTCATTTTAATAATGCAAATGAGGGGCGCGTTGATTGGTGGCAGGAAGGAGGGGGGTTGACACCGCAGGTAACGCTTATCATTCCAAAATGACATCATGGCGCAAGTTGTGAATGAACCCGACCTGGCCGCGACCGGCTTCCCGGCCAGTGTATAAGCGTTAGGCAATATACAATAGCCAAATTCATGATGATCTCAGTCATTTGTTGTTTGTAAAGTAACGTTAGCAGCCATTCCCCATGTTTACCTCGAAGCTAATACTCCCGCTAGCATACAATAGCCGCATTAGCAGTTAGCTGCTGTTTGTTACACACAGTAGAGCAATAAAAACTCAGTCTTACCGTTTCAATTTCAGGCAAGTCTCTGATGGTGGGAATTGCACCTTTTTCCAAACAGAGCTTCGAGGCCAACTTCGCCTGATATTGCCCCAAATTTGTGTATGATTCCTGTGTGAAATGTTTAGCGCAGACTCCTAACGATAAGCCAGTTGAAAGGGTTGTTGGGACAGCGTCATTAAAAATGAATTTCATCCACTGGTCCCTGATAGAGAAAACACATTTACATGTTGTTTGTGGCAGTCAACCACAGGTGTGTACTCGTTTCTCCATCTTTCTCGACTGAACTGAATATGAGGGGGAGAGGGGCGGGCTTCCCGCGGCGTAGGTTTGCGGTGTCCATATATGGTATATCCTGCCCCGTCATGACGTCAAGACGGGGCTGAAATCAAAATCTCGTATTTGAGTGCGCGTGCACGCGCGCTGGTTTATTTACCCTGAGGTAAACAAACGCTTCACTTTTAAATATCGGCTTCCCGGCCAGTGTATCACATCAGTGTACCGGTATTAGGCAATCATAACATACATTGATTCTCGTGGAAAAGTGAAAATTGCAGGTTATGACTCCTTTAAAGAGATCGTTAATGTAGTCCAAGTGACTACAGTGGCTCAATCTTAAGTTTATAAAGCGACGAGAATACTTTTTGTGCGCAAAAAACAAACAAAAATAACGACTTTATTCCACTATTCATTTCCTTCTCTCTGGGCCTCGAGTGAGTTAGCCTACAGGTTTCCTCTCTTCTGCGAAACCTTGCAGACTTTGAATGGGATTTCGTTTGCACTTGTATGGACTTCAAAACAGAAACAGCCATTCACTGCCATTATAAAGCTTGGAAGAGCCAGGAGAACGTACACTGGTGTATGAATGAGAGTGTGAATGGGTGACTGGTTCCTTGATGTAAAGCGCTTTGAGTGCCTAAAGCAGGTTGAAAGGCACTTTATAAATGTGACCATTTACCATTTAATTAAGTGAAAGAAACTACATTTAGGCAAAAAAAGGGTAGATTGACAGCCAATAAGTAGTGCAGGTTTCATTTATTAATAAAAAATTAAACATTCATTAAAAAAAAAAAAAGATTCCTTGATTGAGACAAAGTAATTGATAGCAGCAGCTCTACTCATGTAAAATATATTATGAGGATTGTAAAATATATATAGTCATCATTTTTGTTTCTTTATAAAAGACCATTATCTCTTAAACTTACCAACTAACTTTTTTGTCTTTTGTGTGACCTGCAATTTCACTGTGCGTTTCAATCAATCATATATATTTTTCATTTGTGGCCCTATTTTCAACATAGAATCACAATATTTGTTATTGTGCACGAGAGGACAATATAAAATCCTAATGTATTGCAGTGAGTGATACTCACTGAAATTTAATTTAATTTAGTGAGAGAGAGAGAGAGAGAGAGAGAGAGAGATTGTGTGTGTGAGTGAGTGAGTGATTGTGAGTGATTGGGAGAGTGAGTGAGTGATAGGTGAGTGTGTCTAACCCTAACCCGTGTGAGTGAGTGAGTGAGTGAGTGAGTGATAGTGAGTGAGTGATAGTGAGTGAGTGAGTGATAGTGAGTGATAGTGAGTGAGTGATAGTGAGTGAGTGAGTGAGTGATAGTGAGTGTGATAGTGAGTGAGTGATAGTGAGTGAGAGAGAGAGAGAGAGAGAGAGAGAGAGAGAGAGAGAGAGAGAGAGAGAGAGAGAGAGAGAGAGAGAGAGAGAGAGAGAGAGAGAGAGAGAGAGAGAGAGAGAGAGAGAGAGAGAGAGAGAGAGAGAGAGAGAGAGAGAGAAAACCATACCTGAGAGTACTCTTCGAGGAGGACAGCCACCGCTGCTCGGATAGCCTCCTCTCTGGCCTTCTTTTGAGAGGAGCCGCTCATGGGGGGGAAGGAGCGGATCCCCAATTTTACCTGGTATTGGAACCTGAGAGACAGAGAGACCGAGAGAAGAGAGACTGACACATTGACACATGATCTTCATGACAGTGAGGACACAATGAGATGAGATGTGAGAGAGAGAGAGAGGTTTAACAAGACTTTATTATTTACATAATAAAAACATTATTCACAACATCATCAGCACAAAAAGTGCCCTAACCCTAACCCTCTCGTTAATCAAAAATAAAATAAATTAAAAATTCAGAACCAACTGGCCCTCATCAATTTCACACAAAACATTAAGAAGTTGTGAGATTTTAATTCCTGGGAGTTCCTGTTCATTCGTCAAGTCCATCAGAGTTCTTCACCCAATATACTGTAACTCTGTAACTGCTTGGTAAGGCATTGACAATCTCCTCCATCAACTTTTCTGTCAAGCGTGACGAAGCCAGCCAGTCATTTCTTTAAGTTCCTCCAACGACTTCCATCCATCTTTATTCAAGAGGTGTCCCAGCTTGACAATGCAATTCTCTGTAAGCATGCACTTACACTTACAGAAGACAAAAGTCTTGTTTGAGTCATTGGATTAAAAAACAATGGTTCCCCTAGAACCCAGTTCCCAGGTTCATCAACCTCTTTCAACTTTAAAAACAGCTCTCCATGAATGCAACATTGTAAAAATGCGAAAGCTCAGACATGTTTATCTTCTCCAAATTCATTAAAAATAAATGTCTATCTAGTCCAATAAATGTCAAGACCCCCAGTTTTTTCAAGAATTGCCTTTGCAGTCTGAGACCAAACCAAGTCCTTGACCAAAGAAGTCTCTGTGCTGCTTGGATTCTGAAACCTTGGCCTCCTTCAACTGCAGCGCTGCTGCACGAATCCAGTGCTCTCCACTCCAGAAGAAATTTACAAGAGTATCCTGCAGATCAGCTCGAGTATCGACTATCTATCCACAGGTTGTTTACCACCAAGAACTCTTCCTCGGTACGACAATTGTGGTCACTTCCATTTAGACAATCGAGCATTCCCTCCCAATTCTTTCCTTTAAATGCTGTATTTCCTAAAAAACACCTAAAAATTTTGTACCCACCTTCTCTTACCCACAGCAATCCACCTGGTAACTTTGGAGGTCCTAACCCTAACCACTGAGCCCTTCACTTTTCCCCCAGTTCATTTTTGCTGAAGATGCCCTCTCATATTTACTAATAATTCCCGTTAAAATTAGGGGTGTAAGAATAAATCGATACACTTGAGTATTGCGATATTTTATTTTGCAATACTGTATCGATCTTTAAAAACACAATATAGATTTTTTTTTTTTAAGTTAACATGCAAAAACATTCATGGTAAGACAGTGGTTCACATTTATGTTTATGTTTAAATCCCTACCGCTAGATGGCTATGCTGAGACGCACTACTAGGGTCCTCGCCTATCTACCGGTAACTTTTTGCTAGAAGAGCTAACAACGTAGTTATGGCTGAACCACATGTAAGCATTTCGTGCTGAAGTGTGGAAACATTTTGGCTTCCAGAGTAAAGAGGGCACCACCGATACCGACAGGAGCCATGCAGTTTGTAAACTGTGTCTGGGAAAAGTCAAGTACTCAGTGTGTACAAGTAACAAGTAGTTTCGAAACAGCCGTTCCCTTGGAACGTCCACTGAACGAGACAAAGAGCTGCTCAGTCTGTCTGAAGACAGCAGAGCGGGACACGTAAGCTCGTAAAGCCCTAATGGGGCAAAGAAAACTTGAGTCCCCTTCCTCACTTGAACCCGGCAGGGCGGAAAACCTGAGCCCGAAACGACGTGTTGAGGGACTTTGGCACATAGCCATGCTATGGTTAGCCTGCACATAGCTTAGGTTTGAGTATGACTTTAGAGTCATTAGGTCCAAACTCTAAGCATGCTGGGCTCACGGAGAGCCAAGAGCCGAAGCGAGAGCCATCAAAAACACTGTTTTGAAAGACAAATGTTTGAGGCTAATGGATTGGATAGGCTCGAAAGGGGCACCTTTCATGGCCGCCAAAACCGTAGAAAGGTCCCACTGAAGGAGGTCTGGGTGGGTTCAGCCTCCTAGCTCCCCTGAGGAAGCGGATGACTAAATCGTTCCTTCCTAGCCGCAAAAGATAGATAGAGTCCGAACGGACGACGACGTGTTGGTTCTTGATTTGGGGACAAAAACGCGTCAGCGCGTTGTCCACTGCCGGCATTTCCCTGGCAGTTGATGTGTCTTTCTCGTTCTGACCACAGGCCAAAGAACGGTCTGCCCTCGAGCAGCGCTCCCCTGGTGTCTGTCGACACCATCCTCACTCCCGAGGAAGTCCCCAGGCTTACACCTGATCGGTACCAGTCGTCCGCCAACCAAGGTATCAGGGCTGTCAGACAGTTCTGATTGACCTTGAGACGTAACCGGCCGGACACCCACGGTACTCGCGCTTTCAACCAGAACTGCAGAGGGCGCATGCGGAGCAAGCCCAGCTGAAGAACTGGTGATGCTGAGGCCATGAGACCCAGCATCCTTTGAAACGTCCTGAGCAGGGTAGTCGCGCCGCAGCGGAAGGATCTCACCGCGCGCTGAATTTGCAGCACGCGCTGTGGCGATAGCCGCGCTGTCATAGACTGTGAGTCCAGAATGGTACCCAGAAACGAAATTGTTTGACTGGGGTTCAGTGAACTCTTTGTGTGATGTGACGCTATCTGTATTTGAAAATACGCGTCCTTCAGATCTATTGACATAAACCAGTCTCCTCGGCGAATATGCGCAAGGATTTTCCTGGTCGTGAGCATTTTGAAACTGCGTTTCACTAATGCTCTGTTAGTCTTATAGTCTTAGATCCAGTCTGATACCACCGTCCTTTTTGGGGACTAGAAAGTATCTGCTTCGCTTTGAGCTTGGGATACATGCTCTACCTTTGCTCATCAGTTTTGATATTTAGGCGCGAAGTAGGTGTAGTTAGTCTAAAGTCACCGTAGTTTCGACGCGCGCTGTGAAGCGGGGAGGGCGCCGACAAAACTGTAGCGAGAAGCCTCTCTTTATAATGCCTAGCACCCAGTCCGAAACCCCTGGAAGCGCATGGCTGGCTAAGGGCTGGATGTGAAGCGCGCTCTGTTCGCCATGCGACAGAGGTGCTTCGGGGTGCAATAATCAATATTCACGCCTGTGGCATTCGAGGCGGGGAGCGCGTTTATTACAGCGGGCAGAACGCTCGTCCTCGACCCTACTACAGTGCTTAACTGAGTAAGGGAGGGCTGAGAAAATCTTGTGGGACTCATGTCTGCGAGTAAATGTGGGCGGGAAGCGGGCACATTCACTGCTTTGGACGCGCTGCCTGCCTGAGCAGAGCGAGCACGCACAGGTCCCGTTTTTACAGAGAGCCTGTGATCTGTGAGACAGTGTTCGTGGGCACTGGGAAGTGGGCACTTTTATCAGTTTAGAAGCGCAATCGACCTGAGTCGATTTTATGTGCGCGAGGGCTGTGCTTGTGTGTGCGACTGGGAAGTGGGCATCTGCTCTACACCTGAAGCACCATCGGCCGCGGCCGGGTTTTTTATTTATTTAAATTCTTTTATGAAGCGCGTTCTACCGAGGGGGAAGCGCGCTGATCACAGCGGACAGAATGCGCTCGACCCCGCTGCGGTGTTTAACCGAGCAAAGGAGGGCTGGGCGAGTCCCGTAGGACAGACTAATGGCCGTGAGTAAGTGTGGGGGCGGGTTACTGCAATGAGTGCACCTGAACAGAGTGAATGCACGTACGTTTCGTCTTTACAGAAACCACGAGGCATGCAGAACATAGTGTTTGTGGGCACTAGGCAGTGGGCCGTTGTAATTGTACTGTTGTGTGCGTGATCGACGCGAGTCGAATATATGAGCGCGGGCCCTGTGTGAATGCTAATGTGTAGGGATGGGCACTAGGCAGTGGGCAGTGGGTCTCTACACATATAGCATCATCGGCCGTGGCCAGGACTTCGGTAGAAGAGTGCTAGTGCACAAACAATAACCTACAATGATAGGTGGGGTGAGAGGGGAACTTAAATACACAGATCAAGACAAGGACAACAGGTGACGGTTATGATGATGAGGAGCAGGTGATGATGATGATGAGGGTGATGAGGAGCAGGTGCAGGTGATGACGACAGATGGCGAATGTGATGAAGACAGAAGGTGAATGTGATGAAGGTGAATGTGACACTAATATCACTGAAACATTTGTGTGTGTGTGTGTGTGTGTGTGTGTGTTATTGAGTTTACATGGAAAAACATGTTTGCTTTAGTGCAGCAAACTGGTGAAGATCATGAGGTTTAAAGTGAAAGTGAGCCAATTCTCTAGTGCCCTTTGCTGGCCATTCTACATGTGCTTTTGCAGACACACTAAAAAAAAATCACTTATATAACAGTAACTTATAACACAATCATAGTGTGTTTTTCACTTCATTTACACTGACACTTCACATAATTACTAGTAATGTGGTAAATCATGGTAAAAAAAAGTTCGAAAGATAGATAAGATTAGTTAGAAATAAAGAAAGATAGATAAGTTAGTTAGAAATAATAGCTAGATTAGTTGAAAAGAAAAAAGAAAGAAAGAAAGAAAGAAAGAAAGAAATTACTTAGAAAGCAAGATAGATTAGTAAGATAGATAGATTAGTTAGAAATAAAGAAAGATAGATAAGGTAGTTAGAAATAATAGCTAGATTAGTTGAAAAGAAAAAAAGAAAAAAAGAAAGAAAGAAAGAAAGAAAGAAAGAAAGAAAGAAAGAAAGAAAGAAAGAAATTACTTAGAAAGCAAGATAGATTAGTATGAAAGGCCTAGTAAGAAAGGATCTTTCTAACTAACTTATCTTTATTTCTTTCTGACTAATCTATCTGTCTTTCTAACTAGCCACAAATATCTTTCTATCTTTCTTTCTTACTATTCTATCTTTCTAACTATATAGATATAGATTAGTTAAAAAGAAAGAAAGATAAGTTAGTTAGAAAGATAGATAGTTAGAAAGATAGAATAGTAAGAAAGAAAGATAGAAAGATATTTGTGGCTAGTTAGAAAGACAGATAGATTAGTCAGAAAGAAATAAAGATAAGTTAGTTAGAAAGATAGATAGATAAGTTAGACAGACAAACAGAGACAGACAGACAGATATGATTGATAGATAGATAGATAGATAGATAGATAGATAGATAGATAGATAGATAGATAGATAGATAGATAGATAGATAGATAGATAGATAGATAGATAGATAGATAGATAGATAGATAGATAGATAGATAGATAGATAGATAGTTTAATTGAGTCTAGGGCTTCAGAGAATTTAGATTTGAGTCTTTGCCACTGTGTTGGAGAGAGGGGGGGGAAGTTAAATGCCTGCAATCTCCTAACAATACTCTCTAGCCGTTTTTTTTTTTTTTTTTTGTGGACAAGGAACCAAACCAGCAGATAAAACAGACTCAATAAATCATTCTCATCAAAGTGGGGTCAATGTTAAAACTCCTCAGTCTACGGTAGAAATACATTCGCTGCTGGGCTTTGGCACAAACAGCATCAGTGTGTGATTCACAACATAGCTTACCATCAATTATTGTGCCATGTACTTGTGTTCTTGTACTCTCTCAATAATATTGTTGAATCTTAAATTAAATGTCCTATCTCGTATCTCTAAGGCGAAAAAGGCGACAGAGTGTGTGTGTGTGTGTGTGTGTGTGC
Organism: Leuciscus leuciscus; assembly: GCF_965113295.1. Taxonomy (NCBI): domain Eukaryota; kingdom Metazoa; phylum Chordata; class Actinopteri; order Cypriniformes; family Leuciscidae; genus Leuciscus; species Leuciscus leuciscus. Next base: position 667,915 of record NC_138739.1, on the reverse strand, counting down.
GCGCATGTGAGTGAGCACCCGTGTGAGCATGGGCTTGTGAGCGTGTGTGTGTGTTAACCTGAATTGGCAATCGGGGAGCCCAATCCGCTCCTCCAGGATGAGCTCCTCCCCACGAGCGGCTGCATATTGCAGCAGGCCAGAGAGGGACCGCTGGTTCAGGTAGTCCTGCAGCCGTGGCTGTCCTCTGAGTCTCTGCCAGGAAAGAGAGAGACTCGAGATTAGATCATGTGACACACAGAAAATGAAGCAGATGGGAATGAAAGCGTGTGTTAGTGAACGTCTGACTCTAGTTCTGTATTAAACGGCTGAAGCGTCTCCTCTAGAAGCCATACGGGTCGCTACAGGTTTACTGCGGTGCGTCTCGTCTGTTTTACCTGGAATAACAATGGAAAACAGTCCCAGACACTGATGGCTACTAGTCGGAGTAGTTTTTAGCACTATTAGTGCATTTCTCTGTTTCTGAACGAGTCTCTGCTGTGACCCTCTCTGCTGCTAAACCCTCAAACCCTCGCTCTTCACTAGCTGTCAGTGTCAATCATCTTTCACAGAGACTCGATTACAATCACTGGTGACGGTTCACAGATTAATAGAATATCATCTGAAGGGGACCGTTGGCGTAATTATCAGCCGATCAGTGTAGAAATAATATATTTCCAGAGTGGAATATGAAGAATCTACTGTAAAGCATAAAGCTGAACTCCAGTGTGAGCAAACGAAAGCGTTTCAAATTAAAGGAGACTTCAGTGAAGAGTCTCGATGTGACACAGTTGGACTGTAGGCTTGACCTTTGACCTCAGAGCAGGAACCGCTGCCGCTTCATATCAGTGGCTTTCATTACCGTGTCGCTTTTAGCTCGAGCCGCACCTAAACGCCACAGGAGGTCAGAAACACATTTGGTTGTTTCACGGCCGGATCTTGGACTTCTACGGACTAGTTCTCATCTCTCCTGCAGTTTCCATCTTTCTAGAGCTTCCATTTCTCCTGTTCCTCTCTCGGTCATCACACTCTTTCTCGTTCTCTCACCTTCTCTGGCAGCGGCCCTCTCCTTCTCAACAGCCATAGAGCCTTTCGGGCCGCTGCCACCCTCGCCGCTTTTTTTGTCAGGCCAGACCCCTCCGGGAACTCCTCGTCCCCGACCTGGACCCGGACCGTGAACCTGACAGAGGGAAAGATGAGGAAGGAGAATCTAATATAGGTCTGTACGATTTGGGGAAAAGTTCATATTATGATAATGGTCAATATTGCGATTGCGATATGCGATATAATAAACAAATGGTTTCATGAGTCAACTTGCTTGGTTCTCAAGGAAAATAAATGCACACACAGATTAGTAATAATCTGCCTAAAGAAAATAGTTCTTTAGTCAAGAGCAGTGAGTGGCTACTGTGTACTGTCCCTTTAAGAGCTACCGCTGCTGTCAGAGACGCGGATCTCACACGCGCCTCACAAGTCATCACAACTCTTCACGTTCATCATAAGACTTCTCTTATGTTATTAAGATACTCGACAAAAAGACATTTTGGCACAATTTTGTGTGTTATTGTTCGTTCAAGCTCGAAAGAGAACTGTATTCTGGCATGCGGTTTTGTGCGCACGCACGATATTAGCGCGAGTCTTATTAGTGTGTGTCACAGTCAGACATTCACAGGCAGCGCGTTCATTTTGGCATACATGCGTGTTCGTTCTACCGCAAAAGAGAACTGGCGCGCGTCTATTTGTGGCTCGTGTCGTGTGTGTGTGTGTGTGTGTGTGTGTCAGGAGGACATTGAGTTCTTTTTTTGTCTTATCGCGCATGAATGGTTTAAAAGCATTTGCAAGAATAGCGGGATCATGTAACACTAGCCAAAGGATGCTGCGTTCCTGCAGGTTTCAGTTAGTCAAATTTAAGACATTTTTAAGACATTAAGACAACATTAAGATTGAAATTTAAGTAGAGAGAAATTTCATGTCTTGTCGTTTGCCACAACATAATGACGTCAACCCAGCCCCCAGCATGCCCCCCCCGGAATAGATTTTTGTAAATTTTAAAGATAAATTCATTAATCACTTTGAGTCACCCGAATCCACTGTTAAATATAAATAATCGACCCGCAAACCGCCCATATTCTTTGATTATCTGCATACCCATCACAATACAATTATTCAAATTCTCAGTGTTAAGCATGATAACATATCACACTGAAGTTGGCTAATTAAAAATTAACATTTATTTAAAATAAAAGTTCTTCTTTTGGCAAAATTACAATTCCTTAATACATCATTTCATTACATCACTGTTGGAAAACACTCAGAATAATTTTTGTACCTTTTATAAAGGGCATTTTTTTCCCCTAATTTTATTAAATGTTTGCTCCATCTTTCATTTCAAATTCTTAAATTTGATTATTTGATTATTATTAAAATAAATTAAAATAATAAGACAATCAAATTAAATAATTTACATTGAAAATTATAACTGTATATTAAATTAGATTATTTTATATATTTTTGAATATACAAATAAGGAATGTTGAAAAGAATGATACTTTATGAAACTATACCGCCAGTAGGAGGCGGCAGGCGACCGTCTTAATGAGCGAGTCATTGAGTCATTCATTCAAACGATTCGTTCAAAAGGCTGATTCATTCAGAATGAGGCAGTTTAATAGCCCTACACAGGGTTGAATCTTTGACTCAACCGATTCGTTCAAAACGCTGAATCATTCATTAATGAAACATGGCTGAGTGTTGCTGTGAGGTTCTGCTGTGATGTTTGTTTGGAACTATGTTTGCTGCTGAAACAGAACAATTCATTGTTCATCAATTCAACAAGTCATTGCGTCTAAAATGTAAGTGACTTAATTTTAACTACTTGTTTATTGAACTGTTATGATTATGAAATCAGTCTCGGTTTCAATCTTGATGGCATTCAGCAAAACAGCACTCTGGTCGTGTGTAGCCAAGGCTATATATTGTTTTTTCTTAACTATAATATGCTATAAATAACATCGCAAGCCTCAACAGCGCAACTTTGTCTTAGTACTTAGTCGTTAGCCTGTCGTTTCCTAGCCTTAGTTCATATCAACTATAGGCTATCAATCACCACTTACATTAAATGAAATAATACATAATCATCCTCGATTCCCTATTTTTTTTTATTTTTTTATTTTTATTGTTTTAATCAGGGCATTTGTCCGGATGGGCTACAATTCTCTCTCACTTTTCCCATCAAAAAACAAAAACAAAAAAAAAACGTGTCCCGGACACAATGGTTATTTATGGTTATTGTCAAATCCTGATATGTTTTCCTTGATTGGTTTTCCCTGAAGAGAATTACATTGTTGAAAACGAAAGTAGAGTGACGCACGTTCATTAGCGTGATGAGAGTTCTTTATTAAACTCCACACAAAATGATTTCCATTTCCATGTCATCCACCCTCGATTAATTGGAATGGAATGTTTTTATTACTTGGCTGCTACAAGCTCTCCCAGTCTAGGGTTGGGAGAGGATAACAGGACTAAATTAAATCAAAACGTAAACATAAACGAAAACGTGGAGAGTTCCCTTCAGTCCTCTGCCCCAGAAATGTGAGCCAACACTTAAATGCAATAAATTAAATTAATTTATTTTGCTTAGACAAAGAAAAACGGAAGCATTCAATTTCAGGAGAAGGTTATACCAAAAAAAAAAAAAAACCTCTGGGAGTACAGAGAGATGCAGGGAGGTGTTGGAGTCAGTCACGGTGGGCTCTGAGGATAGAGTACTCTCAGGTGGAAAACGTCTTTTGTCAGCTGAATTCACGTAAGGCCACCGGCCCGGATAACATCAGTGCCTCTATCCTGAAAACTTACTGTAAGGAGCTAGCCCCAGTGTGGCAACACATCTTCCAACAGTACACATACTGTCCCCATGGCCTGGAAGACATCGCACATCGTGTAGTTTTAGCACTATTAGTGCATTTCTCTGTTTCTGAACGAGTCTCTGCTGTGACCCTCTCTGCTGCTAAACCCTCAAACCCTCGCTCTTCACTAGCTGTCAGTGTCAATCATCTTTCACAGAGACTCGATTACAATCACTGGTGACGGTTCACAGATTAATAGAATATCATCTGAAGGGGACCGTTGGCGTAATTATCAGCCGATCAGTGTAGAAATAATATATTTCCAGAGTGGAATATGAAGAATCTACTGTAAAGCATAAAGCTGAACTCCAGTGTGAGCAAACGAAAGCGTTTCATATTAAAGGAGACTTCAGTGAAGAGTCTCGATGTGACACAGTTGGACTGTAGGCTTGACCTTTGACCAGGAACCGCTCACGGGTTCATATCGATCCCTCTACCAAAGAAATCATGCCCCAAGGAGTGTAACGATTTCAGACCGGTAGCATTAACATCAGTATTAATGAAGTCATTGGAAAAAATCATATCCTCTGTACTCTCTCAGTCTGTACAGGACATACTGGATCCGTTCCAGTTTGCATATAGGCAACAGCGCAGCACGGAGGATGCTGTTGGCACGCTCATGCATTTGGTCTCAAAACCTGGATGCTCCAAAAATAAAGCCATATGCCAGGGTGCTGTTCATCGACTTCTCCTCTGCATTTAATACAATAAAACCGGACATATTGTTATCTAAAATGGTTCAAATGGGTATAAAACCATATTTCGTTCAGTGGTACTGTTCTTTCCTCACTAACAGGCAACAGCTGGTCAATAACACCTATTCCCCCATGGTTACAACCAGCTGCAGTGCCCCACAAGGTTGTGTTAGCTCTCCTTTGCTCGTCACGCTTTATACCAACGATTGTGTTACCTCTGCATCTAACCATCATATCATCAAATTTTCCGATGATACTTGCACTTGTAGCTCTGATGAAGGAGGGAGAGGGGGCCGATCTCTATGTGGAAACGGTGAATAATTTGGTAAAGTGGTGTGATCTAAATGCCCTTAGGGTTAGGGTTACACTAACCCTCATCCTCAATACACAGAAAACTGAGGAGAATGTCTTTGGCACCTTTTTAGGAGTGCAACATTACATTCACAATCAACCCAAAAAACAAAAATCATCGTTCAAATATCTTGGAGTGTACGTGGATAGGGACTTTTCCTGGAATTATCATGTAGACTCAGTAAAGTCTTTCGGAGCAAGCAGTGAAATCCTGTCTCTTTTCTTTGTGTCATCAATACAAAGCAGTCTGCAGTATGGAGGCGCAGTGTGGTTTGGGGGTCTCTCTGCTCATCTGAAAGCCAGGATTCTACGGCTTCTGGGAATCTGCTCCAAATTGGTGGGACACTCAGTGGAGAATGCATTAATTGAAAGCAATTTACTGCACACCATCAGATTGGCGGACAAAATCTCCCAGGACTTCCTGGAAGTGTGGAAGATCTTTCAGTATAGCTGAATTATTTAAATTCAGAGTAGAGGAAAATTCAGGGTAGAGGAAATTGTGTAGAGGACATCTCTACACACTAAACCATCTTCCTTTAAGGAGTAATTCGCTATCACTACCAACAGAGGACGCCAGCGGGACCGGAGATTGATCTTCAGCCACAATGAGGCCTGTTTACATAGGCCTTAAGCCTATGTATGTTCACATGACAAACCCGGCTTTTACATTTGCGGTCAGGAGTAGCAATCAGAAAGTTTGTCTCATTCAATTTTCTTTCAACCAGAGAACTTTGCATGAAAAATGGAACCAGGCATAGGGAGTAGAATGTTGGGTTAGGGTTAGGGTCACCAGGACTAAAATCTCTTTCACAGACTTCTTGTCAAAATAAGCCTTCATCCTTGTCTGCGTCGTAGACAAAGGAAGTTTTGCGAGAGTTTGGGCATTGTACAGCTTCTCACGAATAGAAGTGACGTAGTCATCAACAGGCAAAGCTTTTGAAGTCGAACTCAGCAGCTGTTCACTTAAGAGTTTTAGTGGGCCACGGACTGTGTGGCCAAACACTAGCTCAGCAGGGCTAGAGCCAAGGGACTCCTGCTCCATCTGCAGCTTCTATACACTTGACTAGGGAAGGGTCTGCTTTTTGTGCTGCAGCTAGGTATTCCCTACCTGCCTTTAGAATTTCAGCGGTTATTTTTTCATTCACAGACAGGATACACTCCACAGAGTTAGGCTCATTAATCAAAAATGAGTTTGAGAGATCCACCACTTCCTCAAATTTCTTTGACTGGGCACAGGCAGGAAAAACGGACGGGAAATTCTCTGCCAGATCCGACTTCTGTGTAGCACTAGGTTTATATGATACAACTGGTCTATGTAACACAGGAAAGACTGTGCCACCCGCAAGGTCATTTAACAGAATCAGATCAACGCCCTGTACTAACCCTAACCCTAACCCGCAACTGTGGACGCACTGCTAACTTGACCACACCAGTCACAATATCAGATTCTAGATACGCAGTATGAAGTGGCACATTCACACAGTGCATTTCAATTCCACGAATCAGCACGTCATTACCCGTAAAAGAGTCATCAGAGAAAGGCAATATACTCCCAGATATAAAGGATTGTGCTGCACCCGTGTCACGTAAGATTGTTACAGTTTTAAAACCAGAATCAGGAGATAGGGAGACTGTGCCTTCAAATAAGAAAGGGTGATAACTCTCTCCACCAAGAGAGTTGCCATTACACACAGTGTGCTATGTTTTTGGGTTTGGAAACCGCGCTCTTCTGTTTCCAAGCCTTACAGTCCGCAATCAAATGGTTTGGATCAAGGCAGAAAAAACAAACTCGCCTATCACCATTGTTTGGAAGTTTACGTGCAAATTTAGATGCGGTTTCACTTTTAAATGAATGTACTGCACGTGGTGGCCCATCCGACCCGCGTATTATACACGCACTGTGTAGTAGCTACTAGTAGCACTATACGGTTTGAGAATGGACACAAGCGGTCCGAGTTTTGTCGAGAGCCGAAATTAGACGGAGGTGGCCGCCTCATAATTCTCTATGCAGGAAAAACCCTGCGTAATTAGAAAGATAAAAATCCTTAAATCGATTTTTGACATTTGTGAATCGATTCAGAACCGTCCACGTCAGCATTGCAATACCAGTTCTGAAGAATCGATTCCCCCCACCCCTAAATGCAGTAAAAACATATATTGCATAATGCATATAGTTCATGAAAGCTAGCTAATTCATCCTTGTTAACAAATGGGACTTGCTAAAACTAACTTTAGCTGGAAAAAAACTTTATTAAAGAACCGCTATAAAGCCAAATCTCTTTGCCAAAACCCACATTGTTAAAAGTGCTATATAAATGAAGATGACTTGACTGACTTGCAAAGTGTTACCTATGAAATTTACATTTTTATAGCTAAAGAAACACACATTTGACCTGTAACATTTTAATGTTTAAATTGTTTTCTGTAGAATTTGTTCTGCAGAACTTAAATATCGGTTATCGGCATGTACGGTCAAACCTAAATATCGATATCGGTAAAATCCACTATCGATCGACCTCTAATAAAGACCATAACACTGAATATTCAGCCAAATTATTAATCTGACTGCACTGACCCTATTGGATGAGAACTGCACAATCACATCACTGTTCTCTGAAGAACTGCTTTATAGATGGACTTCACTAATTTAGTAATTGATGATGATTCCCAGCTCAAAGCCCCTGGCTGCTCAGTGTTTTACAAGGCTTTGTTTAGGCATGCGCCGATACCAATACCAGTACCGTTCACACATCGACTGACTCTCATCTCCACCTGAGCCCCTTTATCTCATTATGTTTCGTAACGATCACAGTTTGGAGATGAGAAGCACCACAGTCTCAGTTCTGTTTTCCAGCGATAGAAACCCGGTGCACAAAACTGGCTTTTCTGAAAGTCCCTCACACACACACACTGTCATTCCTTAACTTTGTGCTGCATATGAGGAAAACGCATCTAGAGCAACAACAGCGACTAAGTGAAGTTTTCATGGCTGAACTTACTCCACTGGTACTCCTGCAAACATCAGTATCCATTTACACTGATGATGTCCTTTTGATTTGGTCTGGTTCAGAGTCGGCATTGCACTATGGAAGGCATTTTCTGCCAAATTTAAATAAATAAATTAAATGATTAAAATTAAAATTAAAACCAGATTAACGATTTCATTACAGAAAACTGTACGCAAAATATGTGACAAAATTGAGAATGAAATTAAATGATTTCATTTTCACGGTGACAGTGCATCATCCCTGTCGAATTGAAAAATAAAATGCAATTGGTGATTTCACATTTCATTTTCACTGCAGTCTCGAGGCAAGACTGCCGATATTAAAATGAAAAGCAAAACGTGAAAAAGAAACTACAAATACAGTTTTTACAAAGCGCTTTATAGTGACACATTAAGCTCAACAGTGACACAATTCAAATTCAAATGTAAATTTTAGTTTTCATTTTAATTCCTCTTTTATTTCACAGTTTTCATTTTCAAAGACAACCTGCATGCAAATTCTATGTTAATGAGTGGGTGTGGCTTATTCAAGTAACGGTGCTAGAGACACGCATTCTGTAAAGCGAAGTCATCGACGTCCCGTGTGCATGAGTTGAATGTGTCAGACGAAATTATTTAAATATGATTACATTGTAATCGAGACGACGAGATATGGCGAGATCTGTTGAGCTGTGAGCTTTTGCGGGAAGCTGCCGCAGCGTTAAGGTTAAGTCACGGCTGAAGGGCGTTGTTCCGACTCCGGCCGAGGAACGGCAGTGGGCCGAGGGTTTGACGCATGCTGGTCTGGCTGGTTGTTTCCACTAAAGGTGATGATACACAGGGCAACTTTTTGAGCAATGTTGCCGTCAACGGGCAACCAGATTAGACACAGGGCCCACAACCGATCTAAATTATCCAGATAGAAATGTATTGCCCATTTTCAATGGAAAAGTGCCCAAGCAACAATCGCTCGGCAAGATTGCCCAGCAACATTGCTCAAAAAGTTGCCCTGTGTATCATCACCTTTAGTGGAAACAACCAGCCAGACCAGCATGCGTCAAACCCTCGGCCCACTGCCGTTCCTCGGCCGGAGTCGGAACAACGCCCTTCAGCCGTGACTTATTCAGAGACAGCACTAAAATAAAATAAAAGCAACCTCTGATTTCTATTGAATATGAAATAAACAATGGTGGACGGCAATTACTTTTGTCAGTTTCAACACAGTTAAAATACATGATATAGATAATCCTCTTATCTTAACATGTATTATAACTAACGCCAGCAGAGGGCGCCACTGGCCTGCTGATTATTACACTCTACAGCAGATCAAATCCTTAAAGGGTAACTAAACCCCTGGTCAGAGCCTGACTCCACCCACTGGCAATATTTGAAAAATGCTAGAAAAGTGGGCAGACCCCAGCGGAGATAGAGGGGACGAACCGTGAGCGGAAGGGCGTGCACCTGAGAGTCCTGCTGTCAGACTGTCTAAAATGGAGAGTTTGCTCACAGGGTCGCAAGACGACGTAAATATGCATCTGATGAGTTTTACCGAGTTGATGTCAATAGCGCGCGCGCTCTATAGGCATATTCATATTTTGCCGCTATGTGAAAAAATCCAGCAAAATGCGCCGACGCGTTTGTCTACCCCAGAGGATTAACTTTAGCCTAACCATAAATTGTAATTAAAATATATCACTCACATCAAGACGCCGCTGCGGTGGTGGAGTCCATGCTGGAGGAGCAGCGTCGCTTTTCAGCGCGAGCTGTGTGGAAAAGCCCCATTCTTACAGATCATTAACTAAAAAAAGTTGGTTTAGGGTTTAGTTACCCTTTAAATACCGGACAAACATTTCATTTACACGTTCAGGTAATGTGTAATATTTGCCCACTTCTATACGATAGAAATGCTACAGGGACTGTAATTTCTTCAAGAACATGTGGACTTCAAAACATGCAAACTCAGAGCGAGGGTTTAAACTTTTATTCTGAAATCGCGAGGAACAGTTCGCATATATTTAGAACATATTGATGTATTCTCCGGTGTTGGCTTAGTTTTACAAATGATTTACCTTACAAATCTGATGAAATGGCTCACATTCGTCTCTGAAAGACCACCATCTTCTCTTTCATATTAAAACATTCATTATATTGAGCCAAGATTCAGATATGAGTTTCTCCTGACAGCAAATGTGAACTTCGCAGACGGCATAACGTTTGCATTTTATCGATTCCAATAAGGTAAAAAAAAAAAATAAAAAAAAAAATAAAAGTGGATATCATTCACTTGCAAAACATGTAATTGTAGCTGAATATCATAAACAAATATCAACAAGTTAAAGAACGCTTACAGAACGTTTGACTGGTTTAAAAATACCATAGAAAAACAACTAGCCTAATATTCATTTCAAGCATTATTAAAGACAAGTAAACAGTCAGTAATAAAAGAACAAATAAACTAATGAGCAATCGCAACAGATACAACTGAACAAAGATACGATTGAAATAAGATTTTCAGTATTCAGGTTCAGAAACTGGAATCAAACACTGCCCTTTATCAATAAAATATACATTACATAGTTACAAAAGTTATTCAGTGAAGAACGAGTGAGTTTTCTGTCTACTGTAGTTTGATTAGTGTTATTATACATTACTATTATTAGTTTGATTAGTGTTATAGTGAGATGTACAGCAGTGCTGCTTATAAACACCAGGGGCCTCATTTATAAAGCCTGCGTAGGAACCTTACTAAAAGTGTACGTGCGGCCGAAAGCCAAAAATGGCGTACGCAAAAACATATTCAGACTTATAAAACCGTTCGTACGCCAGAACCTGCGCAGAATTCTCTTTGTAAATCCCAGTCAGCGGAAGATTGTGCGCACATGCGTCTCCACCCGAAATAACCATATATGAGCTTTCAACGCCTAGTTTTACTATGCAGATCCTCATCTGCATAGTAAAACATCTGCACTTAAACTTATCACGTGGATGAATAATCATATTAAAATGATATAAACGGTACAAGAAACATTACATTAATACAAATCAAGTAGTTGTCTATCCTTGCCTTGTTTTTGAATAGCATACATAAATCAAATAGAGTAAAATACATTTCAGGGAAAGTTTTTCTCAATCTTTTCCACTTGCCGAATTGTATTTTTAATTGATTTATATTTTTAATGGAAACAGATAGGCCTTGGGCATTATTTGCACGAAACTATTTTCTCAGACAATCTGGTATTATCATAATAAGCAATTATCTCTGTGGTTAAAATATTAAAGCACGCCACAGGAAAAGTGTTCAAAACATCGCATTCACAACAAATATTTCTAATGATTGAATTTAAAAAAAAATTGTAACTTCAGTAATGATTTCATGTTTAAGTAAATTATAACTAACATGTACTAACTCCATTAATTTGAATGGCATATTTAATATAAATGTTTATATCATAAGTATTTTATTTAAACTGTTATTTGCGTCAGTTTCACTAAACGGCTCAACAATTTTCCCGTCAAGTTTTTCTTTATAAATCCCACCTTTTGCGCAGGAACTGGCGTACGCATGTTTTCAGCCCCGTTTTGTGCGTACGCAAACTTTATAAATGAGGCCCCAGATGAGGATTTATGCAACAGATGCTCTTTACTCATCTCACTTGCACAAAAGAAATGCAGTAAATAATAGATGAAATACACTGGAAATTATATGAAATTTAAATTGCATACTAGGTAAAAACAGTTAGCAATAATACCAAATAAAGTTACTAAGTTCCATATTCCATTATTATGCTTCTACATCTCTGATGAGGATCGATATTTGGCTTGACAATAGTAGACATTGATGAGGGTCGAGTTACACTCAGAAAGAGAAGCAGTTTTTGAGCCATTGAGTCCATCAGCAATCAGAACATAATCAGGAAATCTATATTACACACTTGAGTGTTTTATATGAAGGAAGAGATTTCACTAATCGCTGAACCACAGAATCAACAGGAGAAAGAGTGCATAACCTGTGCATCTCCTCGGCATAAAGTGAAACCGGAAAAAGTGAAATCTTTTCCTACATTCGCTGACCGGAAATCCAACATGGCGGCCGCGAGCAACTAGACCATTACGTTTATTGTGAAAAGCAAACAAACAAACAAAATAAACGTTTGTTGCGGTTTCTGAGACTGCACACTCCACGACCCACCATTTGAGAAATACTGCTCTACATTTCATATATTTACATTTCGTGTCTTCTACATTTAAAATATACACAAGGTTCACAATGTGGCTAAACATATATTATGCCAACACAAGCAAACCCGAGTCAATGCAGTCGAGAGCCTCAACACTAGTGTTACCGGTTCAAGATTCCCAGCACTGATGATCAACAGGTTACAGGAGTAAACTCACAGAAACAGCAGCGGCTGAGAGAGTTCACTAGATGTGTTACCTTGGGCCATTCGGGGGTCCAGTTTGGCCTTCATTAATGAAGGCCACCCTCTGGCCAGTCCTCTGGCCAAAACAAAATATTTTTGAGACGGGATGCATTTTTTTTTGTTCATTGAATTTTGATGTTCGTCCGCGTTTCTTCTTCTTTTATGCATTAACTGGCGCCTAGTAGCAAACAAACAAAGGTTATAGGTTCATAGCGCCACCTACTGTTCTGGGGTTGAATTTTTTTTACATTTTTTATTAATGCTCGAATAACAATAACAAGTAATGTATATTTTATTGATAAAGGGCAGTGTTTGATTCCAGTTTTCTGAACCTGAATACTGAAAATCTTATTTCAATCGCATCTTTGTTCAGTTGTATCTGTTGCGATTGCTCATTAGTTTATTTGTTCTTTTATTACGTTTACTTGTCTTTAATAATGCTTGAAATGAATATTAGGCTAGTTGTTTTTCTATGGTATTTTTAAACCAGTCAAACGTTCTGTAAGCGTTCTTTAACTTGTTGATATTTGTTTATGATATTCAGCTACAATTACATGTTTTGCAAGTGAATGATATCCACTTTTATTTTTTTTTTATTTTTTTTTTTGACCTTATTGGAATCGATAAAATGCAAACGTTATGCCGTCTGCGAAGTTCACATTTGCTGTCAGGAGAAACTCATCTGAATCTTGGCTCAATATAATGAATGTTTTAATATGAAAGAGAAGATGGTGGTCTTTCAGAGACGAATGTGAGCCATTTCATCAGATTTGTAAGGTAAATAATTAGTAAAACTAAGCCAACACCGGAGAATACATCAATATGTTCTAAATATATGCGAACTGTTCCTCGCGATTTCAGAATAAAAGTTTAAACCCTCGCTCTGAGTTTGCATGTTTTGAAGTCCACATGTTCTTGAAGAAATTACAGTCCCTGTAGCATTTCTATCGTATAGAAGTGGGCAAATATTACAGATTACCTGAACGTGTAAATGAAATGTTTGTCCGGTATTTAAAGGGTAACTAAACCCTAAACCAACTTTTTTTAGTTAATGATCTGTAAGAATGGGGCTTTATTAGTGCTGTTCATTGATTCGAGTAACTTTTTTGACATTTGGGTATAAAGTGTTTTAATTCTACAATATATGGTGTAAAAACGTCTGAGTGCTGCCCTCTTCAGGTTGAACGGTGGCTACTGCAGTTGAATTTTCCTATTGGATGTTGCGGTACTGCGTGACGTAAGCAGGTTCCAGCTCACCACGCCCTCCCTTGGTACGAGCTCACCACGCCCTTGGATGATCTAGGGTAGATTTATCTGTATTTAGTACAGTGGTAGGTGTAGTGTTGCTGGATGCAACAGCACTGCTGGACTGCATAGCTTTCCAGCAGACTTGGAAATTAGGCGCCAGTGTTTGCATGCACTTGGCCTGGAAGACCGTGAGTGTAAAACCTGCATTTTACGCGGAAGAGAGGTGGAAATGGGCTTTTCCACACAGCTCGCGCTGAAAAGCGACGCTGCTCCTCCAGCATGGACTCCACCACCGCAGCGGCGTCTTGATGTGAGTGATATATTTTAATTACAATTTATGGTTAGGCTAAAGTTAATCCTCTGGGGTAGACAAACGCGTCGGCGCATTTTGCTGGATTTTTTCACATAGCGGCAAAATATGAATATGCCTATAGAGCGCGCGCGCTATTGACATCAACTCGGTAAAACTCATCAGATGCATATTTACGTCGTCTTGCGACCCTGTGAGCAAACTCTCCATTTTAGACAGTCTGACAGCAGGACTCTCAGGTGCACGCCCTTCCGCTCACGGTTCGTCCCCTCTATCTCCGCTGGGGTCTGCCCACTTTTCTAGCATTTTTCAAATATTGCCAGTGGGTGGAGTCAGGCTCTGACCAGGGGTTTAGTTACCCTTTAAGGATTTGATCTGCTGTAGAGTGTAATAATCAGCAGGCCAGTGGCGCCCTCTGCTGGCGTTAGTTATAATACATGTTAAGATAAGAGGATTATCTATATCATGTATTTTAACTGTGTTGAAACTGACAAAAGTAATTGCCGTCCACCATTGTTTATTTCATATTCAATAGAAATCAGAGGTTGCTTTTATTTTATTTTAGTGCCCCATACAGAAATGCAATATATTCACATATATGTGAAACACTGTTAAATATATTGAAATATATTTTGAAAATATATTTTCAACATGCATAAAAATTCAAGCATAACAGTTGATCTACATGTTGCATGTATAAATATGTGTACATATATGTGACAATATATTTCATGCCTCATGTCATATGAAAATACATGAGGCATGAATAGTGTCACATTGTCACAGATGGTGTTGGGTTTTGTTTCAGGTCATTGTCATGTTTCAGTTTCTTGTCATGTGCTTCCCTGGTTTGTCATGTCTTCTGAACCTGCCATGTACTCCCCTGTTCATGTGTCTTGTTCTCATTGGTTCATTGTTTTGTTCACAGGTGTCCCTTGTCTTGTCATTAGCTTGTGTATATTTAAGCCCTCATGTTTGCCTTGTTACTTGTCATGTTTGCCTTGTACTGCTGTTGGTGAGGTTATGGTCTTTGTTTTATTCTATGTCATGTCAAGCCTTTGTTTTTAGTTTATTAATTAAACTGCACTTAAGTTTTGCAACTTGCCTCCAGTGATCCTTAAACGCATATGTATATTTTTAATCAAGCGAGTTACTTTTTTGCTATTCATCTTTTTGTTCCTTCACCATTTACCAATTATGCATTATATTAAGCTATATTATATTATATATTATATTGAAGACATTCAAACATGGGAATATATTGTGATATTTATTGTCAATATATATGCTTTTCTCATTCTATTTACAGTGAACACTTGAGATGCATTACAATTCACTCAATCCACTCAATATCACAATCAAGTTTCAGAAAAAAACATTTTATCTTATATTCTGATTTTATTTACTGCATCAGTGTTATGTGGAGATTCGCCTGTTTTTCAGGGGTGTTTTTCAAAAACGAGATTTAAATAAGAAAGAGAAAACTATGGTGTTTGAGACTCACTTTATGTCATGTCCATGTACTGAACTCTTGTTATTTAACTATGCCAAGATAAATTCAATTTCACATTCTAGGGCACCTTTAATGAAAGGTGGTTCACACTGCCATGAGATTTACTGTTTTTTAAAGCTTCCTTGTACAGCTGTCCATCATAGATGTCACAGACAGAAGTCTTTGTAGGTGCAGGTGTTACGATGTGTGAACGAATTTCGTCATTTTGTAGTATATTTCTGAGTTGGCCTTCCAGGGGTAGTTCAATGAAAAAGTTTCCCTCTTTCATGTGTTTGTTCAAGTCGCATGTCTCCCCACAACTGTTACATTTAGCTAATTTCTCATCAGACTGCATAATAGCAGAGCACTGTTTACAAACTGGATGCAACTGAAAATGGTTTCTGACTTTACCAAAAGTTTTGTAGAAACAGTACTTTGATGTGGACACAACATGTTTTTCACTAACTGCATTGATTACCTTAAGCATGTCCTCAATGACTGCATCAGTTAGATTATGTTTTAACTTTAATGCCAACATTAATAGTTCATGCTGCTTTCTCCTTTGGTCACCATCATCTGGACCGTTATGTTGTAGACCAGTACATGTGGTCTGATCTACCACTCCTTGTTCAGCAGGATTCACCATCCTCAGTTTGTTGTCCTCCTCCATTTGTTCCCTGACTGACCCTTCTTCTGCAATGGAAATGGATTCATCTTCATAGTCCTGTTAGAGATGAACAATACATTACCATTATGGTCATAAGTAAAAAGAAAACGGTTGAAAGACTGAAACGGTTCTTTGATGTTTTGTTTGGTGAGCATGATTGTTCTTGTTTAATGTTGTGACGAAATGTCCCCACAATGATAGTAATACCAGAAATATTTGATCTTGTGGAGACATTTTTGGTCTTATAAATATGTTGTTGTTTTAATGTCAAAATGCCGAATGTTTTTTGTGAGGGTTGTGTTTAGAGTTAGAAGATAAGAAAAAATGACCAAAATCATTATGTCTATGGAACAAAAATCATTATGTCTATGGAAAGCCCCATATAAAAGACAGAAACCCACTGTGTGTGCACATGTGTCACAGCGTATGTGTGTGTGACACATGTTAATGTGAAAATGCAGGATAAGTGTACTCCCTCTAACCTGGTAAACATTGAGACCTCTACAGTCCGAACTGGAGGATTCTTGATGCGTAAATGATGTTACCTCCAAATCTGCAGAGAGACACCTGCTTTGCACCGTGGGTTTGCTGGTTAACCCCTTCTCAGTGTCTCCTAGTCAACATATGGTAAAAGCAAAATAACTGATACTGAACTGATTTTAGTTGCAATTATTTACATTCATGTAAAGAAATGGATATATATGGTTAAATATCTCACCAGAAGGGGCTAAGTTGATTGAACTCCAGAGCCCTGCTAATGAGGAACAACCTTTTTAAAGCAACATTATTGTAACATTTGGGGGGGAAAAAAACAATAAGACTGAACAAAAAAACTTACATGAAAAACCAGTTGTTTCTTCTTCCACATGTGGACATTTTTCAGCTAATTTTACCCTAGGAAGTGAAAATTCTTGAATTCAGGCTTACTCATATCATATTCCCCCAACCAGCAAAATTTTCCTTTTCCATTCAAAAACAATTAGGACAGTATGTTAAACAGTCTTAAAGCAGTCATTACGAAATAATAAAAAAGAAAATGAAAAAGACAATTTAGAATTATTAAATTATATAAATACAATTATTAATTTATATAAAGAAAATATAATTGTTAATTTACAATTTTATATATTGGCCTATGTAGGCTATAGCCTATGTTTAAAGCCATGGAAAAGTCATGGACATTGATTGTATCAATAAATGTTGTGCATTCTTTGTTTTAAGTATAATACATTGAGTTTTATTAAACACATTTCAGTTTATTCATTCAGTAATATCATTTGTTATAAAAAACAACTCATTCACGTTGATCGTGGGTGAAAAGGCCAGTTAAGAGTTTTCATCCAGTCAAAAACAACAACAAAAAATCCCAAAACTTCATGTGACTTACCGTTTCCATCTACTCTCTGTGCGTTTAGGGACAACACACTTCTCATTCAAATACTTTTTATATTTTTGCATCTGGACTTTTTATTAATTGTTAATTTACATAATTTGCTCTTTACATTATATAGTAAGGCTGTCTGCACCTTGGCAGTAAGAGTCCTGTGATTGGTCAAACTGCCAGCTTTATTTCCATATATGGTTATTTACGTCTGACTTCCAACCGTTCAACTTTTCCCGCCGCTCGTCCCACTCGTCATCGTCAGTTCTCCTGAGGTTAACGTTAGTTCAACAGAAATCAAGAAGGTATGTTTGCTCTCGTCGAATGGTTGGATGGTATTGACACTGGAACATACAGTGTTGTGAAAACGGACTTTATTCGTGATTTTATTTGCGAAGACTACTTAGATCGTCTGGATGAGAGCGATGGCATCTATGTTGTGGAGTGGGCCGAGGGTAAAAAACCCAAAGGTGGCTGGCCGGTCTACACTGCCAAAATTATCAAAGTTGCTGTTTTTAATTCATATAATCTTGTAAACAATTATGCCGATTTAAATGTTAATGTAAAATATTCCCATCTTTTTTTCTGACCACAAAAGGTGAATTAAAAAAATCCGCGTGCGTCTTGCGACAAGCTTTATTAAAAAGATGCAAAAAGTATCACATAATGGTCCTATGTGACACGTCTTGTTTATTCCAAGTATGATATGGATTTGTGAAAAACGAACCGAAATGTAATGTATTATTTAACGTACTAAACATCTTGACATAGGCCGTTGGTCTTGCTCTGCGTGCGTTTTGACACTTTAATATGCGCTCTAGTTCATCGACCATGAAAGAGTGTTTCAATGTACAATGTAAGGTGTTCTGACGATTTGTGCTACCTGCAACAGTACATTAGTTAGGAAATAATTAATAAGATTGTGTTGTTCATGTGGTTTGAGGCTTTTTGAGGTTTTTGTCCAAACCCTAACCCTACCCTTAAAACAAAGTGTTGGTAGCACAATCTGATAGGCAGCATTTTTTTGTCAAGACAATGGCATTAGAGCAACACCAGGGTGAGTAATTGATTACTTAAGTGTCATTTTTGGGTAAACTCCCTTAGAGCTAAAACCTAAAATGATATAGCATTACCATTAGGCCTATATAGTAACATTCTTTAAGGATTTGTAATACACAATTTATGTTATATAACTGTTGCAGAGAAGGCATCAACACTGGAGTCGTACCTGCAGGCAATGCAGGAGGATGAGGATGAGGATGAGGGAGAGGAGTGGAAGCACCCGTCCAAAAGATCTGCCAAGCCTAATCCTAAATACCAGGGCAATACTCCAACCAGCGCAGAATCACTACAGCCGGGGAGAAGTAAAATGGTATGTAACATTAGATTAAAGGAGAACTCCGGTCAATTTTAACATTGAGCTCATTTTTTTGTAAATTTGGAGTGCTGTCAGTACAGAGAACAACGACAAAAATCAGTGTTGCCTACACCGTGTTATCCTCTTTTTAAAATTTGCACCCTGTTGACTTAAATGGGGCAAGTTTTAAAGCTGCTTTTAGCCTCTTAACATCCTTGATGTGTCATTACAAGTGCACAGCCATTGTGAGTGATCCCTTCAGAGTGAACACGGTGAATCTGACTGCAGTAGATGTGAAAGATATGAATAAAAGTGATGTTAATTCAGCCAGCGCACATACCTGTATTTACATCCTGTTTTCGGTTGTCGAGTTCACGCGCGTGATCATAGGTAACTAAGCACGCGCATGAACTCGACAATCGACTACTGTGGACTTCGACCGAAAACAGGATACAGGTATGTGCGCTGGCTGAATTAACATCATTTTTTAATATATATCTTTCACATCTACTGCAGTCAGATTCACCGTGTTCACTCTGAAGGAATCACTCACAATGGCTGGGCACTTGTAATGACACATCAAGGATGTTACGAGGCTAAAAGCAGGTTTAAAACTTGCCCCATTGAAGTCAACAGAGTGCAAATTTTAAAAAGAGGATAACACGGTGTAGGCAACACCGATTTTTGTCGTTGTTCTCTGTATTGACAGCACTCCAAATTTACAAAAAAATGAGCTCAATGTTTAATTGCCCAGCCCTAACAAATTCTTAAAGGAGAACTCCGGTCGTGGTAGTGGTATTAATCAATGGTACACCATTGTCGATAATGATATTTAAAACATTTTCGATATAGCGCTCGATATTTTCATTAAAATGTGCGCGCATCGCTCGTAGATCTTAGGGCCGTTCACATATCGCGTCTTTAGCGTGCTCAAGTTCGTTATTTCAAATGTAGCATATAATGGAAGAGACGCTGCAGGGTTCCAGACTGCGACCATTTTCTGAGAATGTGCGAGTTAAAATTGTATGTGGTCGCATTTGTGCGAGTGCACGGTCATGTAGCCTACTCAGTTAAATTCACGCATGAATTTTCCTGCATTGAACTTGTTTTGGCGCCCGCCAAAGTAAATTTTTGTCCCACCAAAGTCTTATTTGATCGGTGAGTAATGTAGATGAACTGCTGCGCTTGTGACAGGGCGCATGTTTAACTGAAAGAACGAGCAGAGAGAGAGACACGGTCGCGTGAGCACTCTCTCTATTCGAAGCCAGGTGAAAGACTTCACCGTCTCCAAACTAAGTGCTGTCTTGCTCTCTCTCCGTCGCACATATTAATCAAAATAAATCGACACGGTGGTAAAAGGTCGGAAGTTTCATGTGGAGCATTCAGAGATTTTTTCCCCCTGAATTACCGCTTGGTGTGAATTGTGCTAAATAAGTTACATTATCTTCTCTGAAAAGCGTTCCGGACATTCAGCTGACATAAAACAACACTTTAATTGAACGGAAAAAAAAACTATCCAGTGATGAAATGTTTTCTGTGTTGACACAAATCTTGGATGTCCATGTCCTAACTGCTGGGATAATCACACAACGCGCATGACACGTCCAATTCACGAACTAATGACTCATTTGAAACCGATTAATTTTAATGAATGGTTAAAACAACTGATCTTTCCAACAGTGAACTCAGGAGACGTCTGAATCGGTGTATAACTAATCAGTAACACTTTACAATAAGGTTCTATTTAATAAGAGAATCGTTAAAGAATCGGATCGATAAGCAGAATCGTCAGTGGCATTGATATTGATAAAATCTTATCAATTCCCATCCCTATGTGAAGACAGTTAAATTATAATCAAACATTAAAGAACATGTTTTTTTTATTGTTTTTTTTTAGAGTTAAAAGATTAAAACATTTTGCTAACATGAGGTCTTGTGTCAGTGTCACTATCAGTCTTTTTACATCAGTGCAAAACTAGGGTATGCAGATTAAGACCACTATTCATCAGCATGCATTGATTAATCCCATGGCATGTAGAAAGAAAAAAAAAGGTGCGACCAACTGAGAAAGTTGGTAGCACCAGTGCAACCAGTGGAAAAGTTAGTCTAAAAATTCACTTTGGCGGGCGCTAAAACAAGTTTAATGCAGGAAAATTCATGCGTGATTTTAACTGAGTAGGCTACATGACCGTGCACTCGCACCAATGCGACCACATAAAATTTTAACTCGCACATTCTCAAAAAATGGTCGCATATGTGACCATTTTGGTTGCAGTCTGGAACCCTGCCTTGATTGTTCTGCAGTACGTTTACACTTTTACACTGCACAAATTTTGTAACATTTTATTTAAGTTCAAGAGTTTCTTTAACAATTATTTTTTATCTTAATATAAGACATAAAGAAGATATTTTTGTTTACATTTTAATTCTGTAATACATTTTAAAGGAACACTCTACTTTTTTTGGAAATAGGCTCATTTTGCAACTCCCCCAGAGTTAAAGGACATGTTCGGCATTTTACACTTAAAGCCCTGTTTACAGATCGTTTCTGATGAAATAGAACGGTTAAGATAAAAATTTGGACACATGCTGCTGTCCCGAGAATTTTACGTTTCTTTCGCTTTCCCTCCCACCTACAGAATGGCTGCATATGGGCACTGGAACAATCCTTCCTAAAACGCATTAAACTTTTGTTTACAAAGACGTGAATCTCACCGAGTGGTCAGGGGTGTTCACTGATATGCTCACACAAAAATGTTTGCTAAAGATGCTTTCCAACAGGTTTTATCGTAGTTTTTGTCCCAACTCCATTGACTTGTATTGGATGTGCTGTGAGGTACGGTATTACTCCGCCACCGGAAACCGGACTAGAGAGTCTATTATTCAAGCTCTCAACGGATGAATGTACGGGTGTGAGGCGTTTGAAAAAATAGGTCCACAGTTTTACAACGAATGGTAAAACACCTGTTGGAAAGCATCTTTTGCAGCGATTTTTGTGTGAGCATATCAGTGAACACCCCTGACCACTCGGTGAGTTTCACGTCTTTGTAAACGAAAGTTTAATGCGTTTTAGGAAGGATTGTTCCAGTGCCCATAGGCAGCCATTCTGTTGGTCGGGGGGAAAGCGAAAGAAACCTAAAATTCTCGGGACAGCAGCATGTGTAATCTTAACCGTTCTATTTCATCAGAAACGATCTGCAGTGTTTCCCCTATAAAATTTTCCAGCAGCAGTGCTGTGACCTGCCAGAGGTTGTTACCAAGCCGCTCGCGGGGGGTCCGGGGGCATGCTCCCCCGGAAGATTTTTTTATTTTTAATAACCCCTTAAACCATGACTTCTGGCAAGTTTTGTGGATAGAAATGGACATTTTGAGACATACAAATTTGACATACCATCAACAGAAGGCATGATTATTCATGTTTTTCTTCTGTGTTAATTTTCAGCTGTAAGGTAGAAATTGATAGTGAAAAAATGTAACTCTTTCCTCCCTCACCTGCACTACTGAACTTTTTTTCTGTAACACACTTTAGCACTTAGATACATCATCATGTAACCAGTACTTTCATTTATTTTATCCTGTAGACATTTAAAAAAATTAACTAATTAATCGCACAATTTGCTGTGATTAATCGCAATTAATCGCATTTCCCCCAAACTTGTAGTCATCAATATTTAAATGTAGAATCAGTAATTAAATCAAACACACAAAAAAGGGGAAAAAAAGAAAAAATGTCCACACAAATTGGACAGAAAATAGCCCTATATTAAAATATAAAATATCAATATATTATTCTTCATTCAGTTCTATGAAACATACTCAGATTTAACAGATTTATTTTTTGACTAATTATCAAAATAAAGTATAGTCATTAGGGCTGTCAAAATTGCTCAAAAATGACGTTCGAATATTCCCTCTAAAAAACACACGAATATTCGAACATCTGGTTGCGCATTTTGTCAATGACAGGACAAATTAATACAAAGAGACATACATACATTTGTATAGGTAGTTAATTTAAGTTTAAACATATTTGACAATGTATTACCAACACAAAACCAAGTAAATAAACTAATGGCCAAGACCGCAGACCTCAGTCTCGCTCACTCGCAGGCACTCTTTCTCTCTGTCTCTCGCGCCCTCGCGCTCTCTCTGCGCATAACGGTTTAAATGAACAACAATAAGCACATGTTGAGTGCTGATCAAGAGTTTTGTGCAAGCAATTTAAGGTCGCGACTCTTGTCCCAAATATAGCAGGCTTCATTCAGTGATTGAAACAAATTTATTAACATTAATTTAAGTTTTACAGTATAGAACCGACATTGAACGCTCCGAGCGAGCTGTGCTATGGTAAACATTTCTGTTTAACGTTAAATAAAATGAGGCACACAATTCCGAGAAATGTGACAACAAAGAACTTTTACCCTGAGGTTCATAAAAAATAAAGCGAATATTAATTTTAACGTTCGAATTTCTGTTTTTTAAAACTATTCGAATATATATTCGAATTTAGAATATTCGTTGACAGCCCTAATAGTCATACAAAGCTATTATTACCAGAGCATGTGATCTGAGCAGGTAATTTTACCATTGTTGCCCAGCAAACAGAAGCCTACTACTGAGAAATTTCACGTTATATGAGTGGACTTTGCTTTTCCAGTGCGTGATCGGTACATGATTGGAGCGTTTGGGCCGTTAATGACAGAGTAGAACACGCAGCGCAAACACAGAGCGGAACAGTGCAGAGAGCGCAGTGCGCCGATACACACACAGTCACACACACACACGGAACCGAGAGCGCGGCGCAAACACTGCACGGAAAAGACCCGCACGTGAAGTTACTAAACAAGCTGCGCGAGAATGAAACCTGATCGCCGAACACGGAGGGGCGGGACGGCATATTTTCCATAGACAGTAAAAAAAAAAAATGGACACAGCGACCCCATAGACTTCAACGGAGAAAAGTTTGTACCGCTTTCTCCTTTCCACAAGCGCTTGCTCGCTCTCCCGTGGCGTCTGTTGTTGCTATGCAACCATGAACACTGTCGCTTCTATTATGAGCGCGCTTGCTGCGCGCCCACATTTGAAATATTTGCATGTGAACGGCCCCTTATGGCAACGTGACATTAGCTTAATCAAAAATATTTCCATTTGTTGCTCTTTCCTTATTTGGAAAGTGTATTCAGAGCCCATTAGCTGCTAGCAGCGCCGCCGTTCACCATGTTTCAGTGTTTTTAGGTGTGTAAGTGAATGACGTGATATTACTGATCATGTGAAGATTTTGCAGCGGCGCTGAAAATCCAGCGGCAATACATTGTAGGGGAAACACTGATCTGTAAACAGGGCTTTAAGTGTAAAATACCGAACTTGTCCTTTAAGCTCCGAAAGGGAAATGAGACTTATGAAAAAGACGGGTCCCTACTTACTCTTAAAGGGATAGTTCACTTTGAAATTAATTTTTTATATGTTTTAGCTTACCTCAAGGGCATCCAAGATGTAGGTGTCTTTGTTTCCGCAGTAGTTTCAATTTTGATATTTTTAGGTCAAACCGTTCTTGTCTGTCAGTCATATAATGCAGGTCTATGGTCACTGGCTAAATTAAAGTCCAAATTAAAACAATTCCCCATCGTCCAAATGAAACAATTCCCCATCATAAGTACACGTTCTTGTTTTTGTTGTGTGTTGAGACTTCAAACCAGAAGAGAAGAGCAGCTCGGACTTCCATATTACCTAAAGGAGGATCCCAACAGTGTCATCCGAGTCTGTGAGGTGCGTGAGTTGATTTCCATGTGACATGGGTAACTGCTGTCACAGTAAAAATCATTTATTAAAGGTATAGTTCACCTAAAAATTTTAATTTGCTGTTAATTTACTCACCCTCAGGCCATCCAAGATGTAGGTTTTTTTTTTTTACTAGTGGTCAATATATTATATGGTGTAAATATACTGAAAAATATATGAAATTATATATTGCGTTAATATATTGTAAAATTTAAGGCAATCGTTTTTCATGTTGTCTAAGTACACTCTACTATTGTAAATATATTGTAAATACATTTTTCAATATATGAAAAGCGGCAATTCCTTATGTATTATTCAATATATTGTAATATATGAGATAGGTCTAATAAATATATTAGATCATATATTTTTCAGTGTATTTACACCATATAACATATTGATCATAAAAATATGGAAATATATTTTGGTTCCGTAAGGGTTATCACCGCTCGTCTCCGCACTCGTTCCCCCGCTGCAGACCTCGCTTTATCACGCCCCCGTCGCCATACTGTTCTACTGAAGGGAAAAGTCACCTACATGCTGGATGGCCCGAGGGTGTGTAAATTAACAGCAAATTGAAATTTTGGGGTGAACTATCCCTTTAATGTTAGACAAAGCTAAATTACTGTCTTTTAAACATGTTTTTTGTATGACAGTGTAAGTGCACTACACAAATGCTGCCCACTAAATTCACATAGTCACTGCAATATTTACAGTTTTACCCTAGCTTATACAAAACTAGGCACGTTTTTCATTGAATATTCTTCTGGTTTTGGCAAAAGGAATACAGTCTAGTGCTAGACAAACTATAAACTACATTGAAATATCTATTGTGTAATTACTATGTAGGTGTCTAAGTTTGATTTTCCTATTCAGGTAAACATCATAAGTTGCTATGGTTCTTTCTTTCCCAACATAGGGTAGTACATTAAAGGGTTAGTTTACCCATAAATAAGAATTCTTTCATTAATTACTCACCTTCATGTCGTTCCAAACCTGTAAGACCTTCGTTCATCTTCGGAACACAAATTAAACTGTTTTTGTAGTTAATTTTAAGAAAAAGCTCTTCGTGATCATATGTCCCTGAATTTCAAGGCGATTCAAACCTTAAAAAAAAAAAAAAAACGTCAAAAGTAAATTCCCATTGAATTTAATTTGAAATGCACTGAACCTGTCATAAAATTGGATGGACATATACAGTATATATGGGTTTGTGAAATGGAGCGGCCTTACGGGATGCTGGTCAGGGGCTGGAGCCGACACTGGATGCTGGTCAGGGGCTGTAGCGGTCACTGGATGCTGGTCAGGGGCTGGAGCCGACACTGGATGCTGGTCAGGGGCTGGGGCCGACACTGGATGCTGGTCAGGGGCTGGAGCCGACACTGGATGCTGGTCGGGGCTGTAGCGGTCACTGGATGCTGGTCAGGGGCTGGAGCCGACACTGGATGCTGGTCAGGGGCTGGGGCCGACACTGGATGCTGGTCAGGGGCTGGGGCCGACACTGGATGCTGGTCAGGGGCTGTAGCGGTCACTGGATGCTGGTCAGGGGCTGGAGCCGACACTGGATGCTGGTCAGGGGCTGGGGCCGACACTGGATGCTGGTCAGGGGCTGGGGCCGACACTGGATGCTGGTCAGGGGCTGTAGCGGTCACTGGATGCTGGTCAGGGGCTGGAGCCGACACTGGATGCTGGTCAGGGGCTGGGGCCGACACTGGATGCTGGTCAGGGGCTGGAGCCGACACTGGATGCTGGTCAGGGGCTGGAGCGGTCACTGGATGCTGGTCAGGGGCTGGAGCGGTCACTGGATGCTGGTCAGGGGCTGCGGCCGACACTGGATGCTGGTCAGGGGCTGGAGCGGTCACTGGATGCTGGTCAGGGGCTGGAGCGGTCACTGGATGCTGGTCAGGGGCTGGAGCCGACACTGGATGCTGGTCAGGGGCTGGAGCCGACACTGGATGCTGGTCAGGGGCTGGAGCCGACACTGGATGCTGGTCAGGGGCTGGAGCCGACACTGGATGCTGGTCAGGGGCTGGAGCGGTCACTGGATGCTGGTCAGGGGCTGGAGCGGTCACTGGATGCTGGTCAGGGGCTGGAGCCGACACTGGATGCTGATCAGGGGCTGGAGCCGACACTGGATGCTGGTCAGGGGCTGGAGCGGTCACTGGATGCTGGTCAGGGGCTGGAGCCGACACTGGATGCTGGTCAGGGGCTGTAGCCGACACTGGATGCTGGTCAGGGGCTGGAGCGGTCACTGGATGCTGGTCAGGGGCTGGAGCGGTCACTGGATGCAGGTCAGGGGCTGGAGCCGACACTGGATGCTGGTCAGGGGCTGGAGCTCCTGTAAAAAACCCACAGTAAATGATGAGCAGCTCAGCAGCATGGCATAGTCTATATATTGGGCCAGAGAAAACTGTATTCTTTTCTCAGGCATCCTTGAACGAACGGTTAATTTAACCCGTTTCGAAGTGTCCTTAACAGCAACATCATTGAAATTCACTTATTGAGAACGTTCACAAAAGTCCGCCTTTATTGATTATCAAACATGACTGAATGAATTCAAAGCACACAATTGTATTACGCAAAACCCTGCTGTTAATTTAACTTGATCATAATTATTTCAGAAAGTCACATGATCTTTGAGACCAGTCCAGCTGTCTCAAGCCTCTATTCACTAGGTATGTGTTGCAGTGTTATTTAAAAAAAAAATGTTTAGCCTCTTTTACATTGTATCACAGCTGTTATACTTCCAGATCCACAAATCCTGTAATATCCTTTTAGAAATTTCTATCTGGATAGAAATCTTTAGATCGGTTGTGGGCCCTGTGTCTCACCTGGTTGCCCGTTGACAGCAACATTACCCTGAAACATTGCTGAAAAGTTACTCATTGCCCTGTGTATCATAACATTTAGTGTCTTATGCTCATATTTATTTCAGAGAGACACATGAACTACCCCCACCTCTAGTCCGACTACATCAGACATCACTTCAGCTGGTATATATTTCTGAAATGTAGTCTACTAAACATTGGTTGTCTTGTCTTTTTAACGCATGCATTTTATGTCTATAAATAAACTGCACATTTTTCTCAGAAAATCCACACAGGGTACACCAGGGCGGACACCAGGGATCACACCAAAACACGAACACCAAAGCACACCTGGGCACACACTACGACGGACACCAGGGATCACACCAAAACACGAACACCGAAGCACACCTGGGCACACACTACGACGGACACCAGGGATCACACCAAAACACGAACACCGAAGCACACCTGGGCACACACTACGGCGGACACCAGGGATCACACCAAAACACGAACACCGAAGCACACCTGGGCACACACTACGGCGGACACCAGGGATCACACCAAAACACACACAACGTAGGACACCTGGGCACACACTACGACGGACACCAGGGATCACACCAAAACACACACAACGTAGCACACCTGGGCACACACTACGACGGACACCATGGATCACACCAAAACACACACAACGTAGCACACCTGGGCACACACTACGACGGACACCAGGGATCACACCAAAACACGAACACCGAAGCACACCTGGACACACACTACGGCGGACACCAGGGATCACACCAAAACACACACAACGTAGGACACCTGGGCACACACTACGACGGACACCAGAGATCACACCAAAACACGAACAACGTAGGACACCTGGGCACACACTACGACGGACACCAGGGATCACACCAAAACACACACAACGTAGGACTCCTGGGCACACACTACGACGGACACCAGGGATCACACCAAAACACACACAACGTAGGACACCTGGGCACACACTACGACGGACAACAGGGATCACACCAAAACACACACAACGTAGTACACCTGGGCACACACTACGACGGTCACCAGGGATCACACCAAAACACACACAACGTAGGACTCCTGGGCACACACTACGACGGACACCAGGGATCACACCAAAACACACACAACGTAGGACTCCTGGGCACACACTACGACGGACACCAGGGATCACACCAAAACACACACAACGTAGGACACCTGGGCACACACTATGACGGACAACAGGGATCACACCAAAACACACACAACGTAGTACACTTGGGCACACACTACGACGGTCACCAGGGATCACACCAAAACACACACAACGTAGGACTCCTGGGCACACACTACGACGGACACCAGGGATCACACCAAAACACGAACACCGAAGCACACCTGGACACACACTACGGCGGACACCAGGGATCACACCAAAACACACACAACGTAGGACACAACAGTTGGAGTTGGATTTTAATTGCAAGTAGCAATACTTCTCTTATGTGGTATAGGCAATAACAGTTGACGGCGCTAGCCGAATGACATTATTCAAAAGATGGCCACGAATCTAGTGTCTAAGCCAAATACTGTGTCGGGAACATTTTGGCTTTGAGGCAGGTGACAAGGGGCAGCCGGTGAACTTGGACAAGGCAGTATGCCGTATTTGTCGCAACAAAGTTTAGGAAGCGTTTCCAGGCAAAATAGATGTTTATATGTCATTTTGACACGAATAATGTTTCGGTTAACCGCCAAACCACGAGATTTGTTGCTTCTTCACCGCGGTAAGAAAAAATACATACCGTCACAGCCCTAATTTTATCTCTTAAAACTCATCTTTGATCACCAAAAAGAAAAGGCAAAAGTCAAAGCCCTACTCTTTAATTTTGTTCCTAATGTTTCAGGTGCATTGAGAAGTACAGCACAAGGTAAAGAGGCTTCCAAGGCAGACTTTTCTGAGGCAGTCAAAAAATGGTTGTGTTACGCTCCAGACAGAGATCATCTGTTATTTAATTGTTAATTTTTTTGTGTCAATCTAAATTAATTACAGTTATTATTATATAGTATATAGTATTGTTATATAGTTTAGGTAATAATTTGTGTATCTAATATCTGTAATAACTAATCTGTATAGGCCAACATGTTTCTCAATTGTTAAAATACTGATAAATTGTGTATACTTTGAGTTGTTACATTAATTATAAGTATATTATATGTTTATTGAAATTATATAAAAAATATTATATGTAATATTACAGTATAACACTCTTGGCTTTTTACTGAAATATTTAAGGTTTAAACATTTTTAAATTACCCCAGGCTGTTTCAGTGAGAAAAGTTCTATAGGGTAAATAATCAACTAAATGAGGTAGGCTACAAATATAATGTTACATTGCTTGTAGTTATAATTGTTTGAACTATTATGCTAACAGATATTGTGGTCAACAATATATTTTATTTATTAAGTTGGCTTGAGAAAGCCAACTTACTGAAATCCTATTTAAACTTATTCTTCTTCTTCTTCTTCTTCTTATTCTTCTGACCCAAACATTTTCAACTCTAACTCCTCCTAGACCGTTCAAGCTACATACTCCAAACTCGGGTCAGACCTTCATACTGTTCTGACTTGGTGTGCTATATCTTTTCAGACTGGTTTGAGTTATGGTTTTCTTAAAAATTAATATTAAAAATCATAAAAATCCCATAGACTTTCATTGACCAAAAGTCCATGTCTGTTTGAACTATGTTTAATGTAAACTGCTAGAAGCCATTGATACTCAATTAAGCTTTAAGCTATTTCTGTCTAACTAATAACTTTATCTATCTATCTATCTATCTATCTATCTATCTATCTATCTATCTATCTATCTATCTATCTATCTATCTATCTATCTATCTATCTATTTATCTATCTATCTATCTATCTTCAAACCTTTTCTATCTATCTATCTATCTATCTATCTATCTATCTATCTATCTATCTATCTATCTATCTATCTATCTTCAAACCTTTTCTATCTATCTATCTATCTATCTATCTATCTATCTATCTATCTATCTATCTATCTATCTATCTATCTATCTACAAACCTTATCTATCTATCTATCTATCTATCTATCTATCTATCTATCTATCTATCTATCTACAAACCTTATCTATCTATATATCTATCTATCTATCTATCTATCTATCTACAAACCTTATCTATCTATCTATCTATCTATCTATCTTTCTATCTATCTATCTATCTATCTATCTATCTATCTATCTATCTACAAACCTTATCTATCTATCTATCTATCTATCTATCTATCTACAAACCTTATCTATCTATCTATCTATCTATCTATCTATCTATCTATCTATCTATCTATCTATCTATCTATCTACAAACCTTATCTATCTATCTATCTATCTATCTATCTATCTACAAACCTTATCTATCTATCTATCTATCTATCTATCTATCTATCTATCTATCTATCTATCTATCTATCTATCTATCTATCTATCTATCTTCAAACCTTTTCTATCTATCTATCTATCTATCTATCTATCTATCTATCTATCTATCTATCTATCTATCTATCTATCTATCTATCTATCTTCAAACCTTATCTATCTATCTATCTATCTATCTATCTATCTATCTATCTATCTATCTATCTATCTTCAAACCTTATCTATCTATCTATCTATCTATCTATCTATCTATCTATCTATCTATCTATCTATCTATCTATCTATCTATCTATCTATCTATCTATCTTCAAACCTTATCCATCTATCTATCTATCTATCTATCTATCTATCTATCTATCTATCTATCTATCTATCTATCTATCTATCTTCAAACCTTATCCATCTATCTATCTATCTATCTTCAAACCTTATCCATCTATCTATCTATCTATCTATCTATCTATCTATCTATCTATCTATCTATCTATCTATCTATCTATCTATCTATCTTCAAACCATATCTATCTATCTATCTATCTATCTATCTATCTATCTATCTATCTATCTATCTATCTATCATCTATCTATCTATCTATCTATCTTCAAACCATATCTATCTATCTATCTATCTATCTATCTATCTATCTATCTATCTATCTATCTATCTATCTATCTATCTATCTTCAAACGTTTTCTATCTATCTATCTATCTATCTATCTATCTAACTTATCAATCTGTCTTTCTTTCTAACTAATCTATCTATCTTTCTAACTAACTTATCGATCTATCTTTCTTTCTTTCTTTCTTACTAATCTATCTATCTTTCTAACTAACTTATCTATCTTTCTTTCTTTCTTTCTAACTAATCTATCTTTCTAACTAACCTATCTTTCTTTCTTTCTTTCTTTCTTTCTTTCTTACTAATCTTTCTATCTTTCTAACTAACTTATCTATCTTTCTTTCATTCTAACTAATCTATCTTTCTAACTAACTTATATTTCTTTCTAACTAATCTATATATCTTTCTAACTAACTTATCTATCTTTTTTCTTTCTTTCTTACTAATCTATCTATCTTTCTAACTAACATATCTATTTTTCTTTCTTACTAATCTATCTATCTTTCTAACTAACTTATCTATCTTTCTTTCTTACTAATCCATCTTTCTTTCTTTTTAACTAATCTTTCTATCTTTCTAACTAATCTATCTATCTTTCTAACTAACGTATCTTTCTTTCTTAACTAATCTATCTTTTTAACTAACTTATCTATCTTTCTTACTAATCTATCTATCTTTCTAACTAACTTATCTATCTTTCTTTCTAACTAATATATCTATCTTTCTAACTAAGTAATCTCTTTCTTTCGTTCTTTCTTTCTTTCTAACTAATCTATCTATCTTTCTAACTAACTTATCTATCTTTCTTTCTAACTAATCTGTCTATCTTTCTAACTAACTAAGTAATCTATCTTTCTTTATTTCTTACTAATCTATCTATCTTTCAAACTAATCTATCTCTTTCTTTCTAACTAATCAGTCTTTCCCTCTTTCTTTCTTTCTTTCTTTCTTTCTTTCTTTCTTTCTTTCTTTCTTTCTTTCTAACTAATCTTTCTTTCTAACTAATCTTTCTTTCTTTCTAACTACATTTACATTTACATTTAGTCATTTAGCAGACGCCTTTCTCCAAAGCGACTTACAAATTAGGACAAAATTCAGCGAGTCATCATAAAGAGGCAAAAGCAACAACAACGCAAGAAGTGCTCAAAGTACGAAGTTCAGGTATTATTCAGAGTAGCATAAGCCTGATAAGTGATGTTACAAAGGGAAAGGAAAACTTTTTTTTTTTTTTTTTTTTTTTTATAAGGTTAAGTGCTCACGGAAGAGATTGGTTTTCAGCTGCCTTTTGAATGTTGTCAGGGATTCTGCATTCCGGATGAGGGTGGGGAGAGCGTTCCACCAGCATGGAACTGTGAATGAGAATGTTCTGGAAAGTGATTTTGTGGCTTTCTGTGATGGAACCACGAGACGTCGCTCGTTGACCGATCGTAGGTGTCTGGTAGGGATGTAGACTCGTAGGAGTGAGTGAAAGTAGGAGGGAGCTGAGCCTGTGATAGTTCTGTAAGCAAGCGTCAGTGCCTTGAACTTGATGCGAGCAGCGAGAGGTAGCCAGTGCAGAGAGATGAACAGAGGAGTGACGTGGGCCCTCTTGGGCTCGTTGAAGATAAGACGAGCTGCAGCATTCTGGATCATCTGTAGGGTTTTGGTTGCACATGCTGGAAGTCCAGCCAGAAGAGCATTGCAGTAGTCAAGCCTAGAGATGACCAGGGCCTGGACGATGAGTTGTGTTGCATGCTCAGTTAGGAAAGGCCTGATTTTCCTGATGTTGTGCAGTGCAAACCTGCATGATCGAGCTGTCTTTGAAATGTGATCTGCGAAGGTTAGCTGGTCATCAAACGTTACTCCAAGATTTCTGACCGATCTTGATGGGGTGATTAATGATGACTCTAGCTGGATGGTGAAGTCGTGCTGTAGAGACGGATTGGCAGGGAGGACGAGAAGCTCAGTCTTTGCCAGGTTGAGCTGCAGGTGATGTTCCTTCATCCATGTGGAGATGTCCGCCAGACAGCTTGAGACCCGTGCAGCTACTGTGGGATCATCTGGTTGAAAGGAGAGGAAGAGCTGCGTGTCATCAGCATAGCAGTGGTAGGAAAAACCGTGTGCCTGTATGATGTGTCCCAGTGATGTGGTGTAGATGGAGAAGAGGAGGGGACCAAGAACTGAACCCTGGGGAACCCCTGTGGTCAGCTGATGTGCTCTGGATACCTCACCTCTCCATGCGACCTTGAAGGACCTACCTGTGAGATAGGACTCAAACCAGTGGAGTGAAGTTCCTGTGATGCCCAGTGATGAGAGGGTGGACATAAGGATCTGATGATTCACCGTGTCGAAGGCAGCAGACAGATCCAGGAGAATGAGGACTGAAGATTTGGAAGCAGCTTTTGCGATCCGTAGGGCTTCTGTGACTGACAGTAATGCAGTCTCAGTTGAATGTCCTTTCTTGAAGCCAGATTGGTTGACATCCAGCTGGTTGTTTAGAGACAAGAAGGATGTTAGTTGGTTGAAGACAGCTCTTTCAAGTGTCTTCGCAATGAATGGTAGGAGAGAGATAGGTCTGTAATTGTCTACAAATGATGTGTTTAGCGTTGGTTTTTTGAGCAGTGGAGTAACCCGAGCCTGCTTGAATGCTGTAGGGAAGGTGCCAGTATGGAGGGATGAGTTGATGATGTGTGTGAGTGATGGTAGAAGTGTGGGAGAGATGGCTTGTAGAAGGTGTGAGGGGATGGGGTCAAGCGGGCAGGTGGTAGGGTGACTGGAGAGGAGAAGTGTAGATACTTCTTCCTCGGTTAGCGAAGAAAAGGAGGACAGAGGGATATTGGCTGTGGAAGGGGTCGGTCTGGGTTCCTGTGTGTGTGGAGCTGAGAATTGACTGCTGATAGCTGTTGTTTTCTTGGTGAAGAAGTGCGCAAAATCGTCAGCAGTTAAGGAGGAGGCGGGTGGTGGTGTAGGTGGACAGAGGAGAGAGTTGAATGTCTTGAAGAGTAGTCGTGTGTTGGAGGAGCTGTTGATCTTGTTGTGGAAGTATGAAGATTTTGCAGCATGAACATCGACAGAAAAGGAGGAGAGGAGAAATTGATACATACTCAGGTCAGATGCGTCTTTTGATTTGTGCCATTTCCTCTCCGCTGCCCTGAGTTCGGTCCGGTGTTCCCGAAGAACCTCAGATAACCAGGGGTTAGAGGGAGTAGCGCGTGCTGGCCTGGAGGAGAGGGGGCAGATAATGTCTAGAGAAGAGATTAGAGTGGAGCATAAGGTGTCCGTTGCGGTATTCACATCCAGAGATGAGAATTGTGAGGGTGGGGGAAGAGAGGATGACACGGCAGAGGAAAGATGGGAGGGGGAAAGTGAGCGCAGGTTTCGTCTGAAAGTGACTGGTGGTGGGGGTGGTGGTGCAGGGGTAGAGAGTTGTAGACTGAAAGTAATGAGGAAATGATCTGAAACGTGGAGAGGTGTCACCAGGATGTTTTCTGTGGTGCAGTTGCGTATGTAAACCAGGTCCAGTTGGTTGCCTGATTTGTGAGTACCTGTGGTGATGAGTCGTTTGAGATCGAAAGAGGCTAGGAGTGAGGTGAAGTCTGTTGCATGTGGCTTTTCGAGATGAATGTTGAAGTCACCGAAGACTAGAAGTGGGGTGCCGTCCTCAGGGAAAGTGGACAGCAGCACATCCAGCTCATCTACAAAGTTACCCAGCTGACCTGGGGGGCGATAAATGACTACAATATGGATTTTAATGGGAGTTGTAAGTGTAATAGCATGATATTCAAATGAGTTGTTGTTGCATAGAGAAGAGAGCGTGGAGTATTTGCAATTGTTAGAAACGAGAAGCCCTGTACCCCCACCTCTCCCAGACTGGCGCGGGGAGTGGGAGAAGGAGAAATTGCTAGAGAGAGCAGCAGGGGTTGCTGAGTCTTCTGGACGGATCCAGGTCTCAGTCAGCCCCAAGATACTAAGAGTAGAATGAGATGCAAAGGCTGGAATGAAGTCAGCTTTATTGACTGCTGACTGACAATTCCATAGACCCACGGAAAGAGAGAGAGGAGTGTGTGAGGATGTGAGGATGGGACGCAGATTGGCAGTATTGCGCTGTCTATTGCGCGTGATGAAAGGACGTTGCCGAGAGATAACAGGAATGTATTGAAAGCACATGTCGATGAAGGTGAACAATAAGATAAGTAGAGGGAAGAGAAAGGGAAGAGGAGATACTTAAGTGCCTTTCTGGTGTCCTTGCTCGGTGCTATACAGGATTATGTCAAATTAAAATTACAAAAGAACAAGAAAATCGAAGATGGCCTTACCTTGACTAAAATACAGCACTGAAAAATCAGGAGAACAAGGTATTCTAGAGAAAACCACTTGCGAGCTGCGTGCCTCTAGTATGCTGTCCGCTGGTCCTATTGAAGTGATCTGAAAGCCCTTCTATTTATATCTATCAATTCTCACAGATGCTGTTTCGTTCGGGCAATTAAGTCAATAACGGCAAAATGTGTCAAATCTAAAGTGCTAGGAGCAACGGCTTAAGTTACGTGCAAATTAGGTTGCTATAAACAGTTACATGTGTTTCGTTCGCGGCTATTTCTCTAAAGTGCCAATGCGTCTAACTGAAATACAGGATTATGTCAAATTAAAATTACAAAAGAACAAGAAAATCGAAGATGGCCTTACCTTGACTAAAATACAGCACTGAAAAATCAGGAGAACAAGGTATTCTAGAGAAAACCACTTGCGAGCTGCGTGCCTCTAGTATGCTGTCCGCTGGAACTAATCCTTCTTTCTTTCTTTCTAACTAATCTTCTTTCTTTCTCTCTTTCTTTCTTTCTAACTAATCTTCTTTCTTTCTTTCTTTCTTTCTTTCTTTCTTTCTTTCTTTCTAACTAATCTTTTCTTTCTTTCTTTTTCTTTCTTTCTTTCTTTCTTTCTTTCTTTCTTTCTTTCTTTCTAACTAATTAATCTTTGTTCTTTCTTTCTTTCTTTCTTTCTTTCTTTCTTTCTCTTTCTTTCTTTGTTTCTAACTAATTAATCTTTTTTCTTTCTTTCTTTCTTTCTTTCTTTCTTTCTTTCTTTCTAACTAATCTTTTCTTTCTTTCTTTCTTTCTTTCTTTCTTTCTTACTAATTAATCTTTGTTCTTTCTTTCTTTCTTTCTTTCTTTCTTTCTCTTTCTTTCTTTCTTTCTAACTAATTAATCTTTTTTCTTTCTTTCTTTCTTTCTTTCTTTCTTTCTTTCTTTCTTTCTTTCTAACTAATCTTTCTTTTTTCTTTTTCTTTCTTTCAAACTAATCTTTCTTTTTTCTTTTTCTTTCTTTCTAACTAATCTTTCTTTTCTTTCTTTCTTTCTTTCTTTCTTTCTTTCTTTCTTTCTAACTAATCTTTCTTTCTAACTAATCTTTCTTTCTTTCTAACTAATCTTTCTTTCTTTCTAACTAATCCTTTCTTTCATTCTAACTAATCTTTCTTTCTTTCTTTCTTTCTTTCTTTCTTTCTAACTAATCTTTCTTTCTAACTAATACTTTCTAACGAATCAATTTAACTAATCTATCTATCTTTTTAACTAACTTATCTATCTTTGTTTCTTACTAATCTATCTATCTTTCTAACTAACTTATCTATCTTTGTTTCTTACTAATCTATCTATCTTTCTAACTAATTTATCTATCTTTACTTATTTCTTTCTAATCTATCTATCTTTCTAACTAACTAAATAATCTATCTTTCTTTCTTTCTTTCTTTCTAACTAACTTATCGATCTTTCTTCCTTTCTAACTAATATATCTATCTTTCTAACTAACTTATCTATCTTTCTTTCTTTCTAACTAATCTATCTATCTTTCTAACTAACTAATCTATCTTTCTTTATTTCTAACTAATCTATCTATCTTTCTAACTAATCTATCTCTCTTTCTTTCTAACTAATCAATCTTTCTCTCTTACTTTCTTTTTTTTCTTTCTTTCTTTCTTTCTAACTATTCTTTCTTTCTAACTAATTAATCTTTTTTCTTTCTTTCTTTCTTTCTTTCTTTCTTTCTTTCTTTCTTTCTAACTAATTAATCTTTTTTTCTTTCTTTCTTTCTTTCTTTCTTTCTTTCTTTCTTTCTTTCTTTCTTTCTAACTAATCTTCTTTCTTTCTCTCTTTCTTTCTTTCTTTCTAACTAATCTTCTTTCTTTCTTTCTTTCTTTCTTTCTAACTAATCTTTTCTTTCTTTCTTTCTTTCTTTCTTTCTCTTTCTAACTAATTAATCTTTGTTCTTTCTTTCTTTCTTTCTTTCTTTCTTTCTTTCTTTCTTTCTTTCTTTCTTTCTTTCTTCCTTTCTAACTAGCCCATATTTCTTTCTTTTTAACTAGTCTTTCTTTCTACCAAGCCCATATTTCCTTCCTTCCTTCCTTCCAACTAATCAGTCTTTCTTTCTTTCTTTTTTTTCTTTTTTACTTTCTTTCTTTCTTTCTTTATTTCTTTCTATCTTTCCTTCTCTTTATAAGCCACAAATCTTTCTTTCTTTCTAATCCACAATTCTTTCTTTCTTTCTTTCTTTCTTTCTTTCTTTCTTTCTTTCTTTCTTTCTTTCTTTCTAACTAATCTTTCTTTCTTTCTAACTAATCTTTCTTTCTATATTTCTTTCTTTCTTTCTTTCTTTCTTTCTTTCTTTCTTTCTTTCTTTCTTACTAATCTTCTTACTAAACTAGCCCATATTTCTTTCTTTCTTTTTAACTAGTCTTTCTTTCTACCAAGCCCATATTTCTTTCTTTCTTTCCTTCCTTCCTTCCTTCCTTCCTTCCAACTAATCAGTCTTTCTTTCTTTTTTTCTTTCTAACTAATCCACCATTCTTTCTTTCTTTCTTTCTTTCTTTCTTTCTTTCTTTCTTTCTTTCTTTCTTTCTAACTAGCCCATATTTCTTTCTTTTT
Source organism: Leuciscus leuciscus (assembly GCF_965113295.1). NCBI lineage: Eukaryota > Metazoa > Chordata > Actinopteri > Cypriniformes > Leuciscidae > Leuciscus > Leuciscus leuciscus. The sequence goes on along the minus strand of NC_138739.1, from coordinate 629,529 downwards.
AACTAGTCTTTCTTTCTACCAAGCCCATATTTCCTTCCTTCCTTCCTTCCTTCCTTCCTTCCTTCCAACTAATCAGTCTGTCTTTCTTTCTTTCTTTCTTTTTTCTTTTTTCTTTCTTTCTTTTTTCTTTCTTTCTTTCTTTCTTTCTTTTTTTCTTTCTTTTTTCTTTCTTTCTTTCTTTCTTTCAACTAATCCACCTTTCTTTTTTCTTTCTTTCTTTCTTTCTTTCTTTCTTTCTTTCTTGCTTTCTTTCTTTCTTTCTAATCCACAATTCTTTCTTTCGTTCATTCTTTCTAATCCACAATTCTATATTTCTTTCTTTCTTTCTTTCTTTCTTTCTTTCTTTCTTTCTAACTAATCTTTCTTTCTTTCTAACTATTCCACCATTCTTTCTTTCTTCCTTTCAACTAATCAGTCTTTCTTTCTTTCTTTCTTTCTTTCTTTCTTTCTTTCTTTTTCTTTCTAATCCACAATTCTTTCTTTCTTTCTTTCTTTCTTTCTTTCTTTCTTTCTTTCTTTCTTTCTTTCTCTTTATAAGCCACAATTCTTTCTTTCTTTCTAATCCACAATTCTTTCTTTCTTTCTTTCTTTCTTTCTTTCTTTCTTTCTTTCTTTCTTTCTTTCTAACTAATCTTTCTTTCTTTCTAACTAATCTTTCTTTCTATCTTTCTTTCTTTCTTTCTTTCTTTCTTTCTTTCTTTCTTTCTGTCTTTCTTTCTTACTAATCTTTCTTTCTAACTAGCCCATATTTCTTTCTTTCTTTTTAACTAGTCTTTCTTTCTACCAAGCCCATATTTCTTTCTTTCTTTCTTTCCTTCCTTCCTTCCTTCCTTCATTCCTTCCTTCCTTCCTTCCAACTAATCAGTCTTTCTTTCTTTCTTTCTTTCTTTCTTTCTTTCTTTCTTTCTTTCTAACTAATCTTTCTTTCTTTCTAACTAATCCACCATTCTTTCTTTCTTCCTTTCAACTAATTAGTCTTTCTTTCTTTCTTTTTCTTTCTAATCCACAATTCTTTCTTTCTTTCTTTCTTTCTTTCTTTCTTTATAATCCACAATTCTTTCTTTCTTTCTTTCTAATCCACTATTCTTTCTTTCTTTCTTTCTTTCTTTCTAATCCACTTTTCTTTCTTTCTTTCTTTCTTTCTTTCTTTTTTTTGCTTTCTTGCTTTCTAACTAATCTGTCTTTCTTTTTAACTAATCTTTCTTTTAATCTATCTTTCTAACTAATCTATCTTTTTCTTTCTAACTAATATTTTTTCTTTCTTTCTAACTAATTTATCAATCAAAATTTAAACTACTTTAAACTTCAAACTACTTTTAACTTTTTCAAACTCTCTGGTCCGGCTTTCTCAAGCCAACTTAAAGTTTGTCTCAAACTTTTTTTCTAGTTCATTTTATTTCTCTATAGGTCTATTCTTCAGCAATGAGACTGACACCATACGGCAGAGTTATTCGTTCCACTTAAAGGTATTTATGCATGCATGTATATCTATACTTGTTTACTTATTAATGCTAAATGGTTCAGGGGCTCAACAACTTTAGTTATTGAAGTTAAGTTATTTTTAAACAAAAATCTCATTTTAACCCACTACCTATTATACATGCATAGCAGCAAATATAAATAACGACAAAAGCAATAGCCTACTTTGTGAGAAAAAACTAAAAAAAACTTTTCAACCGTTGTGGTTTACCTGACTGTTTTTTCTTTGTGAGGAAAAACTGTGTCTTTGTTCTTTGCAGGATTTATAGGTTGATTATATCTCGAAAGCTCATCACTCACTTGAACAGTGGATTTGGATTTCAGCCGTGCAGGTCGTAGGAATAGACGAGATGGTGGAAGACAACTGAGAGTTCGTAGGAAGCGTCATAGGAAGCATAGGAACTCGAACTTGAGGTAGACTATTCTAGGAGGAAAAATGGCGGCGTGAAGTTGACATTGTGAGTGAATCAGTCCATGGACAATTGTGCTTAAACTTGTAATTTAGAATGCATCTCATCTAATACCACATTTATTTATACTCAAAATCACTTTTTGATTATTTAGGGGTCTGTTTTATTTTATTTTTGGGATGTTCGTTGTCGTGAATTAGGCCTACATTCGAGTTACGTGCTCGAACCGTTAGAAGAACTTTTTGAATTATGACAAAAGGAAAAAAACGTAGATCCAAGCTAATGGATTCATCTTTAGATCTCGGTGCAAATGTTACTGTGGACTTTGACTCGTGCTCGGGTTCAGTTGTTCCTCTACCTGAAACTCAGATTAAAGGAGCGCAAACAGTCATTGTAGATGCAAGGTAAGGGGCAAGATCTATTATAGTGTCCGTGTTTTAGCTTGTAATGCCTTATAATGCTGCGTTGGTTGGCAGAAGAAAATGTGCAGAACTTGCAGATCCAGTTCATATGACTTACAGGACAGGTTGCTCCGTAGTCTCAGTCAGTGCAGCCACCAACTCTGAAGAAAAAAAAGACAAAGTCAGACTGACTTCTCCATACTTTTGAGTTTGTACGTACAACATTGCTTTTTTTTTTTTTTTAAACAAAAAGCACAGGGGATACAGTATCAAGCACAAACAATAAAATAAAAATAAGACAGTAAACTCAAAGTAAAGCAAGGCAGTAGATAAGGGATAGTCTACTTAAGAAAAAGAAAGAAAAGAAATTCACAAAACAATCATAGAAACTACAAATACAACAAATGAATACAAGTCATTAGAAATAAATAACATTGGGAATACATAAATAAATAATAATCTTCAGAAAATCAGTAAGTAATTTATAATGAAACCATAATTTCTTTGAGCAACAAAGAAGTTTTAGCAGCTTTCTTATTAGCTGATAAACAAAGAGAGTCATAAAATAATTCTAAATCAACACAAAAAAGTCTAAAATTGGGCTTCGAAACAGTTACTTTACACTTATGAAGATAAAACTCACCACATAAAGTAATCAGTTTTAATCCGTCATCCATCTCCTTTGACCCGGAGTCCCAAATCAAAAACAGAAAAGTTTGTAATAAGCAGAAAAAATAAGCCAGGCTACTTTTTTCCAGAACTCTTTTGCATAATCACATTCAAAAAACAAATGTGGTATTGTTTCAAGATTAGAATTACAGAATGCGCAGTGTGAAGAGATGTCTAACTTAAACTTAGAAAGAAGAGAGTTACAGGGATAGTAATTATGTAGAGTTTTAAAGTGAAGCCACTTTAAAACTTTTCCACTTTTCCACTTGTTAGGTAACAGAAACTTATTAATGCCAGTCCATATATTAATGGTAGAAAGAGAAGGAGGGTTTAATTTCCATTTGAAAAAGCTTTGGGATGACAGCTGATCTTCCCAATGAGAAATCTTCTAATCCAAAAATTGTTACATTTGACATTGGAAAGCTCCAATCCTCCAATAGACAACCGGGGCATTTCACAAACGGATACTCTGTAGCCACAGTATGACCTAACCATATGCAAAAGTTTAGGTGAAATATAATTAATAACCCAGTCATAAACTTTAGGTGAGGAATCCACTCCAAAAAGGTTGATGAATTCATTGTAGGAATAAAAGCTGCCATCCTTCTTCAACAAATCCAAAACAAAAATAACACCTTTGTCAACCCAATCCTTAATAAACATAGATTTTTTTCCATGCAGCACATTCCGATTGTTCCATATAATAGTCCTATGAGGGGGAAAGTTGAGGCAAAAGGCAAGCTTACAGGCCTCCAAGGCTTGCTTATGAAAATTAGCAAGCTTAAATGGAAGTTTGTTGCATTTAAAATCGCAAGACAATAAAAAAAATTTTTCGATTAACAGTGAGACCAGAAGCATTAGAGTTTTTAAAGCTTCCAAAATAACAGGAACCTGTTTCTCATCTTTTAAAAACGGACAGGTGTGATCCGCCAGTTGACTAATTAGAAAGGTGTGTTCAGCTACAACAATACCCTGAACATCTACACAGCGAGTAATACAAATATTAAGAAACTCTGTGACTAATAGAAACAAAAATGGTGGAAAAGGACACCCTTGTCTGATGCCCCTGCTAATCGTAAACCGGGGAGAAACACCATTCACCAAAGGTACATTGCTGTTAATATTTCTGTAAAAAGTCTGAACTATTCTGATAAAGGAAGAGCCAAAACCAAACTTGCGCAAAGATTCAAACATAAACTCATGCTCGACCGTGTCAAAGGCCTTATAAAAGTCTAAAAATAAAACGATTGCACCATCGTTGATCAATTCATTATAATCTAAAATATCTAAAACAAGCCGAATGTTATTTGCTATATGCCTACCTTTCATAAAGCCAGATTGGGAAACTGAGACAATTTCTTCTAAGCATGGTTTCAATCTATTTGCATAAAGGGAAGCTAACAATTTATAATCAGAATTAAGTAAAGTAATTGGGTGCAAAATATCTAAATATGAAGAATCTTTGTTAGGCTTTGGGATTAAAGTGATCAAGCCCTGCTTCATGGACTCAGTTAATTCACCTTTCTTTACACAGTCTTTAAAAACTTCCAAAACAAGCTTTTTTATGTCTTGCCGAAAGGTCCTATAAAATTCAAAAGGCAGTCCATCTGGACCAGGGCTTTTATTGAGGGGGGCTTTCTGGACAATCAGATCCAACTCTTCCATAGTCAAATCCACCTCACAAGACGACCGGTTTCCATCACTAATAATAGGTGTGAATGCTTGAACCCTCTCAAAAAAACTATCAGCAAACTGAGGTTTAAATGAAGAAGAATAAAGCTGTGAATAAAAATTGGAAACAAAATTAGAAACTCTAGCTTCATCTGTGACCAAATTGCCCTCAATATTTAGAGAACATATTTTCTTAGATTTCCCTCTTTTCTTTTCTAAATTAAAAAAATTCTAGCCACTTTACTCTGGATCTAATAAAGGCACCCTTAGCCTTTTCTGCATACAAGTTATTTAATTCTTCTTTAAGATTGTGCAGTTTTACTTTATCATCTTCACTTGTCTGTTGCTTGCCTAAAGTTTGATTCATTTCTCTTAATATAGAGGTTTACTTTAAAGATTTTGCCTTCGCTAACTGTTCACTATATCGAATAGAGAATTTTCTACACTCGTATTTAAACATTTTCCCAATTAGAAGATATTGAATCACCAGGTTTTGCTTTAAATTCTTCAATGATGCTCTTAATACCTAAACAATAAGAGGGAATCTGAAGTAGAGAACAATTTAGTTTCCAATATCCAGGGTTTCTGTGACAACCAGTACCAGAATCGGATAAAATAAGATCAATAAAAGCATGATCTGTGAGGGGAGCAGGACAGATACTACTGGACTTAATAAAAGAAGATATAAAGTCTGACGTAAGCCAGTAATCTATACGCGATTTTCTCGAGAGATCTTTACTAAACCAAGTATATGAACAATCTTTATCATGCGTAAACCTGTAAGCATCCAAAAGAGAAAGGTTACTACAAAAATCATTAATAATAGTGTTACATCTGCATGACTCTCGTTTTGGGGTAATCTATCCAGACATAGGTCAGAAGCTTCATTAAAATCTCCTCCAACTATTACTGCAGCAGATGGATATTTACCTTTAAAAGCAAGAATTTAAAAAAAAAATATTTTGTGTATGATTATTAAAACCATAAACATAAGCAAGATAAAGAAAAAATCCCCTAGCAGAATGACAGCAATAATCCATCTACCCTCGGCAGAAGAGAAGGACTGCAGAATCGAGCCGCTAAAATTACGGTCAAATAAAATCAAAACTCCAGCGGCGTGATTAGTAGCATGACTAAATAAAACCTTACTGATTGCACCAAAATGTTTCATCTTCATAACATGAATGTGTTTCTTGAAAAAAATAAACATCCCTTTTCTGTGACGTACAAAATAAAAACAAAGCCTTGCGTTTAGATAAATCACGAATCCCCCGTACATTAAGAGAAAAACAAGACAGTTTAACCGGCATATGAACAGTAACAAAACAAGAAAAAGAAAATAAAAAGTACTATACAACTACAACCGTAACAAAGTTATGAAATGTAATACAGAGTACAGTTAAAGTGCAAAACTTGAAACGTATCCATACCCCTCACTAACGGTTTAGGCCATCTGTTATGTCCCCCTTGCTTACCTTAACATGTTAATGCTCTTACATATTTGTCAGTTTTTTTGCGAATGTCAATATTGGTTTCGACAAACAAAAGTACTTGAGACAAAACGGCATTGAACATCCCTGGCATTTGATTTCGACCTCCAGCGTCCTATAAAACTCAGCCGTCGTCCGCAGAAATCCTCCTTCCGTCCACGACAGCATGTGGCCCCCTGAAGCCGGCACGGCGACCCTCCTTTCGGGCTTTCTCCAGCAAAGGCCACAGCTTGTTCCGTGCTTCCTTCGTCCTCTGCGTCAGGTCCTCTGAGATCCTAATCTTCTTCTGTTTGAGCACCTCTGAACTCCTTGCATCAGCCCAGATACGATCGCGGTGAGACCGAGAGAGAAATTGTACAATTATCGTACGAGGGCGTGCATTGCCCAGTTTAGGGCCAAGCCTGTGCGCAACATCAATCGAGGATTGCAGAACATCTGCTAAGCCTGGAGACACCTGAAGAAAAATGTCAATTATTACCATCTTGACATTCTCCCCATCTTCCTCCAGCACACCCGAAGTCCTCAGATTCCAACGCCTCTTGTAGGTAGGCATCCAGCTCATCCACTTTATCCCATAAGCGTTTGTTTTCTGCAGCCAGCGAAGACAGCTGGGAGTCCATTTTATCAGATTTAAAGGTGAACTAAGTAACTTTTTTTACCTTAACTGAACAGCTTCGGAGTCATTGGAATGGTTATATTACTTATTTCGGGTTAAATGGTGGTCATTTTCGCACCCCCCTGGTGCCTGTGAGCGGAAAATACGCACTTGCAACTTTGGGGCGGCGGGCCGCTGGCCGCCGCGTCAGGAAGTATCGCGTGATATCAGGTCTCGCGATGTAAACAACTGCTTTACGGCCAAAATAAATCTGCTAAAATGCTGTCATTATTGCGCTCCCTCACACTGTTCGAACCCGAAGGAAGAAGACGTTTTAAAGAATGTCCCATCTGCTTTGATGTCGTTGATCTACTAGCCTCTGGTGTCTGAGAATAGCCAACGAGTTTTTACAACAGTGTTGTCAAATATCTATTCCGAAGCTGTGGGGGGAGCTCTAGAGAGAAACCTGCGAGCAAAAAGCCAGAATACAGCGAAGAAATCCCGAAGTTACTGAATGCAGCTTTAACATCTGTATTCTCTGATTTTTTTATCAACGGCGTTGATCATTCCCAAAAAAATTCCCCCAAAAAAAGGAATTCGCAAAACAAAGTATGTTTGATGTATGGGGAGCGTGAACAAAATTAAAATCAGCACATTGAGGACAAAAGAGTCTTTAAAGGGGAAGAAAAATCAAGTTTTGCACAAAATTCAGGGAAGAGCCAAGAAAATGTGACCTACACCGACGCCATCTTGATGACGCCCCCACGTACTACATTGCTTACATTATATATACACAGTTTGTAACATTGTGGTTACATATTCTTACCAGAACCAGGAAGTATGACCATATTAGCCTGGTTCTGTCAACACTGCACTGGCTCCCTATTAAACAGCGCATCAATTTTAAAAATATTGCTGATCACTTACAAAGCACTGAATGGTTTAGCTCCGCAGTACTTGAGCGAGCTCTTAACGCATTATAGTCCTTCACGTCTATTGCGATCTCTAAATTCCAGCCAGTTGATAATACCTAGAATATCAAAATCGACTGCTGGCGGTAGATCCTTCTCCTATTTAGCACCAAAACTCTGGAACAGTCTTCCTACCATTGTCCGGGAAGCAGACACACTCTGTCAGTTCAAAGCTAGATTAAAGACACATCTCTTTGACCTAGCATACACATAATACATTATAGACTTCTATAATTCATCAATCATAAGAAGAATGGCGTCTACGCTAATATTAGTCTCTGTTTATACCGAGGTTCACCGCAGTCCGCCGGATCCAGGCCGTATCCAGATCCGATGAAGGACCTTCGCCTGGACGCGACGACAACGCAGTGCTGAAGTGTCGACCAGTCTCTCTCCGTTAACTGAAGTGAGCTGGACCCCGTATCCAGATCAGATGGTGGACCTGCACCTGGACCCAACCATGACGCATCTCTGAAGTGCCAGCCTCATCAGCCCTGCGAAGGCCTCATTAGCCGCGTTTCCACTGTCGGGCCAGGGCCGGGCTAGGGCTAACAGCGAGCCGAGCCGGGCCAGTGGCCTCGGGCCTCAAGCACCGGGCTTGCGTTTCCACTGCCGGGCCATTAGCCCTGCAGCGCTGCCCTAAACCCCGCCCTTAACACGCCTTCCTGGATCAAACGTCATACAACCCCACCCATTTCAGCGGGAATTATGATGTTCATTCAGGCAGGAAGTTAGAAAACTTAGATTTTAAGAAGATAGCATGTATTAACTCACCGTCCGCGGCTGCCATAGTGTCCCGACTTGTCTCTCCACTAACAGATGGACGGTGACCCAGCACACCGTCCATCAAGTCGAACCATGGAAAGTTCCTTCTCTGGGCACCGCTTTGTCCATTGTGCGTTTTAATCGCCTTGTACTGCGCCCACAACTTTTTTATTTTTTCCCGAACTTGAAGCGTTGTTCACTGAATGCTTAGCTTAGCAAGTTCAGCAACGATGTATTTTATAACGTCCTCGTTTCTGCACAGAGGAAGCTCCCGAAAAAAAAGTTGCTTTATTTTATGATAGTCCGGTATAAAGAGACGAGACGTGGGCTACTGACAGATAAAATAAAAACATGACTGTGATAGCCTTTATGATTGGTCGGATTTCTTCAAGCGTATGTTTTTTTACTATGCGTATCTTCAAGCGTTTACTATGTTTACTATGGTAAAAGAGCCCTAACGGTTAGCGCGCATAGTCTTTTGCATCACAAACACAAGGCATTCAAACATGAACGCGAGTTAAATTATTTTAAAAGTCTTTAATGCTGACAGAATTATCCGGCGCTGCCGTCTCTCGACTCAGGTAAACTCCGCCTCTGTTCGTAACCACTCCTCTAGCCCGAGCTGGCCCGCTCTGGCCCAAGGTATTCGACGGGCCAGAAATCCTGGCCGTTGGCCCCGAGTAAGCCCCGATCAAGCCCCGGAAGTGACAGTGGAAACGCGACTGGCCCTGGCCCGACAGTGGAAACGCGGCTATTGACACGACCAATCTGACCTCTGACCTGTAACGCTCCTGGATCATAATCATACACTGTTCGCTCGTTGGCCAGAGGAGAACTGAGTGACTGAGTCTGGGTTCTCCCAAGGTTTATTCTCCATTCTGTCACTGATGGAGTTTAGGTTCCTCCACTGTCGCCTTGGCTTTTGGCTTGCTTAGTTGGGGACATTTAATATTCAACAATATTATTGATCTGCCTTATTATGGGTGGACGATGATGCAATTTTCTTCTAGAAACAAACTTTGTTGTATTATTTTCATGTTATCAATATGAAGCTGCTTTGATACAATCTGTATTGTAAAATGCGCTATATAAATAAAGGTGACTTGACTTGACTTGAAAAAAATTGCGACGATTGGCCACTTGGTGGCGCTATAACAAGGAAAAAAGTCATGAAAATGGCTATAAACGCACCCAACCGTTAGTCCGTTGAAATCCTGAATCCTTCCCGAGTCCAACGATACCAAACATGCCAGGTTTCGCCTTATAGTTTGTGTATCATTGTCATTTAGCACTTAAATAACTTGCGATTATCTTCCGATCGAGACAAAAACACCGCAGGAAAGTTGAAACACAGGTCAATAGCTAAACAATAACGCCCAAATGTCACAATTATGATAGGAACTGACAAAAATAAAATAAAAAATCCAATCTTTGTCACCCATGGATCATTTTTATTCTCTCATAAATAGAAGTGTCTAAACTTCCTAAACAAGTAAATGAGATATTTACAGCAAATTTGACAGACATGTACGGGCACCTTTTGAGGACGCCTAATAAAAGTGGTGGAGATCAGGCAAGACGTGGTGCTATAACTGTCAAAAAAAGCTTTCCTCAGTAAATTGCCTGTATTGGCTGTAAATGGTATGTTCCATCAATGATCTAAGTTTATTAGTTTATCTGGATCCCCATTAGCCTCTACCTAGGCAGTGGCTACTCTTCCTGGGGTCCCAACAAGTAAATCATACAAGACTACATTTAATCAACAACAATAAAAAGTCAAGTCAATGAAACACACTAACCCAACATTCAGTCCAAATATCAAAATCAACAGTTTACTAAATATTGTGCCATTAAATGTTCCTTTAAATATTTTTTTAAACAAATTTTTCTTGTAAAAATGTGATATCAATAGTAAATCATTCCATATTTTCATTCCTCTATACATTACAGTCCGTTGTTTTCCAGTGGTTTTCGAAACAGGAAGTAAAAAAAACATCCCTTTTATTCATGCCTGGTGTAAAAATTATGACTAGTACTACTATACAAAAGTTGAGAGTACAGGACATTAGGAACTCTAGACACAGAGATATTTCTTATAAAATAAAGCAGAGAGACTATCCTTCACCAGTGCATTCTTAGTATATTAGCTCTTATATAACAGTTTAAGTTGAGTCTTGTCGCTCTGTTCTGGACAAATTTAATTTTTTCAATTAGTCCTTTTTTTTTTCCTTTACTTGATGCACTCGATTACACCACTGGGCAATAGCACGCGATTCATCCAATCACTGATTGTGCTGCAGTGACTGACACCCCTGAGAGCCAACAGTAGCGGCGCATTCATAAGCCCCGCCCACTGGTCGCGCAGGCGCCGCTGTCAGCATGAACACAGAGAATCAGATGAGAACAGATCAGATGAGACACGGAGCATTTCTCCAGAAACTCCTTGCAATAAATGATAACCATAATCTATCGGGAACTGTGATTGTGTCCCATACAGAAGTCACATATATTGAAATATATTAATAATAAATAGATTTTCATATATTTAAATGTCTTAAATCTAAATAGATTAAAATATATGTTATATTTATATGTAAATATATTTTGAAATATATATTAAAAATATATTTAAATATTTGATTTTGGCCCCTTTTTAATATTTTTCACATATATTAAACATGTGTAAATATATTTTTATTGGAAATATTTACATATATTTCTTTATTTTATATGTAAATACATTTAGATATCAATCTATGTAAATATATTAATTTGCAAAATATGTGCATATATTAATTTCTAATATGTGTTAACATATTAGATTTCTTTATATGTAAATATATTTTAATTGGAAATATTTACATATATTAATTTCCGTTATATGTAAATATATTAATTTGCAATATATGTGCATATATTAATTTCTAATATTTGTTAACATATTAGATTTCTTTATATGTAAATATATTTTATTGGAAATATTTACATATATTAATTTCCTTTATATGTAAATACATTTAGATGCTCATCTATGTAAATATATTAATTTGCAATATATGTGCATATATTAACTTCTAATATTTGTTAACATATTAGATTTCTGTAGACTGTATGTAAATCTATTCTGAAACATACTCAAATATTCAGTGCTCCTTTTAGTATACTTCACATATATGTAAATAAACCTAAACATGTTTTCATATAATATATTCACATTTACTCCCACTTGATGCAAATAGTCTCCATATATGTAAATATTTTCATTGCATTCAGGAACACACTACTACACAAAAAATATGTTTTTATTGATGCTGACAAACAGGGTAAAGTACATATAATATTAACTGCACTTAAAACATCAATCATGAATTGATTCAAACATGAATCAAGCAAAATAAAGCCTGTGGTAAACAACTTGACGATACTTTGACGTTTTGTTCTACAACCTAAATTGCACACAACTATACTGAAAACATGAATTTAGTTGAAGTTATGTTAACTTATTAAGTTTTTAATAAGTATCTAGATGTTTGGGTGTGAATATGTGCAGTGTACGTTGTAGAACAAAACGTTAAAGTATCGTCAAGTTGTTTACCACAAGCTTTATTTTACTCAAAAAATTTATATAAAAAAAAAAAAGTCATTATAAAACTGTTTCTTTTTTCTTGTTTTGGAACCTCAGTTCTGCCAACTTGGAATTAATGGCCTGGCCCAACTGTCCAACAGTTGCCTTTTCGTGACGTTTTATGACAGCATCTGCAAAACAATACAAGAAGTCAGTGGTTATGGTTAAAGGGTTAGTTTACCTACAAATGCAAATTCTGTCATTATTTAGTCATCCTCATGTCATTCCAAATCCGTAAGACATTCCGTTCACACAAACACAAATCTGAGAGCTATCTCTCCCTCCATTGACATTCTACGCAACTACCACTTTCAAGCACCAGAAAGGTAGTAAAGACAAGTCGAGTGTTTTGTTTGTGAAAAAAAATTATTACCACTTTTACAAAATATTAATCTCCACTAGAGCAGCAAGGGCAGACGTTGCGTGAACGTGCGTTGGAGATTATTTATATGTAAATAAAGTGGCAAATTATGTTTTTTTCACAAAGCACTGATGTCTTTACTACCTTTCTGGGGCTTGAAAGTGAGTAATTAATGACAGAACAGGGTTTCAGCAGGTATCTTCAAATTAAATCTAATGCTTTTTAATGCCATTTTTTTACATTTTTAATGCCATACATGACCAACCACGGACATATGCTGTCAATTGATATAAAAAATTAACTCGATTAATCACACATTTTTTCTGTGATTAATCGCAATTAAAAACACTTACAATTTTATAGTTTATATATTTTATAATGTAATAATATTTCACAATTAATCAACAAATGAATGTAGAGACAAAATGAAGAAAGTTTTTTTTAAATGTTTAATGGCATCTTTTTATGAATGAAGGCCAGCATCACTGATACTAATACAGCTATTGATATCTGGATAAAATTATTTCCCCCCCTAATTTTAAACATTAAGTTAGTATCGTGGCTTTATGTGCGGTCAGGCACTTGGATTTGTCATTAGGGCCCGAGCACCGATGGTGAGAGGACCCTATTGGATCTGCTCCGTTTATTATTATATTATTAGTATTTGACCAAATCAAGCTCAAATGGAGTTACAAGGTTTTTCACCAGTCGGAGATATGTGTTTTGTTGGTCATCAGAAATGGTTTAAACATGATGCAAGTTCTGCCATCTCTCTGTCAGTGAAGTCCATTCTAAAACGTGTCTGAAAATAAACTGTAACTCAGCGAATATTAGCCACACTTTCATGAGAGATGTCTTTATTAAGCTTGGAATGTCTACTTTTAAATTAAGTAATTCATATCAAAAACAAATACTCTCATTTTATGTAATCCGTTTGAAACCATGGAGATGTAGTTTTTTCGTTCTCCCTTCATCTCTAATGAGCTGAGGCCGCCATACCCCAGGTGCTATTCACATGGTAAATAGTTTAGGTGATCTATATGCATCACACACGCCCCCGATCAATGATACAAAAACACAAAGTTCCTTCATCAGATTCACTGATAGTTCATCACGTTTTGAGGATGGCATGCTACTCCGGTAAAGAGGCCCTTCAGATGATTCTGGACAGCGAGGAAGAATTCACCTTTTCCTCAGAGGAAGATTGAAACTCAGATGATGAACGGTTGTATTTTGAAGAGAGTTGATCCTGCCAAGGATACGGAGTAAGTTGTTTGGTGTTATATAATTCTTCTTCTGATAATATAGTTCTCATATAAATTTCAGACTATATTGTGCCTAGTTTTGGCTAGCTTTTGACATCTTATGGGAAATATTGCCTAACAATGTCCCTTACTGTCTTGTAGGCTATGCTCAGGTGTAAACATTTGTAATGTGATAAGTTACTAAACATATTAATATACACAATATATTTAGCTCAGTTTTGTTTAGCTTCTGACACTGATTATCATGTTAAAATACTGCCTTATGCCTAATTTAGCTTTGCGGATATCTATGTAAATATAACCTATGTGATTTAGTACAAATATATTTTAGCTTCAGTTAAAATGTGATACTGTCTAAATACTAGACAGTATATTTTTATGTATAAATGTTAGATTTTGGTTAGCCTATGACCCTTGCTTATCATGCTAAAATACTGCCTTATGCACAGATGTTTGTGAATACAGGTGTACATGTTTGAAATGCTCTAAATGCGTGCGGTCTATAGCCTATGGCCCATCAACAGATACTCGCGGTGACACGGTCTACGGCCCATCAATAGTTATTTCTCTGTCCTATGGCCCATCAACAGATATATACATACATTATGCGTCCATAACCATTAATCAGTTTATTTTGGACAATGCATGTTTTTGGGGTTTTTTTTAGGAATGTGGCTGCATCAAGCTCTCCTTCTCCAGCACCTCGCAGAGGGGCACACAGGTGTCGTTCAGTTCTCAGTGTGATCGAGAATCATACTGAGTAAGTAAACAGACTTAATATTTTACTGATGAAATGCAATTGTTTGCATCGTCATAATACAAAAGTACATGTTCTTGTATGAAATTACAAAAACTGTTGTCTTTTTTAATCCATGGCCATTAGTGATTGATAATGATAATAATACCTAGTTTATTTGATTGTGTTATCAGCATGCGCCTCAAGGTTTTTTTTTTTTTTTTTTTTTTACAGATGTGACAATGAACATTTCCAAGCACCTGTTCCAAAGAAAACAAAGACAAACAAGCAACAGGCAGTTGACTAGTGTTGTTTTTGGCGGCCTGTTTTAATTTTAGTTTTAGTCTAGTCTTTGTGTCAAGCTGTCGTTTTAGTTTTTATTAGTTTTAGTCACGTTCATACTCTTTTTAATCTAGTCAAGTTTTAGTCGACGAAAACTGATGACATTTTAGTCTAGTTTTAGTCAATGAAAATTGTATTTTAGTCTCTTTTTAGTAATTCAATTCTATTTAACCCAGTCAATATAGAATTTCAAACAAGGTTATCTTATTATATTTAGTATATTTAGGGCTGTGACGGTGGCAGTTTTTTTTACCACCGCGGTAATGGACCAACTACCGGCGGTGGTTGGGGGGTTATTTAAAAAAAAAAAAAATAATAACTTGTTTTATATAACTCGTCGGCGGTCATGGCTGATCACGTAAAAATCGTCTATCTAATCTAGCCTATCTGAACAATATACTTTTAATGATAATCTTTTAGAGATGCCCCGATTGATTGGCTGGTGACCGGAATTGGACGATTTTTACGTGATCAGCCATGACCGCCGACCGGCCGGTCTGTCTGACATATGCCGATTTTATGCCGGTCAAATGCAATGTGGCGCCGCATGATTAACATCGCGCAACATCAGCATCACACGTGCACACGGAACGCACATGTAGGAAACCTTGTGAATTACAGCCGTTTCACACCGCAAGCGTGAGTAGTGCGTATTTTTTCGGCGTCCATGTCCACTATCAATGAGTGCATTCACACTGTGAGCAGGAGCGTCGCGTGAGCAGCAGTGAAGCGGGTTTCGGCGCCGAGTCTATTTTTGCTGCGCAGCTCACGCTCAATTAAAGTGAAAGCACACTTTTGATGGACAAAATAAATATGATTTCACACAAAAAGTGCCTAAAATTCACATAATTTGCATGTCTAGTGTGTTTTAACAGAAAAGTGTTTGATGTCAGAAAATGAAAACTCAAAAATTTTTATAGAAAATGTACCCATTTAAACTTGTCTTAATTATTCAGTTTGGGTAAAACTATATAGTTTTTTATTTAAAAAAAATAGAACATTAATATTTGTGTAGAACATTACTTCTTTGACACTGAAGACTGGAGTAATGATGCTGAAAATTCAGCTTTGATCACAGGAATAAATTATATTTGAAAGTATATTAAAATATAAAATAACTAAATATAAATATAACCGATTACATTTTTCCCCCCGTTTTTCACGGGGGAGCACAAAATATTTGCGAGAGAAAGCAAAACCCATGTAATTTTTCACAAATTTTTCCCATCAAAATGTCTCTTTCAGGGCTGTTTATGACAGGCTCAAATACAGGAGGTTTCTATATTTGCAGTCTATAGTTCAGTCATACGTTTAAACAGACCAATTAATAAACTTACTCATAATTGCTTTGACCTTCCCTGAATCCAGGCCATCTCTTGCCTCTTCACCACATGCGGTCTTGGATTTTCCACCTAAATACCGGAAACAGTGATACTTGTAGGAAGAAACATTTAAAGTATAATGGTATATTACTATTAGTACTTGTAAATGTACCTCTAAGGTTACTTCGAAGAAGAGTCTCCATGTCAAAAACACTACAGAGGAGACACCGGACCATAGCAGTGGACGTATTAGCATATGATGCTGCCCTCCATGCACTTCTGGAAACAAACACTTCTGATCCAGGATAGATTTCAACCTAAGGATACAACAACAAAAATGACAAGATAACAAAAGAAAAAGGAAAGACAGACCATTTAGGCCAAAGTAGGGGTGGGCAATATGGCCAAAATCGTATTATTTTATCTTTGTTATTAAAAATAAGAACAAAGATGCCAATTACAAGTAGGGATGGGCATTTTTCAAAAATATTGCATTCGAATATTCAGGCTCATAAAAATCAAATGGTGTTTGGTGTCATAACCTTATTTTTTTATAATACAATAAAGATGCACAATTCTGGATAAATTGAGAATCACGATTTTTTTCTGAAAATTATTAAATCGAATCGAGAATTGAAATCTTGCGAATCGGAATCAAATTGAATCTGGACATCTGTATCGATCCCCAGCACTAGTGTGTGTCTGTATATTGTTAAAAACACTCACTGGGGTTAGGCTTATTCTTAAAAAACTGGAAAAGTATTAGAACGGTTAGAATAATCAAAAACAAGGAAGTTTTTTTTGGTCAAAGAAAACTACATATCAAAAGAAAGAATTTAAGTGATTTGGTGTCTGAGAAACTTACACTTGTGTTGGCTGCATTATCTGATGGTACTGGGTATTGTCCAGGTGCTTTTACCATGTTTTTAAGCTCCTCAATAGACTGTTGAATAACACGAAGAGACTCTTCCATGTTTCCCATTTCTAAAATGCAAAATCAACAAGATACTTCACATTGAGGGTACGAAGGAATTTGCAAAAGAAATAGGGCTGGACGATTTTGGCTAAAATCATAATCGCAATTAATCAAACAAGTTACCTCGATTACGATTATTGAACGATTATAAAAAAAATTTAAATCCTATGTCACTGGCAAGGCTTATACTGTAAATACGTTCACGGTTATTTTTTTACAAGGGATCGTCTGTTTTAACTCTTCTCTTGCAATTAATGCTAGCCTTCCCACCTTCCTTAACCACCAACTTAATTAGCTAGTTATGGTTTGCGTTCGTACAGCAAGCATTGGTGGAGATGATCGTTGAGTAGTCAGTATCTTGTTTAATTATTGCTGAATTCTGGAATAGTTGTGATGATGATGATGATGAGGATTGGATGCTTTCAAGTTTTAGTCAAAATGCCTGATGTAGATTGGATGGATGCATGTTGTTGTGAATTGAGAGCAGTCAGATCATGGTGTGATAGTCAATAGTGTTCATCTGTGCTACACGTATTTTTGCTTTTTCAATCTTGGTAAAATTTGTAGTGCTTAAGTTGTGTTGTGTGTAGATATGGTCAATTGTACTGGAAATTAAATCAATTTATTACATGGCTTGGTTGAATTCCTTTCTTGATAACAGACCGCTGCTAAGCATAACACCGTTGCCATGAAAAACAGAGCGTTGCTATGGACGCGGCAGGATTCTAATCGTAGAGAATAGAACTCCTTTCTACCTTTCTGGGGCTTGAAAGGTAGTTGCGTGGACTGTCAATGGAGGGACAGGAACCTCTCAGATTTCATTAAAAATATCTTCATTTGTGTTGTGAATATGAAAGAAAGTCTTACATGCAGGGTTCGTACGGTCATGAAAAACCTGGAAAAGTCATGGAATTTTAAAATGGCAATTTCCAGGCCTGGAAAAGTTTTGGAAAATGAATAAACTCAGAAAGTTTTGGAAAAGTCATGGAAATTTGTTTTTCAAAATATCTGTGTACTTGAATTTGTTTAATTAATAATATTGGTGAAACAAATTGCAATACTTTTTTCGTTAGGGTGATCAGTCGAATCACGTGACTCACTTGCGGCAGATTTTGATTGTAGGCCTCCAGAAAACTAGATGGGCCAAAAGAAATGGGTTCCCCTTCATGTCCGTTTCAGCGCTTTTCTGCGGCACTGAGGACAGCGACTAAGTAGCCATACCTGTGTGGCTCTTGTGTCGCTGTCCTCAGCTCAGTGCTTCAAATGAAAATAAGCTGCTTTGCGTTTTCATATTAGCTATAGGCTAGCTACCGTCTGTATGCGCCTTTCCATTACAGATTTGAGCAAAACTTTTTTTTCTTCTAAATATCGATAAATAACTATTGCAAAATGACGGCGTTTCCATTAACCGATGTTAAGCAACTAAAACGTATTTTTTTCCTCTCGCGATCAGTCATTCCAAAAATCATGGCAACGCAGGACGTTAGTAGGTTTATATCTCAGCCACCGCCCTACATATTATTATTATTAATGGAAGGAGACGTGTCTTATCCAAGCATTAATGTCAGGGAAAGACCCTTATGCGAACGGCACATATATAGGCTAAGTTTCTTCATGTTTCTCCCTTGATTGTGATGACTTTTTGCCTCTTTGTTAAACATTTAAAATATATACAAATTAATATGGATGATTTTTTCTTAAAAAAAAAAAAATTTGTCTTTTATTTTCCGTGTTGGCATTTATGAGGAAAAAACAATGTTACATGACCGTTCTCCATTACGGTAATGAGTGCTCTGAATGCGGCACTAAAAGACTTTAAAACTTACACAGAGACCTCAAACAGAAAGCACAAAGCCTTTTTCAAAAAAATTCGTTTTGTATTAATTGTATCTTGATTTTAAAATATGTTTCATTAACCAATTGCTTAATAAATAAAAAGTAAATAGCAGAAAATAGATAATCACGACACAGTGGCGCCGGAGTGAACTGGAGCTTAAGCTATCATCCATGAACCGAAACTCAGCGTAAAAGGTAGCCTACTCGCCTCACAGACCTAAACAAAACTGAAATAGGCCTATATCTATTATCTACAGAAATCTCTACTTTTAAACAGAACCATTCAAAACAAAATAAAACGATGTAGCCTAATCCGTATGAAATGTGCATTTCTCTCCGGCGTGTTCACTATAAGAAGATCGCGAGTCAGTCAACTTCGTCTTTGCAGTCGACACAGAAAACACTTGTTTATTAATAAACAATTAAAATTGAGAGAGAGAGAGAATATATGATTAGTTTGACTCATTTTGAGGACTTATAATGATCTGTTAAGATAGAACGTTCACCGAATTCTGATTAGTCGAGAGGATTTATCCGTTTAGGCTAAAAATAGGGTCGGCGCTTCTCGGTTTGGAAAGAAACTGCATCTTGCAGTGGCCTACATTTTAAACAAGGAAATATAGCGATTTGGCATGAAACGTTGATGGAGCAGTGAATAGGGACAATCTCGTTTTTTTTAATGGCGTTTATCGCGTTTTGGAAAAGAGCTCTTCAAGCACATTTTTATGGAAGCTTGTTTCCGCCACAGAATAAAACATTTTAAAAGATAATTGCGACTTTTTATCTCACAATTGCGAGTTTACATCTTGCAATTCTGACTTTATTTCTCAGAATTGCGTGTTATAAAGTCAGAATTGCGAGATATAAAGTCAGATTTGCATGAAATAAAGTCGCAATTGCGTGTTATGAAGTCAGAATTGCGTCTTATAAAGTCAGAATTCTGACTTTTTTTCTCGCAATTGCGACTTTATATCACGCAATTCTGACTTTATATCTCGCAATTCTGACTTTATAACACGCAATTGGGAGATATAAAGTCAGAATTGCATGATATAAAGTCGCAATTGCGTGTTATAAATTCAGAATTGTGAGATATAAACTATTATGAAAATAAAATAAAATAAATGTTCCCCTTAGAATTGGACTTTATATCTCACAATTGTGAGTTTAAATCTCACAATTCTGAGAAAAGATGTCAGAATTGCGAGATATAAACTCGCAATTATGTGTTATAAAGTCAGAATTGCGTGATATAGGCCTAAAGTCGCAATTGCCAGAAAAAATTCTGACTATATCTCGCAATTCTGACTTTATAACACGCAATTCTGACTTTATAACACGCAATTGCAACTTTATTTCACGCAATTCTGACTTTATATCTCGCAATTCTGAGAAAAGAAAGTCAGAATTGCGAGATGTAAACTCGCAATTGCGAGATAAAAAGTCGCAATTATCTTTTAAAATGTTTTGTTCTGTGGCGGAAACAAGCTTCCATACATTTTTCATCAGCTACTAACGTTACCCGCCTATGGAAGCTTGTTTCCGCCACTGAATAATAAATAAATAATAATAATTGCGACTTTTTATTTCACAATTCTGACTTTTTTCTCAGAATTGCGAGATATGAAGTCAGAATTGTGAGAAATAAAGTTGCAATTCTGAGAAATAAAGTCGCAATTGCGAGATATAAAGTCAGAATTGCACGATATAAAGTCGCAATTGCGTGTTATAAAGTCACAATTGTGAGATATAAACTATTCTGTGGTAAAAAAAAAAAAAAGGGTTAGGGTTTTTTCCCTTAGAATTGGACTTTATATCTCACAATTGTGACTTTATATCTCGCAATTCTGACTTTATAACACGCAATTGTGACTTTATTTCACGCAATTCTGACTTTATATCTCGCAATTCTGACTTTATAACACGCAATTGTGACTTTATTTCACGCAATTCTGACTTTATATCACGCAATTCTGAATTTATAACACGCAATTGTGACTTTATTTCACGCAATTCTGACTTTATATCTCGCAATTCTGAGAAATAAAGTCGCAATTATTATTATTTATTTATTATTCAGTGGCGGAAACAAGCTTCCATACCCGCCCGCAAGGAGTTCATTATCCTATGGATTTACGTTAATAAATGTCTAAGGAGTTGTCAGGGTTTGACATTATTTGTGTTACTGTGCCAGCATATTTGAATAAATATTTATTTTGTATTAAAACATTGCTTGTTCATTTATTTTATTCAAGATATGGGGTGGTAAATTTGAACATGGATTTTTATTCTTATTTTACATGTATACACAGACATTTTATGGAACATTATGTCATGAATATTTACCTTTAAGTCATGGAAAAGTCATGGAAAAGTCATGGAAATTTAATGGTAAAAATGTGTACGAACCCTGTACATGTTTGGAAAGACATGAGGGTGAGTAATTAATGGCAGAATTTCCATTTGTGGGTGAACTAACCCTTTAAAGGGATAGTTCACTCTGAAATAAAATTTGTATATGTTTTAGCTTACCTCAAGGGCATCTAACATGTACAGGTAGGTGTCTTTGTTTCTGCAGTAGTTTCAATTTTGATATTTTTAGGTCAAACCGTTTTTGTCTGTCAGTCATATAATGCAGGTCGATGGTCACCACCTCAAAGAGCATGCACAGAGAAGTCCAAATTAAACAATTCCCCATCGTAAGTACACACTGATGGCCTAAGACACGAAACGAGCGGTTTTTGTGAGAAAACGAACAGTATTTATATAGTTTTTACCTCTTGTACACAACCACGTCCAAGTGATCTGAGGGCGCGGGCGCTTCCTGGTGTGTGACGTGTGCACGCGTCCTGGCTTAGTCTGCGCAAGCGCCGGAAAGCACCGGAAGTGATCTCTCGTGCGTATACATCACTCATTATTTACACAGAACAGAGATTGTAGGTTAGACGGCTAATAGAAATGGTACTAATTTGCGCTTATCCGGGATGTTTAAACCGACGTAAAAGAAAACAATTACGTATGCTCGCGCGAACTCATCCGGGAGTGGTAAACAATGAGTGACGTACACACCAGGAAGCGCGCGCGCCCTCAGATCACTTGGACGTGGTTGTGTACAAGAGGTAAAAACGATATATATACTGTTAGTTTTCTCACACAAAACGCTCGTTTCGTGTGTTAGGCCAGTGGTTCCCAATTCCAGTCCTCGTGACCCACTGCTCTGCACATTTTGTATGTCTCTCTTATCTGACACACTCAGTTCAGTTCATGGAGTCTCTCCTAATGAGCTGATGATCTGGTTCAGGTGTGTCAAATAAGGGAGACATACAAAATGTGCAGAGCAGTGGGTCACGAGGACTGGAATACGATGGGGAATTGTTTAAGTTGGACTTCTCTGTGCATGCTCTTTGAGGTGGTGACCATAGACCTGCATTATATGACTGACAGACAAGAACGGTTTGACCTAAAAATATCAAAATTGAAACTACTGCGGACACAAAGACACCTACATCTTGGATGCCCTTGAGGTAAGCTGAAACATATCAAAATTTGATTTCAGAGTGAACTATCCCTTTAAGAATAAATTAAGACACGCACCTTAAGAAATCTCACTAAATAGTCAGCTGCCGGAAGAATCTTTGCTCCGTTGTTGTGGCTTTGTGATGTTGGGGGCAGGTGATGGGCAGATTTTTTTCAGATCAGATGAGTCTAAAATTAAACCGCAAGAAAACATATACCTGTCAAATCATGAAAAGGTTTGAAAACTCATTTTAAGTAAAAAAAAAACAAAAACAAAGATTAACTTTTGTAAAATAATTTGACTGGACAAATTCAAAATGAGTGTTATGAAACACAGAAAATCTACCAAATAGCAACAAAGCAATGATTATTTTTTATGTTTGTGCCCATGATTCTCTCATACATGTATGTTATCTGTTAAATCTTACCATCACCAGGTTCTAGTCTTTAAACACCCAGCCTGCTACTCTTAGCTACTTGGTGCATCATAGAAATGCTCCTAGCAAACACAAATAGCAAAATCAACATTTAAAGCATATCCAAACATCAACCAAAAGTAAATCTGATAAATACATTATGCATAGGCCTACATATTTAATCTGAAAGAATTACTTACTTACGTACTCCAAATAAGGAAATAAAGTGACAATTTCACGTGCATTGTCGGTCCGCAGTTTGTGGAGTTGTTCTTCTGTTTTTCAGTTAACGTTATACGTTCGGTGTGCTGGCAACGAGAGTAAAAGATAGTTTGAGGATAAATACATAGGCTACTTTATGATATTTGCACGTCACAAATATTATCATAAAACAATATAACATTATAAAACAAGTATTGTAAATAAGTTAAAACACTTACTCGGTGTTTTCACTGTTAAAAGCAAACTCCGTGTCTGCACTGCGTCATGATCAAAGAAGATGGAGGGCCGTTAGTCTGTGAGAAAGATTTAAGCGCGCACATCACATAAATATCATTACAAAACAATATAATGCCATGAAATACATGTTGTAAATTAGGTAAAAACACTTACTTTCTGTGTTTTCCCTGTTAACGTTACAAGCAACCCTCCTCATCGTCAGCTCCGTATTGAGTCAAAGAATATGTCGCCTTTGAAAAAAGTTTCGGCTCGTTTAAGTGCGCAGAGCATTTATATATCGCTATAAATCAATATGTTATAAAATACATATTGTAAATTCGCGCGTCATGGAAAATGCCCCTCTGAGAGCAGTTTAGCCATGCACAGCATATACATATTGTTATAAAACAATATGATGTTATAAAATGCATGTATAAATGCGATAAAACACTTAATTGATGCGTTTTCCCTCCTCGTATGCCTTGCATCGCGAGTCAAAGAAAATGGCGTCTTTGAAAAAAGTTTCAGCTCGTCTGGTCGCGCCCAGCGCGTAAATGTCCCGGATGTAACTAATTACACTCTCTCTGTGTTATTAATTTAACTCCACATATTTTCACCAGCCAGAGGGTGCGGTTTACACTAGCAGTGTTAATCCCTTGAAATTCAACACCAGAAAATGAACTCTTTACTCTAAATGTCCTTAACACCAGGATTTCAACACTGGAGATTTTACTGTGTACGCTCCACTTTTCTGGCTCTTTATGTATTTTTGGCAACAGGTAAAATCTTCTGGCTCGGGGTGGCCCTTCACCCGTGAGGTACTCTTTCTGTCTTGCACTGATAATTTTCATATTAGCACATATCCTCTAAAATTTCCTCTACTTCTTTAATAGTGTCGGTGTAAATGGGCTCTTCGAGTGGACGATAATGTTCTGCGACAGAAAGTTGTCTCAGTCTGTATGAAAGTTGTTGAGGTGCGGATCTTAAACTAGATGACAACCGCTACAGATTGCTCAGAACAATAAATCACTTGGTCCATGTCCATAATAAAGTTCTTTACTGTTGTCTTTTGCTTCATACATCAGTATGGGTGTGGTTCTATAAATGAACAATAATAACAATAATGAATATAGTATACAATGAGGCAGAAACAGTACTGGACAAAATAAAAGTAATGCAATAGCATAAAGATAAGGACATATTATACAAGTCCAGCAGCTGTGCATTTACCTCAGGTTTATACACATAACTTTAAATAAACTATCACATAATATTACATCACATAATATTCAAAAAGTAACATTCAAAGTCTAATTCAGCATGTTTTATGCTGAAATGAATGTGCGATCGAGCTTATGTGTGCATTGACTACCTCAAAGGAATAAACAAACTTTTAGAATTGCAATATAACGTAGCAGCAACTAAATCTACCAATATATACATGAAAGAGTATTTAACTACTTACTTTTAAGATGTACGCACACAGTATGAGCAAAAATCCGCTAGAAATCGGACCAGATCAGCACGGAGATTACTACAAAACTGCCGCGAGATTTAGCAACATTACATGTCTGGGCATGAACACATTTTGATTGACATTCAGTTCTCCCGATCTAACCCAATAAAATTACAGGAATGATAGTCAGGTGATTCAGAAATAATATCCTAAAGTGCAACAAATTAAATGTCCAGCAGAGGGCACCAGCGTCATTAAAGCTTAGCCTTTTGTACACAGTCCCTCCCCAAGGTATTGTGCTCTGTCTAAAACAGGGGTCGGCAAGTAACTTTGGCTGCGGGCCAATATTTTTTTTAGCCAGTAGATGGCGGGCCAGCTACACGGAGTAGGCCTATGGATACAAATTAAATACTCTTATATAGGCCTATAATTGTGGAATATGATGTGTCCGTCACTGTCCGTGGATCATTCATTCAATCTTTTTTTTTTTCAAATTAAAACCAACAATAAAAAGATGAAAAACGACTTGTTTTTCCATTATTTATTTCCTGAACTGAAATGAAAAAAAAACGAATAAGGACGGGTTTTCTGATTTTCTGATTGTGCTCAGATCAAAAATAGAAAAAATGAATTACTGGATTAGACAAATTTTAATTTTGATTTTTAATTTTTAATTTAACACCTTATGCATATATCAAGGAAATCATTTTAAACAGATCAAGTACTATTGTGGTAACAGATTACAGCCATTTTAATAAAGGTGTGAATAGCAATCATGCCTCATTCCGTACAGTCCGACTTTTGAACTTTATTCCTTTTCTTTTATTATTATTTATTCGGGGACACACACATACACACCTAAGGTTTAAGGAGGTCTGTGCGGGACTGTTTTTTTTTTCCGTCCCGCTCCCACAAGGTTCTATTCAGCAACCGCTTAAAATATACTCGGTGTTCACCCGCTTTATTTCCCGACCTGACGGGTCCACAAAATTTAGATCTCGTTTCCAGAATCTCACATTCAAATGTCTCTAACGGAAAGAAGGAGATTAAGTAGCCTATAATAATTATAAATGCTATAAAAAAATTGTGTTCGTGTCAATATAAATAGTAGGCTATTTTAACATTGTACTGTCAGCAGAGAAAAAAAATTCCACAGAAAAAAAAAATGAAATATAAATAACATAAATTAAATAGGACAAAGCCTATCACTCAAATTTCTAAGCAACATAAACGAAAGTCATATTGCCCTACTGACAAAATGAAGTAGGCTATTTTCTGCCGAACTATTTCAAACATCCTTGCAAAAAAAGAATGTTGTTGACTGACAATGGTTTCAGTACCAAACAGCTCCTCAGAGATAGGTGTACAGGTGGTCAGAATTAAGTGCGGATACGCTGTCAAAAGATGTCGGGAGTGCGAGTGGGCTATTGTCAGTCAGACCGCCCGCTCCGTCCAAAGTACACCAGAGTTCTGACCGCTAACGTCTTTTGACGCGCGAATGGACACAAAGTGGTCAAGCGTATCACTAGACGAGGCAGGCGCGAATTTGACGCGCTATTCGCGTCCGGTGTGAACGCACAGTTATACTTTAAAATGTAATCCCGCGCCGCATGATTCCCTATGGGTGTTTCACACAGTATGCGGCGGTGAAATCGCCGCGCGACTACGGCTTTTCTCAAGTAGTGGAAGAGTTTTGTGCAGCATTTAGGACTACCAAAATAATCCGGCGGGCCAGAAAATATTGCTGGCGGGCCAGTTTTGGCCCGCGGGCCGCCAGTTGCCGTTCCCTGGTCTAAAATAACCGTAGCATTACCTTTATCGGCTGGCTTGATCCACTATCTCAGTTTTGTGATATTATTCTTCAAGGGCTTTTCTTTCGCCCGGGGGCAAATTGGGGGTCACACTCAAACCCCAGTGTAATTTTTTGAAGGCAAAATTGTCAGCTCTAATGATTTTGTCAATTTCTTTAGACAAGCTAGATAACGCGGGCTCCCAGTCAGAGGGGTGAGTGAGCGGTACTTTGGTTTTTCTTGCCCTCAAAGAATGTCTCTAGCTTGAGTCTGCGGTGGTATGCCTGCATGTCTGCTAACAACTCTTTTTTTCTGCAGCTCGATGGGGTGGGGATGTAGGAGAGACCCCTTTAAGGACTGAGGTTTGATCTTCCGATAACACAAAGGACTTCGACAGGTTAATAATGAGCTTGTGAGAACTGCATTTTGGGTTATCAGGGTTTATAAGTTTAAATGCGAAGCCCAATGTGTGAGGAGAGCCTTTGCCGTGGCAGGTCTCCAATGGAGTCCATCTTTCTCCACATGGAAATGCGTGGATTCTTTTTGTTTGTTTCTTTGTATGTATGGCTTACTTGGGTTGTTACCAACATCTGGTGAAAATTTCATGTCAATAGCACCTTTGGAAATATATTTACTGAGAAAAATGATGACGTGTTCAATACTTATTTTCCCCGCTGTACATATGTAGAATTTCAAGAATCTTCTCATATACATGATCTAATATCTTATGGTCTTATGCCACTGATATTTTTTCTGTTAGGTTTTAACATGAAATGCTTGAAAGTTGAAAGTACTGATTTAGATGTAAAGACAATTAATGAACTCTTTTACACTAAAATACCACTTGATAAACGAGTTAGCACTAACTCATAGCCACGACTTTACACAAATTTGGACAGAGTAAATTTGAATATTCAAGGGCCAGCTCATTTTGTAGACCGTACACACACACACACACACACACACACTCTCTCTCTCTCTCTCTAAGAAGTATAAGAGGTATACATATCTAGAATTTCAAGAATCTTCTCACATGATCTAATATCTTCTAGTCTTATACCTCTGATATTTTTTCTGTTGCAAACAGTGGTACACAAATAGTAAATCTCAGAACTTCTCAATTTATATTATAAAGAATACATTGACATGCTTGTGCCGTGTACTAACACCCTTTATTTGTCCCAAAAACACAAGGTGGTCTTGAGCAGCAAAGAGGCCGCAAAAAGCTGAATACCAAAAAAGATAAATTATACATCAAGAACCAAACAGAACGGGTAGGAAAGCCATGGAACTACAAACCCCTTCACAACTGCCGTTTAATTCCCATGAGGCATCTGCAAACAAAAGACAAAGAAAAAAGCCGTTAGTTTTGTTGAGATCTACTGAAGCAGAGTTCAGAGACAGACTATTGATTGACTATAAATGGACCTATTTTAAAGGGATAGTTCAGGATTTTAGACATGAATCTCTATAGCTTCCCCATAAGCAGTGTGGTGCATTGACCATGACTTACCCCCGACAGCGTCCTGTGAGCCGAGCTCCGGTCCAGTTTTGGTCAAGATGAAATTAGTCCGGCAAGTTTGCTGGGGTCACGGCAATAAAGCTTTTTTCTTCTCAAATCAATGTGTTCAAAAGAGTGATATATTTGCAGCACAAAACCGCTGTCTATGGAGAGGTCAGACCTCGTAATGGCTTGGCACTATTTTCTTCCCCGTCATATCACTGCGCGCTGCCGCTACCTACAGCCAGCTGGGAGCCGCGCACGTGTCACTTTGTTTACAGCTCGTAAAGAGAACGATAACATGTCTGACTACAGCAGCGACGATGACAACATTGACTTCGACACACAGCTTCTTTATCTTCGCCAGTTTGGTGTTCACATTGAAGCCCAGAGCAATGAGCCAAAGTCGCCTCAGAGCAACATCTGCCACAGGAAATCTTTGAAATGTGTGAGGAGAAAGCGCCACATCTTTGTTTGTACAGTCCGGATAGTCACAAGTCCGCACCATTTTCTACAAAGCTTGTACAAACTGATCGCTCTTGGTGAGTAGCTATGTTAGCTCGTTCGTGTAGCTGTTCTGAGCACGTAAACACTGCTGTAAACACTGCCGAACAACTGAAAAAGTGGTGTGCGCCTGCGCAGCTCGCAGCTGGCTGTAGGTAGCGGCAGCGCGCAGTGATATGACAGGGGAGAAAATAGTGCCAAGCCATTACGAGGTCTGACCTCTCCATAGACAACGTTTTAGTGATGCAAATATATCACTCTTTTGAACACATATTGATTTGAGAAGAAAAAAGCTTTATTGCCGTGACCCCAGCAATCTCACCGGACTAATTTCATCTTGACCAAAACTGGACCGGAGCTCGGCTCACAGGACGCTGTCGGGGGTAAGTCATGGTCAATGCACCACACTGCTTATGGGGAAGCTATAGAGATTCATGTCTAAAATCCTGAACTATCCCTTTAAGTTGAGTTGGGCTAATAATATACAGTGGGTACGGAAAGTATTCATACACCCGGTAAATATGATCAAAAATGGCTGTAAAAAATAAATCTTTCATTCAAAAAATGTGATCTTTCATTCAAAAAATTGGCAAAAATCGTACCTTTCATTGAAGTAAAAGAATTCAAATTGGGGGGGAAATCACATTATGAAATAAATGTTTTTCTCCAAAACACGTTGGCCACAATTATTCATACCCCTAGAATGTTTTATGAATAAAATATCTCTGAAGTATATTCCCATTAATATTGACCTTTTTTAGCACACCAGGGGGACTAGGAACATGAAATTGTCCAGCCATGACTTCTTGTTTCACAGGAGTTTAAATACGAGGAAACACAAAGGCCAAATCCCCTGAATCATCCATCACAATGAGTTAAACCAAATAATACAGTTCTGATTTTCAGCAAAAGATTGTTGAACATCACAAAATAGAAAGTGGCTGTAAGAAAATAGCTAAATAATTGAAAATACCCATTTTGACCATCAGGGCAATAATTAAGAAGTTATAATCAAGTAAAAATGTTACAAATCTGCCAGGAAGAGGACATGTCTCTATATTATCTTAATGGACGGTGAGGAGGATGATTTGAGTGGCCAAAGACTCTTCAAGGATCAAAGATGGAGAATTGCAGAGATTAGTTGAGTCTTGGGGGTCAGAAAGCCTATAAAAAAAATAAAAAATCAAACAACCCCTACATCACCACATGTTGTTTGGGAGGGTTTCAAGAAAAATGCTCCTCGCTCCTCCAGAAACAAACTCCAGCATATTCAGTGGTCAGACACGACTGGAACTTCAAACAACACAGGGTTCTGTGGTCAGATGAGACTAAACAAAGAGCTTTTTGGCAGCAAACACGCTAGATGGGTTTGGTGAACACAAGGATAAAAAGTACCCCATGTGTACAATTTAATATACCACTGGATCTTTAATGTTGTGGGCCTGTTTTTCTGCTGGAGGTCCTGGACTTCTTGTTCAGATACATGGCATTGTGGATTCTATCAAATATCAACAGATAAAAAATCAAAACCTGACGCCTTCTGCTAGAAATCTTATAATGGGCCGAGGTGGGATCTTCCATCAGGACAACGATCCAAAACAAACATCAAAATCAATACAAAAATGTGTTAGGGAGCACAAAAAGCTTCTGCCATGAGCGTCACAGTTCCCTGACCTGATGAGTGGAGTGAACTGAAGAGAAGAAGCACCAACATGGATCTGGGAATCTGACGGATCTGGAGAGATTCTGTATGGAGGAATGATCTCTGATCTCTTGTCAGGTGTTCTCCAAACTCATCAGGCATTATAGGAGAAGACACAGAGCTGGTATCTTGGCAAAAGGAGATTGCAAAAAGGTATTTACTAAAAGGGTATGAATAATTGTGGCCAGCGTGTTTTGGAGAAAAACATTTATTTCATAATGTGATTTTCCCCCCCAATTTGAATTATTTTACTTCAATGAAAGGTTAGAATTTTGCCAATTTTTTGAACGAAAGATAAAAAAAATTGAATGAAAGATTTATTTTTTACAGCCATTTTTGATCATATTTACCGGGGGTGTGAATACTTTCCGTACCCACTGTAGTATTATGACACTGCTGTTTTTTTACTTGTAAACAGTAGATGTAATTACCATTAAATGAGACTGCTGACTGCTGAGGGGCTCGACATGTCTCTGATTGGCCATTGTGTCCATGTGCTCAACATAAATAATGTCTGTGATTGGCTACAATGATCAACGTTTCAAAAACATGTTGTCTTCACAGACCCCTTACCACCAATAGATGGATCCGCTGATAGACGCCTGCTTTCAAACGCTGTGTAAGCGCTCGATGAAGACGACATGTTTTTGAAACGTTGATCATTGTAGGGGTGGTGGTGGCGCAATGGATAAGACACATGCCTTTGGTGTGAGAGACCCGGGTTCGAATCCACTGTGAGACACCAATGTGTCCCTGAGCAAGACACTTAACCCCTAGTTGCTCCAGAGGCGACCTCTGACATATATAGCAATTGTAAGTCGCTCTGGATAAAAGCGTCAGCTAAATGAATAAATGTAAATGTAAATGTAGCCAATCACAGACATTATATATGTTGAGAGACATGTCGAGCCTCTCAGCAGTCAGATTTCTCATGCGAATGCAACCAGGAAAACGTTCCTAAGGGATTATAGATTAACGTTCCGCACGCATCTGAATTAGACTGAGAAATCTTTCCATTAGTTCTTGGGGAACCACCCTGATGGCTTGTAAACATGTGAAACCCCCCCTTATGCTGCTTCTATCTGAAATTTACCTCAGTTAATCAATCAATCAATCAGTTTATTTATAAAGCACAAATAAACACAACTTCCGTTGACCAAAGTGCTGTACAGAGAAAAAAAACTAAAAAAAAACATGATGCAATACAATACAAAGACACCAACAGGACAGTTGCTTCAACATTCAATATGCATACGACAGATCAAATAAAAATGTCTTTAACCTAACTTTAAAAATGCACAGAGTTGGTGCAGCTCTAATTTCAGGAGGGAGGCTGTTCCAGAGTCTAGGAGCGGCGCTAGAAAAAGCCCTGTCTCCTCTAGTCTTAAGTTTTGTTCTCGGAACCACCAGAAGGCCTAGGTTCGCAGACCTAAGAGCTCTTGATGGTTGATGAACAGTCAGTAGGTCCGTAAGGTATGATGGAGCCATCCCATGTAATGACTTAAAAACAAGTAATAAAACTTTAAAAGTAATTCTATGGCGCACTGGCAGCCAGTGAAGTGACTTAAGGACAGGAGTTATATGATCTCGTTTTCGAGTTCCTGTCAGAACTCTTGCAGCGGCAGTCTGGACTATTTGAAGGCGGTTAATGGATGATTCACTGATCCCCACATAAAGCGAATTACAATAGTCCAGCCTTGTAGAGATGAAAGCATGTATAACTTTTTCGAAGTTAGAGACTGAGAGTATAGACTTAATTTTTACCAGGGTTCGTAGCTGGTAGAAGCTTGATTTTACAACTTGATTGACCTGTCTATCAAGCTTTAGAGCACTGTCCAGTACTACTCCCAGGTTTTTAACATATGGCTTCACATATGGTGTCAAGGTACCAAGATTTATATTTGTTGTCTCATGTAAACTGGAAGGTGTAAACACTATAACCTCTGTCTTTTCCTCATTCAAACTTAAAAAAATGTGCGACATCCATGCTTTCACATCCTCGAGGCAATCAGCCATCTCTTCTAGATTATTTCCATGGTTAAGAGGAAAATACATTTGAGTGTCGTCTGCATAACAATGATAACTCAAGTCATATTTTCTAAAAATAGTACTCAAAGGAAGCATGTATAAAGAAAACAGCATTGGAGCCAGTGTGGAGCCTTGAGGAATTCCACATGTTAACTTTACTGATGTAGATCGGTAGTTACCAATGTTGACTGAAACCAATGTAAGACTGGGCCTCTAATGCCCACTATGTGTTCTAACCGAGATAGCAGGACATTGTGGTCTACCGTGTCAAATACAGCACTTAAATCCAGGAGTATCAATGCTACCGAATCTCCAGAGTCAGTGGCTAAAAAAATGTCATTGAGTACTTTAACAAGCGCCGTTTCCGTAGAGTGAAATTTTTTAAAACCAGATTGAAATATATCAAAGATTTTGTTTTCGTTCAAAAAAGTTTCAAGCTGACATAGAACTACTTTATCTAAAATTTTTGTTAGAAATGGGAGATGTGAAATAGGTCTAAAATTTGATAGATTAGATGAGTCTAAATTTGGCCTCTTTAGTATGGGTTGCACTGACGCATGTTTTAAACGCTCAGGGACAACTCCCAACTCAAGGCATCTATTTACAAAGTGTAGGAGTGTCGTACTCACTACATTGAACACTTTTTTAAATAGTCGTGCTGGGATAGTGTCTAGTGGTGATCCTGTCGGTTTTAGCTGCTTCACTGTGTCATTTAAAAAAGTCAAAGTGATTGGTATAAACTTACTGAGTCTGCCGGTGTAATTTAACTGACCTGCAGGATTACCAGTGATCAATTGCATGTTGTTTCTAATTCCAGCTATCTTGTCTATAAAAAACTTGCAGAACCGCTCACACATAGCCACTGACTCACTCGGGTAGATGGACACAACTGGATTTGTAACAGTATTGATAATATTAAAAAGAACTCTGTGCTGCTTTCAGCAAGCACACTTAATTATTTCTCTACCCTTATAGATAATAACCATAATAATCCCACTTACTGTTCTTCTTAAGTTTTCTTCTTCTTCTTCTTCTTATTATTATTATTCCCGGGAGAAAAATTTTGGCCAGCTCCTGCGCCTAGGCCCTTTGAGACAGAGACACCGTTCCAACTTTAAAACGTACGGTCAGTACCGGTTTAAGTTGCTCGCGAAGATGACATCACGAGTCCATGTCGTTTGTCCGCCACACTGGATTGAACAAAAAGCGAAACTAAATTTTCACAGGTCACAAATTTAGTCCGAACTTCACGAAACTGGACGTGCATGATCCTTGGACCAAGCCTCACAAAAGTTACTAGAAGGATTTTTGATTTTCGGAAGCGTTTGCCCGTCACAGCCAAACGAAATCGGCGGCGTAGTCGCCAAAACAGGAAGTACTTCATATTTCAGGAACTCTGTCACGTATCGAAACCAAACTTTGTACATTAACTCAAGACTCCAATGTGAGGATGTACAAGATAAAAAAAATAATAAAAAAATCCAAAATTTTATATCATTTGGCAACCCCCCCCCAGCTATTTGGTCAGCTCCTGCGCCTAGGCCCTTTGAGACAGAGACACCGTTCCAACTTTAAAACGTCCGGTCAGTACCGGTGTAAGTTGCTCGCGAAGATGACATCACGAGTCCATGTCGTTTGTCCGCAATATTGGATTGAACAAAAAGCGAAACTAAATTTTCACAGGTCACAAATTTAGTCCGAACTTCACGAAACTGGACGTGCATGATCCTTGGACCAAGCCTCACAAAAGTTACTAGAAGGATTTTTGATTTTCGGAAGCGTTTGCCCGTCACAGCCAAACGAAATCAGCGGCGTAGTCGCCAAACAGGAAGTCGTCCATATCTCAGGAACTCTGTCACGTATCGAAACCAAACTTTATACATGAACTCGGGACTCCAATGTGAGGAAGCACAAGATCTGAATTTTTTTTTTTTTTTTTTTATTTCAGGCTAATAGACAAACCCATTTACCTATGTCTATGCAAGAGTTTCACCTCACACTTTTAATGTTAATGCATTTAGACAGTAGGTGGCACTGTTGTATTACATTTCACAGAGCTGCCAAGTCAGTGTATATACTGCATTCGTTTTTACTAGGTTTGTCTTAATAAATGCAGGCATGAATTTCGTTTTTTGCATTGGTCTAATTTAATCATCATCTGTATATTAATATATACAGAATTGTATGCATGAATTGTGCATTTCCAGTTCTCAAAGCAGTTAATAAAAAAAAAAAAATAACTTTATACAAAATGCATCATGCTCTTCTTCGCTAACCGAACAAACAATTAATTGTCTGTGGCTGTGTTTGTGCGCACGGGAAATATGCTGCGCATAACAAAAGAAAACAAGGAGAAACGCACAGTCACATGCTCAAACAATCAACAACGTCGCTCTAGAGGTGCTGAAGTCCTGTGCTGAACAACTAGCAGGTGTGTATACAGACATTTTCAACCAGTCCCTGTCACAAGCGGTAGTTCCACGTCTGTTCAAGTCCTGTTTTGTGATACCAGTTCCTAAGAAACCTGACGCTTCAACCCTAAATGACTTTAGGCCTGTGGCCCTAACACCAGTTGCCATGAAGTGCCTAGAAAAGTTGGTTCTGACACATATAAATTCTTTCATCCCAGACACTGCAGATCCATTTCAGTTTGCCTACCGTCCGAACAGATCAGTGGACGATGCAGTAGCCTTTGCTTTACACCACACACTTCTACATCTGGACTATAACAGAACATATGTTAGGATGCTGTTTCTAGACTATAGCTCCGCCTTTAACCCTCTGGGGACCAAGCTGTTTTTGGGGTCCTTGAGATGTTCTGACATGCTCTGACATTTGTGCTTTTTTCAGTTATTTATAAACATGTTAATGGCAAAGGTGTAAATTCACTCTATATAGCACAAACAGGGCTATCATAATATGCGAGCAACGTGTATGTAGATGTTTGTATTTTTAAGAGAATAATGTTTATGCGTGGTTATTGGAAAAAATTTAAATGAAAGTTGCTGAATTAAGACCACAAAACACATATTAAATATGTGTCCACAAGACTTTTGACTAATGGATGTTGTCCCTTTGAGTTCTAGCTTCAAAATTATGTGAAAATAGTCTTGCTTTATCGTTCACAAAAATAAAATACATTGATTTAAATGGTGTAAAACAGGTTTTGCTTGGAAAGCCAATATGCGAGGGGGAGGAGTAGTTTACACCTTAGATTACAATGTCCCACCCACTCTGCATAATGACTCTGCATAATTAGCCATTCATTCAGGTGTGACACTGACTGAGCCACAATGCAAGGACAAAATATATATTTAGAAGACTTATATTGACCATTTAAGATTTCGCTTACATCTATCTTGTAAATATGTTTTGCTATTTTATTAAAAATGTTACAATTACAACAATAATTACAATTTCAACAATATTTCAAGTGTACTCTTTCTTTGTAAAAAAGAAAAAGAAAAAAGATTATAGGCCTACATTTTATCATATGTATTCATTAGTTTGAATATAGCAAATATATATATATATAATATATATAAATATATATATAATATATATAAATAATATAGTTATATATATATATATATATATATATATATAACGTTAGATATGAGCAGAAATTGCTAAACAGCTTATTAATTTAAAAAGCTTATTTGATGTGGCAGTATATTCTACAGTAGCCTAAAAACTGTACCCAAATCTAGTCAACAAGTGACTGACTGTAACGTTGTTTTTATGAAATATTAGGGCATATAAATGCTAATTTTATTTCAACATATTCCAGTCGATTTTTACTCATCTCAGTAGGCTATAGCAAAGAAGTTTATTCTTTCACACACAGACGCGCGATTCATATTTAGGCTAAACAGTCTTTACAAATATGTACCCTTCATTCAT
Source organism: Leuciscus leuciscus (assembly GCF_965113295.1). Lineage (NCBI taxonomy): Eukaryota > Metazoa > Chordata > Actinopteri > Cypriniformes > Leuciscidae > Leuciscus > Leuciscus leuciscus. Next base: position 593,361 of record NC_138739.1, on the reverse strand, counting down.
CTCACAGAAAGGCGATTCATATTATAGAAATGCGATTCATCTTTTTGCGGTTTGCATAGGCCTACACTAACGTTATTCCATAACGTTATTCCACATCAACACTTGAGAAAAGAAAACAGCCTACCTCACTCCTCAGCGGGATCTGCTCCTCATATCAGGAGATATTGCTCCTCATATCAGCACTGTTCTGATGAAACTTTTGTCCATAAGGTAGGTTATATTATGCCTCACTCGATCGCGACGCGCTGTGTTTACAGCTGATGGGCGTTTCACAGCCTGAAATGGTTCTCAGAATTTGCATTTGAATAGCACGCGCTCTCCGGGGAGTGGTCAAATTACTTTTGAATGGCTCGTAATGAGCTCGACTGGAGTCGCTCTCTTTTTATACAGATTACAGAAGCTGAGAATATTTGTTTTTTATATAAATTACTTCATTTAAAAGCTGCGATCTCAAGCTTTATGCCCGTGGGTCTGTTTGCCTGTTTGACTGAATTTTCGCGGAGTTATAGATCATTTTCCAACGCGTTTCAAATGGGAGTTCACTGACAGAGAGAAGGCAGAAATCGCATCATGTTCATTTTTCTTTATTTGTCAAAAAGCAAAACACTTCATTTTTATTGTGAGTATACAGAAAAAAAATAGAAACTGAACAGGATCGATTGATGTATTACACGAAAATGAAAGATCAAAATTAACAGAGCATTTAGTGTTTATTTTCATTGCTAAAAAAAAAAAACGAGCAAAACGCGCGGGCGCGTTTTTGGTCCCCAGAGGGTTAATACCATCCGTCCTGCAAAACTCATTGTAAAGTTAATAGACCTCGGATTGCCGGCCACTACCTGCAATTGGATTTTAGACTTTCTTCTAAACAGACTGCAGGTGGTAAAGATGGGAGGAATAATATCAGGAAATCTCACAGTCAGCACAGGCACTCCCCAAGGCTGTTGCCTCAGCCCTAAGCTCTTTACATTATACACACATGACTGCGTCTCCACTCAGGACAGCTCACTCGTCATTAAATATACAGATGACACGACCATCTTGGGCCTTATTAAGGGGGGAGATGAGACAGGGTATAGGGAACTGGCCAATGACATCATGGTCTATGGAGAGGAAAATGACCTGTTCCTCAATGTAGACAAGACCAGAGAGCTCGTTATAGACTTTAGGAAGAAAAGCCCTCCTCTGCAGCCACTCACCATCAAGGGCACTGTGGTGGGCCGACAGCCACAAATTCCTGGGCCTGCATTTAACATCTAACTTGAGCTGGACTACAAACACTGTCACCACAGTGAAGAAAGCTCAAAAACGACTGTATTTTATCAGGCTTTTGAAGAAGGCTGGGCTTGGGATGTGCCCTCTTACTCATGCCTACAGAGGACTTATAGAGACTGTCTTGACATATGGCATTACCGTGTGGTTAGGAAATGCAACACGGGCAGAGAAGAAGTCTCTCCAAAGAGTTATAAAGACTGCAGAGAGAATCATTGGGACAAACCTCACACCCATGACTGAACTGTACACAGAGCGCTGTAAGAAGAAAGCTAAGTCCATACTTGGTGACATTCATCACCCAGCTCACTCACTTTTGAAGCCCAGACACAAAACCTACAGCCTGAGACATATAAGAGCGGACAGTATCATTACACATAAAACACGCTTCTATAACAGCTTTTATCCAGCAGTGGTGAGACTAATGGCTAACTCATAGAAATAGGGTATATATGGTATATATGGCTAGCAAGCACTGGTGCACTGTGTTTATTTTAGTGGTGGGCCGTTATCGGCGTTAACGTGCTGCGTTAACGCGAGACTCTTATCGCGCGATAAAAAAAATATCGCCGTTAATCTATTCTCCAAGTTGGGTTGGGAGATGGCTCTATACTACACAAGCTATGATGACGCAATCTACCCGCGGCCGCGAGGTAAACCCGGCTGCAACGCATATTCGTCGTCATCTTAAGTAAACACGGCTGAAAGTGAAAGCTGGTGAAAAAGATCGGTGCAACATCCATTATTTGGACTTGGTTCGGGTTTAAGCCGTCAGACGAGCAGCAGCAAACTATATACAGAGTGTGTGGGGTAACAGTTCGGTAAGTTAACACACGACTAATCCGTTCTACCACCTCAAATTCAAAACGAAACATGATATCACTGAATACCAGCGCGCGCGTATTATTCCCATTCCAATATATCTTAGTGGTGTAGCACATAATCTCGATTTTAAGAATCGTTGTTGTGTTTCTTTTTAACTGAAAAGACATCAGTTAGACAATATTCTAATTTTAAATTTGGGGTGTCATAAGCTCCAAGCCATAATAAACATTAGACCTACTTAAGTCTCTTCAATGATGACAAGCAAAATCAACAAAGGCCCTGAGTATCGGCGTCCCTTAAATGGGACAGGGGTGCTAAGAATCTCCGAGCTTGCGTCAAAGAACCCTTTCAAAGTAGCAACTTGGAACGTTCGAAGCTTACTTCAAGCAGGAAAACTAGCCAATGTCATACAAGAAATGGATCGACTTAAAATCAACATAATTGGTCTAAGCGAAACTAAATGGCCTGGAACAAAAAAGATTATATCGAGCGAACACCACATCTTCTGCTCCGGAGGAGAAGAAAACACCAAACAAACATATGGTGTCGCCTTTATAGTACACAAGAAATTAGTAAATAAAGTCATCAACTTTACCCCAGTATCAGAACGAATAGCACTACTACAATTAGCAGGCAACAAAGTCAACGTGAACATTTTACAGGTTTATGCTCCAACAGCAGACAAACAAGATTATGAAATCGAATCGTTCTATGAGCAACTAACCGACACGCTGAAGCCGCTGAAGAAACAAGATATCACCATAATCCTTGGCGACTTCAACGCCAAGGTCGGACATGGTCGAATGCAGAACATTGTCGGAGAGCACGGACTAGGAATAAGGAATGGACGAGGCGACAGACTGGTTCAATTCTGCCAAGAAGAATGTTTCAGTATTGCTAACACGTGGTTCCAATTGCCACCTCGACGACTGTACACATGGACCTCGCCGCAAGACTCCGACAACAACATCGTCAGGAATCAAATTGATTATATCCTAATTAACATCAGGTTTAAGTCCAGTGTGCTTACAGCAAAAACCTACCCTGGAGCTGATATATCGTCAGACCACAACCCAGTAACAGCTACAATAAGACTCAAATTGCGATCAATACAATGTACAAAGACGAGACGAGCAGACCTGGAGAAACTGAAGAACAGCACCAATAAAAGACAAGTACAGCAACATCTCAACGATAGCATCTGCTCAATAACAACAGAAACAGCAGATGTTCAGGAGTACTGGCGCTCGTTCAAACAATGCATCACAGAAACAACAGAAGTCATGCTGGGACACCAGTCACCGAAAAAGAAACAACGATGGATGACACAATATATTCTCGATCTAATGAGCAAACGAAGAATGTACAAAAACAACAACTCGGAGAAGTACAAACAAATGCAACAGAAGATCAGAGAAGCAATCCGACAGGCAAAAGAAAAGTGGATGGAAGAACAATGCGCCGAGATTGAAGAACTAATTAAAAAACATGATAATTTTAATCTGCACAAGAAGCTCAAAGAAGCTGGTAACATCTACAGACCAGCCCCAACAGCAACCTTGTATGCGGACAACAACCAACCAATCCTAAATAAACAAGAAAAAATGGACACCTGGACAAACTATATACACAAACTCTTTGGCGCCGTGAGAACACCTGCAGAAAAAGACCAACAGACGTCGAAAGACACTCTACACATTTTAACATCAGAGGTAGAACAGGCAATCAAAACAGCTAAGCCAGGCAAAGCGTGCGGGCCCGACACAATCCATGTCGAATTGCTCAAACTATTAAACAGCAACAACATACGTCAACTGACTGACTGGTACAATCAAATATACAACGGTAACAAAATTCCATCTGACTGGCTACAATCCATCTTTGTGGCCATACCAAAGAAAGCAACAAGCCGGAAATGCGAAGACTACAGACTGATAAGCTTGATGAGCCACGTGCTGAAAGTCTTCCTGAAGGTGATCCAACAGCGCATACGCTCCACATGCGAAAATGCATTGAAGAACACACAGTTTGGCTTCCGCAAAGGACTAGGCACGAGAGAAGCAATCTTCTGTCTACAGATACTACTACAGCGATGCTACGAACATCAGAAAGAAGTGTACATCTGCTTCATAGATTACGAGAAAGCCTTTGACTCAGTAGACCACGACCGACTAGCAGCTCTATTAAAACAACTGGGACTAGATAAAAACGACACCAACTTCATCATTGCTCTTTATTGGAAGCAAACAGCCCAACTCCGATATGACAACGAACTGACAGACCCAACACCAATACAAAAAGGTGTACGACAAGGCTGCCCACTGTCACCGATCCTTTTCAACATCTACTCGGAGCAGATTTTTGATCGAACACTAGCAGACAAAAACATTGGTATTAAAGTCAATGGACAGTACATCAACAACATCAGATATGCCGACGACACTGCACTGCTGGCCGATTCGGAACAAGACCTACAACAAATCTTGGATGAAGTTGCCGCAGAGAGTCAAATATGGGGCTTACGAATTAACAAAAAGAAAACAAAGGTTATGAAGGTCAGCCGAACTACAAGCGAAACAACAATCAAGCTGGGCAGCGAAAAATTGGAACAAGTACACCGATTTAAATACCTTGGTGTAATCATTGACGATCAGTTGAACCATGAAGTCGAAATCAAGAGCAGAATTGAACAAGCAAGGCAAGCATTTATTAAATGGAAAACACTCCTCTCAGGCCGCAACTTGAGTACATCACTGAAACTGCGCACACTGAAATGCTACATCTGGTCAATTTTGCTGTACGGAGTAGAGACGTGGACACTGACAACAACAGCAACAAAAAGGCTCGAAGCTTTCGAAATGTGGCTGTATCGAAGAATGCTGAAAATCCCATGGACAGCCAAAACCACCAATACACAAGTTCTGCAAGACATGGGCACTGACAGGCAACTGCTGAAGACCATCATTAGCAGGAAGTGTCACTACTTAGGCCACATTGCCCGAAACGACCACAAATACCAGCTATTAAAGCAAATCCTGCAAGGAAAAATCGAAGGAAAAAAACGACCAGGACGGCCAAAAACGACATGGCTCAGTAACATCAAAACATGGCTACAATTAACAACAGCACAAACTCTACACGCCGTGCTAGACCGGGACCAATATCATCGTGAAGTCGCACACGCCGTTAGGCAGCACTAAAGAAGAAGTCTCTGCAGCTAGTGTACTTACATTTTATTTATCTGCAAAATTATGTTGGATACTTAGTTTTGCACAATATATGTTCTCAAAACTACATACACCCTTTAAAAAAAATACATTTAGCAGTTGTTTAGCATGGGTCTGTGTAATCTGTTCTGAAATGGTTTTATTATAATATACTGTATATCGTTATCGCAAGAGGCTGCAATGTATATCACAATATAGATTTTAGGCCATATCGCCCATCCCTAATTGATAGCCTATAGTAGTTGATAATAACATAGGCCTACCTAATGTTGCCTACGGACGGTAACAGTACAGTAGTAACCTTTTACAGTCTATGAGTAGAACAGCTTTCTCAAGCAGTTTGTGATGCATTTTGGAAACAGGAGATGAGCCCCTGGTCTAATGCGCCACCTGGCTTGAGAAACCCGTTCTCAAAGACTTACTTTTATAGTCATTATTTGGGTAGCACACATATTCTGAATGCCTTCGGCAGAATTCAAATGAGCCATTTTAATCTAGATTAATCTAGATTAAAAAAATTAATCTATGCCCACCTCTAATTTATTTATGAATTAATTAATTTATATATGTGTATATGTATGTGTGTTTGTATGTATATATATGTGTATATATATATATATATGTATGTGTGTATGTATATGTATATGTATATATACATATGTGTGTGTGTATGTATGTGTATATATATATATTGACTCTAAGGGTGATGCAGTACAATTCCTATGTATGTGTACAATTCTTTTTGTGCTCTGCAAATGGCAAATAAAACTTTGAGGGATTAGTTTTCACATTGTTTTTAAATTCCTTAAAATGCAATCTAATTCAGTGTTTAAAAAATGTAAAAACAAATAAAGGCATAAATCCTTCCTTCACTGGCTAGGTTTGCATGCAACCAAATAATCCATTAGTAATCAGATTGACGGTTTAATTGGACTGAAAAGCCTTCATGTAAACACCTTAACCTGTTAAGATCCGGGACCATTTTTGGGGATTTCCGCCTGGCTTTTGCCTACCCAAATTGAAAAGCTTCCCATTTCCACATAGTTTGATCAAAATTGACAATTTTTGTGTAATTTTACAGTAAACCCTTTGAAATTACATAAAACACAGCTGAATATGATAAATATTATAGTATATGTTGTCTGTGCTGTAATAAACAAACAAAAACAAAAAGGCGCTTTATGATTTTGATCAGTTTTATTCTTTCAGAAGATCCAATACTTATAATTTTACAAATTATAAAATCTATGTGGTCTATTACAATCCAGAACAGGATCCACATCCTCCAGTTTTATATAATATATTATATGTGCATCTTTTTTGTCACCTGTGTTGTGCATCACCTCAGCATTAGCCTACTAATGCTAGGCCTGCAGGCTGCCTCCTGCCAGCTGCTGCTCAATCTTCAACAGAACCTGAAACAAAGAAATCACTGTTTATGCACAGTTTTTGCACTTTAATAATATCCATTTCACAATATCAAAATGTAGATTTACTGAAATTACCATTTTATTCAAGTCTGCATACTTAAACTACTGTGCAAGCATCCTTGCCGTATCCTAAAAGTAGTTTTGACATTTCTTGTCAAATAATAGTTTATCAGATTGGTTGCTGTGCTTTCACATTTCAAAATAAAAATACTATCAGAAAATGTGTATAAACATTGTGTGAATGCTGTAATACAGTATAACATTACATACCAAACGCAGTGCGCTCTCCAAAATGTGCATCTTCAGACTGCGAGCTCTCCTCTCAAAATTGTCCATCCATTTAGCTTCAGTTCCACTTCCAAAGATCGCTTTTATCAATGGCATTGATGCTTTTATCTTTATAGATGCAATTATAGAAATCAAAACAGTCCATAAACTATAATTCCATACACAAACTCGCGGAGACTTCAGTCAACAGAGATCTTGCACGTCACCCGGAAGTGATCAGCACGTACGCCTCTTGACCCCAAGCAGTGTCTCTATCTCATAGACAGTAAAAGAAATGGACACAGCGACCCCATAGACTTCAACAGAGAAAAGTGAAGTCAATTAGAAGCACTCTCTTCCTGATGGCTGAGTGTACTGCGCAGACTCAAACTGAGCTTGACGACGTGGATGTGACGTGAGCAACCCGTCTGTCTTCTAGTAGCTGTGCCGAGAGAAATCTGAATCATTCCCTTCCGAAACTTGCAGAGACGGAGAGTGTGAGTAGGAGCTGTCCATGAGCTATGAGCAGGAGAAACTTTTGCTAAGTATTCTGATGAATTATTTTGTCAAAAGCTAAAGCCTCCACGTCCCCCCGATTGCCCTGAGCTTCTCCTCCTGTCCATACGGTAGTCTCTCTACTGTGCGACAGAGAGTCGCGTGGTTATGACGCAATTGTTAGCCTATTTTTACAAAAACGGCTTCCACATTGTCGTGTTTCTTTAGAAATAAATAATGGACAAATGGAGTCTTTAAATGCCTCAGATGTGAAGAAGTTATTCGCTGTTAAAGTGACGCCAAAATGAATGGGAGTCAATGGCTTGCTAACCAATGGCTGCCCCATGGAAGCTACGCTTTCCGGGTGCTGGCTTACCCCCTTGCTCTATCTCCGCTTTTGAGAGCTCCGTCTGATGTGATTGATGAAAAAGGTTTTTATTACCAAAGAAAGCTCACAAAAACATGAAAGTTGTCTTCCTATTATAAATATAAGTTAAGTATAAGTATAAATACCTATTTCTTGGTATTTGCTTGTCGAAACTGCTAGCCAATTTTCATAATACTTTTCACACAATTATTTATATCTTTATTATATTATTACTTATTATTTTTTATATTATTATTAGTTATAATCAAAAAATATTAAAATTAAAAAAATATTATTATTAGTAGTACTAATAATATACTTTATTATATAATTATTTATACCTTTATTATATTATTACATTTATACCTGACTCTGCTGGCCATTGAGAGGACACTGGTCATGTCACTGCAAAAGACGCCTAGTTGGTACGACAGGGTCACAGAGAATTTTCTTGAAAAGGAACGTAGGGCAGAATTTACGTATAAATAAATGGACAATTTTTATGATGTAGGCCGAAAATGAGCTTCCCCTCTTTGAAAGACCAGCAGCCGCCACTGGTGTGAAGTTGTGATTTATTTGAATTAATAAAAATAACGGCCCTCTGCTTAATTCACAGTAATAATTTGTTACATTCATATAGTGCTTTTCTAGGTACTCAAGCGCTTTACGTGAAAGGGGGAATCTCCTCAACCACCACCAATGTGCAGCATCCACCTGGATGATGCGATGGCAGCCATATTGCGCCAGAACGCCCACCACACACCAGCTTACTGGTGGAGAGGAGACAGTGATGAAGCCAATCAGTATATGGGGATGATTAGGAGGCCATGATGGACCGAGGCCAAGGGGCAAATTTGGCCAGGACACCGGGGGATTTTTAATGACCACAGAGAGTCAGGACCTCGGTTTAACGTCTCATCCGAAGGACGGTGCTCTTTGACAATATAGTGTCCCGATCACTACACTGGGGCGTTAGGACCCACACAGACCACAGGGTGAGCCTCACTAACACCTCTTCCAGCAGCAACCTGGTTTTCTCAGGAGGTCTCCCGTCCAGATACTGACCAGCCTCAGCCCTGCTTAGCTTCAGTGGGAGACCAGTCTTGGGCTACAGGGTGATATGGCTGCTGGCCACAAATCGCACCCTGGTTTTAAGGATCCAAAGATCCCTGTGGAATTTAATATTGAGGTGAAAAAAAAAAATCATGATAACAAATTTACATTTATTCATTTAGCTGACGCTTTTATCCAAAGCGACTTACAATTGCTATATATGTCAGAGGTCGCACGCCTCTGGAGCAACTAGGGGTTAAGTGTCTTGCTCAGGGACACATTGGTGTCTCACAGTGGATTCGAACCCGGGTCTCTCACACCAAAGGCATGTGTCTTATCCATTGCGCCTGCGCCAACAATAAACATGAGTTTAAAGTTTGCATTTCGTTTTGCTTGGAAAAAGCTGGCCTAAACCAAAGTAGCATTTTAATTCTACAATAAGCCTATTGAAATAATGAAATATCTAGTTAATAATCTTTTTAATGACAGAAATATTACTACATGTAGCCTAAATGATTTAATTCCTTCATTATCAACACTTTAATAATGCTTATATCTGCGACTTCTCTTTGTCTCAGACACTCCTCTCCTCTCAGAGCCTGTGGGGGGTTTGGAGATTGAGCAGTGTGTAACTGTTGACGAAACGTGTTCATGCCAACTAAACGATACAGAGGACTTTAATTTGCGATCAACCTCGTTTTATTTTAGCCTAAGGTGAATTCAACAAGGCATTCTGTTTCTTTGAAGCAACAAAGGCTAAATCATTTGTTACAGTTATTTTTTTTTTGTAATTGTTGTGGATGAAACGCAGTGACGTATACAGTATTATCAGCTGTATGATGTGTCTCTACCCTGAAACATTTAATATCGAGAGAGTCCCGGTGCACACAGTGAGGGAGACGAAAAGAACTTGCTAAAAAGAGATCCACAGAGATCCTGTGAGAAAGAGGCAAAGAAAAACGCCCGATCTTAATTTGTTGCATTGTACTATTTTCATTTTGTACTGTGTTAACTGTACACAACAAAGCTGCCATGTCTTTGGCAATATTAAACATGTCCGGCTTCTGAACTGGTTGCAGTTCCTCTCTGATTCCATATGAGGGCGCTCACAGGACGAGTGCAGAATGAATGGAGGTCTATGGCGCTATACCAATAAAAATCCACTTTTCTCAGGATATAATTTTTTGTCTAGTAATTTGAATGTTGTATTCGAAAGGAGATGCAAATAAATTACACATCGCTGGGTGTTAGATTTTTTTGAGTCACTTATTTGCTTTAAAAAGTCTTTTAAAGTGTCAATGACGTCATACACATGTACGACCAGAGATACTGCTTTACGGCAATCCTTCAGTCACTCTGGTGCGTTCGCGCTCTGCACTTTCTTTTCACTCGAGGCATCGACAACACAGCTGACACAGGTAAACACACGTGCTAGACGAGTTTTTGTTTTGTTTGTTTCTGGTCCCGCTTCGGATGCCACGATGCCATCAAGCGGTATCTCTGGTCGTAATCAGTCCTTCACTGACCAATCAGCATTCATTAGCAGAATGCTAGCGTGTTATGGGCAACAACAACTCAACCTGTAAGAAATCGAAAGGACATAAGTACTCATTCATTCAACTTTCGACCTAAAACCCATGTTGAACTTGCAAAATCTACAATCAGATCTGAGATTTCTCAACGGCAATCGGGTGAAAGAGACAAATTTAGCCGTCTAGCCCCATAGACTCCCATTCATTTTGCACTCATGGCGATCGCCCCCAGTGGAACTCTGGTGGAACTACAACCAAAATTCGGTACAATAGAGCTTAATAGGGAGTGGGCAGGCTCTCCGTAGACGGGCTCTGATAGCAGCATACTCTCGCACCGTTGCTACGGAGGCTACATGGTGCGTCGTTCAGAGGACGCATAGGCTGCATCATTTGAAGTCCTCGGCCTTCGAAGGATGCAGCCTTTACATTGGGACACAGCTTGTGTTCCAAACCGTGTAGCGCGCGCACGGCAGAGAGGGAGCAAGAGCGAGAGACCTTGCGCGTGTGTGCCTCATGAAGTGCATGTAAGCTAGAGAGCATCCTGATTGGCCTGTTTCGGTAAATCAACCAATCAATTGTCAGTGTGGGCGGGCTTTTATCTCTTCTCCAAAACCGAATTAATCAGTTCAGTGTATCTAGAAACAGGAGCGCCATGGCAGAGGAAGAGTGCCACAAAAAACGAAAGTATAAGACACATTTTACACCAGACTACACGAAAGTGTACCCCTGTCTTATAAGAGTAAAATATAATGACAGTCTTGCACGCTGTACAGTTTGTAACAGTGACTTCAGCATTGCCCATGGAGGGTTAAATGATTGTAAAAGACATGCTGAGGTGAGTCCAACAAGTTTCATTTCATTCATGTGCATATTATTCAGGCCGGCTAGTTGCCAAGGCTACATGAAAACAACAAACTTCTGTTTAAAGTTACAATGGAATGGGGCGTGGCTTGGCCGCAATGGAGTGAGGCTGTGTTTGATGCGAGCTCCCGTTAAACCTCTATTTTAACCAAAACGTAAGGTGTATTCCTTTTCGTAAAACAGTTAACTATTACTTAACTCTATCGGATAGTGGAACAAGTCTACGGCGGGGCCCTGATGGACACGAGGCTGAAGAAATTTAAGTATACTGGAACATCCAAAACAAGGCCCAATACCTCCGCGGACCAGAGTGCTGCCAAGAGCCCAGCTAAGGCGACCCCGCCCTCACCTGCGCTGCGTGAGATGGACGTAGAAGTATTGAAATCAGAAATCCTTCTCTCTCTGAAAGCGGACATCTCAGCGGTGATAAAGTCAGAGCTGAAAAATGCTCTCGCTGACGACTTCGAAATGCTCAAGAATGAGCTGAAGGAGGTGAAAACGGAGATAATAAATAACACCGCGGCGCTGAAGTCTGAGATCGACCAGGTGAAAGTTAGCATCAAGGAGGTAGAGGGGGGGCTATCAGCTTGGTCAGATGAAGTGGCTGCTTTGCAAAATTCTGTGGGTGAGATGAAGGCAGAAATGGCAGAACTGAAATCGAAGTGTGAGGATATGGAAGGGCGGATGAGGAGATGCAACATAAGAATCATTGGATTACCCGAAACTCCCGACTCCAGCACTACAACCTCTGTATCAAAGTTGCTATCTGAAGTGCTACAGTTGGATAAAGAGCCGTTAATCGACCGCTCGCACCGGAGTTTAGGGCCGAAGAAGCCGGGCGGAAAACCTCGCGCCATCGTTGCTAAGCTTCATTATTACCAAGATTGTGTCCAGGTACTACGATGCGCTCGCACCCGGGGTCCGCTCCGTTTCAACGGGGAACCAATTACCATCTTCCCGGACTACACGGCAACTGTGGCTAAAGCTCGGGCTGCATTCACAGAGGTGAGGAAACTGCTTCGCGACCGACAGGGACCGGTACGGGATTCTGTTTCCAGCGCGTTTTCGGGTCACGTACAGAGGGGAGGACAGGGAGTTTACTGATCCGGACAAAGCTATGACTTATGTCAAGAAGAAAATTCTCCCTTCCACGGAGGCCGCAGAATGTACATGAGACTGATCTTTTCAAATGAGCATAATACCTCTGTCGTTCTACGGGTATGGCAAACATGTGTATATCACTGTGCCAGATGTCATCAGGTACAAATTCACAACACAATGTTTACTTTTTTCTATATACTGTCCCAATGTTGACCTCTTTGAACTATGTGCCCATAGACTGACACACTATCTTTTTGGTTCAGCTTGGTTTAGCCCAAGCTAAAATGAAAGACACGTTGTTTCTGTTCCTGATCATTTTTTTTTTAGGTTAATTATGTCAGTCATAGGTGGCTTTCTGTAAAGAGTCATTACACCTGATGTAATGTTATTTAAGGAAGTTAACGAAGTTTGGACTTGATACTCATCGTGATTAATATATTTTATATATAAGTTTACTGAGCATTGTACTTAATTGTTTTACTTTATACTTTACTATCTTTATTTTATTTTTGTTGGAGGCTCGACGGGAGCCCGAGTGCTTGGCTTTAGCGTTCCCAACCACAAGCACTCAATGTGTGGATTTTTTTTTCTGAGGGTTGTTGTGATCACCTTGTTAATTTGGGTGATAAGGGGGGAAGGGGGGAAGGGGGGAGGAGAGGGGGGCTACTGGACCGATCTACGAACTGGTGCTACTTTGCCAGACTTTTATTTTATTTTTGTGTACGTTTGTTTTTAATGTTCTTGTGTCATTGGGTTTCATATATGGTGCTCACCTCTCTGTATACACAATATGGCCAATATAAATAATACAAGAGGTTATGATGGTTGCCCTGCTAACTTCATAAGTTGGAATGTCAAATCACTTAATCATCCGGTGAAATTGAAAAAAGTATTCTCGCACTTAAAACAGCTCAGTGCAGATATTGCATTCTTACAAGAGACCCATATACGTGCTTGTGATAGTTCTCGCTTGGTTAGGAGATGGGCGGGCCAGGTGTATCAATCTAATTTTTGCTCAAAGGCTAGGGGTGTTGCTATTATGATAAGTAAAAAAGTGCAGTTCACGGCATCTCATGTGCAATCTGACTCTGCAGGGCGATATGTCATTGTGGTAGGAAAATTATACTCGCTCCCGGTTATTTTAGCCTGTATTTATGCCCCGAACTGGGATGACTCTACATTCTTCGCTAATTTTTTTTCTCACTTACCAGACCTGTCATCACATCATCTTATGCTTGGTGGTGACATTAACTGTGTACTTTCTCCTCTTTTAGATAGGAGTATTTCTAAGAGGACATCCCTGACAAAGTCAGCTCATACTATTCAGCTCTTCCTGAAGACCTATGGTGTAGCGGATGTCTGGCGGTTTCGTAACCCCACCTCTAGGGCGTACTCGTACTTTTCCCCGGTGCATAAGACGTATTCACGTATTGATTACTTTTTCCTGGATAAAAGAATTCTGCATCTCACGAAAGAGTGTGATTACGGGGCTATGGTTATCTCGGATCATGGTCCCTTAATCATGAAAATGTACATTCCTGATACACAGTCTACATACCGTGCATGGTGGTTTAACCCTCTGCTTCTGTCAGAAGATGAGTTTACTAAGTTCATATCATCTGAAATTAAAGTGTTTCTCGACATCAACCAAACCCCAGGGATGTCGTCATCTACTGTGTGGGAGTCACTAAAGGCATATTTAAGGGGTCAAATTATTTCATACTGTGCAAATAAAAGAAGGGCCAGCACTGAACGTATAAAAAAATTAGCAGATGAGATATTAGAGTTAGACAGGCTGCATGGTTATACCCCTTCAGCAGATGTAATTAAGAAACGCTTGTCATTACAGACAGAGTTTGATCTCCTATCCACCCGACATGCTGAATACCTTATTTTCAAATCAAGACATGGTCATTATGAACATGGGGAAAAGTCTGGCCGAGCACTTGCTCACCAGTTGCGCCAAAGAACTGCTAATCAAACAATTCCTGAAATTAATGATGAATGTGGTCTAAAATGCACTGATAATGAGAAGATAAATTCCTGTTTCAGAAAATTCTACCAATTATTATATACTTCAGATGGGCCCAACAATCCTGCTCTCCTAGAAGACTTTTTTAGATTCCTTAAAATGCCTTCTGTAAGTGTAGAATTCTCAGCTGAACTGGAAAGGGATTTCTCAGTTAAGGAGATAGTGTCAGCAATCGGTGCCATGCAAAGTGGCAAATCTCCAGGGCCAGATGGCTTCTCAACCGAATTTTTCAAAAAGTTTTCTGACCAGTTATCTCCTCTGTTATTGTTAGTATTTGAAGAATCTTTAGCCACCAACTCTTTGCCCCCAACCACGCGTCAAGCAGTAATCTCTCTATTAATTAAAAAGGATAAAAATCCCCTCAATTGCGGTTCGTACCGCCCTATTTCGTTGCTGAATACAGATGCAAAGATTCTTGCCAAGATTTTGGCGCGTCGTCTTGAAAACATTATCCCCTCTATTATTTCGTCTGATCAGACAGGATTTATAAAAAATCGTTATTCATTTTTCAATATCAGGCGTCTATTTAATATCCTATATTGTCCCACTCCGCATGATCCTGGCAATATTGAAGTGATGTTGTCACTCGACGCTGAAAAAGCGTTCGATAGGGTGGAGTGGGACTATCTTTTCAAGACTTTAGAAGCGTTTCATTTTGGCCCTAAATTCATCTCCTGGATCAGACTCCTATACACGCTCCCAATGGCTGCGATACGCACCAATAATAACTTATCCACCTACTTCGAGCTGAAGCGGGGCACGAGGCAGGGGTGTCCTCTTTCACCACTTTTGTTTGCCGTTGCACTTGAGCCACTCGCATTAGCCCTGAAGCAGTGCACCACCATCAAGGGGATACACCGGGCGGGTTCAGAGCATAAAGTGTCACTTTATGCAGATGACATGTTATTATTTCTATCGGACCCCCTCTCCAGTCTTCCTGAACTATCGAGTCTACTTACAAAGTTTGGAAAAATATCTGGTTATAAAGTTAACTTTCAGAAAAGTGAACTTATGCCTATTTCTTCTATAGACAGATCATATCTTGGGTCAACCCCTTTTAAATTTAGTCCTAAAAAAATGTAATATTTAGGTATATGGGTCACACGTAACCACAAGGATCTTTTTAAGGCTAATTATCATCCCCTCTTAAGCAGCCTTAAACAAGACCTTGAGCGTTGGGACCCTCTGCCTCTCTCCTTAGGAGGGAGGATCAATACGATTAACCCCCTGAGGTCTACGGTATCGCCGGCGATACCAGCTCGCTTTTTTTTTGTCAATGTAAAAGAAACTCATAAATACTCTGTTGACTTTGATTTTCCATAGGAGTTTCATACATCAATCGATTCTGTTAAATGTGTATTATTTTTGTGTATACTCACAATAAAAACAAAGTGTTGTGCTTTTTGCCAAATAAAGAAAAATAAACACGAAGCGAGTTCTGCCTTCTCTCTGCCAGTGAAGTCCATTCTGAAACGCGTCCGAAAATGAACAATAACTCAGCGAATACTCAGTCAAACAGGCATACAGACACACAGGCATGAAGCTTGAATTTTCTTCTTTTAAATGAAGTAATTTATATAAAAAACAAATATTCTAATCTTGTGAAATCTGTATTAAAAGAGAGCGATTCCAGTCGAGCTCATCTCATCTCATTACGTTATAATCGGCCCCGCCCACGGAGAGCGCGCGCTATTCAAACGCAAATGACTGAGACGATCCCATACAAACTGTGAACGCCCACATATCAGCTCGAGAAAACACATCAAGTTTATTCAGATAAGTGTAGTTGTCTACACTGTCTCGCAGCGCTGTGAGGAATAATAATAATGGAAAACTTACCTCAGAAGTGCTGGTATTTCGAGGAGCAACGGATGGAATAATGTAGTAAGTTTTTTTTTTCATTCTCAAGTAAATCGCGTTTCTGTGTGAATGAATGAACGCAGAGATGCGCTGTTTACCACAACTCGCAAAAAGACGGTTTAAATTTGAATTGCGTTTCTGTGTGTGAATAAATGATCTGCTTTTAGCAAACTATTTAGCTATACTGAGTAAAATCGATTGAAATATGTTGAAATAAAATGTATTTGTATAAGCAACGTATTAAACTGCAAATTAACATTTATATTCCTTATAATAAAAACGAAAGACCTATGTTACAGACATATGAAAGACAACATTTCGTTGATTAGTTTTGGATAGATTACACATTTTTACTGTAAAATATCTGCCACCTCAAATAAGCTTTTGTTTGCCAATTTTTGCTAATATGTTAAATATAGTATGTTTTGTCAATGTAGGCTATATTCGAAGTTTGAAATATGTATGATAAAATGTATACTTTAGTTTTTACAAAGAAAGATTACACTTCAATTGTTGTTGTAATTGTAACCTTTTTAATAAAAAAAAATATATTTACAAGGTAGATGTAAACAAATTTTAAAAGGTAAATATAAGCATTTTCTTTAAATAATTTTTATTGTGTTTTATTATTGACAAATTTGGGGAGAGGATACATATTCCAAAACTGAAAATACAGTATGAGAATTAACTGCACAATTAATAGACATGTTTTCCTTGGATATTATACAATTTGCAAGCAAAATTTGTGAAAAAAAAAAAAATTGACATACTTCCAACTGTGAACCAATTTGGTAGAATATATATATATATATATATATATATATATATATATATATATATATATATATATATATATACTGTATATATATTGCTCTTGCATTCTTTCTTGTGGCTATAGGTGACACACCTGAATGAATGGCTCATTAAGTATGCGGGCCCCATTGTCTCCTCAGGTGTGAACCACTACATATGCATGATGCTGTTGAATGGTTGACGCCCCTTGCGCATATTGCCTTTACAAACAAAAAGTGTTTTACAAGATTTAAATCAATGTATTGTGTTATGTGAATGATAAGGGCAGGATGATTTTCACATCATTTTGAAGAAAAAATTCTAGGCAAAGACATCAATTAGTCAAAAGTCTTATTGTCACATATTTAGTATGTGTTTTGTGGCCTTATTTCAGAAACTTTAGTTTTTAGTTTTTTCAATAACCATGCATAAACATTATTCTCTCAAAAATACAAACATGTACATGCATGTTGCTCACATATTATGGTAGCCCTGTTTGTGCTAAATAGAGTGTAATTATACCTTTGCCATTAATATGTTTATAAGCAACTAAAAAAAGCACAAATGTCAGGGCATGTCAGAACATCTCAAGGACCCCAAAAAACCCTCAGACCTCAGAGGGTTAAGATGAATATTCTCCCTAAGTTTTTTATATTTGTTTCAATGTCTTCCTCTCTATCTAACAAAATCTTTTTTTCACAGTTTAAACAGTCAGATTACATCCTTTATATGGCATAAAAGGCAGCCCAGGATTAATAAAAATATATTACAGAGGCCCCGTGCAATGGGTGGTATGGCACTTCCAAATTTTATGTATTACCATTGGGCTGCTAATATAAGAGCACTGCTGTATTGGTTGAGAAATGATTTCACGGATGTCAATAGTACTGATTGGATGGTGTTAGAGAGGACATCCATTGGAGCTACCTCCCCAGCAGCTTTATTATGTTCCAAATTACCTTTCAAACAGCCTATCTCAGCCTTCACCACTAATCCAGTTGTTATCCATTCAGTTAAAACATGGAACCAGTTTAGAAGGACCTTTAATCTCACTGATCTCTCACTTGATGCACCATTGATAAAGAATCATATGTTTGTGCCATCAATGATGGATGAAGCTTTTAGTGTTTGGGCAAGAAATGGGATAGGTACATTATCTGACCTCTACATTAGGAATAGATTTGCCAGTTTTATAAAATTGCAACAGAAGTATGGTCTCCATAAATCGCATTTCTTCAGGTATCTGCAGCTTAGAGGTTTTGTGGCCTCTAACTCTGACTGTTTCCCTTTGAGCCCTTCTGAATCTCTGCTTGAAACAATTTTAAAATGTAAAGTTAACATAAAACAAGTAATAGGCAGAATTTATACATTGCTCAATACGCATAACTTGAATAGTCTCGATTGCCTTAGAATTAAATGGGAAACAGACCTAAATGAAACGATTTCAGAAGAAACCTGGCAAAAAATTATACAGCGTATCTATTCTTCCTCTTTATGCCTCAGACATGCGGTGGTTCAATTTAAAATAGTGCACCGTCTTCACTGGACCAAGGATAGATTGTCTAGAATTAATACGAGTATTGATCCTACATGTGATCGGTGCAGACAGGCTCCTGCCACACTATCACACATGTTTTGGTTGTGCCCTAAGCTGCATAATTTTTGGCAGTCCATCTTTGAGGCATTCTCTGAAATATGTGGAAGAACAATACATCCATCTCCTTTGATTTCATTGTTTGGTGTGGCTCCGGTAGATGCCACCTTTTCTGGGCGCCACCTAAACATGATGGCCTTCTGCTCTTTGTTGGCTAGGAGGCTTATTCTGTTTAAATGGAAAGATGCTCTCCCCCCAACTTATGGCCAATGGATCAGGGAGGTTATGAGTTATGTTCACTTAGAAAAAATTAGATACACTGTAAGAGGGTCCACTAGTAAATTCTACACAATTTGGCAGCCTTTTATTTCCTTTGTAGAAGGCACGGCAGCTACCAACATGTCTATGTAACCCAATTGTGTGTGCAATGCATGTGTATATGTATATAGGTGTCTTTTTATTTTATTTTATTTAGATATTTGAATTCTATATGTATGAATCTGCAGACTCATATCTGAGTATGTCTGGATGTATGGAAATTTGTTGGGGTCCAGTACATGTGGGTGGGGGGCATTGGGGAGATGTTTGGTTTGTTTGTATTCACAGGAACTAGACTTGACTATTTCATGTGAGTATTGTATATCTTTTGTTTGTTATCTTTGAAAATAAAAGAGACCTTGATCAAAAAAAAAAGTTACAATGGAATATAAATAAAAGTAGTTTACATAAATAGTAGAAGCAGCTTATATAAATAGTCAAAGTAATCTACATATTTTAACATAATTAACATAATTATATTATAGGCCCACTACAGGTGTAGCTGGAGTCACAATCTTTGAACTTCTTTTCCCTTTTCCACACTTTAAAAAGAGGGAGAAGTTGGATCAGTAATTTCTTTGCTTCCTTCTAAAGTGATTTAAACAATTTCTTCCATATTGATGTATCAAAGAGATAAAAATTCTGCAAAAGATTCTAGTTTGAGTTGGTATTTATTTTTTATATATTCCAACTACAAAAACACTACTTCAGCGAACAATCATTAGCCAAATGTGTATATAAAATGTTTAGTTTTAAAATATATACATAAATCTAGGCTAATAAAAACTCTAGGTAACACTTGTTACATTTTACAGAGTCATTGTTACATGTTACATGTAGTTCATACAAAAAAAATTCTACAGTAAAAACTGCTTAAAATGTGGTTTCTATGTGGAACAAAGAGATTTTGCACTTACCAGCAGGTCGTTGCGGGACTCTGACTAGTCAGCACATTCAAACACTCCGTTTAAAAGGAATAATAATCCAGTGTACGTTCCTATACACTAACGCCCTAAAGCCATACTAACAGTCATTAACATTGCCAAATGCTGAAATTACATAAGATTTTAATTAAACATACGTACCAGGCCGACAGGGGAAGGTAACACGCCAACGTAAAAGGCAAGATTAGAGGGCATGCGCACATATGAGTATAAAACTCGCTTACGGAGTGACAAAGCCACACGGGAGGGGAACAGAAGATGGAAAGTGAAGCTACCTAAACAAAACACTCCTGTTAGCATTTACACATCAACTCTTAGCTGCCAATACATCACTTTTTCCTACCTGAAATGCTTCACCCCAATCACAAACCCAGCCAGGAGAAGAGACAGCACCCCAGAGGAGAGTCGCTTACCTGAGCTACGAGTGTGTGACGCTTATATGTGTACGTAACACGCCGCCCATTACTGACGTCACACAAGCGTCATAACTCTCATGTCACAATACATTAAACATTGTGGTTGTTCTAATCTTTGACTGGCTCATCAATCATCGTCTGAATGCTCTTTCATGATATTGTGGTATTGCGGTTTGACATGCTAATACTCCCAAACGTCCTGAAGATTTCAGCTCCAACCTCAATCAAATCCACCTAAATCAGTTAATCAAGGTGTTCAGGGTTGCTTGATAATTACTGTGGGAGCAGGGTTGGAGAACCCTGATCTAAGGTCTGCATATAAAGGATTATCCTGCATACCTTCGATTTCAATTTCTTCAAGTGTTTTCCCCTGAAGATTTGCAAGGGTGCCTTTCTCCAGTGCAAGTAAGAGTTTTGATCTCTTGGCTAACTGTGTTGTGGCCTCTGGAAGTCGATAGTGCTCTCGGTGCACACAAATATCATGGCCCAGAAAGTCTGCAACTTGGTCGAGGTTTTAAGTTTAACACCTGAGACAGAGTTGCAACATGCTTTCGTGTTGATTTGAGGAATTCAGGTTTTCTTGCTCCACACTCACTAGCGTAAACCCTCAGACAATCTTGTCCTCGATAAGGAGTCAGACAACTTGGTCTCCCAAAGAGGAATGTATTTCCTCTTGAATATTTTTCTTCAGGAACTCCACACTCTTTTCTTCGGCTAACAAGGTGTGTTAAGGCATGTCTGGCGATAGCAAAACTGCAACTTTTCGACCCCTTTTACCCCTAATCTCAACCCAACTAAAATGTGCCCAGAGTTTGTTTTTTTCGAACTTTGTTAGGCCAGCAGCAACATCCGCATGGAGGGGAGCTGTGTCCCTTTCAAGGAAGTTTTTTAGATTCATCTTAGCAGCCTCTCCTCCACGTCTTCGGATGAAAAGAATTACTTTTGCCAGTGTTGCTCTGGAAAGTTCCCCATAGGCTTGTGCTGATTGGTTTTTTTTTCAAGTTCTCAGATGCTGAATCTGCAACCTTTTCAAGATGCTGGTGAAGACACTGAACATCCTCTGTGAATGGGATGGTGGATGGTTTGTTGAAGTGTGCCTCACTTAAAATAATCAGTGCTGTGTGGGAAATAAGTTCAGCCCACTTTGTACTGTACAGTTTTTGGAATGTCTGTGTTGACCTTACGTCAATGTACAATGTCACAGATCTTTTGCAGTGAGTTGCCCAACTTGAGAGCAAGGTTTGGAGTCTGGTATGAGTGTTTTTCATCATTAAAGCCGGAAACCTTCTTGACAGCTTGGATAAGCACATACTTATTTGCAGGTTTAACAGCATCCTCAAGTGTCTGTATTTTAAATTCTCTTTGTAGGATCAGGAGAATTCTACCAACTTCCCGCAGTTTCTGCCGAATATACTCAAATTTAGTGGGATCCTGTCCATGTTTATTAAAAAACGATTGGGCCAGCTGAAGAATGCAGAAGTCACTCCGGACAGCAGCAGTGATGTCATCATCCTTCATTACAGTCGACAGCTTCCAAACACCCTGTGATATTGGTTGACACAGGGCTGTGTTAGACATGGTTGCCAATGATAAGACCCTTGTCCTTCCTGGCTCTGCCCGTTCCGCTTCCACTTCCACTGGTTTGGAAAGGCAATTTCGAATGTGTCGCCACAGATCTCTCCGTACCTGCAGTACATGCAAGGAACATAATCTTCTGATTTGTATTTACTCTTGGATTTCCGTCTGAGTTTTAAAAACCCAGTCCACTCGCTAAAACCCCAGCATTGTGTTCATAGTTCCCTTTGTTCCTCGGTTTGTCCAGCATTTGTTTGCGTTTTTTTGAACATTTTGGCAGTGCCAAGACCCGAGCAACATCCATGTTTGTTGATTCATGGATTTTTAAATTTCGACTGTGGTTTGCCACAAATGTAGCAGTAATTATTTTTGTTTACAGAGAGAGGATACATTAGACGACTGTACACATGGATTTTCTCCAGTTCTCTACGGACTTATCATCAGTATTACCAGTCATTTTTGTATTGTGGATATCTGATACTTGAACTGGATCTTTCAGCAGAGAATGTGTAACTATGAGATTGTCTTGACATTGCCTGCCATTTTTAATTTCTCCAGTTGATTCAATGCTGGGCACATTTTGTTTGTTAGAGATTTGTTTAGGATGCTCAAGTTGTAAAGAAACTGTGCTCTCTTCTGAACTGTCTAAAGAATCAGGTATATAGTCCTGATCGAACAAGTCCTCACAGGAAAACTGTTCTTCAGAATTCTGGGGGGGGGGGGGGGGGGGGGGGGGGGGGGGACTGAAAAACTTCAGTAAGGGAAAGTTAACCCAAAAGTAAAAAAATATATATATTTACTCAATCCCTGGCCATCAAATATGCATATGACATACTTTTTCATCAAAAAATCCATAATAGGAAATAATTAGTAGATGTTAATTTTTGGGTCAATCAATTCATTTAGAGAGAATTTGATAAAATACACTTACCGGTGTTAAAGGGTCAGGATTGGGATTCATATGCTTATCATAGCAACTTTAATGCCAAAAGCAGGAGCAAACTAGACAGAGGATAAAATAAACATATGGTCGTTTGATGTGATTCACTCGATACTTTTCTTTAATATCGTTTAAAGAATTAAGAAAAGCTGTTGCAGACGTGATGGAAAAATGGACAGAATGTGAAAAAAGAAAAGAGGGAAAAAAGCGATAGTTGTAAAGAAAGTGATATGTCCATAGAGGCAGAGTGTGTTACTGATGATATGACAGATAGATGGATAGAAGACAAAAGCTAGAGGTATTGATGGAGAAAGTATGTGCGATAAAGACAGAAGAGAAAATGTTAAATTAGCAGTCTTAGAGGTAGTGTAAATTAAATTATGAGGGATGGACAGAAATAATCTATACTGTCAATCTTTCCTTTTATTTATTTTGAGAAATAAATTAGAGAATGTTACTAGAAAAACAGGAGGGATGGAGTGATTCAGATATATTGAGGGTAAAATAAAGTGGTCCAGGAAAAGGAAAAAGATAATTCGAAATGTGATAAATGGCTTAAAAGTAGATAATCAGTGTGAATGAAAGTAACAATAAGAAATAAGAAAGATGAGAGAATAAGAAATACTACTAAACAGATGAATTATAGAGCATAAAACAAAACTTAAGGAAGGCATTGAGAAAGTGTGACACAGCCAGAGAAATTAGTCTTATATTAAAAAAAGAAAGGACGAAAGAAAATATATTACTTATAAGAACAAAATACTTACCCGTACAGGCATACACCTTACACCAATCCACTAAAAAGTAGAAAAGGGTCCACTACTTGCTGTTACATTAATCCAAGCTTGATACTGCCGAGGAGATTACGTCGTGTTTGCAATTCTGTTGGAAAAGTAAAGAATATTAAGCCTAATGCCTTGTTATAAAAATCTGCTGAGACTTCTCTAAATACCATGGCACATATTGGCTGAGTGCTCATAGAAATGATTACATGTCTAGCTATTGTGAGCATGACCATTTCAAACAGCGGTGTTAAATTAGTGTGGACCTAAGCTCTGTTGGGCAGAGGCTCTCCAGGAGCAGGGTTCCCTTACCTTAGGCAAACCCTTTCTAGGTTACATTCACACACACACACACACACACACACACACACACACACACACACACACACATTACAAATCACCTTCTCTGATCCATCATCTGACTCACGGCTGACAAAACCCTTGGTCTGTTGTTCTATCTCAGATATCACCTATGAAATATTTTTAACATTTGTAAACACAGATAAGCAGAAAATCATGTGTACTGCTTTATGAGAAATATGAGAAAATGTAAATAAAACATTTCTTATAACTAACCATTTACTCTAATAGCCTTATTGGATTAGTTGAATTATTGGACTTTTTCTGACAGCGCTCATAAACTTTTTAAGTCGATAGCGCCTAGGCTGATCTAGTTCCTCTAAAGTGGCTTTCTTCATGGCGATTAGAGACGACTCAATAAAAAGCCTTAAATCAGAAAAGAACATTTCAATCTGTGGCTTTTTTTTGTAGCATTTAAAAAGTCATTAAGTTGTTCCACAGTATAATAACTAAAATAGACTTTGCAAATGTCCCAACAGTACTTTCCTGTGAATTAGTTTCAGACAATTCTTTAGCAATCGAATCTGAACAATCACTGTCCAAATCACTATAACTTGAGATTTTGAAATATCATCGTCAGACACATTAGTACTCGATGCCTGCGTCTCATTCGGTCCATCACTCACTTTAGGCCCATCTTGTTCTCTGGATTGCTCTAACTCAACAATAGCCTGCACACTGCCGTTGGTTCCACTCTGTCCAGCATCAGATATTTCTCAGTCTCGGTGATGTCAACACAACAACCTGGATGCAACTGCTCTGCGATTTCAGTACTTTTTGTGAGGACCTTTCAGCGCTCAGACCAGGCGCCGCACGTTCACTAGATCATAATTCTCTGGAGCATTTCAAATCTGCCCTGAATTAGATTTGATTCCATTTGTTGCATTTTGAGCCTCTTTCACCAGAGGACAGGCTGTTTTAACCCTTGTGTGGTGTTCAAAACCCTATAACTCCTTTGATGTTCCCGGTCAAAAATGACCCGACTATAAAACATACACTCAGAAAAATAGCTCTTTGACTGAACATGATTCATTCATGGACAGTGGTTCCATGTGATTAAAATAAGTAATCTTAACAAAACAGGAACAAATAAAACCCAGTAAAATCAACCATGTAAAACCAACTACAACAATGGTGTTCATTTAACTTGAAAGAATGATTTTAGTTTAACTTGAATGGTTTTAGTTCAGCTTGAATTAATGGTTTAAGTTCACTTGAATTATTTAAGTTATCCTACATTTAATGCTTCTTGTTTAGTCTATATGTCTATAACACATTGGACGAAATCCATTTGGTCAGTTTAATACAATGTAAGAATTTTCTCTTTCTTCAGTAAATCAGAAAGGACAACAGAAACTGAATACAGTATACAATCCATTTACTGGGGTAAAAGTTCACAAAAGGTGTCATAGCTTTCTACAGTATAGCAAACACGTAGTAATTAATAGCGATGGGATTTTCTGCATTCTGAAGCTTACAGAATATTAGTAAAGGCAGAACACAACATGAATATAGGAAATATGACATATTATAAAACGGTTAGTTCCATCCTTGATTCTGATTGGTCAATAGCTGTGCTTTATTCACGATAACACATGGCTATGACCGCTTCACTCAACTGTTCTATTTATCACTGCGCCCTTAGCAACACCCTTAGCAACCAGAGCTACTGGAGGCCAAACTTAAACATAAGAAAGCACTGGAGCGACATTCCTGCTGCAACAGAAAACCCTGCCGGCAGTGCTGAGCCCCAGCTAAAGAGAACCGCAGTAAATATCACCACAGTGGAGCCGACTGAAATGAGACTTTAATGCGTGTGTAGCAGAGCGGGCGCGGGTTGGCTCAAATTGATATAATTTCCGACTACGCCACCTGAGGAATTTCACCCCAAGAATTTAACACAACCTCTAAACACAGGCACACACAGGTTCTAATCACTGTTGGAATCAGAGACATAGGTAATGAAAAAGATTTTATTAATTATTAAAAGACAATGATTATAAAAGGCGTTGACCAGCAATCACTCTCATCTATTTGCTTAATTCTATCGTTGGCAGCAGAGGAACCTGGGCTTACCCGCAGAGGCAGTCTCAAGATATCACCCTTATGAGAATTACTCTATTCACAGTGCACACACACACACTAACACACACTCACACACATCGATTGCTCCTGTCTGCCTCGCTGCCTGCTGTGAGTTTTTGCTTCGTTGCTGTAAGCTCCGTCTTAGCCTCGTATTTCCTTGTTTTGAACCATAATTTACTACAATTTCTAGTTGTTTATACTACTACTAAATACGGCTTGCCCAACATCGCTGGCTTCCGTTACTACTAGCACAACACGGTAGTAATTCGCTAGCCTGTTAACGCGCCACCCGTGCGCTCAGCTATTTTTATTTATTTATTTTTCTCTCGCGCCTTTGAGTTCATAAAAGCTCAGGTGAGTAAGAATCACTCAACAAACACGGTGAGTAATGTCTTGTCCTGTTATTATCATGCGTCGCGTCTGAATGCGTTGTTGTTTTTGGAGCTCTATCGATTTGATTTATA
Source organism: Leuciscus leuciscus (assembly GCF_965113295.1). Lineage (NCBI taxonomy): Eukaryota > Metazoa > Chordata > Actinopteri > Cypriniformes > Leuciscidae > Leuciscus > Leuciscus leuciscus. Next base: position 566,769 of record NC_138739.1, on the reverse strand, counting down.
ATTCTTGATTTTTCTCGCTGCCTGCTGTGAGTGTGTTTGCTTCGGAGCTGTAAGCTCCGTCTTAGCCTCGTATTGCCTTGTTTTGAACCATCATTTACTACAATTTCTAGTTGTTTATATTACTACTAAATACAGCTTACCCAACCATGACGCACAACACGCTAGTAATTCGCTAGCCTGTTAACGCGCCACCCTTGCGCTCAGCTATTTTTATTTATTTATTTTCTCTCACGCCTTTGAGTTCATAAAAGCTCAGGTGAATAAGAAACACTCAACAAACACGGTGAGTAATGTCTTGTCCTGTTATTATCATGCGTCGCGTCTGAATGCGTTGTTGTTTTTGGAGCTCTATCGATTTGATTTATAATTCTTGATTTTTCTCTTTAAACTCGCTTACAACGAACATTTTCTACTTTTCCTCACTGAGAAGCACTACTGCTCAAACCTCATTGTTACAACCAGAGCTCGAATTGAGTCAAGTCTTATGGGGGGTCCCCAAGTTTTTTTTGGGCGGGGGGGTTGGTTAGTCTCGCAATATACACTTTATACAAAATATACAGTATATTTGATCATAATATGCGTATATATACTATTTATTAAAAACGCTGGATAAAGAATTGTGTATATATATATATATATATATATATATATATATATATATATATATATATATATATATATATACTTACTAAAGTAATATGGATTTAGAGGGTGAAAATTTCTAACCTCCCAAACTCAAAATTTTCTAGTGACTGATAACATCTAAATTTTGCAATTGGCCCAAGTGAAATTCTGTAAATTAAATTTTATAATTTACAGATTTTCACTTGGGCCAATTGAAAAATTTTGATGTTATCAGTCGCTAGAAAATTTTGAGTTAGGGAGGTTAGAATTTTTTTACAGTGTACTTAGTGTATATATATATATATAAACTCAGTCTCTTTTGCCACAACTGAAATGGAGAACTGAACATAACTATATATAATGTGTTACATAGAAATGTAGAAAACACGTTTCGGCCCAGATCCGGCCCACATCTGGCACTTGTGGAATGCGGATCTGGCCCACATGCAGCGTGGAATGATGACAGTTGGGCGGCTCACTCCTGTTTGCCAGATCTGGGCCACAAGCAGGCCATAGCAATGCCACATGTCAGCCAAGAGCAAAGAAATAAACCAGAACTGGACCTTATCTGAGCCGCAAAACCTGTGTATATTAAATATGGAGTCATTTCAGCCTTAATAAGCCTGTTAACAAGCAGAATCACTGAAGGAAAGAAGAGAACAGAAAAAGAGTCGAGCAGAAACACAAGAACTACAACTGACTTCAGCCACAGTCTAAGATGAACTGAAGCGAAAAGGAGACATTAAATCTGTGAAGATCTCAGCAGAGGAGGATTAAACAACTCCACAAACAGCATCTTAGACTGTGGCTGAAGTCAGTTGTAGTTCTTGTGTTTCTGCTCGTCTCTTTTTCTGTCCTCTTCTTTCCTTCAGTGATTCTGCTTGTTAACAGGCTTATTAAGGCTGAAATGACTCTATATTTAATATCAGACTTTGTGGCTCAGATAAGGTCCGTTTATCAATGACAGCCTTTAGATTTCGATTGTAAAACTAATTAAAATATAAACTAATGGTTTAAAAATGTGTTATTTGTTAAGTGACCATGGTATAAGCGGGTTAATGCCCTGCGAGGTGTCCATTGTCAGGTATTAATGGACTTCGGCGGAGGCAACCGTCCGACGCGCATTAATAGGCTACCTGACAATGGACACCTCGTCGGGCATTAACCCTTACTTATCCATCTTCATCGAGATCTCTAGCACTCCTGTAGAACCAGGAGGACTATTAATAATGAAAAATTAGTAACTTAAGCCTAAGTGTTTCCAATTTATGCAAGGAATACAAAAGCCCCGGCATGGAGTGGACAGATATAAAGTAGAAAGATATACAGAGAGAAACAATTACCCCTCAAAAAAGTCAGTAAGAAGCTTTCTTTTCCCGACTGGGAGTGGAGGTTTATTTTTCTCCATTTTTTAAAAAGCTAAAATTAGCTTCACCGGAGCGGCGCCAAACAAACAATCCTGTCAGTCAACGATGTCATGCGCGCGCACAGCGCTCTTTAGATGTGGGGCGGGGCGTTTACATTTTAAAGAGACAACTAGCTATAAACAAACTTAAAATAAATTATTGTAAATAATCAATTCACGAAATGTACTGTATCCATTGCATGCATTTAATCAGATTTGTCATTATTATTTTTACTAAAATAAAAATATCTGAGGGACCCCCCTAATTCTATTTTTTATTTCTTATGGGGGGTCCCTAATACCTTATGGGGGGTCCCGGATCCCCCCAGCCCCCCCTCAATTCGAGCACTGGTTACAACGCGGACTGTTGAGCAGACGCGTCTCAAGCCTATTAGTGATCCAACGCTGCATACTCTTAAAGGTTACGTCCGTGGATCACGGCTGAACGCGTCTTCTCCACACTCACCTAACCGCCTGAAACAACGATCATTGTGTCAGGACCGCTTCCCACGTACCGACTAGGGCATGAAAAGTTCAGCAGATTATTTGCGCTAAATGAATGGTTAATGTCATGGTGCAATGAGCAGAAACTGCTCTTTGTAAATAATTGGAATCTGTTTTGGGAGCGTCCTAGGCTTTTCCGTGCTGATGGCTTACACCCAAGCAGATTCGGAGCGGATCTTCTGTCAGATAACATCTCCAAAATGTTAAATACCCTTTGACTAGTAACCAAAAGTCCAAATCATAGTCTCTGCTGCACCAATTCAACTGATATAAATACTAGTGTAGAACATTGCATAGAAACCGTGTCTATTCCTCGTTTAGTGAGATCAAATAATAAATCTACTGCAGGATCTAGGAAAAATCTAATTGTTATTAAAACAGAAAATGTTGCTATTAGTAAACAAAAACTATTTCTAAAGCTAGGTCTTCTAAACATTAGATCACTCACACCTAAGGCAGTTATTGTAAATGAAATAGTCACAGATAATAGCTTCGATGTACTTTGCCTTACTGAAACCTGGCTTAAACCAAATGATTATTTCGGTATTAATGAGTCTACTCCTCCTGGATACTGTTATAAGCATGAGCCCCGTCTGATTGGCCGTGGCGGAGGTGTTGCAACCATTTATAAAGATATTCTAAATGTTACTCAGAAAACGGGTTATAAGTTTATTTCATTTGAAGTACTTGTACTAAATGTTACGCTCTTAGATGTTAGAAAAACATCCCTATTATCTCTAGCCTTGGCTACCGTATATAGACCGCCAGGGCCTTACGCTGATTTCCTAAAAGAGTTTGCAGATTTTCTCTCAGACCTATTAGTCAATGTCGATAAAGCATTAATTGTTGGAGATTTTAACATACACGTAGATAATCCAAATGATGCGTTAGGAGCTGCGTTTACAGATTTATTAAATTCATTTGGGGTCAAGCAAAACGTCACCGGACCAACTCATCGTCTTAATCATACACTCGATTTAATTATATCACACGGAACCGATCCAACCGATATAGTTATCATTCCACAAAGTGATGAAGTCACTGATCACTACATGGTAACTTGCATATTACGTACTGCTGTAATATGTCATGCGGCGTCGCGTTATCAACCAGGCAGAACAATCCTCCCATCCACCATAGATAATTTCTCAAATTGCTTATCTAATCTGTCTCAGCTGCTGCCTGAACCCAAACAAACAGATGAACTAGAAGAACTAACTAGCACTATGAGCACCATTCTCTCTAGAACATTGGATGTGGTTGCACCTATTAAATTAAAAAAGGTCAGAGAGAAAAATAAAGCACCATGGTATAACAATACTACGCATGTTTTAAAGAGAGAAACCCGTATTTTAGAGCGTAAATGGAAACAAACTAATTTAGAGGTCTTTAGAATCGCGTGGAAAGACAGTATGTCACGTTATAAAAAGGCCCTAAAAGCGGCCAGGGCTGAGCACCTCCGCAAACTAATAGAAAACAACCAAAATAATCCAAGGTTTTTATTTAACACCGTGGCTAGACTAACAAATAAACAGACGTCACCCGAACAAAATATCCCGTTACAGTTCAGTAGTAATGATTTCATGAACTTCTTCACTGAGAAAATAGAAAGCATCAGAACCACAATTATAAACGTTCAATCTTCAATCGCGCCTTATAATTCAGCTTCAATTATCACCCCGCAAGAACAATTACAGTGCTTTACAACTATAGAACAAAAAGAGTTAAATAAACTTATCACTTCATCTAAAACAACAACATGTTTATTAGATCCTATACCAACTAAACTACTGAAAGAAGTGTTATCTGTAGTGGAAGATCCTCTCCTCAATATTATTAACTCGTCTTTATCTTTAGGTCATGTTCCAAGAACATTTAAACTGGCAGTTATAAACCGTCTCGAGTGAACCGTCTCGAGGGAACCGTCTCGAGTGATTCGTCTCGAGTGAACCGTCTCGAGTGAACCGTCTCGAGGGAACCATCTCGAGTGATTCGTCTCGAATGAACCGTCTCGAGGGAACCGTCTCGAGTGATTCGTCTCGAGTGAACCGTCTCGAGTGAACCGTCTCGAGGGAACCATCTCGAGTGATTCGTCTCGAATGAACCGTCTCGAGGGAACCGTCTCGAGTGATTCGTCTCGAGTGAACCGTCTCGAGTGAACCGTCTCGAGGGAACCGTCTCGAGGGAACCGTCTCGAGGGAACTGACTCGTGTGAACCGTCTCGAGCGAACTGTTCCAGTGCACTGTTTTCTGTGAATTCAGTTCTCCGTGATATGCTTTGAGTTTCTTTTGTTTGCTTTCTCCTGTTTATTTCTTTAATTGATTTATCTTTTTGAATTTGTATGTTTATTTTGGTTTTATTGTATTAGTGACTTACGGTTATATCATTTTGTTCTTTTTGCATATCACTGTTTCTCTTTTTTTTCTTTTGTTTGTTGGCAGGGCCTGGGCACCCGGGGGCAGACGAGTGACCATTTAGGTGGTGACGTCCTCACTGTGTGTCGTGGTCTTCTCTGACATGAGTCGTTGAGTGTCAAGTCAAGTCAAGTCAAGTTTATTTGTATAGCGCTTTTCACAATACAGATTGCATCAAAGCAGCTTCACAGTATTAAATTAAAATAATACAACAAAGTTTGTTTCAAGAGGAATTTATTGATTGATTAAATTAAATATCCCCAAAATATCCCCAACTGAGCAAGCCAAAGGCAACAGTGGCAAGGAACCGAAAAACTCCATCAAGTGACCTAATGGTGTCCTAAAACTCCATCAGGTGCCTTAATGGAGAAAAAAAACCTTGGGAGAACCCAGGCTCAGTCGGGGGCCAGTTCTCCTCTGGCATTGGATAGAGGCCGGATTGTAGTTTGAACTGTAGGATTATATGAATGCCTGGCTGAAGAGATGCGACTTTAATCTAGTTTTAAACTGGGAGAGCGAGTCTGAGCAACGAACAGTATCAGGAAGACTATTCCAGAGTTTTGGAGCCAAATGTGAATATGCTCTCCCTCCTTTGGTGGTTCTGGATATCCTAGGTATGACCAAAAGCCTTGAATTTAGTGATCTTAAAGAGCGCGATGGATTATAGGGCGATAGAAGATCCGTTAAATAGACTGGAGCTAAGCCGTTTAGGGCTTTATAAGTCAGTAGCAATACCTTGTAATTAATACGGAACTTTATAGGTAACCAATGCAGTGATGATAAAATCGGTGTTATATGATCATATTTTCTTGATCTCGTAAGAACTCTAGCGGCGGCATTTTGGACTAACTGTAGCTTGTTTATTGAGGATGCAGGACAACCAGCTAATAAAGCATTACAGTAATCCAGTCTCGAGGTCATGAATGCATGAACTAACTTTTCTGCATCAGAAACTGATAGCATATTACGTAGCTTAGCAATGTTTCTAAGGTGGAAAAAGGCTGTTTTTGTAACATATGAAATATGATTTTCAAAAGACAGGTTGCAATCGAGTATAACACCCAGGTCTTTTACTGTAGAGGATAAAGTAACAGGACATCCTATGATGTTAAAGTTGTATTGTGCGAGGTTTTGTGGGCGTTTTTTTGAACCGATAAGTATTACCTCTGTCTTGTCTGGATTTAATAAAAGAAAATTACGCGTCATACAATCTTTTATATCTTTAACACACTCTGTCAATTTGGAAAATGTAGCGTTTTCATCCGGCCGTGATGAAATATATATTTGAGTGTCATCAGCATAACAATGGAAACTAATTCCATGTTTCCTTATAATATTTCCAAGTGGCATCATGTATATTGAAAATAACAGAGGGCCTAACACAGATCCCTGCGGCACTCCATAGTTTACTGGAGTTATGATCGATTTTTCTCCATTTAAATAGACAAAATGGTAGCGGTCAGATAGGTATGATTTGAACCAGCTTAGTGCTTGTCCTTGAACACCAGTATAATTTTGTAGTCGATCTAAGAGTATTGTGTGATCTATAGTATCGAACGCAGCACTAAGATCAAGTAAAACTAGTATTGAGATACAGCCTTGGTCAGAAGCTAAAAGTAAATCATTTGTGATTTTAACGAGCGCAGTTTCAGTGCTATGATGCGGTCTGAATCCAGACTGAAACTTTTCATAGATATCATTTTGTTGCAAGAAAGAGCCCAGTTGAGCGGACACCACTTTTTCTAATATTTTAGACATAAATGGAAAATTTGAAATGGGTCTATAATTTGCTAGATTATTATCGTTAAACATACAGATTAGTCAAATTACCCGCTCAGCCGAAGCAAAACTTCATTTACAAAACACCGTCGCATACAAATGCTTCCCTTACCTGTCTCAAATGTCCACATTGAACTCTCCAGAAAGCACACAGACTGGCAAACAGCACCGACAGTGAATAAGCAGCTTCAGCGATCTTTTACGAGCAACAACACATGACACTGCACTCCAGCAAAAAGCAGCAGGGCGCCTGGGTGACGTCACAGCCCCGGATAGTGATACACACTAAGGAACCAACCCATGCTCTTGTACGCACCGGACGCCAGGCCATTGGCCAAACCATGACAAGTAGGAGGGGTCATAACCCTTCCTGCTACACATGCACAATAAACGGAGATGTTCAAATCAATTTAAATAAACAACAATAAAAAAAGTACCTCTTGTTAGGCAGCACTTTAGCAACTGAATTAATAACATTAATAAAATAGATTAAAGACCTAACTGTTATCTATCAAAATATGTGCCCTTGTGTTTTTATTTAGGCTATGTACATATTTAGTTTAGTGCAGAGAGAAACTAACGGAATACACAAAATAAACGTAAAATAAACGATAAGCTATGCCTGTGTCCGAGGACATTTCACAAACTAGTGTAGATTAGTGTACAATGCTTTATAATAATAATAATAAGTTCTCTTTAGTGTCCATTTCATTCATTTAACATTTCATATTGGGGGTATCCAAGAAATGTCTTATTTACATTTTTTTTTTTTAAGTAACGCAATAGTTCCCTGGTAATTAGTTACTTTTGTAATGATGTAATTCAGTTACTAACACAGTTACTTTTTGTGAGAAGTAACTAGTAACTAAAACTAATTACTTTCTTAAAGTAACTTACCCAACACTGTAGGTTACTCACAAACACTTCTCTGTGAAAATGACAACTGAGCTTGCTTCAGTTTCCATGTTTTCCCATTACATTTCCAGCATTTGCAACTTCTCGGCAAAACTTCATGACGCCGGCAAAAACTGTGAATAATACTGTTCAGAAAACAAAACATGTGCCACCTCTCTCTGATGTTTGATAGTGTGGCTCTTAGGTGTAACAGCAACACCCCATCCCAGATCACTAACATCATCCTTTAAAACAGTGAATCTGTAGAAAGCTTTGTCTTGAGTGCTTGAACCTTAGGAGAACGTTTGTTGCCATCCAGCCCAAGGAAAACTCTCTGGACGACTTCAACGGTATGTCGTAGCTCCTTGGGATAGCTCAGATTTAGGGCATATATTAGTCCAATTAGCAATGCAACAGCATTACCTACATTACGAAGATCTTCAAGTACTGTAATGCCTTCCAGAATCACTCCAACATCCGCAGGCAGATCAGTGACATCACAGCATTCACTCCTGATGACAAAAATCCCTACGACCGTTTCTTCTAATGCAATCTGAGCACAAGCGAAATCTACATCCTATACAAAGAACAAAATACATTCTTATACACCATCCAGATTTTCTTACTCCATACTTTTATTTCACACAATAAAAAAGAAAATATTCAGGCAACTATACCATGTACTCCTTGATGAGCTTTTCAGGATCCTCATTTAAGTAGACAGACCAGGCTTTGAGGACACACTCCCTCTTTACATCCATTAAGTCACACTGAGGATGAGAACAAGATGACAATTTTCAGCATGCACACAAGAACATTTTCAAGTTACTAACATAAGTTAGTCTGCATATTTCAACTCTGTCATCTACAGTTCTATAATCATTCCTTCTTGTTAAAACCATTACACAGCTCTCTATACCATTTGATTCTGAATGGTAGGGGTGGGAGGGAAAATAATTCAGATAAATTCTTAGAAAGTCTGGATTGATTGTAAGATTTTCAGAATAGATTCTGAGCTTAGTTTTTAATTCTTAACATACAATTGTTTTAATTTAATTTAAATTACCGCAGTAAGCCATATATTGCCGAAAACTACTGTCAGGAGCAATATGAATCATTTTGATATTGCAAATAGTAGAAGTGACAGTAACATGAATACTGCTTGGTTTGATGTGTTGTTGACGCACAACGTTAAAAAAACGACTAAAAACCCCTCAACCTTTTAGCAGGGATGCACCAAAATGAAAAATTTGGGCAGAAACCAAATTACTTAATTTTTTTTAAATTAATTTCTATTTTTAAATGAGTTATTAGACTTTTTAGATTAAATTAGGGATGGGCATTTTTCAAAAATATTGCCTTCGAATATTCGTTTATTTAAATGACGTTTAACGAAAAAGACCTTATTTTTTTAAGTTCATTTTTTAAAAGGTTTTTGTCACCATTCCTGAACAAACTTACGATTAGGCAATATACACAACAAGCTTACAATATATGTTAAAGTGTTCTTTTAGTTGAAAACATTAAACAGTAGGCCTATGTGTAAACAAACAATATAAAGAACAAAAGGATTAGAGCAGAGTGCGCAGTGACATAGTGCTGATTGCGGTTATCACACCTGTGACACTGGCACACGAAGTTTCCTGATCTTTCGTCCCAGAACTCCCCCTCGCTGGGAAAAGATCCTCAAAAGATGTTTACTGGAGTGTACTCGTCAAGCTTTTCAAAGAATTTTGAAATCAAGGGCACAGTTGTGAGATGTGCAAATTCAGCACAGACCTAAAACACAAAAAGGAGATAAAGAAGTCACAGTTTTACAGTACATATAACATTCAATGTGCAAATAGAGCCTAAAATGAACCTGAACCTGATATGTTCTGACAATAAAGAGTAGTTTAAAACCACAATTAACGCTCTGGTTTCTACAACTTTAACTTAGGAGCAAAAATCTGCCTTTAAACTTGAAAGAAAAAAAGATTTGACATTTATCGTGATAATTATTGATATTGACTGATAATAAAACAATTATCGTGATATTTTTTTGCACCATATCGCCCAGCCCTGCCTGAACACTACTGCTAGATCTACCCGGAAAACTCTGAAAACACATAAACAAATTATTTAATTTCAGCCTTTCTTTGTTCTATTGTATTTATTTGTGCCATTTCTAATTTGATTATTTGTTCTTATTTTATTACTGAATGCTTACTTGTCTTTAATAAGGTTTTAAATTCACATTAATTAGGCTAGTAGTTTTGCTGTAGTATCAAAATTGTAATAGAGAATTGTGATATTTCACAGCTATCTAAAAATTTTAACCGCTGACCCAATCCTCAGCAATGAGCCTTTGTCATGATTCCTGTCCTGTGTTTCCCTTGTCTTGTGTGCACTTTTGTTATTTCCTGTTCTGTGCCATGTTTTGTAGTCCTTTGTAGTCTTTCTTGTTTATTAGTCTCCCCAGGTGTTTCTTATTAACCACACCCCCTTGTTATTTAGTTAAGCTTGTTTGTCTCTGTGTATTTATAGCCCTTGTGTTTCACTTGTTACCTTGTCAGTTGTTGCACATGTATGGGTGCTTGTAGTTCAGTCCTTCTCGTGGTTTTGTTTCTTTGTCCTTTGTGTTCTTTATTATTTGTACTACGTGTTTCTCCATTAAAACCCTGCAAATAGATCCTCGCTTCCGCCTGCTTTCTCCGGCACACTAGTGATGGCAAAATCGAGGCCTTGTGAACCAATGAAACAGTTGAACCAAATGTGCCATATTGTTTCGAGGCTTCGAATCAACCCGACACCCGTCTCAACGGTGACACCTAGTGGTCACTTGCAGGTGTTGATCTGAAACAACCTTGACGAGCCATTAAAAAAATGTGTTGTTTTTTTATTATTATAATGTTCTAATATGTGAAGCTTGTAACCTATAGGCTCCTCACTGTGCATAATGTTATTTTGGTCATGAAAAATGAATATTAATAAAAGAAATCAAGCCACAATGTCTCACTTTTTTAGAGATTTTTATTCAAAAATATTAATTTATCTGCTGTGGAAGGACTTAGCCTACTTCTTTTTTTACAGATAATTTCTCCAGCCTTTGAAAAAATCCTCTCACAAGGGACACTTGTTGCTTGTCAAATGGTGCATCATGGATGATGTATTGTTGCAGTAGGCTAGCTGCCGATCACAATACACACATCTCACTTTATTTGGGGTTTCTAAATGGAAATGCTCCCACACCACTGATGTACGGCATCTCTTCTGGGGAGCCTCCATTTTATCTATCTATCCAAATCTATCTATATATGAATTGATCTATGTATCTAGATATGTATCTATAATCTATGTATCTATATATGTATCGATCTATAATATATGTATTTATATATGTATCTGTAATCTATCTATATATGTATCTATCAATTAATCTAGCTGTCTATATATATTTATATCTATGTATCTATTAATGTGTCACTATATGTATACTCTGTCTGTCTCTAGCCTATCAGTCAATGTGTTGTGTAAATTTAAATGTAAGTCTAAATTGCCTATAACTAATCAAATCGCACTATGTCACTATATCACCAAAAATCCGCTATCTCAAAATCAAACTCCTCTCACAAAAACCCACGAGGTCAAAATGCGTTTATTTCACTTTTATACAGATGTGCGATTGTGTGGTCTGTTCCCGACCGTGTCAATCAAATGCTGATTCGGCGGACCACACCTGATGAAACACTTCGAGGCTTCGTTTGGTCATAGTCACGTGACATGGGTGTTTCGAATCACGCTTCGGATCAGTGTTTCGACACATCTGCGCTTCGGGATCTCGCAAAGCTTCGGAACGACTGTTTCGCTTCAGCCATCCTTACGGCACACTACAGCCTTGCTGGAGCAGATCTAAATGTGCTGTGCTATTAAATGAAAGTGTACCATTACACCCCTATGTCACTATTTAGAATTAAGTCACTAATTACAGATTAGGGGTAACAATCAATAAGCATAAATTAAAATCTACTAGTTTTACCTGTGTAATATTTTTACCTGTATACTTTGCTGGGTGAGACACAACGAAGACACCAAAGACACCAGGGGCCGGTTTCACAAAGCTATTTTAGACCGGTCTATTGTGTTAGACAAGTCTACAATGTGCTGATAGACTAGTCTAATGCAAGTTAGACTGTTTCACAAAAATAAAGACTGATTTAATTTAGACCAAAAAAATTAGACACCTTATCCCCAGGCTAACTGAGGGCTTAAGCTGGTCGCACACCGGACGAGAAGCGCAGCGCCGCATCTAGGACAACTCGAGGTATCGCACACCGGATGCGCATTTTCTCAGTTTATGGCCAGCAATGTTGTTATGTTTAAGGACATTATGAAATTAAGATTAACGCTGTTAACTGTCGTAGCAATCTTTTTCCAAATTAAACATTTCTTCTTGTTACTACATTGTCCACCAAATTTCCCAAGTAAAATGTCCTTGTAACTGTTACACTCCTCCAACAAACACACACACTGGGGTAAACTACACTGAGCGTTTGAATGCGCTTACTCGATCCGCCATGTTTTTTTGTTTTGAAAAGTGTTTTATTTTACCCAGAATGCATTGCAGTGTAGTCCTACTTAAAGGTCCCGTTCTTCGTGATCCCATGTTTCAAACTTTAGTTAGTGTGTAATGTTGTTGTTAGAGTATAAATAATATCTGTAAAATTATAAAGCTCAAAGTTCAATGCCAAGCGAGATATTTTATTTAACAGAAGTCTCCTACATCGAACGCCCGGATTGAACTACATCCCTCTACTTCCTTCTTTAATGACGTCATTAAAACCGTTTTTGACTAACCTCCGCCCACAGGAACACAGGCGTATTGATGGCGAAATGTCAACAGACGTGGTTGATGTTTATCTATAATCGGATACCGCAAAAGCTTAATTCGAAGTTGTTAGTTTGCTCTGTCCATTTCACCACGGACTGTTTTTCTAACCTGGGATAATATCAAGCAGGCTTCTCTCAGCGTTTCATACTGACGAAGGGGGCAATTTCAACTATATTCCAGCAAGCGGTAAGTAGTGATTATGGAAGTAGCGATTAACTTCACATCGTTTCTCTTAGCAGGATGAAAATAATCTTACTTAAACTGTGATTAATATACAGAAAGCGATCAAAGATCAATCCCTTTCCAATCGCCCAAGCTGTCAATCACACAGCGCGAGTTTATCTGGACACTTGCCAAAACTCGTTATGAAATCAATGACGCTGTTATGCTGCACAACGAAGCTCTTACTGTATTTATATACCTCATGTTTGCATTTGCGAGATCATTAGTGAGAGTGCAGAAACGTACTCGGTTACCTAATGTAACCTCGGTTCTCTCTAGAGGAGGGAACGAGTATTGCGTAAGTTGCTTACGCTATGGGAAAGTCTTCTTTCTTCGAGATCTGAAGCCAAAAATTATCCTTAATTTTGTATTCATTGTCAACGCAGTGCGGCAGCCGGCAGACCATGGCAGGCTGAATAAGCGTGCTCATTGGCTGCTCAGCGGCAACTGCTTAAGCCTACCAGTGAGCCCTGTGTGACGTCACATCCAATGAGGGCGCTTTGCGCCCTCCGCAACCCTTTAACCGTCAGGATCGGTGTGGCTTTTCACAGTTTTCATAGTCTGAAGCGAAAAAGCTCGTGGCGCGTCACGGCAGGTTACGCAATACTCGTTCCCTCTTCTAGAGAGAACCGAGGTTACATTAGGTAACCGAGTATGTTCTCTTACGAGAGGTTCTCTCGTATTGCGTAAGTTGCTCGCCGTGCGTGCCGAGCATCCAGCACATGAATCCCAGGGAGACCGAGGAAAACATCACGCTGAAACAGGTGGCCGGTCGAGAAACGGGCCAACACATGTACAAAGCACTTCACTTCGTATATAAGATAGAGCAGCACAGCCAGTCTATATACATCAACGTAAACAACCGGTATATTTGTGGGGAGAATAATCCCCAGCGCGACAGAGTGTAGGACGGGTGGCCGGTACACACCGGTACACAAGCGTGTAACGGGGAATAAAGGAACAGAGCGGCACAGCCGGTCTGAGCACAAAATACTCCTTCCCTTGGTGCCATACCAGAAATATATATAGTCTGCAAGGCAGGAACTTCCAGATTATAAAACCTCACGAATGTCGATGGGGAGGCACAGCCCGCCGCCATACAAATATCGTGAATAGAAATTCCGCTGGACCAGGCCCACGAAGAGGCCATGCCTCTAGTGGAGTGGGCTCTAATGCCCATAGGGCACTGCAGGTGTTTGGAGGCGTAAGCTGCTGCAATCGCGTCCACTATCCACCTGGACAGGCTCTGTTTCGAGGCGGCGAGACCCTTGGTACGTCCGCCAAAAGAAACGAAGAGCTGCTCGGAACGCCTGAAAGCGGCGGAGCACGTGATGTAAACTCTCAGCGCCCTAACAGGGCATAGGAGGTTATCACTGTCCCCGTTATCGGATGCTGGCAGAGCCGAAAGGGAGATTATTTGTGCCCTAAAGTGACTTGTGACTTTTGAGTCATTTGGTCCGAACTCAAGACATGCAGGGCTAACAGATAGCGCGTGCAGATCCCCCACGCGTTTTACTGAAGACAGAGCTATCAGAAAAACAGTTTTGAGCGAAAGGTACTTTGAATCCACGGATTCAAGCGGTTCAAAAGGAAAAGCCTTCAGGGCCTCCAGGACCAAGGACAGATCCCAAATAGGAACCGAGGGGGGCCGCGGGGGATTCATCCGTCTGGCTCCTCTGAGGAAACGGATAATAAGCTCGTTCCTTCCTATTGCCCGGCTGCGCGTCGTCTCAGCGAACGCTGCAATAGCCGCCACATACACTTTGAGCGTGGAAGGGGACCTGCCCTTATCCAACAGCTCCTGTAGGAAGGAGAGCACTCGCGGGACCCCACATGTGCGTGGATCCAAGCTTTTAGTAGCGCACCATTTAGAGAACACAGACCATTTAGACGCATAGAGCCGTCTCGTGGAGGGAGCTCTAGACTGCGTGATCGTGTTCACGACCCCTTCTGGCAGGTCAACGGGTATCTGTTGATTACCCATGCATGCAGAGACCATCGCTCCGGATGGGGATGCCAGATCGATCCACTGGCTTGAGAGAGGAGATCCTTTCTCACCGGGATCGGCCATGGGGGTGAGTGCGACAGCCTCACTAGCTCTGAGTACCAGATTTGGTTCTCCCAACGCGGGGCTATAAGGAGCACTGGGTGGTGCGTTTCCCTGATCCTCGTTATGACCTGTGGTAACAGGGAGATCGGAGGGAAAGCGTACAGTGGGAGACTGGGCCAGGTTTGGGACAGCGCGTCCTCGCTTTTCGAGAAAAATATCGGGCAGTGAGCATTGTCTTTCGACGCAAAGAGGTCGACCTCCGCTCTGAATAGGCGCCAGAGGAACTGGACTGTCTGAGGGTGCAGGGACCATTCTCCCGGGGGAATGATGTCTCTGGACAGTCTGTCTGGGCCGACATTCAGGTGGCCCGGCACGTACGCGGCTCTCAGCGAGCGCAACGAGCGGTGAGCCCACACGAGAAGGCGTTCTGTCAGTTTGCACAGGTTCCTGGATCTGACACCGCCCTGTCGGTTCACATAGGACACCACGGACATGTTGTCCGAGCGGACTAGCACATGGTGATCCCGTATGAATGGGAGAAAGCGCTTGAGCGCGTTCTCGACCGCTATCATCTCCAAACAATTTATGTGGAGGCATTTCTCCTGGTCTGACCACAGGCCAAAGACCGGCTTGCCCTCGAAAAGAGCGCCCCAACCTGAGGTGGAAGCGTCCGTCGAGATAACTTTGCGGTGTGAGACGGCTCCCATTGTCACTCCCCGCTGGTACCAGTCGGCCGCTAACCAGGGCTTCAGTGCTGAAACGCAGCTCTGAGTCACTCTGATTCGAATGCCGCCGGAAGCCCAGGCTCTATGAGGCACTCGGGCATTCAACCAGCGTTGCAGCGGGCGCATACGCAATAGACCCAGCTGAAGCACTGCTGCAGCTGAAGCCATACAACCCAGCATCCTCTGAAATGTATTGAGAGGTGCGGTGCTGCCAGGCTGGAAGGACGCGGCCAGGTGTCGAATGCAGCAGCGCGCGCTGTGTCGACAGGCGGGCCGTCATTGCCACAGTCTCCAGATCCAAACCCAGAAAAGAGATTGATTGACTGGGCACTAATGAGCTCTTGGTCCAGTTGACCGTGAGCCCCAGGCTTTCCAGGTGGCTGAGAAGCACTGTTCTGTGGGCGATGAGCTCGGCCTCTGACTGTGGTAGAATCAGCCAATCGTCCAAATAGTTTAAAATTCGCATTCCCCGACCTCTCAGGGGAGCGAGAGCCGTGTCCATGCACTTTGTGAATGTGCGGGGTGCTAAAGACAGGCCGAACGGCAGGACGGTATATTGATATACCTGACCGTCGAAGGCGAATCTCAAGAATGGCCTGTGACGGGGTATTATCTGGATCTGAAAGTATGCGTCTTAGATCGAGAGAGATAAACCAGTCCCTCGGGCGAATTTGCGCGAGGATCTGCCTGGTTGTGAGCATTTTGAACGGTCTTCTCATAAGAGCTTTGTTCAAATATCTCAGATCCAAAATCGGTCTGAGAGCTCCGTCCTTCTTGGGAACGAGGAAATAACGGCTGTAAAAGCCCGACTCGCTCATAGAAGGGGGAACCGGTTCTATAGCCCCTTTGCACAGAAGTGTCGCTATTTCTGCTCGAAGTAGATGTGCTACTTCTCCATTCACTCTCGTCTCGGTACGCGCCTGAAAGCGCGGGGGGCGGCGAGCGGCGAGCGAACTGCAGAGTATAGCCCTGTTTTACTGTGCTTAGCACCCATTCTGACGCGCCTGGAATAGCTTCCCACGCTTTTGCGTGTGCAGCCAGGGGCAGAATGGCCTCCGCATCGCGGGCTCGAGAGCTCGAAACGGAGGGGGCGGGCGCAGCGCGCGCGCTCTCGGTGCTTGGATACGGCGGATCGCACACAGCGATAGCTGCCCGTTTTACACACAGTGTCCCGGTGGCTTGGACGGGGAACATATAGTGTGAGGCGCAACGCGCGAGGGCGGCGTCGGGGCGAAATGTTCGTTAGTATGTGTGAGCGCTCGAGGGCGGGCACAGGACTTACATTTAAAACATGACCGGTCGTGAGAGGCCGTGTGACAGAGCGGGCAGTGAGTAGGTGTGGGCACGGTGAGGTGGACACGTGACCTACTTTTAACACTCGAGCGGCTTCTGCCTGCTTTATGAGAGTGGGCTCTGTGAGAGACACGGGATTTATAGTGCTTGTGTTCAGGGGTGAACACGGACACGTGGGCACATTCACTGTATTTGAAACACATACGGCGTGAGCCGTGCAACCAGACATATGCTCATTTGAGATTTCTCTGGGTCGCCGTGAGGACGGTGGTTGCGCGCAGGCGAGCGGGTAGATGTACCGGCTTGTTGGCTGCGAGGTAAACATCTGCAGTAGCCGTGGCAACGGGGACTGACAGAGCGTGAAGCTTTGACGGTGGTCCAGCCGCAGCGAGACTTAATCATCTTTTCTTCCCTCGTGTATAGACGCTCATAAATAATCGAGCACCATGAGTAGGAGGGGTGCGAGAGGCGGGTTCGCTTTCTGTATGTAAGAAAAGCTGGCCGCGAGCTCGGAGAAGCAAACAGCATACATTTTTATCTGCCGCGAGAGCCGGGATCGAACACTGGTCTCTGGTGCGAAAGCATATGATTCTGCCACTGGGCTACAGGGGAGAACACATTAGCTCTCGGTTAGCGCGAGCATATAAGTGAGCGACCTCATGTTTGTTTGCAGGCGTGCGTGTAATAAAACAGGCTCGTTTACTGCAATAGTAATATTTCCAGCCGCCTGAACTTAAGAGGGGACTGAGAAATGTGTGAGAATAGGCGATTTGTCCGGCCACAGTGGGACTAAAACACTCTCTCTTCTCTTTTCGCCGGTGAGTGAAGCGCGCGCGCTGAACGTTGCTCGTGACCGTCCGCTCTGTCATCCCTTGTGAACGGCGCAATCTGCGCGGCCCAACAAGGGGGAGAGCAGGTTCGCTTTCTGTATGTAAGAAAAGCTGGCCACGAGCTTGGAGAAGCGAACAGCATAAATTTATCTGCCACGAGAGCCGGGATTGAACACGGGTCTCTGGTGCGAAAGCCTAAGATTCCGCCACTGAGTTACAGGGGAGAATACATTTGCTTTCGGTTAGAATACAGAGCGTCATCATGTCTTGTGACGGCGTTTGCTTGCGGGCGTGCGTGTATTTATAACAGGCTCGTATACTGCGATATGAACAATTCCAGTCGCCTGAACTTAAGAGTTGACTGAGAAATGTGTGAGAAATGGATGTTGTCCTTTCGCCGGTGAGTGACGCGCGAGGACGGAGTAACTTTCTTGTAACGTAAAGAGAGCTCCAAGACAAAAGGGAGAAACCGGGCATTCAGATTGATAAAAAATGCGGGACAATGCGTCAGGTTTGATGTTCTTGGAACCTGGAAAAATCGAATTGGCCGAAAAAAAGTGCGATAGTGTCTGATATATTAAAGGTTCCTGTGGTCGGTCCAAACAATGAAAGGTACCCCTGCGCTGTCCAACCAATGACGCCACTCCTCCAAGGCTAGCTTGACTGCCAACAATTCTCTATTACCAATGTCGTAGTTACGTTCAGCGGGTGACAAACAATGAGACAAATAGGCGCATGGATGAACCTTGCCGTCCACGGAGGCGCACTGGGAGAGAACCGCACCTACTCCCACCTCTGACGCGTCAACCTCCACAACAAACTGACGAGAGGGATCAGGGGCGACAAGAATGGGGGCTGAAACAAAGCAGGGGACAGACTGTGCAAGGCAAGGCAAGGCAAGTTTATTTCATATTATTACATTACATACACAATGGCAATTCAAAGTGCTTTACATAGAAGAAATTAAAATAATAAAAAGAAACAAGAATAATTAAAACAGTTTAGAAAAATAAAATGAAATACAGTACAGTACAGTCGGACGAACAGCGGCACAGTGCTCATTCAGTAAATGCATAGCTAAACAGAAGTGTTTTGAGTCTGGATTTGAATGTGACCACTGTAGGAGCACCTCTGATCTCTTCTGGAAGCTGGTTCCAGCTGCGGCTGGCATAATAGCTAAAAGCAGACTCACCATGCTTAGAGTTTTTACATTGTGCATGAAAAACGCATTTCTCTGCCTTGACATAAAGCCCATTCCCCAACATCCTCTGAAGCACTCGTCTGACGTGCTGAACGTGTTCCTGGAGAGACAAAGAAAAAAATCAAAATGTCATCCAGGTAAACATATATGAACTGATCAACCATGTCTCTCAGCAAGTCGTTGACGAGTGCCTGGAAAACCGCGGGGGAGTTGGAAAGACCGAAAGGCATGACCAAGTATTCAAAGTGCCCCCTGGGGGTATTAACCCCCTGAGGTCTACGGTATCGCCGGCGATACCAGCTCGCTTTTTTTTTATCAATGTAAAAGAAACTCATAAATACTCTCGCGCTATTCAAACGCAAATGACTGAGACGATCCCATACAAACTGTGAACGCCCACATATCAGCTCGAGAAAACACATCAAGTTTATTCAGATAAGTGTAGTTGTCTACACTGTCTCGCAGCGCTGTGAGGAATAATAATAATGGAAAACTTACCTCAGAAGTGCTGGTATTTCGAGGAGCAACGGATGGAATAATGTAGTAAGTTTTTTTTTTTCATTCTCAAGTAAATCACGTTTCTGTGTGAATGAATGAACGGCAGAGATGCGCTGTTTACCACAACTCGCAAAAAGACGGTTTAAATTTGAATTGCGTTTCTGTGTGTGAATAAATGATCTGCTTTTAGCAAACTATTTTGCTATACTGAGTAAAATCGATTGAAATATGTTGAAATAAAATGTATTTGTATAAGCAACGTATTAAACTGCAAATTAACATTTATATTCCTTATAATAAAAACGAAAGACCTATGTTACAGACATATGAAAGACAACATTTCGTTGATTAGTTTTGGATAGATTACACATTTTTACTGTAAAATATCTGCCACCTCAAATAAGCTTTTGTTTGCCAATTTTTGCTAATATGTTAAATATAGTATGTTTTGTCAATGTAGGCTATATTCGAAGTTTGAAATATGTATGATAAAATGTATACTTTAGTTTTTACAAAGAAAGATTACACTTCAATTGTTGTTGTAATTGTAACCTTTTTAATAAAAAAATATATATTTACAAGGTAGATGTAAACAAATTTTAAAAGGTAAATATAAGCATTTTCTTTAAATAATTTTTATTGTGTTTTATTATTGACAAATTTGGGGAGAGGATACATATTCCAAAACTGAAAATACAGTATGAGAATTAACTGCACAATTAATAGACATGTTTTCCTTGGATATTATACAATTTGCAAGCAAAATTTGTGAAAAAAAAAAAATTGACATGCTTCCAACTATGAACCAATTTGGTAGAATATATATATATATATATATACTGTATATATATTGCTCTTGCATTCTTTCTTGTGGCTATAGGTGACACACCTGAATGAATGGCTCATTAAGTATGCGGGCCCCATTGTCTCCTGAGGTGTGAACCACTACATATGCATGATGCTGTTGAATGGTTGACGCCCCTTGCGCATATTGCCTTTACAAACAAAAAGTGTTTTACAAGATTTAAATCAATGTATTGTGTTATGTGAATGATAAGGGCAGGATGATTTTCACATCATTTTGAAGAAAAAACTCTAGGCAAAGACATCAATGTGTTTTGTGGCCTTATTTCAGAAACTTTAGTTTTTAGTTTTTTCAATAACCATGCATAAACATTATTCTCTCAAAAATACAAACATGTACATGCATGTTGCTCACATATTATGGTAGCCCTGTTTGTGCTAAATAGAGTGTAATTATACCTTTGCCATTAATATGTTTATAAGCAACTGAAAAAAGCACAAATGTCAGGGCATGTCAGAACATCTCAAGGACCCCAAAAACCCCTCAGACCTCAGAGGGTTAAACGCGGTTTTCCACTTATCCCCCTTCCTGATGCGGACCAAATGATAGGCGTTACGTAGATCCAACTTTGTGAATAAGGAAGCGCCCTGCAGTCTCTCGAAGGCTGAAGACATCAGCGGCAAAGGATAAGTATTAAGTCCATAGCCATTTTTAAGAAACTGCTGAAGACGTATCTTTTTCGGCAGTTATATACGCTTGTTGGACAGATCACAATTTTTGAACATGCTCTTGAGATGCCATTTTGCTGGAGCTGTCAAGGTAGTCTACCATGCCAGTGACGTCACGGACCATTGAAGTTCAAAATGGCTGCGCCCTAGTAACAAAACAACAAACTAATATCACTGTTTTTCCCCCTGGTAACTACTTCAGCAGTTTTAAGTGTCCTACCACAAATAATAATGATAACACATCTGTTATATCACCTTTACTTTCTATTTCGTTTCAGTTCCCAGCATTACCAACTCTTGTACCACATTCATATGGAAAAGAACCATCATAACAGAAATTCTAAAATTATAAATTGAAAGAAATTAAAAAGCTATAATTTGAGACCAAAGACGTAGCATGTTACTGTTAAAAAACTGATTAAGTCCTTGTTTATAAGAAAGTTTGGGAATTATTAACTTATTTATGTGTCCAGCACCGTCACATCACGTCACGTGACAAAAGAACGAAAGACTCAAAAGAATCAGACCCGAAGAATCGAGAGGTGAACTAATCATTTCTCTTTCTGGTACTGACAGCATAGCCTCTATGGGACTGACGGGAAGAACGAAAGACTCGGACTCGAACCTGAAGACTCAAGAGATTAACTAATCATTTCTGTTTCCAGTACAGAACTTATAGGATGTTGCGCATGCATGGTCAACACAAAATTATTATAATTATTATATTATTTTATAAAACTAATCATTTTATGAACCGACTTGAGTGCTCTGTGCAAAAAAATTAAGAGTGCAGGTTGATGTTTTAAGGTACTGTACGGTTTCTTCCAAAATTTTGCCATCAATTTCTTTGAAATCAGACATAGTAACTACTTTCTCAGGTGGTCTGATCTGTCTAAACCCAGTGCAACTCAAGGATGTGCTGATCACCTTTCTGATATTATTGATTTTCTCAGAGAAGAAAGAAGCAAACTCACTGCACTTGCTGTCTGAGATCATTTCACTGGGAATCTGGCTTGGGGGGTTTATCAGTCTCTCTACAGTAGCAAAAAGAGTGCATGTGTTGTTTAAATTGCTGTTTATAATATTTGAGAAGAAAGTCTGTCTAGCTTTGCCTAGTTCCATATTGAAAGCATGGATGCTGTCTTTGTAGATGTTATAATGGACTACAAGTTTTGTTTTCCGCCACATGCGCTCTGCTTTTCTGCATTGTCTTTTCATATTTTGCACTGCTGTTGAGTTTCTCCAAGGTGCTTTTTGTCTGACACTCTTCCTGACTTTAACAGGAGCAATATCATCAATTACAGTTTTAACTTTTGAGTTAAAAGAATCAAGGAGAAAATCAACAGAGTCAGCAGATATACTTGGTGTTAAGGATATAGCCTTCATAAATAGTAAACTAGTGTTCTCATTTAAGCATCTCTTCTTGACAGACACAGATCTAGCTTCAGTGGCAGGAGAGATCAATATATCAAAGAAAATACAGAAATGATCAGACAGTGCTACATCCTTAATAACCATCGATGAAATGTTTAGACCCTTACTGATAAGTAAATCTAGAGTGTGTCCACACTGCAAAAAATGCTTTTCTTACTTAGTATTTTTGTGTTGTTTCCAGTCCAAATATCTAAAAATTCTTAAATCAAGAAGCATTTACTAGAGAAGTAAAATGACATAAGAAATTCTATTTTGTTTTCAGATAAACAGAAAGTAATTTAAGTAATTTTTGCTTAAAACAAGCTAAATTATCTGCCAGAAGGGCACGTGGGTGACGTCACGGCCCCGGATAGTGACGCACACTAAGGAACCAGTAACCCATGCTCTTATACGCACCGAATGCCAGGCCATTGGCCAAACCATGACAAGTAGGAGGGGTCATAACCCTTCCTGCTACATGATTATGAATTCGTTCAGTGTTTCATTTGAATTGATCTGCTACAAGTTTTCAATCGCTCTCAATGAGCCGCGCCGCGGCGGCAGATTACGCAATAGAGAAGAAACTTAGCGGTAAGAGGCTGCAGATACACACCCGCAATTTACCCGTTCCCGCGGCGGTAAAAGTATTATTCTGGTTGAGTACTAGGGGTGGGCAAAAAAATCGATTCACATATGAATCGCGATTCAAACGTTACCGATTCAAAATCGATTCATAGAATTCCAAAAATCGATTCTTGTTTTTTTTTTTTTTTATATATATTTTTTGGTATTGTCCGGAAATGAGTTTAGCTTGCCATTCCCATAGATGGCGCTGCATCGGATTCACACTTACGCCTGCACACTCTTGTCATAGCCAAAAGAAGTAGTGCAGCAGAAGCTTCTTTCTTATACTGTCCATGAGCAGAAGCGGAGCAGAAGGAAGGCTGGCTGGCTGGCTGGCTGTGTGGCGTGTCTGTTTTTATTTCGGCTCCCATGTTAACAGGTTAGAGCTTGCACACAGCCTGCGTGACGCGCGCGTCTCAGGTGTGGCCCGAGTCGTGCGGAAAACGCGTGCATGCTAGAATAGAACCGACGCCAATTTTTCTCGCGACACGCAAGCGTGTTGGAAGCGTTTTCAGGCAAAATAGAATGTTTATATGTCATTTTGACACGAATATTCATATTAATAAATGACATTTTGATGTTTGAAAGTCTAGGTTTTGACATAAATGCAGATATAATGTAGGCTTATTGTATTTTTTTTATCGATTTTCCAAAATGGCACCTGTCAATACAGAACGAAATATTCTGTAGCCTATTTTGCCGTCAATAGCCTACTCCTTAAACTACATTTAGCAGTATTGTTTGTTTGATCTGACTACAGCACTTTAAAGCTAAATGTAAACAAAAAAAAATTTAAGTTTTAATTTAAACTTGAATTAAATGTATTCGAAAGTTGGCCAAAGCTTGGCACTTTGCACTGTTTAGTTGCAAAAGTTTTTATGAAGACAAAGTAATATCAAACTTCATTTAATTTGTTATTTATTTTCTTTTAAATTGTATGTCTACTGCAATCACACAGGAAAAAGTCAACTAGGCCTACATTTACATACTGTGAATCGTTTTTTGAATTGAGAATCGTTTTTGAATCGAAAATCGATTTTGAATCGAATCTTGAGACTAAAAATCGGTATCGAATCGAATCGTGAAATTTTCTGAATCGTGCACCCCTATTGAGTACCATCTGTATAAGTTATTTATAAAACAATTTAAGAGCACATGGAATAAAAGAAAGTTCATGTCTTTTTGATTTACTCCTGGGCACAACATATTCCCTACACTGCCGTAGTAGGTAAGTAGGTGTAGGGGCCACAGACAGGAAACAATGCAGTGGTGATGATCTGTCCTTGAGTAGTTTGGAAAAAGTACGTATAGTGGCCTCGTCACGCCTCTCACTCAGTGATGGAAAAGTAGAAGTTGAAACACCTATTATCCGACAGCAACGTTTTTGGACCCTCTCTAACTCATCAGAGAGACCTTTAGGTAGTCCACCCCATACTGGGCTAGCGTACTCAAGAACGTCTCGGTTACGTATGTAACCCTCGTTCCCTGAGTAGGGAACGGAGACGTTACGTCGGATGACGACAAATGGGGTTTCGCTTAGAAAGCCTATCATCTTCGAGTATATAAAACGAGCCAATGGCAAAGAAATGCCATGGGTCAGCGGAATTTGCATAGCGTAACTCCGCCCCACCCTGGGGGTATATAAGGAAGTGCGCTGGCAACATGCAGATATGTCTTCGCTGAGGAGCCGAGACTGAACTTAGGCGTTCCAGCGGTACAGCGGAAGTGGCAGGGAGACGTAACGTCTCCGTTCCCTACTCAGGGAACGAGGGTTACATACGTAACCGAGACGTTCCCTTTCGTAGTCACTCCGAGTTACGTCGGATGACGACGAATGGGGTTCCCAGTGTAATCACGCCACCTCCCGACTGTCTTCCAGTCCCCTGCGTAAGTCTGAGCTCCCTGTCGTGAGACTGGCACGGACGAAGGACTCCTACTTAACACAGGAATACCAAGGTACACTGGGAAGCATATCTCAGTGGAAATATGCAATCATGCCCAGCCCGAAGGGGGGGACTTAGGATACACATATGACCCCGGGGGGCTGCATATGGAGAATCACTGGGGTGTCCAGCCGCAGGTGGAATATTTCAACCCCAGGGGTGGCAAGGTGGCTTGCCGAGGGAAAGACATATGCTCAAGGAGGCTTACAGTGGAAAGACACATGTGGGGGTCACCCAGAGGGGGAACCATGCACATGGAGGCACCTAGCCAAGCGCGAAAGCTGCCGGTGGCATAACTCTGGCGTTGACGTCGACAGTGCTGGAGGAGACTCAGGGCTTATTAGGCTCACCTGAGAAATATATTGCACGTATCCCGTCCGTGGAGAGGAATGGCGAGCAAGCGAAGACACCTGAGCAGAATCTAGTACCGGGTAGTTGAAGCGAGTACATGAGAAGAAACTGGCTCTACTCGGAGATTGTAGAATCTCGCGAAAGTATTAGGTGTCGCCCAGCCTGCAGCTCTACAGATGTCTGTTAGCGAGGCGCCATGCGCTAGAGCCCAAGAGGATGCCACACTCCGGTTGGAGTGGGCCGTCACACCAAGGGGGCACGGTCGACCTTGCTGCTGGTATGCCAAAGCAATGGCGTCCACTATCCAGTGGGACAACCTTTGCTTGGAGAGAGCCTTTCCCTTCAGCTTCCCACCATAACAGACAAAGAGCTGGTCTGAAGTCCTGAAACACTGAGTTCTGTCTATGTAAGCACGGAGGGTGCGTACTGGACAGAGCAGTGCCAAGGCTGGGTCTGCCTCCTCCAAGGGCAGCGCATGCAGGTTCACCACCTGGTCTCGAAAGGGAGTGGTGGGAACCTTGGGCACATATCCAGGCCGGGGTCTCAGGATCACGTGAGAGTTAGCTGACCCGAACTCCAGGCACGCTTCGTCAACCGAAAATGCCTGCAGGTCCCCTACCCTCTTGATGGAGGCCAATGCAACCAGGAGCGCTGTCTTCATAGACAGGAACTTAAGCTCCACTGATTGCAGAGGCTCAAAGGGAGCACTCTGCAGGGCAGTTAAAACCACTGAGAGGTCCCAAGAGGGTACGAGGGGAGGACGAGGAGGATGTAGTCTCCTCGCTCCCCTCAGGAACCTGATGATCAGGTTGTGCTTCCCCAGAGACTTACCATCAACTGCGTCGTGATATGCGGCAATGGCGGTGACCAGGTTACAGCTTGACTGGCCATGCGATCAAGAGACCCCCAAACGTAATAAGCTAGAGGATAGGTTTCTGTCCGGTGGCAGGGGGAGGGAAAACACCATCAGTCTCTCCCCTTCTTCAAGGACCTCCATGACGAGCTGTCTAAGTGTGTCTTTTGTCCTGTGTCTTTGTGCCCTTGATGTCGACTTTTTCGACTATCGTGGGTGCGAAGTCACGGGGGTACGCGGAGATGCCACAGGTTGAAGAGACGCTCGCAAGCTATTTCTCACCTGGTTCGGCATCTTCAATAAAGAGACCTGTCCTCCCCACTAAGCCATGTAGAATAACTTCGGTGCTCGTGGGAAAAGCTTACCAAGCTGCAGGTCAGGTTGGTGCTGCCCTGCACACTATGGCAGTGTTACAGGCGTACCAGGCTGACCTGAGAGTGAAATATCTGTAACAGTTTTTTTTCTCTCTCATCCATGTAAGAATGGAATGGTGTAGAAATACTACGAGAAGGAAGTCAGTTTGAGGTAGTGGGAACTTGTGTTTCTTGGTGGCTACCTAAAAACTTGTGCTCGTTGAGAAACCGTTTTATGCTCAATACGGAATGGACAGAAGAGAGAAGAGAGAAATATTTCAACTCACTCAATGTTTTTCTTCATAGCAACATATTTCAGCGCACTCAATGGTTTTCTTCAGGTTGCATAACTTCATTTTTTTCACTGGACGGAACTTCATCACAGATAAGAACCTTGAGATGATTTTTTTTCAAAGACATCAAAGACAATGTTTTTCTAGTATTTCATTTGAATTATTATTAGAAAGTGGCAGCATTGGGGGAATAAAACACCTAAAAACAGTCAAATGTTTGCTCAAGTTCATTAACCCTCTGGGGTCGGCAAACGCGCCAGCGCGTTTTGCTCGTTTTTTTTTTACATAGCAGCAAAATAGGTTTAAAATGCTCCGTCATTTTTGGTCATACAGACTTAAGAAATATGAAAAAATAAACTGTTAAATGTCTACTTTTTTATGTGTCCACTTACAATCGAAAATATAGCTGCGAGCAGCGATTGCGGGCCCAAGCCGGTGGCACCGCCACCCTGGTGCCTTTAGTTACACTAAAGGTGAAGCTTACACTAGTGCCTTTAGGGGTACCTTTAGTAAAGGTGCCTTTAGTTACACAGCCGGTGTCACCGGCTTGGGCCCTCCATCGCTGCTCGCAGCTATATTTATATATATATATAGCTAGATAGGTGTTCTCTATTAAACATCTAAATACAGTAGATATCGATGAGCAATTAAGTTTATTTAATTCTCTCTGTACCAACGCTCTTGACACTGTTGCACCTCTGAGACTTAAATGTCAAAAACATAAATCTGAACCTTGGCTGAATAGCAACACTCGCCAATTAAGACAACTTTGCAGAAGAGCGGAGCGTAGATGGAAAAAGGACAGGCTGCAGGTGTCCTATGAAATTTTGCGGGATTCCTTAAAGGCATACCAAAAAGCTGTTAAAACAGCTAAGTCTCAATATTTTTCTAATATATTAACTAAAAATTCAAATAATCCTAAAATCCTGTTTAAGGTCCTAAACTCTGTTTTTAATCCTGTAAGTAACAACCATCTTACTGAATCTGCTTCTACATGTGAGAATTTTCGCAATTTTTTTGTTGAGAAATTGGCAACAATTAGACCGTCCATAACGTCTTCGACTACTGACCCCGTAAACACTCCCTCGGCCATCAGGTTTTTAAACTCTTTTGACCCAATTACCATGACTGGTCTAACAGATATAGTCGCTAAGTTGAAGCCTACTGTCTCATCTCTTGATACTGTTCCTACATGGTTCTTCAAACAGATTTTTTTTAAGGTGGGGCATTGGATTTTGTCTATTATAAACAGATGCCTTCTGTCAGGTTTTGTCCCTGCTCTTTGCAAACATGCCTTGGTGAAACCCATATTAAAAAAGCCAAACGCGGACATTACTGATTTGTCAAATTTTAGACCTATCTCAAATTTATCTTTTATATCTAAGATCCTTGAGAAAACTGTGCTATTGCAACTACAGAGCTTCCTTGATGAGAATAGTATCATAGAGAAATTTCAGTCTGGTTTTAGGACTAATCACAGTACTGAATCTGCTTTATTGAGAGTTTTAAATGATATTTTGTTGTCTCTTGATTCTGGGGACTCCGTTATTTTAATTCTCTTGGATCTGAGGGCAGCATTTGACACTGTTGACCACAGAATTTTACTATCATGCCTTGAAAAGTCTGTGGGCATCCGAGGAAATGCTCTTAGCTGGTTTAAGTCCTATCTGACAAACAGAACCTTTTCAGTTGGTATTGGAGATTCTGTTTCGTCCGTAGCTCCTCTTACCTATGGCGTACCACAAGGCTCAATTCTGGCTCCTACTTTGTTTTCATTGTATATGCTGCCGTTGGGATCAATTTTTAGGAAACACGGAGTGTGTTTCCACTTATACGCAGATGATACTCAAATCTACCTGCCTTTTAAACGCACTGACACAAAGGGCCTTGAAACCCTATCTGCGTGCCTAAATGACATAAAATCCTGGATGTCCTTAAAGTTTTTACATTTAAATGCAAGTAAAACAGAGGCTATTGTGTTTGGCCCCTCTGTAGGAGATGGAAAAAATACTTTTAATACTGCAGACCTGTACTGTGATATTAAACCTACAGTCAGGAGTCTGGGAGTGGTTTTGGATTCCTCCTTAAAGCTAGAGAAACACAGAAACACAGTGGTTAAATCAAGTTTCTTTCACTTGAAGCTATTATCTAGAGTAAAGCATTTTCTATCATCGATAGAGCTTGAAAAAATTATACATGCTTTCGTTCTATCCCGTCTGGATTATTCTAATTCCTTATATGTAGAACTACCCCAGTCTTCAATTACAAGGCTTCAAATGGTACAAAATGCAGCTGCCAGATTCCTGACTGGGACTCGCAAACATGAACATATCACTCCGATTTTAATGTCTCTTAACTGGCTGCCGGTGCGTTACAGAGTTGACATGAAAATACTGATGTTTGTTTTTAAATCTTTTAACGGTCTTGCACCTTCATACTTGTCCGAACTTGTAAATGTTAATGTACCTGGGAGGTGTCTAAGGTCCACGAGTAACTATACTCTGACCCAGCCACGCTCACGCTTAAAGTCTAGAGGAGACCGTGCTTTCGCTGTTGTCGGTCCTAGGCTGTGGAATAGCCTCCCTGTCTCCTTGAGATCGATATCCTCTTTATATGAGTTCAAACTCAAACTAAAGGTGTATCTTTTGGAGCGTGCTTTTCTCTAAATTTAAATCTATGTTTATTCTTTCTGCAGTCTGAATGATATTTTTTATTCTTATATCTTGTTGTATTTATGTTATGTGAAGCACAGTGGTCAACTTCTGTTGTGTTTACTTGTGCTATATAAATAAAGGAAAGAAAGAAAGAAAGAAATATATATATATATATATATATATATAAATGTAACACAAAATATATATTCATACATACATATACATATATACATATATATATATACATATACATATATATATATATACATACATATATGGGGGGCCAAACAGGAAATAATTAAATGTAAATCCTGAATATATAGTTATAACTCGGAATATATAAATGTAAATCCCGAATTTATACTTAAACCCCATAGGCTCGTTTTTTTCCTTATCAGTGAAAAAAAAAAAAAAAAAAAAAACCTTTTTATCTTATATGCTTGTGGTATACATCAATCGATCCTGTTAAGTGTGTATTATTTTTGTCTATACTCACAATAAAAACAAAGTGTTGTGTTTTTTTTGCCAAATAAAGAAAAATAAACATGATGCGAGTTCTGCCTCCTCTCTGTCAGTGAAGAAAATGAACCATAACTCAGCGAATACTCAGTCAAACAGACATACAGACACACAGACATGAAGTTTGAATTCTCTTCTTTTAAATGAAGTAATTTTTATTATAAAAAAAATATTCTCTGTTTATGTAATCTGTATGAAAAGAGAGAGATTTCAGTCGTTCTCATCTCAGCTCATTACGTTTTAATCTGCCCCGCCCACGGAGAGCGCGCGCTATTCAAACGCAAATGACTGAGGCGATCCATGCAAACCTGTGAACCCATTTCAGCTCGAGAAAACACAAGTTTATTCAGATCAATGTACTTGTTTACACCTTCTTGCAGTGCTGTGAGGAATAATAATAATGTAAAATGTAACTCAGAAGTGCTGGTATTTCGAGGAGCAACGGATGTAATACTGTAGTAAGTTTTTTTCATTCTCAAGTAAATCGCGTTTCTGTGTGTGAATGAATGAACGGCAGAGATGCGCTGTTTACCACAACTCGCAAAAAGACGGTTTAAATTTGAATTGTTTCTGTGTGAATGAATGATCCGCTTTTAGCAAACTATATTGCTATACTGAGTAAAAATCGACTGAAATATGTTGAAATAAAATGTATTTGTATAAGCAACGTATTAAACTACAAATTAACATTTATATTCCTTATAATAAAAACGAAAGACCTATGTTACAGACATATGAAAGACAACATTTCGTTGACTAGTTTTGGATAGATTATACATTTTTACTGTAAAATATCTGCCACCTCAAATAAGCTTTTGTTTGCCAATTTTATGTTAAATATAGTATGTTTTGTCAATGTAGGCTATATTCGAAGTAATGAATCCTTAACTTTGAAATATGTATGCTAAAATGTATACTTTAGTTTTTACTAAGAAAGATTACACTTGAATTGTTGTTGTAATTGTAACCTTTTTAATAAAAAAAATATATTTACAAGGTAGATGTAAACACATTTTAAAAGGTAAATATAAGCCTTTTCTTTAAATAATTTTTATTGTGTTTTATTATTGACAAATTTGGGGAGAGGATACATATTCCAAAACTGAAAATATGAGAATTAACTGCACAATTACTAGACATGTTTTCCTTGGATATTATACAATTTGCAAGCACAATTTGTGAAAAAAAAAAAAAAATGAGATGCTTCCAACTGTGAACCAATTTGGTAGAATATATATATATTTATTGCTCTTGCATTCTTTCTTGTGGCTATAGGTGTCACACCTGAATGAATGGCTCATTAAGTATGCGGGACCCATTGTCTCCTCAGGTGTGAACCACTAAATATGCATGATGGTGTTGGATTGTTGCGCATTGCGCATATTGCCTTTACAAACAGAAAGTGTTTTACAAGATTTAAATCAATGTATTGTGCTATGTGAACGATTAGGGAGGATGATTTTCACATCATTTTGAAGAAAAAACTATAGGCAACGACATCCATTTGTCAAAAGTCTTATTGACACATATTTAGTATGTGTTTTGTGGCCTTATTTCAGAAACTTTATTTTTTATTTTTTTCAATAACCATGCATAAACATTATTCTCTCAAAAATACAAACATGTACATGCATGTTGTTCACATATTATGGTAGCCCTGTTTGTGCTAAATAGAGTGTAATTACACCTATGCCATTAATATGTTTATAAGCAACTGAAAAAAGCACAAATGTCAGGGCATGTCAGAACATCTCAAGGACCCCAAAAACCCCTCAGACCCCAGAGGCGTTAAAACTCTGAATATATAAATTTAATCCTGAATATATAGTTATAAAATCCTAAATATATATAAATGTAAATCTGAATATATAAATGTAAATCGCGAATATATAGTTAAAACTCTGAATATATAAATGTAATCCTGAATATATAGTTATAGCTCTGAATATATAAATGTAGACGGGGAGGCCCAGCCTGCCGCCATACATATGTCTTGCAAGGCAATCCCACTGGACCAAGCCCATGATGAGGCCATGCCCCTCGTAGAGTGCGCTCTGACACACAATGGGCACTGCAGGCCCTTGGAAGTGTACGCTAGCGCTATAGCGTCAACTATCCATCTGGATAGGCTCTGTTTCGATGCAGCTAGTCCCTTAGAACGCCCGCTGAACGAAACAAAGAGCTGCTCTGTCTGTCTGAAGGCAGACGAGCGAGACACATAAGCTCTTAATGCCCTGACTGGGCAAAGGAAGCTCGCGTCTCTCTCCTCGTCAGAGACCGGCAGGGCTGACAGGGAAATGACCTGTGTCCTAAACAGTGTGTTGAGGGATTTTGGAACATAACCATGCCTAGGCTTGAGTATGACTCTCGAGTCATTTGGCCCAAACTCCATGCATGTCGCGCTTACCGAGAGCACGTGTAAGTCACCTATGTGCTTCACCGAAGCGAGAGCCAGAAGAAACACTGTCTTGAAAGACAGGTATTTAAAATCAATCGTTTGGATAGGCTCGAATGGGTCACCTTTCATGGCTTCCAACACCGTAGAAAGGTCCCACACAGGGACTGAGGGAGGCCTGGGAGGGTTCAGCGCGTTCCTGCTCTTGGAGAAAAATTCCGGACAGTGAGCGTTTTCCTGAGACGCAAACAGGTCTACCTTCGCTCTGCCGAATTTCTTCCACAGCAGTTTGACTGTCTGTGGGTGTAGAGACCACTCGCCTGTCGGAACGTTGTTCCTGGACAGTCTGTCTGGTCCTATGTTTAGGAGCCCTGGCACGTGCGCTGCTCATATTTTTTACGTTAATTTGCTTTGTTTTGTTTTGTTTACTTCAAAAGTAAAGCTATTTTCAATTTCTTCAGGTTCAGGATAGGTGCAGTAAAAGGTTCAAATAAACCCCATTTCAGGCTGCTATTAGTATAATAAAAATGGTGTCAAATGCTGTTTTTGACCATAGATGGTCAAGATGTTGTAAAATATAACAAATAACAATTTCCCTGGGTCAGAATTGTATGGAAAAATGTGTCCATTTGTCTCTGTGAGTTGTTTACATCAAAAGTTATGGCACTTTATATCACATTTGATTTTTCGGGATTGGTGCAAAGGGTTAAAAAATAAAGCATTTTGGACATTATTTCAGCTTGGTACCCAATTTAATTTTAAAATAGACACTTGAATGATAAATAAATAACAGTTTGTGGGGAAAAAAAATCACCCTATGCGCTTCAGAAAATGAAAATATAGTTGATCCTCTACACATTTTTGGCCATTTTTTGCTATTTTTGTCCAGAAATAGGGTCAATATGTTGTCAAATGTCAAAAATAACCATTCCATTAAATTTCTGGGGTCAGAATTGTAAGGGAAAATGTGTTCATTTGTCTCTGTATGTTGTTTACTTCAAATGTTAAGCCACTTTCTATATTATTTTTTTATTTTCCGGGTTCCGGTCGGGTGCAGCAAAGGGTTAAAAATGAAGCCTTTGGGACATTATTTCAGCTTGGTACCGGGCAGATTCTGAAAATAGACACTTTAAAGATTTTAAAAAATCAGGTGGCATAAAAAAAGCCGGGGGGTGCGTGTGGACCCCTATTTCCATCTAGACTAATTAAAGTGTTTTGTGATTATAAATCCCTGTGTACAAAAATAATACAGGGGTTCTCTTTCCTCTTTGTTAAAGAGCATCTTGCATGTAAAAAAAAAAAGTCTAAATGAATATATAACCGTGTATGAAAATACCATATGAAAAGATAATGCAGGATTTAAAATGTTTTAAAACGACATAAGGACACCAATTTAGTAGATAAAGTGAGCGTTTCTTTGCCTGCTCGTACAAACCGCTTTTTTTTCAACATCGCGTCATTTTACGTCACACGAGGGAGACGTGTGCTGTGCTCTGCCGCAGCTCAGTGCAGAGTAGGTTGGTATTCAGTAAGAGCGGTCGTGAGTCAGTGTGTTTTCAGTAGTTTTTGTATTTCAATTTATCATCGTCATGGTAAATTTTTGTGTTTGTGGAGCTTGCAAAAACTCCAGCCTGTCAGGACATCGAGTCCACCGGTTTCCTAACAAGAAAAAGGACGGTGCTATCTTTCGTGCCTGGGTGCGGTTTGTGCAGGTGAAGAGACGGGATTTCTCTTCCGCGTCGGCTTCGGAAAACGCGGTCGTGTGTAGCGTTCACTTCAGATCGGAGGATTATCGTCCCGGCGATATGATGGAGTTCAACATGGGATACCGAAGTAAGATCCGGGTGAGACTCAGAGCTGGTGCGGTTCCTTCAGTGCACGCATCTTCGGGTTCTCCCGCCGGATGTAGGCGCGAGCACAACATCAACTGGCAAACGCAATGTAAGCGGAACGAAACTGAGCTACTGGTTGTTGTGTTTGTGTGGACCGTTTATCAGTTTGGACCAGTGCAGCGCGAGCCTGATCAAGCAACACTGTAACTGCGAGATCCAGTAAATAAAGCATTTGAATCCGCCACTGAAGTAATAACATCGCTGCGAGATCTAGTGAGAAATATTCACATTTCTCCGTTATTAACGGATCAAACAGCGCTGACATGGAAACCAGGAATAAACATTGTGCAATGAATGAACAAACTATCCAGTGTCCACAGATCAGCAACATTCACCATGGCTTTACTGTAGTAACACTAACTGCAACCATGGAAGTTTGGCATTTTCCACTAAGGCCCAGTATGCATCCACCTCCCTACACTGACTTTCCTCAGCTGTAAACATTGCCTCGCATTTCCCACACAAGCACCTATGGAACAAAATATGTATCAGGAATAAATATCTCTCTGTCTCTCGATGAGAAACCGCTAAGTTCACGTAAGGTTAGTCTGGGCGGATATTAATGAGCATGACAAACGCCTGATCAAAGCTTAGTTTCTGTTATTGTAAGTTCCAATATGTTCTGTCTAACATTAATCCTGGCCTGTCCCTGCTCTCTTGGCAGCCTAGCAGGCTCATAATTGTATGGCTGTGGTCCGTCAACAATTTCCTCAGCGTCCGAAATGCCATTGCAATCCATGTTTCCCTGTTGTTTGAATCGACCGCTCTCCCTCGCGCTACGTCACGACTCTCGCCCGTCACGCCCATTTTCAGATGAATTAGTAAATTAGTAAAATTTTCTCACAAAAACGACTCCAGAAGCCACTGTAGTGTATTTATACATTTTTTTTAAAGAAAATCTAGTTCCTACATTATTTTTCTATACATTAACTTGTTGGGTCTTCTAACCTGCAAGATGCTCTTTAAACTCATTTAACTATTTTTACATATTTCACAGTTTTCCAATAATTTCTACACTGTTCTTGAGTAGGGTTCTTACGAATGAAGGAATTCAAGTAATGTTCATTTTCTATCATCTTTATTTTCTTCTAAAAAAGGACTAGGATTTTTGTGAAAGATATTGTCCCCATCAGAGGTAGACATATCCTATCTTTCAAAAATTAAAAATCATATTTGAAGTTAAAGTTAAACTCATCCCATCTAAATATCAATCTGATAACATGTTAACTACACATATAAGCCCATTTTGGTATAAAAACTAATTTTGATTTTAATTAAAAGGATCATTTTCCATTCAAGGAACACATTAAAAATAATAATATATATAAAAAAAAAACATCTAAGATTAAAAATAAGATTCATCTTACCCGAATATAAACGGATAGAGGGATTGGGGATATGTAAAACATGATTGGGGATATTAAAACCTAATATTGTGAGTAAAAATAAATATTTTCCTCAATAAGATAGCCACATTTCACACGACGAACGATGGTGATGACGTCATCCGATGTCGTCGCCATAGAGCTGGTAAGTCCCGCCCCCTCCGCTAACCCCGCTGGACCTCTAGGTTGAAAAGTCGTCAATGCAAGTGAATGGGAGAAAATAATTATTTTCTGGTCCCGTTTGAATTGTGCCATGAATGTGAACATATGTTGTCTGTGAATTTTTATAGAACTTTTCATGTTACGAGTGTGACAGTATATGTATGATTCTTCGGCTACCAGTTGTGGAAAAGACATAACGAGAAAGACTACATGTCGCCTATGTGACGTCACCCCATTAAGTTGACTTACCCGTGGTTTTCGCCAACCTCATGGATTTTGTCCTCTCCCTGAAAGAAGGCGGTGAAGTGCACCAAAGACACAGCCGTGTTTAGCAGGATCCGTGAGCTAGTGTCCGTGTGCGAATGGTGGTGACGTTTCAAACGCGTCGAAAGCAGTGAAGAGTTGTAGTCCACAAAGTGCTCTCACACAAAGTCTAACCGTATCAAACTTCTACCCGCTAAATTGTAGCATTCTTCACACGAAAGATTATATAAAAAATTCACAGACAACATATGTTCACATTCATGGCACAATTCAAACTGAAAATAATTATTTTCGGGACCAGGAAATAATTATTTTCTCCCATTCACTTGCATTGACGATTTTTCAACCTAGCGGGGTTAGCGGAAGGGGCGGGACTTACCAGCTCTATAGTCGAGCACTTTAAAAATGAATAGTAACATGCACAACACATATACACAAATACTTTTACATCCACATGATTAAATACAACTGAAGCTACACATACATACCACTCCCATGAAATTTGAACAAAAATTTGATTTTATATCACCATTTTTTTTGTGTGAGGTGGGGAGTTTCACTCTTGCTCGACCGTGTGCGGAGGAGAGAGTGACCCAGTTTCACAAAACTCGACAAAACTCTCTTATTTTAACTCTTTTCACAAAAATCTTTTTCTACAACTGTCCTTTCACTTACTTACTATCAATTCGCCGAGTTGGAATTTTATTTTGACCGTAGGAAGCTTAGTTCAGCCGTCTCGCGAAAGATTAATTAATTTTTTTTTTTTATCAAACAGCAGTCTATAAAACGGCGACGCGCCACACGTGCATTTGCACGTGGCGTGCACATTTCTCACTTCACTCTGTGGATGTGCAGACACGATTTCGCTCTCTCTTAAACATTGACTTTCAAAAGGAAAACTACTCAAGACAAACTTTATCACAAAATATATTATATATATAATAGAATATCTTCTTATTGTATATTTTTCTCTTTTTGTTACTTTTCTTAACAAGCCTGCCTGAAGAAGATATAGTATATCGAAACGTCGCGAAGGCTTGTATTCTCTTTT
The DNA here is from genome assembly GCF_965113295.1 of Leuciscus leuciscus. Classification (NCBI taxonomy): domain Eukaryota; kingdom Metazoa; phylum Chordata; class Actinopteri; order Cypriniformes; family Leuciscidae; genus Leuciscus; species Leuciscus leuciscus. The sequence continues at coordinate 529,774 of NC_138739.1, read as the reverse complement.
CAATTTTATCTTTTCATTTTATTATTAATATTTATTTACTATTTTACTTTTGGGATTGATGAGACACTGCGAGGATGGACGTCTTTAGAGGCCGTGTGAGACAGAGAGATATAGACTCAGACTCTCTAGCAGTTCTCCTGTTCTGAATAGAACAAATAATAATCATTATTTTCCTTCTAATGCACGGGCTCGTGCGAATGAGACAGATTTTGCCCCAAAAGAAAGGGGAAGAAATATGAGTAGGAATTCCCAGACTTTTGACCACAGAAATGGTCAAAGGGTCAGGGAATTTAGAAACACGGCCAGGGGACACAGGACTGTGTCCTCCCATAGGCCTAATGTCTATCATGAGTCAAGACTGGTTGAAGGTTGAATTTTTCAAAAATTAGGTTGAGGATGATCACTCTCCTCCTCGACAACAAACTTATTATTCTCGCCAATACTCGAGACCGCCAACACAATTTCAAAGGAGGAGTTCTACTTATAATTTTCCATCACGCTCTTTTTCGAGACAACATAATAAGAGAGTCTCATTTGTAAACCATGGGGGAAGTTTTAGAGATCGATATTTCAATTGATAGACGACCAATAGAGCAAAAGAGAAAGAGCTCTGCGCTACTTTCCTCGGGAAAACGAAAGAGCCGAGGAAAGGCCTCATAGGTTTACACAAAATGAGTACATACCAGCCCAGCCAGCACTAAAAAATTAAATAAATGCTTGCACGACATCATCAGACTCGTGCATCATTTGAGCAAGGTAACAACAAAAATTACGGGCAATCAGCCAATCACTTTCCAGCAACTCACGCGGCTGCTCACAAACACGGTCAGACCAGCGTTTCCTGGTGAGCAGGTCAAAACATTGCTTGAGGGTAATGCCAAAAACTGGGCATTCAACACACAAGTAATTTTAGAGCAACATTATGAGACTCTGATGAAGCTCTGCAGAACGTTCGCACACAGAGTAACCACCATGAGTGGCCAAAAGCATTCGAGATAGCTGCTGGCTGGGCTAGTAGAAACTTTCATAGTCGAATCACCGCAGGCGGAAGCTCTTATCACGGCGGAGACGCCAGGTCCCTCTACCACACTCAGAACAGAGACAGCACGTGCTCCGACCTATGCGGAGGTAGTGACAAGAGGTGGACAAGAACCCACCAATACTGTGACCACCACTACGCTGGCAGCTCACACTATTGTTTTACCACCACGGGCCACACACGTACCTGTCGCCACCACCAACACCACCACCACACGGATCACAGACACCTCAATAACACCAACACGGGTAATACAAACACCACTTAGGGCAACCACCACTGACTCACCAATTCGACCTCAAATGATAATGAACACCATTGATATTCATACTTCTCCGGGTCTATTGGTTAGGGGGGATTGGCCCATTGATGAGGAAGTTCCTCGAGCAGGTCTTCAAAAAACGCTCCAGCCCACACAGGTTGTTGAGCCCCAGCTCACACCCGCTATTGAACCCCCTCCAATTCAAGAGGTAGAGAGCACAGGAGAGGTGGAGCCCCAACCCACACAGGTACCTGAGCTCCCTCTTATTCAGTTGACAGAGAACCCTCCTCCCTCTTGAACAAAGACAAGGAAAATAACCGTAAAGAGAAGCACTGTAAAGATCTTTTGCCCCCCCTGGAGGAAAGAAAAAAAAAAAAAAAAAATTTTTTTTGATTTGTTTCCTTGGCATTTTGTAGGCATCTTTTTAAATAACCAGAGGATTTTGTTCCAAAAATGCGGTTTGAAAGAGATCATTCAGTGTAATGTGATCAAGAAGCCCTTATAAAATCAGATGGTCATGAGACACTCTGTGATGTCATCAAACGGCACCCAGAAAGGCCATGTGCTGCAGAAAGGTGAGTTCACTGCTCTTAACCCTTTAGAACCTGAAGCTAAAATAGGTGTTTTTCACATAATTTGATTTTTTGACTGTAAAATTCTAAAACAATGTGCTATCTTCATGTGCAAGGTGTCATCTTTTTCAGAAAAAGATAAGCTTTCAACAAATTACAGTTATTGACCATTATTGTGTGTGGTGAGTTTGTAAATAGAATTTAAATAGACAAAAATAAATATACTATAATACATATATACAAGTCTTTTTTGTGACGTTGGGTTGCACAGTTTTTATGTAGGACACTTTTTTTCATACACGCACGCATACAAATGCACGCATTCATAGGCATGCACACACGCACTACATGCTTACATGTAGTTTCTTACGAAAGAAACTAACACTTTAAAGTTGAAAAATGAACTATAATACATATATAAAAGTGTTTTTTGTGACATTGAGTTGCACAGTTTTCATTTAGGATACTTTTTTCATACACACACATACAAATGCACCCATTCAGGCATGCACACGCACGCACTACATGCTTACATACGTGAAAGAGTAACGGCCATCCGCCTCCCAGATTTCATTAAAAATTATCCCAATCCCCTCTTCTGCTGTCTAACACTTCTTTCGCCATGTATTTGTTCGTTTCTTTTATTATTTTATGCAATCCAAAACACTCTAACCTGCCGCGCGTCGAATCTCTCTGTTCAAATCCTTCCATCCCGCACGGCTGTCATTTGCAGACGGAAAGCATGACATTACCGTAATAAGCCGTATATTGGCGAAAAGCGCATGATGTCTACTGTCAGGAACTATTTAAATTATTTTGATAGTGCAAACGGTTGAAGAGTTACAGTGACAAGAATACAGCTTGGTTGGCTGTGTCGTCGACGACACATCCGGTTTTAAAGGGTTAAATATCTGATAATTCCACCTAACCCATGTTGAGCTAAGTTACAAAAACACATGTCATTCAGTTAAATGCCCCAAAAAACACTTATATTGTTCGATTTTTTTTTTTTTTTTTTTTTTTTTTTTTTTAAAAAAGCAAATGATTAACAACAATTTACAAGACTAAATATCTTGCATTATTTTGCTTATCTAATAAATAGATCTTGATTTAGGAATGTTTAGATATTTTGACTGGAAAACAAAAAAACAAACAAACTATTACTTAGTAATATAAGCATTTCTTTTGCAGTGCAGTATCACTGTGTGCATAACCATTTTGACATCTTATTTTATAGTAGCCTACAGATAAATAAGGAATATTTAGCACTGACAGATATGTGTTAAACTTAATCAATATTAATATGTTGATGCCTTTTTTTGTATGGTTTAATTTGTTTTATTGATTACCAGAACTGAACACCTGCACGGTGGGAGAGCAACAGGATACAATCAAAACAAGCACAGAAGTGAGTAAATTAGGTCTTATTTTCCTTTCTTTAGTGGGACTATAAAAAGTGTGTTTTCGTTACAGTTACACTAATCCTAACTTACAAAAACCTATTTTTTTGAGAATGATGACTCCCAATAACATTACAATCTCCAACTACTTCAGATCACTGTTGTTTACAGGTTTAGAAGTGATGTGCTGTAAATCCTTGCATGATCTGTTAACATTGACATTTAACATTGAGACATCCGTCTGTTTGACCCTGATATGCTTCCCATGCAGTTTCTAGTATATACACTAAGTGTAATTGTGGTCTTTATGACCCCAAATATTTGTAGTGATTGTTAATAAAAACTTTTTTTTAATTAGAACTTTCTTCTTATTGTTTACTTCTTCATCTATACATTGGTACCAATTACCACAAAACTCACCATAACCTTCCATTTAAAAATGTTATATTTGAATGAAACATCACTTAAATCAGGGGTCACCAAACTTTTTTCTCTGGGGGCCACATTATCGTTCCTGACTGTGATGGGGGGCCGGGGCCGGGTCAGCTATATAACATAGAATTGTATGACCCAGACCAAAATGACCACCAGCAGGCCTTATTGAGAGATTACTAGCCTGGCACAGCCATCCCCACTACTATATCCACACTACTATATCAACACTTGATTCCTGGCACATATTTGTTTATCTTTACTAGTGGTTTGCAAAAGTTGTAATCGAGTCTTCACACTTTGTTTTAATTAAAGTTATTCTTCACAAATAATCGTTGGTCCACTGTTCTTTGGAAACTCTGCACTCTCTTTTAGGGGTGGAACGGTACACAGAAGTCACGGTTCGGTTCATACCTCGGTTCAGACATCACGGTTCGGTACGAGTTCGGTACAATGGAGGGAAAAGCAAAACAAAAATGCAGAAGGCTTGTGCATGTCTCAGGTTGGACCACCAAAGGAAAATAAATTACTTAAGCCTTGTATTTTTAAAATAAATTTGATTAATAAAGTAAATAAAGGTATAGAACCAGTTTATTTGTAGTGCACTGGCAATAGTTTTATATATTTAGTTTATTAATTCAATTCATAAAAATACCTTGATATGTTTGGTAATTGTAGCCTACCTGAATGAATTGAAAATTAATCTGCAACATTTCAGATTAATAATATTTTGTTTTCCTTAAAAATGTAATTAACAGTAACAAACACTTTGCAGTTTGAATGATGTCCTGCATAAACTAAATGACGGAGTATGTTTTTATGTTTCCACTGTTCGATCGCGGCCGCGCCTCACACAAACACACACACACGCACACGCAGACGCGCAAATATAAGTAAACACTTTACGACTTTTCGATCGCGCCCGCGGCCCACACCTCTCTCTCAACATATTCCAGCATAGCAATCTTACCATCGCAGCCTGCTTCAGAGCTAAGGCGGAGCTACAGGTGTCCCTAAAGAATCTGCGTATCTAACAGTAGATCCGCATTACATTAATTAAATTGCACGCGAGTTTTATTTATTTTTATACTGTGTATTCTCCGTGTAAATGTATGCACCAAACAGTGACCAAACATTCATTTTACTGGATGTGGCCAACTGCTCATAAATCACATTTTGTAAATGTGTGTATATATATTTATAAAACGCATTAAAAATAAATAGTATTAAAGAATAATATTCTATTAATTGTTTTAATATATTTTTGACTCGTTATGAAATGGATGTTTTATTACCACAGAAATTTTACAGAAAAGTGTCACACAAGAAACACCTAAAGGACAAGACCTGGAGTCAGATTATAGTAGAACATTTATTTTATAAAAAAAATAATAATAATCATTTAGAATGTATAAAAAATTATTCAAAAAATATAAAAATAAAGAACACAATATGAAGAAACAAACAGAAGTGAAGAGTGAACATGAACTTCTTGAACTTTATACATTAATACTATAGGGCAGATGAGGCGGCACTTTGATTGACAGCTGCCGTCTCCGCTCCTGTGACGTGCACTTCTTGAGACGGACCAGCAGAAGACAAACAGGTTGCCTAGTTTACAACGACACTGTACTATTTCACTATTCTCACCACCTAACTAATGACACCTCGTGATAAAAGTCAGTATTTAGTTCTTGAAACTTTCTTCAGGCTCCCTATTATTCTGAAGCGGATGATTGACAGACCAGAGTCGCCCTGTAACGTTTCTGCTGACCTCTAGTGGACGACTTACGACAGTGACTTTAATATAAATGATCTCTCCGTTCTATACCTTGGATGGGTTTGATGTCTTATAATGGACATGATGCAGAAGAGTGCTGACAGGTAATGCCACAGACGGCTTGTTTTCATCTCGCTGCAGAGCACGAGTTCTCTCCCAGTCAACAACCTGATCCTAACCTCTGTCTTAATGACCTTGACCATAGATTGTGTGCTCTTCCATTTGGTCAGAAGAAGGCAGCATGAAATTGCAACATCCCGAGGCAAACCAAGTCAAAGTAGGTACAGGACTTAAAGCAGTACTACTCTTCAAACACGTCATTTAAATGTACATTTAAAACTAATTTGGTTGTTGAAAAACCAAGATTTGAAGGCCCTGTTTTTTTGTTATGCATTTAATTTTTTTAATTTTTTCTAAACAACAACACCAGTTTTTAGGTCACCCCCATCCACAACACTTTCTACAGAGGGACTATCGAGAGCATCCTGAGCAGCTGCTTCACTGTAGGGATCCTAACATCCAGCAGCGGATAGTGAGGACAGCAGATCATCAGTGTCCATCTTCCCTCTCACAGACACACTGCTGTGCCCGCAGAGTTATCAGTGTTGCGGATGACCACACACACCCTTCTGCCGTCCAGCAGGAGGTACAGAAGCATTCTGACTTTATAATCTAATTGTGTACAGTGTTTTTTGTTTGTCCTATATGTTGTTATATGCAGCACCTTAGGCCACTGTTTCATGTCACTGTATATGAGCTGCGTATAGAGCTGCAAAGACAACAAAGCTACTTTGACTCTATAACTCTTATGGTTACTTCAATTAGAGTTGTGGAGTATGAAAATAATGCCATATTGCATAAAGAAATCCCAAACATATATGCACAAATGTAATATAAATGTTATTAGCTGACAGTGTTCAGGTGGGTCCAGATAAATTGTGACAAATGCAGCGGTACGGAATGCATCGTATTAACACATGGCATCGTATGCTTGGCCCCTAGAAAAGTCCTTCATGGTAAATTGAATCTGTGCCCTCCAACAAAAGTGCTTGGACTTTGTTTGCAATTAATTACTTTTTCTTTATCTTTTATTTGATTTAAAAAAAAGCAAAAAACACATACTTAACAGTGTTAAATAAAATAAAAAACACTGTTCAACAGAACTGCTTGGTTTTGTTACCACAGTTATCTGCGTGGTTCCTCGCCGATGAAGTTCCACATGTGTGGCTATCCAACACGAAAATGCATGCAGCAAATAAGCCGTTCACAATATTTTCTTCAGATAACTCCAAATTTCTCCCACACACTGGACTTGATTTTTGATGACTGTCGACAACTTTACAATCTCACTAGCTATTCTTTCTTCAACTCCTCAGCATCCATCTCGACGACTGCAAGCAGATCGCGCGCGCGCGGTTATGATGCATTTTTAAAAGTGAAAGATCCTGGGAGGGCGTGGCGCGTGGACAAATAAACTGATGTGGATTTTAAATTATTTTATCAACTTGAAATACAGGCAATCAGGCATATTTTTGTAGACGTGTTCCTAAAAATCTGAATATATTTTTACGTTTGCATGTGATTGTTTTAAACCCGTGTTTAAACCCGTGTTTCCCCCGTGTCCGACCCGACACACTTTGGATATTTTTCACCCGTTTAAGCAAAATTTGCGGGTCACTCGTCCAAACCCGTGCAGGACTCTAATCAGGCAGACAATTGCCATTAGCTAAAACAAGTTTATTATGGTTCTGTTCCCGTTCCTGTGATGGCAAAGACAGTGCATATATATGCCGGTCTATTAGCCGCACCATTTTTCTGACCCCATGCTGCGCGCGCACCCAACCTAGGCGTTCGATGTTTACAAACATTGAAGGGGTCTATAGGTGAGGAACATAGTCAATAATTCACTATATACAGCGAGTGTCCCGTCCCAAAAAAGTTGGAAATCTCAAAATAAATAAATAACAAAGTGCGAGTTAAAACTACACAAAGTCAACGATATTTATTACTAAATAAAACGTCTAAAAACAAGACATAAAAAACAAGTAGGCATAGAGGCATAAGCACCCCCATTAGAATCTATATACATTTTGCAGAATAGTCCATCCAAACAATACAAACAATAATCGATGCAATGTTTGAATGGGTCCTCAATCCTTGCAAGCCGCACAAACAAAAGTATCCAGGCTGGACGGCTGAACGCAGGATCTGTGGTACCGGCGCAGGCAGGAAAGACAGCTAATCTGAAAATGTGGATCAATAAAGACAACTAAATGATAACATCACTGTTAACTTTGAGGATGCATGTGTAAATGTTTGCACATACTAACCCAGGCGGTGTCTCCGCTTTCCTCTCCACAGAATGAGCACAACCGGGTTAAATCATCTAGAAAACAATACAGAATAAAATAAAAAAAAAGGAGGCCAAAAACTATTTATATAGATGTAATGCTCTCCCTGTGTCATGTCTGGGAGGAACTGCAATAATCATTACGAACATTTTGATTAGCTTCGAGACATTCACAGCTCAAGGATTTTACTGTACATACTAAATCATAATTTAAAGGACTGGTTATGCATCAGTGATTTAAGCGATGTGTCCTAAAATGAATGGTGCTCTGTCTGAACTTGAGAATGAACAACTTCCGTGAAACGTACCACTGTCTTGTAGAAGAGTGACAGCTATGTGTTTCCTGAGGTTGTTAACTGATTCTTCATCACTGGAAAAATCAATTGGCTGCTGACGGAGAATGCATTCGGCAAACTACAAAAAAATTAAAATAAAAAGATGTGTATATATATGTTGTCATTTTAGGACAGTGCTATTAGAAATTACTATATGATGTCCATGTCCACCATCATATAATCATCCTCATTTTTATTTTTTTAATTCAATCAAATTGGATGTTTAAGTCATTAAAACTTGAATTCATCAAACTGACTTAAATAAGTTGAATCTTGTATAAATTGTAAAAAAAAATTATATATATATATATATATATATATATATATATATATATATGATCAATATGTCAGGAAACCATATTACATTACTTTAACTCATCAAAATAAGTTGAGCAGTTTTTTACACCTTTGATACCTTCAGTACATAAACTCCACAGGACGAGGAATCCCTCTGTTTAGGATGAGGAATCCCTCTGTTTGGGATGAGGAATCCCTCTGTTTGGGATGAGGAATCCCTCTGTTTGGGATGAGGAATCCCTCTGTTTGGGATGAGGAATCCCTCTGTTTGGGATGAGGAATCCCTCTGTTTGGGATGAGGAACCGTCTCGCACGTCCAGGATGAGGAATCCCTCTGTTTAGGATGAGGAATCCCTCTGTTTGGGATGAGGAATCCCTCTGTTTGGGATGAGGAACCGTCTCGCACGTCCAGGGTGAGAAATCCCTCTGTTTGGGATGAGGAATCCCTCTGTTTGGGATGATGAATCCCTCTGTTTGGGATGAGGAACCGTCTCGCACGTCCAGGGTGAGAAATCCCTCTGTTTGGGATGAGGAATCCCTCTGTTTGGGATGAGGAATCCCTCTGTTTGGGATGAGGAACCGTCTCGCACGTCCAGGGTGAGGAATCCCTCTGTTTGGGATGAGGAATCCCTCTGTTTGGGATGAGGAATCCCTCTGTTTGGGATGAGGAATCCCTCTGTTTGGGATGAGGAATCCCTCTGTTTGGGATGAGGAACCGTCTCGCACGTCCAGGATGAGGAATCCCTCTGTTTGGGATGAGGAATCCCTCTGTTTGGGATGAGGAATCCCTCTGTTTGGGATGAGGAATCCCTCTGTTTGGGATGAGGAATCCCTCTGTTTGGGATGAGGAATCCCTCTGTTTGGGATGAGGAACCGTCTCGCACGTCCAGGATGAGGAATCCCTCTGTTTGGGATGAGGAATCCCTCTGTTTGGGATGAGGAATCCCTCTGTTTGGGATGAGGAATCCCTCTGTTTGGGATGAGGAATCCCTCTGTTTGGGATGAGGAATCCCTCTGTTTGGGATGAGGAACCGTCTCGCACGTCCAGGCTGAGGCGTCGTATCCTCTCTGAAGCATCAATGCTCTTATATTGACAAACAACAATGTAACAAATGACAGCGCTATGCATTGTAGTTTCAAATACATTACTGTAAAAAGCCTTTGATTTTATTTATTCATACCTTGTCACCTTCTGGCACTTCATTACATCGATTTGACTTTCTCCCATTGGGTCTAAAAACAATGGCTTCTTCTGTGATGGCAGGATAACCTTTCAGGATTTTAGAATATATAGAAACATAGTTATGCACACTAATGGTCTGTTTTAGTTTGGTTTATTTAAAAAACAAAGCAAGTACCATCTTATACCGTAACTGTCCAGTGGTTGTGCTTGTTTGTGATGCCAATGATGAAGTGGTACACTGAGGGGTCAGTCTGGAAATATTTTTGTTGTTGTTGTTGTTGTTAGAATTCAAAGCCTTTGTGACCTTATCGTATTTACACTGAATAAAACCAACCTTCAGCATTGTTAAATGACCTCGCCAAATTTTTCTCATTTCAAAGCTGTCTATGTAGAACGCCTGCTCTGCTGACCGAGTGTTGAATCTCTGGATTTCCAGATAGATGAAGGCATTGATGACCTGCTGACAATGAGGTTCACATGAAGGTGCATACATGTTGTGTTTATTATACATAATAATAAAGTCAAGCAGCTGTTTGTTTGTGTACCTCACTCTCGAGCTCCAGACCTGGAGAAGTACTGTAAAGGTCAGAAAAGAAGACTTTGTATGGCCCAATTTTGGAGACCAACACAAAAACATTCTTTCCTCTCCATGCATCTGTAATGCCTGTATTTAAAAACATACCGAGTGTATAATGTCCCTTTTCAAAGAGCCTTCCCATAGTTCACATCACAGACGCAATATTTCTAACTTACACTGTTCTATGCGTGGGCTGACTTGAGTTTCTGACACAGTTTCTGCTGTGGAAAGGTGGATGATAACACACTGATAGATTATTTGTTTATTTAGTTTGACAACACAACTACAATTTTAAATGTGTCTTGCCTTATACAAAATAAATATAAATAATGTTAAAAAACGTATGTGAATTTATATTTTACTGTTTGTACATGTGCCCAGATCCAGCAGACGATGCTCTAGCCTCCTCATGTCTTCCTTGCCATCTTTAATGAGTTGGACAACATGTCGTCTTACATCCTTGTATTGCCTTCTGACGCGTCTCACGGACTCTAGACAGAAATAATGAATGTGAATTATGAGATGGGTTATTGTCCCAGTGCTAACTTATTCCATATAAAAATCAGTCTGTTGCAATAATTGATTCTTTTTAGAAAACCTACAAATAAGCATCATTCAAAAAGTATAAATTAAAAAGAGCAAAAGATGTTGATAAATAAACAATCAAAAATAAAATTTAAACGAGAGAATAATAAAGACTACAAAATTAATCATTTCGCTACATGACGTTCAAGCATGGTATTTTTTTTTTGTAAAAAATGTTCATGTCCAAATGAATACCAATGAATAATGAATACATATATGGCAGAAAATAAAATGCTATAGCAAAAGTGTTACAAGGTAACAACACAGTGTATAAACGCTCGATCAACATGAAACTGTTATTTATCCACTCAGTAGCCCAGTTTCGAAACCGCTCACGTGATGTCATAAGTACAGGCATAACTTGAAATATCATGCAAATAATTAAAAAAGTGGAAAGATTGTCACCTTGATCAGCAGAAGATCGATCTCACACGGTGTAAAACAACAGGTTTGATTGACAGTAAGACGTCACAGGTCACAGAGGGGGATCGAGTATGGATGTTACAAAATAACATCTTAAAAAGAAACAATATAAGCATTAAAGAACTATAAAAGAAAACTATTAGATAAGAGAACTATATGATAAAAAGAACTATATAACAGAACTATAAAATTAAGACAAAAAAAACTGGCAAAGAACTCAAGCTCTGTGGACTGAGGGGAAAGGGGAGAAAAAAAACCCCGGCAGGCAGCCATCTTCAGCACAAGATCCACATAAACACATTCATCCAGTCCTCGGGAACCAAGCGTCGGCTGTGTCGAAAAGTGACAGGACAGATTTTTTAGGTGCACTCGGGCAAAGTCCTGGCCTACTCGTCAAGCCATTCTAGGTTTAAGCCCTCGCCACGGAATGAGGTCCTCCGAACACCATAATCGAATTTGAGCTGGGTGTCGACGGGTATGTCAGAGAGCGCTTTGAACAAAATCACATCCGTTTTCACTCCACTCGGCTTAACGGAGCAGTAAAACAGCTTTTAGTTTGGCATCTTTGCAGAACTATTTATAAGTCGGCCAAACGTGTCCGAGTCGGGATGGCATGCGCAGGGGAAGGTCTGCGCGTTGTGACGGTTCAATGAGTCCTTGTGCATTGAGTGCTTGTGTGTTTGTCCCCAAGTTACAGGCTGATTGCTGGAGGGCGTGGCTTTACACCTGAACCAGATCATGGTACTTTAAAAGACACTGGGTCAAACAGAGAGGTAGTCGATGGCTCACTGGTGTTGTTGCGGCTCTGGAGGCTTCCGGAGAGCTGACGGGATGTGTGGGTTACGGGAGATCACAACCGCTTCGGAGATCTGATGTGATACACTTCCCTGATGACGATATTTTGATTTGGACTTCTCGTTATGTTTGGTTGAACTGATATCATTTGAGCTTGCTACTTACAGTTACATACTGACACACTGACTAACACTTATACTGATCTCTTGACATTTCATGTTTATTACTTTATTTAAATAAATCTAGTTGTTTACGTAGCGGTTGTGTGGCGTCTCCCTTACTTTGTTGCGATCTTTGAGAAGAATCGTAACAAATGGGGGCTCGTCCTAAAAGAGTAATTAGTTAACAAATGAGAGTTTGTTTGATTAAAATGTAGGCATTGTTTAGCTCATTTGGTAGACTAGTGCTCTGTTGGATGTTAATGTGAAAGTTAATCTTGTTTGTTCGCATTATTTTGGAGATGTACGTAAATCTTTGATTAGATTATGTTGGTAATGTCCCGTGAGTTCGAAGGTAGTCATTTAAGGTAAGTGCATGTTATTGAGGTACGGATGAAACCTTATTCATTTTTCCCCTGTAGGTATTAGCAACGCTTGCGTTGATTTGTTATTTTGCCTTTTTTATTTTTGTGCAGGCTTTTGGGTGAAGCACACCGCCGTGGCTACGGATTGGGCTGTATTGCTCAGTTTCGAAACCAGCGGTATTTGGTGTTTAAAGTCGCTTTACTCTTGAAAGCTGCATGAAGATTAGGCATAGAATAGGTTAGTGGGTTGTTAGGTAGGGTAGAAGGGGAGAAGTTGAATGAGTGTTTTGGTCCGTTGCTTATTAGGGTTTTTAATGCACTTACTTTAAGTCGAGAGTGTAATCAACAAGTTAAAGGTTAAAATGACATCCGTTGAAGAATTTGTGAAAGCTCCGTCGGAGGACGTGTTAAATTCGTTTGTGAAGCAACAATTGTGGGAACTTGTAGAGCTGTTTAAAATTGGTGATGTGGATAAAAAAATAAAGAAGAATGAACTTCGTTCTATTGTGAGAGATTGTTTAATCGAAAAGAATCTTTTGATCGTTTCTGCAAAGAAAAAACAAGACGTTGAAATAAAAACTTCGTTAGATATTTTTTCAGGGTTGTCTTTCGAACAGAAAAAAGAGATTTTGCACATGCAACAGATTCACGATAGAGATTTGGTCATGGAAACTAAACGGTATGAGTTGGAGTTTGAAAAATTAAGAACAGATAATTTACTCAAACAACGCGAAATTGAATTTGCACAGAAAAAAATAGAGTTTGAAAAATCAGAACGGGAGTTTGAGCTGCAGGCGGAACGTTTGCAACTAATAAAGGAGGGTATATTACCCCCAGAGGGTGGTGAAAAGTTACATTCGTCTGGCAGTTTTGACTTTGCCGGTAATTTAAGACTGCTCCCTAAATTCAACGAACGTGACCCTGATGTTTTTTTCTCTTTATTTGAGACCATAGCGGAAGAGCGGAAATGGCCAAGTGCGGTCCGAGTTATGATGCTTCAAACTGTCATTACAGGTAAAGCACAGGAGGCATACGCAGCGCTTACGATGGAGGACAGAAGAAATTATGATAAGGTAAAAGTGACTATCCTAAAAGCTTATGAGTTAGTTCCTGAGGCATACCGCCAGCGTTTTAGGAATTGGAGAAAAGGTGACCGCCAAACACATTCTGAGGTGGTAAGAGAACTTGTTTCACATTTTGATCGTTGGTGTATTGCTTCCGATGTTGATAATTTCGAGAAGTTGCGTAACTTGGTTATTTTAGAACAATTTAAGAACATTGTACCTGACTATATTGCTACATATATAAACGAAAAGAAGCCAAATGACGCGAGTGAAGCTGCAGTCTTGGCAGATGATTACATATTGACGCATAAAAATGTGTATCAGGAGGATCGACCAGGGCGTCCGTATGGTAACTTTAGTGAAAATAGGGTGGCATCAAAGAGATTTGAACAAACCTATGTTTCAAAATTCGAGAAAAAGGGTCGTGGGAGGAGTGACCGATACTTGGTATGCAATTACTGTTTCAATGTTGGTCATTGGAAAAATAAGTGTCCTATTTTGGCCTCAAAGTTGAAATTTAGTCCAAAGAATAAGACAAATGCAAATGTTAGTCCAGTGCTGATGACGGAGACAACAGGGTTTAATGATTTTGTGGGTAGTGCTTCGATGGAAGTAGGTAATGCAGTCTCTGAGTCAAAGAGTGACAGTACAAAACACTTTGCACCATTCATTACAGAGGGTTTTGTTTCTTTGATTAATTCTGATAAAAAAGTTCAAGTTAAGATTTTGAGAGATACCGGAGCTTCAGAATCCTTTATTCTTGAATCGGTCCTGCCTTTTTCTGATGCATCAAGTGAAGGGAAGAATGTTTTAATCAGGGGAATTGGATTACAAACTTTTTCTGTCCCTTTGCACAGGATAAACTTGACTTCGGAGTTGGTCTGTGGAGAAGTAACCCTGGGAGTGCGTCCATCATTGCCAGTGGAGGGTGTCATGGTAATACTGGGGAATAATTTAGCTGGAGATAGGGTATGGCGAGAGGTAATTCCACCACCTGTGGTAGTGTCCACTCCATTAATTGAAAAGTCTGATGTACTAAAGCAAGAATTCCCTGAGGTATTTGTAACGTGTGCAGTAACTCGTTCGAGGAGTCGTGAGGCATCTTGTGAAGAAAAAGAAGTGTTTAACTGTGTTGTGCCTGGTTTGTCTACTCTTTTTCCTATTACTCATAGGGAGTTGATGACTGCTCAACAGAATGATCCTGGGTTACAACAACTGTTTGAGAATGTTATTCCATCACAGGAGGTAAGAAGTGCTGCCAGTGGATATTTTATCCAGGATGAGATACTCTTAAGGAAATTTATTCCCTGTAAGAAAGGTTTGTTGGAGGAATCCGTATTTCAAGTAGTGGTGCCAAAGCAATTTCGAGAGGTGGTAATGCGAATTTCACATGGTGAAGTTGCTGGTCATTTCGGAGTAAATAAAACGTATAACAGAGTTTTGAGACAGTTTTATTGGCCATGTTTGAAAAAGGATATTTCGGCCTTTATTAAAACGTGCCATACCTGTCAGTTAACCGGGAAACCAAATCAATCTTTGAGACCAGTGCCTCTGTGTCCGATTGCGGTTACAAGTAAACCCTTTGAGCATCTAATAATTGACTGCGTGGGTCCATTACCGAAATCTAAATCAGGTAATGTATATTTGCTGACTGTGATGTGTCAGGCAACTCGATACCCGGCAGCTTATCCGATCAGAAGAATTACTACTAAAGCAGTTGTGAAAGCTTTAACCCAATTCATCTCTATTTTTGGGATACCGAAGATTATTCAGAGCGATAAAGGGTCTAATTTCACTTCACATATGTTTGCTGAGATTTTGAGAGTGATTAAGGTCAAGCATAATCAATCAAGCCCATATCACGCCCAAAGTCAAGGTGCGCTCGAACGGTTTCACCAAACATTGAAAGCGTTATTACGTGCTTACTGTGTGGAGTTGAACCGCGACTGGGAGGAGGGTTTACCCTGGTTGTTACTTGCAGCTAGAGAGGTACAACAAGAGAGTTTGGGTTTTAGCCCGAATGATCTTGTGTTTGGTCACAGTGTACGTGGTCCTCTTTCTGTTTTGAGGGAGGGATTGGGTGAAAAGGATCCTCCTCAAGGTTTGTTGGAATATGTGGATGGTTTCCGTAGACGTTTGTTTTTAGCTGGAATGAGTGCTCAGAAAAATCTTGTCGGAGCACAAGATAAGATGAAGAAACACTTTGACAAACATACCGAATGCCGTGTTTTTATACCGGGTGATCAGGTGTTGGTCTTATTACCTTCATCTGGCTCTCCTTTTTGCGCACGGTTTACTGGTCCGTATACTGTTCTTCGAAAAATGACTGACCAAAATTATCAAATTGCAACTCCAAATCGGCGAAAGGTTAAACAGTGTTTTCACGTAAATTTACTTAAGTCTTATCATTCTCGTAATTCTGACACTCAACTGGTTAAGCCAGCTGTTACTGTTGCTGCTGTCCCTCTGGATAATTCTCAACCTTCTTTTGTAGAAGGAGGGGAGGATGTGATTGTACCTGGAGACTGTGTCTTGCTTCCACGGTTAAAGAATTCAGAGACCCTTCAGAATCTAGATGCTTTGTTTTCACATTTGTCAGAGTTAAAAAGGTCAGAATTGATAGAGTTGTTGTTTGATTTTCCTAGTTTGTTTGCAGATGTGCCCACCCGTACGCATCTGATCCAGCATGATGTGGATGTGGGAGATGCGCGACCTATTCGTCAGCGTTTTTACAGGGTTCCTATCAATAAGCGGGATGTGCTGAAGTCAGAGGTTCAGTATATGCTTGAGAATGAGATCGCTGTTCCTTCATGCTCCAGTTGGGCTTCACCTTGCTTGTTGGTAAGAAAGCCAGATTCTACTTATAGATTTTGTACTGATTACCGCAAGTTAAACGCTATTACTAAACCTGACGCTTTTCCACTTCCTCGAATGGAGGATTGTGTGGATCAGGTGGGTTCTGCTAAGTTTGTAAGCAAACTAGACCTTCTAAAGGGATATTGGCAAGTGCCTTTAACTCCCAGAGCTCAAGAGATAACTTCATTCATTACACCATCTGGGTTATATTCTTACTCTGTTATGAGTTTCGGTTTGAGAAATGCACCCGCAACCTTCCAGAGATTGATGAATAAAGTGGTATTCGGCCTGGAGGGTTGTGCGGTGTATTTGGATGATGTTATTGTGTTTAGTGATACATGGGAACAACATCTGGTACATCTTCGTGCACTACTGCTGCGTTTGGCTGAGGCATGTCTTAGTTAACTTGGCAAAGTGTGAGTTTGCCAAGGGTACTGTTAGATATTTGGGAAAAGAAGTTGGACAGGGCGAGGTGCGACCTGTTCAAGCCAAAGTTGCAGCTATTCAACAATTTCCTCCTCCATCAACAAAGAAGGAGCTGATGCGCTTTTTAGGGATGGTCGGGTATTACCGGGGGTTTTGCCCAAATTTCTCAACTGTTGTTTCTCCGCTCACTGATCTGCTTAAGAGTGCTGTCAATTTTGTTTGGAGTGCAAACTGTCAGAAGGCTTTTGAACATGTTAAACTGTTATTAACTGTTGCTCCTGTTTTAGCTGCCCCTATGCTGGATAAGCTATTTAAGATACAAGTAGATGCAAGCCAGATTGGTGCTGGAGCTGTTTTATTACAGACTGGTGAGAGTGGACTTGACCATCCTGTAAGTTTCTTTTCTCGTAAGTTTAATACTTACCAAAGGAACTATTCTGTAATAGAGAACGAAGCATTATCCTTAATTTGGGCTCTTCAACATTTTGATGTGTACGTGGGGGGCGGATTACCTGTGGAGGTTTATTCTGATCATAATCCTCTAACGTTTTTACACTCTCTACAGTCCCCGAGTCAGCGGTTAATGCGCTGGATTCTCTTTTTGCAGCCTTACAGTTTAACTGTAAAACACATCAAGGGGACTGATAACGTAGTGGCAGATGCGTTATCTCGTGTTCCTGATTAGATCGAATAGTATACTGTAAGTGTTTGGACAGTTGTTACTATTTTTCTGTGCTCTCTGTTTGTTGCCTTAATATGCTTTCAGGATCCAGATTGCTGGGGATAAATTGAGTAGTCTAGGAGAATGGAGGTGACTGTGAAAAACACTTGTTATACGGGAATCGGATTTCATTAAAAAAAGAGTGCTTTTGAAAGGAAAGTATGATTTGTTAAATAATTTTTATTAATTTGAGATTCTTTTTGAGAGGTTTTGAGGATCCTTATAAGATATCGGATCTTTTAAAGGGGGGTGTGTGACGGTTCAATGAGTCCTTGTGCATTGAGTGCTTGTGTGTTTGTCCCCAAGTTACAGGCTGATTGCTGGAGGGCGTGGCTTTACACCTGAACCAGATCATGGTACTTTAAAAGACACTGGGTCAAACAGAGAGGTAGTCGATGGCTCACTGGTGTTGTTGCGGCTCTGGAGGCTTCCGGAGAGCTGACGGGATGTGTGGGTTACGGGAGATCACAACCGCTTCGGAGATCTGATGTGATACACTTCCCTGATGACGATATTTTGATTTGGACTTCTCGTTATGTTTGGTTGAACTGATATCATTTGAGCTTGCTACTTACAGTTACATACTGACACACTGACTAACACTTATACTGATCTCTTGACATTTCATGTTTATTACTTTATTTAAATAAATCTAGTTGTTTACGTAGCGGTTGTGTGGCGTCTCCCTTACTTTGTTGCGATCTTTGAGAAGAATCGTAACAGCGTCGACGCATAGGTCTCTTTGGCCCGCCTTAAAAAAAAACAAGTAGCCAGCCTGGTCACCGAGGTCCCACATCATCTCCTTCCCAACTGATGCTGGAATCACCTTCCCGTGATAGTCACAAACTATTTCCCCTTTGTAACGACAATGACTATGACATGCGGTCACATGCTGTTCAAATTAGTAAATCCTGATCTCCAAGTCTGCTTGAACGGTCAAAATTGCATCTTTGTGGCTCCCCCGAGGGACATTTGAGTCACATAAGGAAACCCTGTTTTCTTAGAATCCCCTCTAAAACCCCCATTTCAGCATGGACTCCCTGTGACTTTTACAACCTCACAGACTCGTGACATTCCAGAACACACACACACGTACACACACACACACACACACACACCAACATCCTTTTGTGTTTAACTTAAAATGTGTGTAACTCAGACTGGTATCTGAACTTCCTGAATGTATGTATGATTAATGTTGTTTTGATCATATAGTTCTGATCTTCGAGTGTTTGGATCTGAAATGTATTTTTGAAGGATGTTCTCCCAGTAGAATCGCATTCCGTAACCCGAGCTCATTGGCAGGTCATAAAATTTGACCACAGAGCTATCCAGCCCTATGCATGAGATAACAGGGTCGCAACATTCCAACACACACACATACAAACACACTCTGGACTGTGAAACAGAAACCCCCTACAGAAAAGGACTTTTACCCATAAAGTCACTCTTAAAGGTACTAAATATATAAATTTGTGTGTTAAGAGGTGTGTGTAAACTATAGGAAAGCATATGTCCTATTTGTGACATTAATAGAACTGCTATTGCCTATACAAATGCATAATAATGTATCGTTGCATTGCTACAACGCCTATATTCTATTTTTGATATCTCTGTAATCCTCTCCAGCTAACGGAGTTGAATTCCAATAACAGAATTCAGTGATGCGCATTGTTTTATAAGTTCATATGTCTGGAGAAAATCCTCTCCAGTTAAAGTCAATCATGACTCATTCGAGTGGGCGTGTCTAACCGGACAAAGGAATCTTCCCGCTCGAAAAATCTCGACAGCTGATTCGTCCTACACGAAGGAGGGGACGGCACCTGGGGCACGCGCGCGTCCCCCTTTGCAGCATCACACTGAAAGAGTACCATATCTCGCAAGTATCGTTCTCTCTAACAGCTGATTCCTGGTGTTTAGCTTGTAGGTCTGTGAATTAAGTTACCCTCTATCTCTTAACTCTTTCTTTCTTTCATGTCATTCATTCCGATCACGTCATGCTATGTTTTATGTTTTTGTTCGGTTAAATGTTTGTCTGTTTTATCGTTTGCATTTTACGTACGTTTATATTTGTAGCTTATAATCTCTAGCGTGTGCCATTTTATTAATAAACCCATTTATACTTTTAACTGTCTCTGTGTTTGAAAACCCACTTTTTATAAAGTCAATGAAACAAAAGATCTATAAAGCTACAGGCTCTATATTATAAAACTACTTTGAGTAGTTTTAATTTATAAACCCAAAGAGGTTTTGTCTTCGTGGCCAGAAGACAAACTTTCTTGGAGTTTTGTAAACAGGAATACTTCTTCTTAACTGTAATGATCAGACAGTACAGAACGAGGCATTTCCTATAATTGATAAAGTAAATGCATATGCGATTTATGAATTATGACCATGCGTTATAAATATTAATATTGCCAAAATTCCCTATATTCTTGAGCTAATTCGCATTAACCCAGAGGCATTTACGTTACACCTTTAAGAAAGGGCCGTGTTGCAACCACTCCTACAATAGAACAAAACATTACAATTTGAGTTGGTTGAATAAACATTGCATCCATTTGAAAAATGTTCTGTTTAAAAAAAAAAAAACCCTCTACTGCCTATGCTAATAATTCACTGCAGTATACGTTGCATGGCCCACATTTTATTTATAGAACAAACTAATGCCACAGTTGTACCCTTACCACGACCTTGCTTGGCACCGAAGTCCTTAATGGCCAGCCCCGTCCATGTCTGCTTAGACAGGCACTTCATTATGGCCTCATCCGACTCTATGGCGAGGTTGGAAGGAGATGGTTTCCACAAGCGCTGAATCTCCTCTGGCTTCGGGTAGTTGGACTTCCACCCCTCCTGCCTAATCAGCCTCGACAACTTTCCGGTCGAAGGCTTACGGACTTTGAAGTGTTCTGAAAGCCAAAATGAAACCACTTTACTCACACTGATCACTTTTTTGACTTCTTTTGAGTCGGACATTGCTGTGTTTTGATAGAGATAGTGTGTGGTAGAAAAAGGTTTTTGGGTTTGGAGTTTATAAAAAAAAAAAAAAAAGGCTAATTGTGTGATGTGGGTGTGTTGCCGTGTTAAGGGGTTTAGAAAAATGTTTGCCTTAAGCATTGATAAAAACTTGTTGGCGGCTGTTTACAAAAAAAAAAACAAGAAAAACCCACAGCAACCTGCAGTGTCTGCATGTTAAAATGAGGGACAATGCTGTATTGGTGGATTCGGAGACTTACCCAGAAGATATTCCCGTCTCTGGGCGTACTGCGAGACCCGCCACTTATCGTAGAAGGTGCGGTCTTCAGGAAACCCGTATTTCACACGCTGTTTTTTTTAAGGTGGCTGCCCATCCAGTGAAATGGGAAAACTGGTCACAAATGCAGAGCGTCCTGTGGTCCGACATCACGAGCGCCACGGTCCAGGTAAAACTGCACCGTCTGCCGTTGGGGCTCCGTTAGCTTCTGCACAGCAATACTAACGGCCCTGCGCACATCCTGGCTAGTAAAGTGGGGCAGTTTGTGCCTGCAGAAACAAAATGGAACACAAAGGGTTGCCTGTGAAATGACTGTGACTGACAAAATGTAAATAACGGTTTGCACTCACACACACATGCATATGTGCAGGTACATACAGATCGTGTAGGCATTTGAGGTCTCGCGATACGCTGGAGACCGCCTCACCGGAGGACACAAGAAAGAAGGCGTTGAATGGTTTCTCGTGACAGATGTTCCCTGGCCTTATCTTGCTGAAGTAGACCTGCAAACACTATGGGAAACAAAAACAAAAAAAGGGAAAATATGTTTGTGCGACCAAAAGATTATTAAATGGTATAAACAATGGTAGCAAGTCATCGGCTGTTTATGTCGTACTAAAACTCACAGCTTCCCCTGGTTCAGGGCAAGCAGCGTGTTGGTATCCGTGCCCCTCCCTATGCCGATCACCACCCTGCCACTATGCTCAAACCGATCCAACCAATCTGAATCCTGGATAACGAAAGAGCGGTCACTAATGCATACATAAACATTGCATCATATCATGAGCGTAAAGTCTTAAAAGTAGACATGGACTTACTGTCAAGGACTCCACAGCAATCGGGCGCAGCATGTGGGCAAAAACCAGTGTAGCTTCGCAGTAGTACCTATACATGGTACTTTCTCTGTGCCCGAGTTTTCTGCCCATCACCAGATCTTGACACATCCTGTTTATTTCCGGCTTCGCCACTCTTAAAATTGTTTGACAATCTTTGAGTGCAGCAATCCCAAAGAGGAAGAACCTGTTTGGACTAAACAAAAAACAAGACAGGTGTAAGGGATCTGCTGGAGGCAAGTATAGATGAGAACTCAAGTGCATTTAGAAACATAACAAGATCAGACATAGAACAAAAGCATGGCGTGGCATTAACTCACAACAGAAGGATGGGACGGCATGACTTTGGACCAAACCATGACACTCAGCAAACACGGGTACAGTGAAACAAAAAACTGACAAAGACACGTAGCAAACATGAGGGCTTAAATACACACAAGACTAATGACAAGACAAGGGACACCTGTAAACAATGAACCAATGACAGCATGGCACATCAGACAAGGGAACACATGGCAGGATCATACCCAACACCTGGGGAATGTTCAAGTTCAAAACGGTGCGCAACGTTTTGCTACGGTTTCCGGGTTGAACGTCATGTTTCCTGGAAACCGCGTGCACTGGGGGGTATTCCAGAAAGCAGGTTATGTGACATACCCTGGTAAGTTTAAGGGTAAGTTAGTGGATAACCTCAACTTTCGGTTCCAAAAACGGAGGTAACTTTCTGGGTATGTATGTAACCAAAGGAACTTACTCTCTGAAGATAACCTGCTCGGTAGCAGGTTATGTTCCAGGGTTAGTTTGTTTCAGAGAGGTGACGGAGCATGGCGTGCCCTTTTGAAGACGATCCAGTGGATGTGGAAGCACAGATAATACGAAATCTTTTCCGCCGTGAGGGTGATACGACCACGTATCGATGTGTTTTCGTATCCAAATGAATATTTACCGGTTTTCAAAAGAATCGTTAATTTATTAAACGAAGATAATGGAGTTAAATATTTAACTCCATTTATTTAACTTTTTTGCAACGGGGAGTTTTTTGTATACAATAGTCTATTCATACTGTATACAGTCACAATAATTTTAAATGTTTCTAATTATATAACTTTCAGTTTCAGGGTTCCCAAATATGATTGGTTGCATTGATGGAACCCACATTCCCATTAAAGCTCATTCAGTCAATGAAGGAGACTATGTTAATAGGAAGTCAATCCATAGCATCAATGTGCAGGTGACAATAGATTTTTTGGGTGCTAAATGTTTGGGTGTTTAAACCATTAAATCACCCTCATTACTGGTCCCCACTAACTAGGTAATATGTGATGCAACCCCTAATGTTGAAGCCAAATGGCCAGGGTCTGTACATGATGCCAGAATGTTTAGGGAGTCATCATTGTGCCACAAATTTCAACAGGGTATGGTTTGCCTTACACAATGTTTATTTTTATTTTTATGCAATTATACACTTTAACTACCTTTAGGACACTTCAGTGGTTACTTGCTGGGGGACAGAGGGTACCCTTGTCTGCCCTATATGATGACACCCTACCCTGAACCTGAGTCTGGACCACAGGCACAATTCAACCTGGCCCACAGCAGAACACGGGTCAAGGTGGAAATGACCATAGGCATCCTGAAGGCAGGTTTCAGTGCCTGTGTGGGCTCAGGGTCAGCCCAGAAAGGGCATGTGACATCACAGCTGCTTGTGTTGTTCTTCACAACATTGCCACACTGAGAGGTGAGAGGGCCCCCCCCCCTCCAAGAGGAACCCCCAGTGAACCCAGTAGACCAAAGAGATGGCAGGGTGGTACGAGACATGATTTGCCAAAATCACTTTAATTAAAACCAGTTAACAGTCAAGTGTTGTTCAATGTTTCTTTATTTCCTGTAACAAAATACATTTGTATTTATTGCTTTAGATTTCATTCAACAACAAATGACAGATTAATGTTCACATACTGTTTCCCACCTTAAGCTGGTGCTCCAGCAATTCAAGTCTGGCCTTTTTTAGGTTAAGCCTTTACTCCTCCATTTGAAGCTGTATAAGGTCCATCTCCATGCCACTTTTTCTGATTAGCTTTTGAAGGTGGACCTTATACAGCTCTTTGGCAGGCAACTAGAAAGACAGAATAATTAAACATGACTGATAAAGTCTGTTATACAAACACAGACCAAATATTTAAATGAGGAAGGAGAACTGCAGAACATTTCTTACACTGCTAAGATTCTGTGTGGAGGTAGATGGACCCTCATCTGTATTAAAATCTCCTGCCATATTCTGTAAAATGACAATGACAATTTATTTATTCTCTTATGTAAAAAAGGGGGAATGCATTCTATGCATCATACCTCTATGGGCCTCCCCACATTTTCTGTTTCTGTCACAGCAGAAGTGGTCTCTTCATCGTCATCCTACAGTGAAAATAAGGAAGGATGCTTGGTCTAGCAAACAGAAACCTAAAGACAATAATCACTTACAACTGTGACAGAGTGTGGTGTTGCAGGAGGATCCAATAATACAATGTGGCCATCAGCAACTGCAAGATAATTAAACCAATAATATAATCATGCATATTCAATACTCAATGTATATTCTTAAACAAATACAACTAATAATGAAGGACATTAGGAACATCTAAGAGTACTAGTAATAAGATTACAGTACACAGCATATGCAGTCAAAGCAGCATGCATACTGCACAAGTGAATCAATGACTGTAAAATGCATTCAAAATGCCTTTTTAAAATGGTGACAGTGTTGATGATTTTCTTTATTAAAACACTGACAAAAACAGTGAAAACATCAATAAATCATAAGTATTAATATGGTACACCTACATTTTACTAAGCCACTTGTCTTGGTTGCTGAGTCCGATGAACTGCCCCTGGAATCCCATCGACCACAGGTCGCCCTTTATTAAGGGACAGTGCCAGCTCCTGGGCAGCTGGGGTGAGGGAAGGTGGAGGTGGACCCCCACCTGTTTTACGGGCCTCAGCCTTCTTTCTATTGGCTACATAGAAAACTAAATTAGGCTACATTAAATACTAAATATACATTGCTGGAGAATGTTTTTGTGTTTCAATTTGACTTAGCTCACACTTCTTCTGGCTCCAGAAGATAAAACAAGAAGCCAACATACTAGCCAATTATGTGCATTACTACTGTAATATTAAGAAATGTATGGAGGCCAACAAGTAAATACTTGTCTATTTTTACTACATGCCCCAAAGAATTTTTGCGTCACAATGAAAGGGGAAAATAGCCCATTTATAATTTTATAAACTCACGCATTTACTCTGTCCGTTATTTTTTGCCAAGCCAACTCTTTCTTTTGCTGATGCAGCAGTATTGCTTTTTTTTGTTTGTTATAATGGGCTTATAGTCTTCATAAGCAAGCATTAAAACCTCCAACTCAGTTTCACCGAAATATGTAGCTCGCTTTTTTTCTCCCTGGGTTTCCATGGTGACTCCTGAAATCGGTGATCCAATGAAAATGTCTTTATGTACTCGCCGTGCGCGCGCATTAACTCTGGGTTACCAATAGGAGGTTGATTAAACTAACTCTTCTCAGGTGTTTTGGAACCGACATACTCATGGTATGCGGGTTTGGGGTAAATCAACCCAGAGGTTATGATTTACCAAATGGTAAGTTAACCAAGCTTTCTGGAAAAAAATCATTTTCTTACTTAGTATTATTGTCTGGTTTCAAGTCCAAATATCTAAAAATTCTTACATGAAGATGCATTTAAATGAAGTGGGTTTTTACTTAACACAAGCTAAACTATCTGTCCATGGATTAAGAAAAATAACCTTAAATTCAATCAGAAACAATATTTTTCTTACCCCATGGACAGATAGTTTTGCTTGTTTTAAGCAAAAACTCCCTTCATTTGAATTATTTCCACAGAAAACCAGACATAATATAGCATTTGACTACTTTAGTAAATTCATCTTGATTTTAAGAAATTCTTTTGATATTTGGACTGGAAACCAAGACACGGATACTAAGTAAGAAAAGCATTTTTTGCAGTGTATGTCTTTGTTAACAACTCCCTTCAATCTGATTTACTTATCACAGAAAACAGGACACACTATAATTATGACATCTAGTGAATGCATCCTGATTTACAAATTGTTAGATATTTGGACTGGGGAAACAAGACAAGGATACGGAGGGGGAATAACACTTTTCTTTTTTTTTTTTTGCAGTGTAGCACACGGTTTACTGCACTTACTTTTGAGTCGGACCAGACGGGACTTCGTGGGTTGGAGATGGAGGTCTCCGGGGGCTGATTGGCAACGAAGAAGTTCATTGACCAAGTTGGCCTGGGAGCATCTGTCAGGAATGAGCTTGCAGATGACATTGTAGTCCCAGTTTCTGCCGTAGCAGACCCAACCCTTGCTTGAGGCCTTTGCGCTCTGCACCTCGGCTGCTCTCTCCTCTGGAGTGCTGCTCCTCATGCACACACGAGCCAGGTGAACGGAGATGCACTCCTGAGGCTTGTGGCACCGCAAGCAGTGGACGAGATGACGATCAGGAGTCCTTGGAGACAAACAGACACGTGAAAGAAATTATTTCAACGGTTTTAAAGAACAATTCATGATTTGAAGAAATGTAATTTCAATAATTAAAAAAACCAAACAAAAAAAAACACTAAATGGGCAGCAGCACAACAGGGCCTGCCCTGCACTATTGCCGTTTCCATTGTGAGGGCCTTTGTCATTAAAGGGTGTGAGAGCGTGCACAGACTATGGTCATCTTAAACCTAAGCGTTGTCTTTAAACGCTGAGAAACACACAATGAATTTGCTTAAACTTGGTTTTAAAAAAATAAAATAATTTGTTTGTGCAATTGTTGTAGTAATTGTTTGTTCTTCTAAACAACTCGCTTTGTTTGTTTTCTTTCCAGAAAACAAGACATTGCATCTTATTCAGTTTTACTCATCTATTAAATGCATATTTATTCATATATATAATATATATATATTTTTTTTCAATATTTGGACTGTTTTAAAAAAGACAAAAACACTAAGTTGGAAAATCATTTTTGGTAGTGTATTTACAGTCCAGTTTAAACTAAGAATATAGGTGGAAAATGCCTGGTGATCAGTTGTCTCTTAAAAAAATTTAAAACACAATAGGTTTGCTTTGAAACGTTGTTAACATGAGTTTTTTTTTTTTTTTTTTTGGTTGAGAAAAATTGGTTTCTCTGTAACCACCATGACCTCTGACCTCAATGAGTTGTTTGTAGCTTATTCACAAAAAACAAGTCGAAGTTAAAAGCGTTAGAATTGTGTTTTGATTCTATAAAAGATGTGCAACAGAGTGACGCGCCATCACAAGTGATACGGCATCAAATCTGGTACTGCATCAGTCCACACCTAACCCAAGTCAAAACCTAACTCGCACACAAGCTGAAAACAAGCCCCACTCACTCAAGCACCATCCAAATCTACCAAGTCCAAACAACCAAAAGTCTAACTCCATCCATGTAACAGGCCTAAAAAACATTAACTTTTTCAAACATAAACATCTATCTATCTATCTATCCATCCATCCATCAATCTATCTATAGAAATAGACACTTACCAGTCAGCACTGGTGCTGATATGCACGGCAAATGCAACCATTTTGCATTGACAGGTGAACAGCTGGGGAAAACTCAAGTTCACTTTGCGTCAGGCCGTCTGCATGCATGCAGGGTCAAAGGCCACAGGCCTGGCACGCTACCTCACCTAACCAGCTAAATCTACACACCACCTGCACAAAAAAAAAAAAAACACTGACCACTGGCCAAAATATCCCAAGATAGACCAGCCCTTTATAAAATAGCCCTAGATACAACAGCACTAGGGCTGCAGCTATCTATTCTTTTTGTAATCGATTAATCTAGCACTTTATCGATCGATTAATCGAGTAATCGGATAAAAAAATTAGTGTGTTTTTAAACAACCAAAACAAATAATGCATAACGAAAATGATGTGGCTGTAAAATAATCAAGCATTTGGCTTTTATTTCTCAAAAAAAAAACAGAGCTATTTATTCCAACTCCAACATTTGGCTCCAAAACTAAGCCTATTTATTGTACTTTTTACCCATTTAGTGTTTATAAGTGCCAGTGCCAACAATTATATAACAATACAGTTAAGTCAACTTTATACTGTAAAACATGTATAACATGTAAAACTATGAATACAAACTTAAATAGTAAAGGCCATTTGGCCTTAGTTTTGTCTTCTTAATACAACATTACAAAAAAAGGATTGCACCTTCTGCAAATTACCCACCGGAGAACAAAAATAAATTAAATGAATATAAAATATCAAGCCAAACAGGTACACAATGTACACAATTTATAAAAAAAAAAATTTTGTTTCTCGCTTAGGCTAGTTGAAGTATATTAGCACGTTTTGTAGCATTATATTTTTTTGTTAACTGAAAATGTTCTATGCTCAATTACTTTGGTAGCCGATTATGTCTTCCCCAAAAGTACGAGTGGATTTGGAGAAGCAGGCTGGGGAGTTTCATTTTTTGTTGTTGTCTGTAACTATTTGGCAGACGTGACAAACAAGGTCTCGCAAAGACTGCAATGCAATATTTGTTCCTCCATCACGTCCCGGTGTATACAGTGAATGCATGCTGAAATTATTGTTGCGTGGCTACATAAAAGTTTGAGCATATGTGATGCATTGCCGCAATTGGTCTGACTGGGGCGTGAGAGAGACGAGGGTGCGTGTGTGTGTGTGTGTGTGTTTGTGTGTGTGTGTGTGTGTGTGTGTGTGTGTGTGTAAAGGGGGTCTTTTTTAGGCTATACTCTCTTGCAGTTGAACATGAATACATTTACTACTTTAAAACATCAAAGCTAAACATCATATCTAGTCAAACCGCATCACGACATCACTACATCACTACAAATACAGTATGGGATTAAAATCAGCGAACATCAATGTATAGGCTTGGGCACGGGCGGAAATATTGGCGCTGGGTTAAAAAAAATGCGGGGGACAGAATCGTTACCTACTACGCTGGAAGGAAGCGATCCCAAACTTTATGGACATCTTTACTCTCCGCCATCGCGCCAACTAAATTCAAAATGTATCACGCGCTATTGTGCTTCCTGAACACTGAACAACGGTCCGTGTGAAATCAGATCCCTGCGCGTATAGTGCGCGTCATAGGAATTAACGAGGCTTCGAGGCAGAGTTTTTGCCTCGAGGAATTTTTGAAATCGAGTAAATCGAGTAACTCGATGAATCGTTGCAGCCCTAAATATCACTTTATAAAATAGACCCCTGTTAAAAAAACAGATCTAAAAAATAAAGTGCAGTACCGTGTCTACACACCTGGTGGCGCTAGAGGCGCACCAAACCACCACCAGTCGACTAGCCATACATCAATTACTATATAAACCAAGTTTCGTACAGATAAAACACACTGTTGCAGATATATGGACAGTTAAGATTCGGCCAATCAGATGCCATATATGCTAATGAGGGTGGTTACTAATGAGGGTGAAAGTCGTTTTTACCTCCCTACCTAACCCTAACCCTAACTCTAACCCATCATTGTTGTGAGTGATGTTGCAGAGACACATAATTTTTTCTCCGTCCACTGTGACGTCGAGCGTCTCCTCATGTCCACAAAGACGTGGGTTATATGCCCCTCACCACATCTGACTAAAACCTACCATTCGTTTTTTTCATAAAATTAAACCCTTGTTGGTATAAACCAGGGCAATATAGCCCGTTTGATTTGAACCCTTGGCGATTTAGCCCTATATTTTATTATTTTATTATTTTATATATATATCTCTCTATGGTGTGACCGCTTTCTTTTCTGGGCCTGTGGTGTCCTTTAGTGGTCAGTAGAAAGTAGGCCAGTGCATAGCCATTTCTGGGACCTTTGGGTCCTAGATCTTGGATTTTTCATTCCCCTAACCAAGCCCGTGCCACCGCCTCTGAGCTTTTGGATTGCCCTTCATCTGGATTGGATTGTGTGGGATGTCTGTGAGTGTTTATATATGATTATTAAATTTTAAAATGAAAAACAAATTTATTGATAGTGAAAAAACGATTTATGAAGCACCATACAGTTCTGAAAGGTATTTAGTAGTGGGAGGGGCGCCCCGCCCTCTACCACTGTAGAGTCCGGAGGGACCACGCCCTCAAGCACTCTGTAGTTGCAGAGGGAACAGAGACAGTTGTCATTTCAATTCGCCTGATGAGAACCTTGGGAAAGTTCGAAACGCGTTGCGAGAGTATGCCTGAATGACACAAAACCGTAAGAATGAGTACAGCTGCCATCATTTTGAAGGTGGGTGATGTAGCAGTGCTTTGGAAAATATTCTCATCGACCCATACAGGTCTTGAGTTGGTTAAAATGGCCGCCATCATTGTTGTGGGTGATGTTGCAGAGCCACATAATTTTTTCTCCGTCCGCTGTGACGTCGAGCGTCTCCCCATGTCCATATAGACGTGGGATATATGCCCCTCACCACATCTGACTAAAACCTACCATTCGTTTTTTCTTAAAATTAAACCCTTGTTGGTATAAACCACGGCAATATAGCCCGTTTGATTTGAACCCTTGGCGATTTAGCCCTATATTTCATTATTTTATAATTATATATATATATATATATATATATATATTTCTATGGTGTGACCGCTTTCTTTTCTGGGCCTGGGGTTTCCTTTAGTGGTCAGTAGAAAGTGGGCCAGTGCATAGCCATTTCTGGGACCTTTGGGTTCCAGATCTTGGATTTCTCATTCCCCTAACCCTTGTACTAACTTCTGCTCTAAACCTACCCACAGTAGCCCTGTGGTTTGTAAAACTAGGCTTGTACTAACTTCTGCTCTAAACCTACCCACAGTAGCCCTGTGGTTTGTAAAACTAGGCTTGTACTAACTTCTGCTCTAAACCTACCCACAGTAGCCCTGTGGTTTGTAAAACTAGGCTTGTACTAACTTCTGCTCTAAACCTACCCACAGTAGCCCTGTGGTTTATTTACTGAGGAGTTTGCTCTAACCCTACCCATAAGAGCCCTTATGGTTACATACCCAGTGGGAAGATAAGTTTTTCTTTTTTTCTAGCCCCAGAGCTCCAAGTAGGAGCGTGCTCCAAGAAGGAGCCATGGTATAGTCTAACATGCGTCGGCCCATGCCTTCCTCAGTCTCCTTTCTTCTCTGGACTCATGCCAGGGAGAGGGAGCTGTTGTAATATTTACAAAAAATCTAACCCAGCCAGATCCATCTGACTTGACATACCAGGGATTATCCAGGTATTGGATTTTCAGTTTTGAGAGCTATATCATTCTGTTTAGGAGTCGGGCTGTTCTAGTTGAAAAGTGCAAAGGTTTGTGTTGTTGGAGGGAGAGTGCCTCACGTGGTTTCAAAGATCCTGGCTCCTAATTATTGGTGTTTGTTTAGGGTAATGTCCTAAGAGTAGGTTCACCTTTTCTAAAAGTTTTTGTCGTTGGGGGGGGGGGGGGGGGTTGGTCTCACGGAGAGGGGGCGGGATGGGAGTACGAATACGGGCTCACACAGGCCCTTAGGGAGTTGTTCGGCCCAGACCGGTTGAACGGCTCCTGGTTCGTCTCTGTTTGATTTAGATGGGGGGAGTGGAATGATGAGGAGGTAAGCCCTAGGTGGTAATCGACTCTTTCTTCTTTCTTCTTTTCGTAGGCAGATTGAAAGTGAAAGGAGTGAACCTTTTTGAAATTATGGAGAATAGGAAGCAAAGGGAGGAGAGAGAGGAGCGTGAATACAAGGCCCTTATTAGGCCTCACCTCGGGATGATGGAGGCCGGGGATAAGGAGGGGCCACCGGCCAAGTTGCAGAGGATGGCGTACCAAATCTCGGCGGGGATCCAGCCGGCGTTTCCGAGGGTCAGCACTGAATGGCTGATCTTCGGAAACGCCAAGAATTGGCTAAATGCTGGGTTAGATATTCTGTCGGATCATCATGAGAAAGCCCTTCAGGAGGCCGGCCAGGCGGTCTCCCATGCCTCCAGGGTGCGTTGGAGGGAGGCATGGGAGATCGCAGTCAAGTGGGCCCGCCGGGTGCTCAAGACTCTGAGGGAGTCCACGGTTCGTCGAGCTTTTGCCGAGGTCGCCCGTCTGCTGACTCGGGAGGAGGGCGATGACGGTGGAGAGACCTCAGGATATGTCCCCAGGGGATCGCGTGCTGGGCCGTCTTCCTCTTCATCAGGAAGACAGGCTAGGGCTGGGGAGGAAGAGGCACGGGAGAGTCAGGTCGTGGTTGAGGCAGTAAGGGTCCGTAAGAAGACTGCCCGCAAACCGGCAATCAAGTGGCCCCAGCCAACTGTGGAGAAACCATCGGCCCAGGGGTCTTCCGTTCCCAAGCCAAAAACAGCCGTGGAG
Source organism: Leuciscus leuciscus (assembly GCF_965113295.1). Lineage (NCBI taxonomy): Eukaryota > Metazoa > Chordata > Actinopteri > Cypriniformes > Leuciscidae > Leuciscus > Leuciscus leuciscus. The sequence goes on along the minus strand of NC_138739.1, from coordinate 497,685 downwards.
AGTCGAACGGCCCAGGGAGCTCCGGTTTCTGCACCAAAACCGGCTGTGGAAAGCCAGCCGGTCCAAGGTCCCCCAGGTCCTGTATCCAGGGAGGAGGATCCTCCACAGAGGGCTTCAGACCTGGGAGATTCCCCGAGTTACAGTCTGGAGGTGGAGCAAGAGCAAGTCTGCCTTAGGGTGGAGCCCCCGAAGCCAGGGAAGGCCAAGAAGGGTCTGGGCCCCAGCAGGAGCAGGGCGGTGGGAGTTTTGCCGGTCTTGCCAGTTTTGCCAGTCTTGCCGTCTTTGACTCCGATGCAGTGTCTGGAGGAGCCAATGAAGGTGGGAGACAGTTTGGATTCTGACGTGGAGTGGCTCTTGGAGGTGAGCCAGGTAGAAGCAGGGGTCCCCCAGGAGTCGGGGCCAGTGGCCACTGGGGAAGCAATCACGAGGGAGGTGCCAGTGGTTCCTCAGGAGGAGGAGACGATGGTCGTCAGGAAAGTACCGGGAGTTGATAAGAAGGTGCCGGAAAGTCCAGCGGCTAGGAAAGCCGCCACGTCAGGCATGAGGTGGTAGGCGGTGATAAGTATAATTTGTGGAGGTTGGCCCCGGGAAGAGCTATCCTTATCATTGGAGACTCTAATTTGAGTCAGGTCCTTGAGATTAATAATGGAGCTGTGGAGGTCCACAGCTTTCCCGGGGCCACTCTGGCACAGGCCTTCAGCCTTATTAAATACAAGATCCCGGTGTCGGATGGGGTCAGACACGTGGTGTTGTCTTTTGGCCTAAACGATCGAAGCCAGAGCAACGTCCAGGCTCTGAGAAAGTGCGTCGAGAAGCTGAAGGAGGCGGCGGCCGCAACTTACTACGAGCCCACCTTGCCGGAGCAGCAGGTGAGGAATTTGCGGGCCCTGAACGACATCATTTTTAGGGCCGAGTGTTGTATTCCCCTCCTGCCGGGTGGTCGTTTCCAAGTGGAGTTCGATAAGATTCACTGGACGGCGGATACGGCCCAAGCCATGTTACAGCACTGGCTCAGCCATTTAAACTACTGAAGGGGCCTTTCGATCAGGGTCCCGACGACGATGTTGTTGATGAGAACAATAAAAAAACGGCCTCTGTCATAAACTTGTCTCAGTGTTTTCATTTCACAACGGCACAGATTAGTTTACTGGATAGGGGTTTATCATTTATAGCCCTGGACAGGCTCTATTTCGTGAGAAATACAATGTGTGGCGGGAGTGCGTGACAAAACACCGAAATGAGTGACACTTGAGAGCCCTCTAGTCTATTTCATAACAATATATCAAAAAGCAGCACGTCAAATGAGTAGGAAACCGTATGAAACAGAACGCAGACAATACAGCATCTCAAATCAATCCCATAATGCCTCAGTGGCAGAGAGAACTGTCAAGCGTTTACTTCTGTCTTGCTTTTCACAGAGTTTCTGGTTCTAGTCTAGTCAAGTCACCTTCATTTATATGGCGCTTTTAAAGCTACACTGTCATTTTTTTAAGTTGATTCTTAGCAAAAAATATACACGAGCGAGTCGCTCGATTAGCCAAAGAGGGACAGAACTGTAAATTCAAGCTTCGCCTTTCGCGTTTTTACACTCAGTGGTGCCGCGACGAATGCGCGGGGAGATTACTCGTAACACGGCCGCTGTAGGAGTTAGAATGCCCTCGGAATGGGAGGGGCTGGAGAGTAATATTCAGTTGGTAGTATACTGTACTATTACAAGACCGTAATTTCTATGGTCTCGGACTTGTCTCGGACTCGCTGGTATTCGGACTCGGACTTGTCTCGGTCTCGGCCACTGGTCTTGCCAAATATGGCTTTTGGTCTCGACCGAGTCCAGGTGTCTTTATTATGTTCAAGGTAAGCACACATACGGCTCTTTAAAAAAATAAATGTTTTAACTCGCTGAAAGTCCACTGCTAGTGCAACGTGAATATTCACATTTTTAATTGTCCATAGCAACCTGAAACCTTGCCTGCTTGCCTTGCACATCTAATTAATAGGCGGCCTCCTCCAATAGCACTGACAGCTGGGCTCATAGCTTGCAGGTTTGCTTAGTGGCAAACTTTTTTCATTTGACTGGCTCAACCGCCACCCGCCCGAATTTAATTAAAATATTATTTTTCGTCACGTCATCCGCCCGATCCGCGGTTTATCCGCATCTCTAGAGTGTGTGTGTGTGTGTGTGTTGGCTCGGCCCTCCCTCATGCAGTTTAATTGGTTGACATCGCGTGTGTGACTGACAGGAACAGAATGTGAGGCTGATCAGACAGTCGAAACGAATGTGTGTGCGCCTTTAGGCCCATAAAATTATTTTTTTGTTGTTCTTTGAATTAGTCAATTATTTTAAATAAAATTAAAATCATTCATTATTTAATAATTACATAATGATTTAATTTCTATAGGCTATATTTTTTTAAATAGAGTCGGCTCTTTGACACTGGTTTTGCTTTTAGATCAACAAATAATAACCCAAACTGATTGTCTTGATAATTTCATGCATAAGACTTTTTTTTCCTGTCCTGGACTCGGTCTTGACTCGGACTCGAACGTTTTTGGACTTCATCTTGACTTTCATTTCATTTCATTTCATAACACTTTATTTGTCCCCGAGGGGCAATTATTGAGGCCATGTAGAGTCACGTAAACAATATACATAAAAACATCAGCATTAAATAAATAATAACAGTGTACACGAAGTGCATATTAATAAAAATCCACTACAAGTGGATACCTTAAAAACACAACTAGTCCATACCATGAATAAGAATATATAAATAAATACGTAATTATATGTATACGGAGTACAAAAAAAAAAAAAAAAAAAAAAAAAAATTTTCAATACGATTTCGACTTGGTAACCCAGGGAGCCAGTGACGGTTGAGAGTTTAAAAGCTGCACTGATTTTGGAACAAAAGTTGCCTTCCTCCTTTGAGTCCTACAACATGGGCAACGAAGCCGTCGCCCTGAAGGAAGCCACTCAAAAACAGAGAACATGACATGTGAAGTGTCTTGTAAAATCCTTCCAGCCAATCGCAATGTTTGCTGATCACTTACAGTAGAAAGAGCCCTAATAGGGAGTCCAATTATTTTTGAACAGACTCTAACTGTACGCTCCAGACTATTTCTATTTTGAAGGCTAATAGAATGAAACCAGCAGACAATAGAAAATGTAGTGACACTTTCAATGTAGGAGTAGTAGAACATGATAAGAATGTTCTTACTAACTCCAAAGGAATTAAGCTTCCTTAAAAGGTACTGCCGTTGCTGAAATTTCCTCAATATCTCCTCTGTATTAGAAGCAAATTTAAACAGGCTATCAAAAATTGTCCCCAGGTACTTGTACTCCTTGACAATCTCAATTGGTTTTCCATGAATAACAGTAGGGGCTGCCATAGCCATCTGCCTCTGCTTATTAGAAAAGGTTACCACCATCTCTTTGGTCTTATTCACATTAAGTTCCAAACAAGAGATATCACACCACTCAACAAATTTCTGAAGTGTTGGGCCATGATGCTGTGAAGGGCCTGAGAGCAGAGACAGTAAGATGGTGTCATCAGCAAACTTAATTAGATGACAATCAGATAGGTTAGATCTGCAATCATCAGTATACAAAATGAAGAGCAGTGGTGAAAGGATACAACCCTGGGGAGAGCCAGTTGAAGTAAATAGGAGGTCAGAAAAGATATTATTGACCAGCACTCTTTGAGACCTATTGGTCAAAAAATCAATTATCCATAAAATCAATTGGTCCTCCAGATGAAAACGACTAATAAGTTTCTCAGCGAGAATATGTGGCTGTAAGGTATTAAGCATCTCTTCTTGACAGACACAGATCTCGCTTCAGTGGCAGGAGAGATCAATATATCAAAGAAAATACAGAAATGATCAGACAGTGCTACATCCTTATGAACCATCGGTGAAATGTTTAGACCCTTACTGATGAGTAAATCTAGAGTGTGTCCGCAATTGTGTGTGGGTCCATGTACATGCTGAGTCAGATCAAAAGTTTTTAAAAAAGTTTTGATTTCTTTGGCCATATTGTTTTCTGCATTATCTATGTGGATGTTAAAATCTCCAGCAATGGCAAAACAGTCAAACTCTGATGTAATTGTTGATAACAGTTCTGTAAAGTCCTCAGCGAAGGCTGGAGAGTATTTTGGAGGCCTGTAAATAATGATAAGTAAAATGCGTGGAGCACCTTTTAACACAATACCCAGATATTCGAAAGAAGGGTAATTCCCAAATGATGTTTGCTTACATTGATAGATATCTTTAAAAAGAGCAGCTAGACCCTCACCTCTCTTAACAGCTCTGCAGACACTCATAAAAGTAAAGTTAGGAGGGGATGTTTCATTGAGGATTGTTGCACTGCAGCTGTCTTCTAGCCAGGTTTCATTTAGAAGCATAAAATCTAGGTTGTTTGTGGTTATTAAGTCGTTGACTAGAAGTGATTTATTTTTAAGTGAGCGGATGTTAAAGAGTGCTAACTTAACAGTCTTACTTTTCCCCACAGCAATATTAGTTTGACGTGTAATAGGCTCCAGATTAGTTAGGTTTGCTGTACGGCTATTGAAGGCCTTAGACTTTCTATCTTGTAATAGAACAGCAATAGAGAAAGATACAGGCACACTGGGTTCCCGCTTGTTCTGTAAACATTTGAGAAAGTTACTGTTATCAGAGCGGGGACCCGACACATATCACTGAGAGCTGGTATCAGTTGTTTTTGGTTCACCTCGAGCAGAAGGAGGAGGGTGTGGGCCCTGGCGTTGTGGCAGAGGCCGAAGAGCTCTCACAGGAGGAGGGGGAGGGCGAGCTGGGCCCGCAGGCTTTGGTGCGGGCTTTGATGCGGGTGGTAATGGTGCCTGTCTTTTTTTGGTTGGTATCTGGGGGCTTGCAGCAAAAGAGTGTGATAGTCTGGTTCCAGCATGCACCAGTTCTTCCATTTTCTGTGAGAAGCACAGATGTGGCGATGCTGGAGAGAGAGATAACGTGTCTGGTGAAAGGGGCTGTTGCTCTGGTGTTATCGGAGGCTGTGATATGCTGTCCTGGCTTCCCTGGCTGTTTTCCAGGAAGTCGTCCTTGGGTGCTGAATCTTCAAGCAGTTCTAATATGTCACTGCTGTCTGTGGTGAGCTCTGTGGGCAGGGCTCAGCTGAGATTGTGTCCGTGAGCAGAGGTTGTTGTGGCGGAGTGGTGTTATCATTGTCCATTTTGCTGTAGTGAAGTCCCGTGGTCATTCATACTGTGTCCAGGTGTGTGTGTGCCGTTCAGATTGAGTTGATTGGCACACACTGCAGAAGGATGATTGAGGGAGAAGTAGAAATTGTCCTTTAACACTCTTGAACCAAGTTTGTTTGGGTGATGGCCATCCCGATGAAAAAGTTGTCTCTGACTCCAGAAAAGATTGAAATTGTCAATGAAGTTCACTGCTTTTATATTGCAGGTTTTTTGCAGCCACGTATTAAGCCCAAGCAGCCGTGAAAACCTGTTTGTTCCTCTTGCTGGGAGAGGTCCACTGATGAATGTTTGAACTTTCAGTCTTTCAAGTGTTTCAAAAAGTTCATTGAAATCCTTCTTAAGGAGTTCTGACTGCTCTTTATGAATATCATTCTTCCCCACATGAATGATGAGTCGATTTGCAGTCTTATGTTTCATCAGAATGTTCTGAAGTTCCCTGTTTACATCAGAAGTTGTTGCTTGTGGAAGGCAGCACGTAGTTGTATCCCTGCCGCTAATGTTTCTGATTATGGAGTCCCCCACTATCAGAGTCCTGGGCTCGGCTGTACATTGTACATTTATTTGAATTCATATTTTTAATTACATTCATTTAACTGGTTGTATAAGTCACGATTGAAACGGTTGATGATTGTTAAAATATATTTACATATTGTAAATGTTAGAAGATAGTGTTAATTCAATGAAATAACTAAATACAATTATCAATTAAAAAAATGGCAACAAGAACATTCTTTGTGTGATATATATGTAATGAAATGCCCTTTGAGGTCTGTATCTGACAGCAGGCCACAACTGTAATTTTCATATTGTTTAATTTCCTCTTATTTAAGTGATCATTTTTATGGTGTAAACGTATATCATGCTAACAATGAGTAGTGTGATGGCCATGGTTGCCAACCTTGATTACCTGGTTGAAGTTTGACTTTCTTGACGGCTGAATATATCACACACGTTTGCTAGTATTCTCTTTAAATTGTAACAGCTCAACCTAATCAGAGCCTAACATGCAAAAGAATCATCAGGAATAAACAAATATTCTCCGAAAACATTGGACACCACAATATTTTAAGTATTATATACAGTACTTTAATGTAGGCCTACAATTTCACCTGAATAGACTGAATAGATCTCTTGTGCTCCTAAAAGCTTCTGTCGACTAAGTAGTAGCAGCAGGTAAATACATATAAAATTAAAAAACAAACATAACTTAAAGGGACTGTATGTAGCTTTTTAGGTATTTTATTATCTAAAATCAATATTTTTATTAATAAATATGCCCTCAATGATGTACAAATACCTATGCCAATGATCAGACTAATCCTCGTAAACGAAGAATTTATTATCTTTATATACATGGGACGGGTAGGTCCACGGAGGCTTCCATGTAGTTCCGCCATCTTGAAAAACTATAATAGCAGAGAGGGACAAAAAGTACTAGACCAACGCGTTTCCACAACGCGTTTTCGTTCAGAGCCAGCGTCACGTGACTGAAGCCAGCAGAAGCGGAGGAGCAGAGCAGAGAGAGATGCTTGTCACTGCCCCGGCAAGTTTAAAAGGCTGCACTGCACGGTTATTTATACACCGTTCATTCATACATACATATGAGTCACAGGATAAGGAGTCCTCGTCGTCGAAAAAGTCCAAAATAGACCGTAAAAGGAAACGTGACCGGAGATTACAAAAATAAGGGTTAATGTCGGGATAGCTAATGCAGGAGAAAGCTTTCAAAGAGACGCTGAAGTTGCCTGCTTTCTTCTCGACAGGTAAGTCAATGTTACGAGCTTAATTACAAGCTTATTTTCCATTGCTTGGTTGTGTACTTTATTATATAGACAGAAGAACATTTATAGTAAAAGTTAAACAGGCTCTTTGATGAATAGCAGCCATTGAGTAAAGTAACATTAGAGAAGTTTTTTATTATATAGACAGAAAAATAATAATATAATATTTATATAATAAAAAACTATATAAGTTTTTTATTATATAGAGAAGTACTTTATTATATAGACAAAAGAACATTTATAGTAAAAGTTAAACAGGCTCTTTGATGATGAATAGCAGCTATTGAGTAAAGTAACATTAGAGAAGGCTCTGATGATGATGATGATATCTAACAATGCACGTAGCCTAATTCAAAAAATATAACGAGTAAAGAAGGATTTATTACTACCTTAGTTAATGTTTTTCACAGTCAGTAATTCATACTGTAACATTTTTTTTTCGTTGTTTCAAGTTTCAGTTTGTTTTAAATAACAAACCTGTTCACCCGAAGAAAAACTCGAAGTGCTATTATAAGGCATCCTGTCATAGGTTTTTGGTACATAACGGCTACCGTAGATGCAACGCGCATTTGAAAAAGTGAGGCGCTGGAGAGCATTATTCGTTTGAATGCAAAATACAATTTCACCACTAGATGGGAGAAATTCCTACTTACAGTCCCTTTAATATCACTAAAATGAAATAGAAAGCTGCGATTACAGACGCTCACATAAACACACCACTGACGTCTTCACTTCAAGGTGAAGAAGCTGTCAATCAAAACCTCAGTAGCCAATGAGAACACACCGCCCCCATGAGAGAAATGTGTCAGAACGCGAACGAAAACTCAGGCAGCGTAAACGAAAATTCCAGAAGCGTAACAAAACCTCCAGAAGCGTAAATGAAAACTCTGGAAGTGCATTTGTAAGTTCAGATCAGCGATTGAAATCTGAGAAATAGTTAGCAAAACATGCAGTGAATTAAAAACGAAGTAAAAAAACTTTTTCAGTTTCAAAGATATTTTATTTAGTTTCAATTTATATTTTCATTAGTTTCTTGAAAAGTTACGTTCATTATTATTGGCACAAGAATAATTCCATAGTGTCCAGTACAAATATCAAAAAATTCTTGAATCCAGAATCATTTACTTAAAACAGTAAAATGCCATTAGATATTATGTCTTGTTTTGTGGGGGAAAAAATCTAGATGAAGTGAGTTTTTGCTTAAAACAAGAAAAATTATCTGCCAATGGGGTAAGAAAGAAAAAATCTTGTTTCCGTTTGAATTAAGATATTTTTTCTCACCCAATTGGCAGATAATTTTGCTTTTTTAAAAGCAACAACTCACTTAATTTTGATTTATTTCCCCAGAGAACAAGACATAATATCTTATGCGCTTTTACTACTTTAGTTAATGTATTTCGTCTGTATTTATAATTAACTTTTGTCATGTCTTTAGTTATGTCCATAATCATGAGTCAGAGTTAATGCAATTTGAAAAAAACAAAATCAGTTTTTGGGAAAAAGGCAAAGTACCGTACATAACATATAATAATAAGAATTAGAAAATTAATATGAAACCTAGCAGGCAGTGGTGATTAAAAAAAATTGGGCTGATATAATTGTATGTCTTAGTTTTATTAAGCACTCTGGCTTTATTAAGCACACTACTTTCAATATTATTTTAGTTCTACGCTTAATCTGACTCCAATTTCAAATGATAATCAAATTTAGATTGTGTTTCTTACTAGAAAATCTTTAGTAACATAACATTGGCGACGAGGATGGCTGATGCCCCGGTTTTTTCTCTGCCACCTCCGGATTTTTTTCTTCCCCTCCCTGGCGAACCTGTCGTTCCTTGGAATCAGTGGAGAACGTCTTTTGAACTATACCTTTTAGGTATTGGATTGGATAATGCCTCTAGCGCGAGGAAGCGCGCTATTCTTCTGCACCTGCTGGGAGCGGAGGGGAACAGGATTTTCAACACGCTCGATGGTACTCTGGACACTTATAATGCTGTAATTACGGCTTTGACTGGACATTTTGTGAAGTCACAGAACATCCTCTTTCAGCGGCTGGAGTTCAGACAAAGATGTCAGCGCCCTGGTGAGTCTGCTAGGCAGTTTGTAGCAGATTTAAAAGCCTTAGCACAGCGCTGTAATTTCGGCGTCATGAGGGATGAACTTATTCGAGACCAGCTCATTGAAAAAACGTCTAATCCCAGAGTCCAGGAGGAGTTATTACTCAAAGATGCAACACTGTCACTTGAGGATGCATTAACACTCGCCTTACAAGTGGAGGCGGCAACTCAATGTGCTGCTAAAATAGCAGAAAACAAGTCTCATACTGCCGTTATTGAACAGCCAGTGCAACAGTTATCAAGCTCAGACAATAGGGCTGACCCTGCTGCTATACAGGTCGCGCGCCCCCAGCAAACACGGCAGCAGAGACGCTGTGGGAATTGTGGCTCCACCCGTCATGCCACAAGGGCTCAGGACTGCCCTGCTAGGGGCCAAACATGCAGACGATGTCAAAAACCTAACCACTTTGCTAAATGGTGCCGGTCTGCTCCGGCTGACTACCCTGAACAACCACATGACCCGGTGGTGCCAGTGCGCACTATAGGCCCCCACCCAGGGACCTTCTCCAGGTGCCCTGTATACCTGGATGGATGCTGTGTTCCTCTTCTCCTTGACACTGGGGCCAAGGTGTCACTGCTGAATGTTGACACCTGTAACCTACTCTTCCCAATCAGACAGCTGCAGCCCCCATCCACTGCTCTCTGTGGCTACGGCCGCAGCAAAATTGACGTTGTTGGCCTACTTTACCTCCCAGTTCGCTACACCTCCGCAACTGTGGACCGTTTCCCATTCCACATTACACGCCACGTTGAGAACATCATGGGCCTTGACCTCTTCCTCAGCCTTGGTTTTACCCTACAGGACAACAACGGAACACGAATACTACAAGTGGGTTCCCCTTGGCTACAAAGCCGGCCTGAACTGTTCAATGGCCTTGGGTGTCTCACCTCATTCACACATAAACCGCTCCTTGACCACAGCGTGCCTCCCGTGGTCCAGCCCCTTCGGCGTGTTCCCCTGGCTCTGCGGGACGGCGTTACACAGGAGCTCCAACGCCTCCAGGCTGACGGCATCATAGAACCCATTGATGCCTCTCCGTGGGTGTCCAACCTCGTCATCGCCAGGAAGAAGTCAGGTGGACTGAGAGTCTGCGTTGACCTTCGCCAGGTCAACAAGGCAGTAGTGCCTGATAAGTACCCTCTTCCGACAACAGAAGAACTCACAACCCACTTTTACGGCTCCCGGGTCTTTTCTAATTTGGACTTACGTCAGGGCTACTTACAAATTCCCCTGCACCCGGAGGGTCGGAACCTGACGGCTTTTATTACTCATACTGGCCTGTACCGCTATACAAGGATGCCTTTTGGGCTCAGTTCAGCACCCAGCTGTTTTCAAAAGATCATGGCCACAATCCTCGCCAGCTGCCCCGGTACTGTGGCCTATTTAGATGACATTGTGGTACATGGGCCAGATGTTGACACACACAACGCCCGCCTGGAACGGGTCTTTGACTCCCTCAGCCGCCATCATGTCACCTTGAACACTGAGAAGTGTACGTTCTCCGCACCGGCCATTGATTTTGTCGGGTTCCGTGTGTCAGCAGATGGTATCTCCCCTCTTCAGTAGAATGTGGCAGCCATCAGCGCAGTCCCCAGCCCCACGACAGCCTCTCAACTGGCTTCGTTCCTGGGAATGACAGCTTACTACATGCGTTTCCTGCCACAGTACTCCTCTGTCACGGCCCCGCTGAGGATGCTGCTCAGGCAGAATGCTCCCTGGACCTGGACTTCTGAATGCCAGGCAGGTTTTGACGAACTGAAGCGTCTCCTCACAACGTCTCCGATCCTGGCACACTTCCAGCTGGACTGCCCCACATTCGTGACCTGTGATGCATCTGCTATGGCTCTGGGCGCCGTTCTGTCACAGCTCCATGACGGCGTGGAGAGGCCCGTAGCCTTCGCCTCCCAAGCGCTCAGCCCCACCGAGCAGAAATACTCAGTGGGTGAAAGGGAGGCCCTCGCCTGCATTTGGGCATGCGAGAGGTGGCATTTGTACCTGTATGGACGGTCTTTTACTCTACGAACGGACCACCAGGCCCTGACAGCCCTGATGTCCACTTCAGGCAAAGGACACAGGCCCCTTCGGCTCTACAGATGGTCAGACCGCCTGCAGCAGTATGATTTTCAGTTACAATTCATGCCTGGCAAGACTAATGTTGTAGCAGATTTTCTATCCCGCCCTGCTGCCACCCAGTGCTCCGCTGTCTCTCCAGAGGATGAGGAGGAGGTAGTACACCTGGTCCACTCACCACTTAAGGACACAGTCTCCCCCCGTGACCTGGAGTCGGCCTCAGCAGCCGAGCCAGTCTTCAGCATGCTTCGTGACTATATCAGACATGGTTGGCCTGCCCGCGTCCCACCAGAACTGGAGCCATACTATCGAGTGAAGCATGAACTGTCATGCTGGGGTGAGGCCTGCATCGCTCGTGGCCTCTGTGCTGTTATCCCAGTGGCCCTCAGAGGGTGTGTCTTGCAAATGGCACATCAGGGACACCTCGGCATCGTCAAAGCCAAACAACGGTGCCGTGACGTTGTGTGGTGGCCCGCCATGGACCGTAACCTTGAGGGACTTATCCGCTCCTGTGCAGCGTGCCTCACCAGTGGGAAGACTGGTCCACCCGCTTCAACTCCATTACAGCCGGTAGACTGGCCGTCTGCACCATGGGACCACTTGCAGCTTGATATCTGTGGTGATCTGTACAATGTGCCACACCATCAGAGGTTTCTCGTGATGGTCTACGACCTGCACTCCAAGTGGCCTGAGGTGGCTCCCATGGGTACGGTTACCTCTGCTGCTGTGGTCAACTTTCTCGATCAGCTGTTTTCCCGCTGGGGCTTGCCTCGTGCAATTACCACGGACAATGGTCCTCAGTTCCTGTCCTTGGAGTTCACCACCTTCCTTGCCAACAAGGGTGTTACTCATATCCGAACCTCTGTTTATCACCCCCAAGCCAACGGAGGGGTGGAACGATTCAACCAATCCCTGAAAAATGGACTGCGTGCTCACATGTCTGAGGGATACTCCCTGATGGCCGCACTGTCACAGACCCTCCTCCACTACAGAGCAACTGCCCACTCTACAACAGGGGTCTCCCCTGCCGCACTCATGCTGAAAAGGGAGCTTGTGCTTCCCCTGTCAAGACTCCGTCCACCAATGGCCGCGGGCCCACGGCCATGCCCAGCAGCAGTAAAGTCTCACGTCAAGAGACAACAGAGTTCCATGAAGCGGAGGTTCGATGAGAAGCACAAGGCTAAGTGGCCTGCTATCAAAGTGTCAGACTGGGTCAGAACCCGCCGGCCCCACAGAGCTAACAAGCTCTCATCATTCTGGTCGGCTCCGAACCAGGTCAGTCGGCAGCTCGGCCCAGCTTCATTTCAGCTGACTTATGGTTCCCGTTGGCACGCCAGCTGCCTGCGCAGAGTGCCCTCCCCTCTTCACCACCCTCATCTGGCAGGGGTGGAGCAGAGCATCCCAGTAACTGAGCCGGCCCCTCACGCCCCAGATCCCATTGCGGCACCTCTTGCCCAAGCTGTTCCGGCTGCTCGGAAAATAACCGAGTGAGTTTGATGCATTGAAAGTGAAACTAGTCGTTATTTTTAGCAACATAACACTAACACGGTAACATAATGAGGGTCCCTACATGCAAACCGAAGCACTGAGAACTTTGTAAGTGTACAGACAGTTTAATAAGAAGATACTTTATAAAGAAAGTACATTACACATATACAGACAGGAGCCATCTTGGAAAACAGTCTTGACTAATCCAGTCACGAACGCCGTGCTAAGTGAGCTGGTCTATAGGGATTACGTTTGTGAAATCTAATTACAATGACTGTAATGCAATTAAGACCGTTTTACCAATCACACTGAGACATTTAAAATGATACCAAACATGAGATAAGTTTGGACAAGACAATGTCCTGTGCTCTTTCTTTGTGATCTTCTGTCCAGGGTGCGTTTTATTGCTTTATTGCAGGGTGACTTTTATCTCTGCTTTTGTCTTAGCAGGAAAATCAGTTCTTACAAAGTCATTGTTTAATCAAAGTTAAACGATTCACCAGAAGGACATTTCAAAACCTGTCCCTTATCTAGACCTTGCCTTTCATCTGTATTTATAATTAACTTTTGTCACATCCATAGTTAAGTCCATAATCATGTGTCAGAGTTAATGTAATTAAAAAATAAAAAAACTTAACATAACATCAATCATATAATAATAAGAATTTGAAAAATAAAAAAAATGGGCTGATATAATTGTATGTCTTAGTTTTAGTAAGCATTTTGAACTAACTTGAGTTTATTATTGAGCCTGTATTAGGAAAATACAGTTGCCAAATCTTGAGGACTAGTCTGGAAAAAGTCTGTTCTGCAAACACTGGAAATATATTAGTCAAACGGATCAGACCCAACACATCACTTTACTCTATTTGCACTTGTATTTACTAGTCCTTTTAGCAATGATGCAATAAAGGCTTCTTATTTTTACTTTATCTTAAATGCTTTGATTATAAATCTTGAATCATGAAATCAGTTATTTCTTATCCAAAGATCCCCAGGAGATATAGACTTCATGAGCTAAGGGCAAAAACATGAAAAAGATACTAGCATCAGTTAAATTAACTGTTGTACATGTCAATCATTAGCTGATTTTTATGTTTACTCCTCCTTTATCTAGCTAAATAAATGTTGGGCAGACTCAGTCTCATGTAAACCTTTTCAACAAGACAAGACTCTACATGAGTATCCAGGTAAGTCAGAATATTTCACCTGCTTTTTTATTTGTACACTGTAAAAAAATACAGTGCTATGCATAAGTTTAGACACCCATGCTAAAGTTGACTAAAAAGAGAATAAAAAATCAGGAAAAAATTAGGAAAAATCCAACCTTTAAGGACACCAATTTTCTTTGTGAATGAATAATGTATCGTAAATAAATAAATGTTCTTCCTAAAAATACAGGGTGCATAAGTTTGGACACCCCTATGTTAAATTCCCATAGAGGCAGGCAGATTTATATTTTTAAAGGCCAGTTACTTCATGGATCCAGGATACTATGCATCCTGATAAAGTTCCCTTGGCCTCTGGAATTAAAATAGCCCCACATCATCACATAGCCTTCACCATACAGAGATTGGCATGGTTTTATTTCAGTTAGCCTAATAGCTAGTTTGATTTGCATTGAGAGATGATCTTATGGAAAGTACTCCATACCAATCTCTAGGTATGGTGAAGGCTATTTGATGATGTGGGTCTATTTTAATTCTAAAAGTCAAGGGAACTATATCAGGATGCATAGTATCCTGGATCCATGAAGTAACTGGCCTTTAAAAATAAAAATCTGCCTGCCTCTATGGGAATTTAACATAGGGGTGTCCAGACTTATGCACCCTGAATTTTAAGGAAGAACATTTATTTATTTATTATACATTATTCATTCACAAAGAAAATTGGTGTCCTTAAAGGTTGGATTTTTCCAAAAAAAAATTAATTAAGGCATTAAGTTCAATTTCCAAAAGATGATTTTTTATTCCTCTTTTTAGTCAACTTTAGCATGGGTGTCTAAACTTATGCATAGCACTGTATATTCTTCCTCAGTATTTTGGTCTTGTTTTCCAGTACAAATATACATAAAAAATCTTAAATTAAGATACATTTACTTGAGAAGCAATATTACTTTTAAGAAGTAATGTTTTCTGAAAAAATTACTTAAATTATTTTAAAACAAGTGTGTGTTTTAAAACAAGATCAAATGTATCTGTCAATGGGGTCATAAAAATAACTTAATTCAAAGGGAAAATAAGAATATTTTTCTGGCGACAATGGCAGAAAATTTCTGATCTTATAGGTGCAGTATGTAATGTTTAGCAGCATCTAGTGGTGAGGTTATGAATTGCAACCAACAGAAGTTAGGAAGTGATGCCGTCGTCTGACGCAGAGAGTAGCCAGTTAAGCAATGAGGTTTCTGTACAAAGATAAATTAAGAAATTAAGTTTACTTAATTATTCAGTAAAACAATATGTTATTGCAAATATTATTGTTACTTGTTCATTCATCATTGTGTCAGTGTTTTATTCGCTGACTTTAGCTAGCTTCTTTGCACAGAGAACAACAGTGAGGAAACGTGTTTGTCCGTTCAGGGCCACCGTAGAAACATGTCGATGTAAGCGGACCCGCGGTGTGTGTAGAGAGAAATTACTTATTATAAGGTAATAAAAACATAACGGTTCATTAAGTAAGGACTTTATACACCACTGAAAACATATTTATGTTTATGATATTGCATTTCTGTCAACAGATCCTCCTAAATATTACACAATGCACCTTTAAGGCTACGTTCACACTATCAGTCCAAATCCGTTTATTTGTGTGTCCGACTGGAATCTGATTTAAAATGATTGATGTCCACACTGTGTATCAGAACTGTTCAGATGTCGTGAGAAAGTCACATAAACCACACAGTCAGACTGAAATGGGTTTCCAGAAATGCAATTTGAATGGGATTTAAAGATTAGATATTTGTTCTGGAAAACAACACAACAATACTGATGAGGGTTGGTTGGAGTTTGTAGAGACCCTCAATTCACACTACCCATCTATCAGGGTAAAGTGGGAGCTGAAGTTGGATAAGATCGACTTTTTGGATACAACTGTCTATAAGGGACCAAAGTTCTTGGACACAGGGAGGCTGAATGTTAAAGTATTCTTCAAACCTACAGACACCCACGCTCTACTCCATTGAGGGAGCCACCATGACACGCATGTATTCAAGGGGATAGTGAAGGCTCAACTCTTAAGGTTCTGGCAGATCTGTACGAGGGAAACAGATAGTTGAAGCAGTTGAAGAGTTGAAGCAGTCAAAATCCTGGTGAAGGCCCTTAGGGGCAGGGGATATTCGCTGTACTTTCTGAGGATGGCAATTAAAGGGGAGAGGAGCATGAGAGGGGTGGGGGTCCAGACTTAAAAAAAGAAGGTCCTTCCCTTTATTGTAATTGTTTTCAAGGACGGCCCAAGACTTAGCGACAGGACTTAGGAAGAACTTTGAGAGGCTCTCAAAGGATGAGGCACTGGGCAAACGGTACAGGATGGTGGCGGCCACAGGACAAAACTTACAGGACATCCAAGTGCACAGCAAGTTGGGTCCAGATAACAGAGCAGCTCCATCCAAAGCCCATGACAACTTAGTGAGAGGAGAATGCAGAACGGTACACAGAATTGCTCAGGTTATTCCCTTGAATCGCAGAAACTGCAATTACTTGATCAGATGCGCTTGATGTGGGAGAAGATACGTGGGGGAGACCAGGAAATCCATACTCACCAGGATGTGGGGGCACAGGTATACAGTCAGGAGAGGGACACAACGGAAGGGGCACTTGGTACTTCACTTCCAGAGGCATGGAATCCAGAACCTCAAGGTGTGTGGGCTGGGACACGATCCAGGATGGGGGAAGAGAGATAGGTTGAAGAGGGAGTGGTATTGGATCAAAGAACTGGACACATGGTTTCCAAAAGGGTTGAATATGAGATAAAATTAATAAAAACTTTGCTGAGAGATGATATGAAAAAGTTTTTTTTGCCCATTTAATATACTTAGCCCTCACAGGAGGGTAACTTAATTAGGATACAATTGGACTATCCCTGTATCTGCACAAGCACTAAAACCTACCCCTTACAGGGGATCAGGACTAAATTCTTAACATACCTAAACTTACCCCTAACAGGAAGGTGACTTAGTTTAGATACAATTGGACTATCCCTGTATCTGCACAAGCACTAAAACCTACCCCTTACAAGGGATTAGGACTAAATTCTTAACATACCTAAACCCACCCCTCACAGGAGGGTGACTTAGTTTAGATACAATTGGACTATCCCTGTACCTGCACAAGCACTAAAACCTACCCCTTACAAGGGATTAGGACTAAATTCTTAACATACCTAAACCTACCCCTCACAGGAGGGTGACTTAGTTTAGATACAATTGGACTATCCCTGTACCTGCACAAGCACTAAAACCTACCCCTTACAAGGGATTAGGACTAAATTCTTAACATACCTAAACCTACCCCTCACAGGAGGGTGACTTAGTTTAGATACAATTGGACTATCCCTGTATCAACACAATAACTAAAACCTACCCCTTACAGGGGATTAGGACTAAAATCCTTTTATATATTTAACTTAACCCTCAGAGGAGGGAGACTTAATTTTGTACAAGGCTGGGCCAACCCAGGTTCTTTGAGCAATCATAAGGAAATGGATTGAAGTAGACATAGGGGAACAATTGGATTGTGTGCCTGTTGGTGGATCAGCCTCAGCAAAAACATACTCCGGCCAGTGCATTTCTGCGTCCTTCCTAATCTAAACCGGATAATCAGGAGAGGTTGTCTGGGGGAAGGCATTATCCTTACACAAGCCTAACCCAGGCTCTGTCACCAGCCAATCACAGATAGCACCATCCCCGGAGTATCACACAGACCTGATACCTCTCAAGTTCATCACCACACACATACTTAAGCACACACCTCGAGCCTCATAGTTGTCTGGTCTCGTACTTGAGATTAGACTAAAGACTTGAGATAAAGACTGATTACCCGTTGTAACAGAGAGGCAGGGACGAAGCGGAGAGAGAATCCACATGCAATCACTACTTTAATAATAATACAAACAGGTAATACAGCGCAAACAAAGAAACTCAGGACAGGAACATGGTACAGCAAACAACAACTGACAAACCACAAGAAAAACACAAGGGAAATGTATATACAGGCTAACAAGGTAGCAAGGGGGTGTGGTTGATTGTCATGGGAACATACAAGGGTAACCAAGGGAACTAACAATACAACACGGGAGATTAATCAGCATGAAAAACTACAAAACATGGCACAAGACAGGAAATAACACAAGTCCTCACACAAGACATGAACACAGGCTGAGATCGTGACACCCGTATATTCTCTGCATATTCTATGTCCCTGCGTTCCTAGTCTCAATACTCCTCGCCCCATGTGTGCTTCCCTGTGCTCTACCTACCTGCCTCCTCTTCATGGGTCCTCGCAAGGTGTGTGCTCCTCATCCCACTCTGAAGTCACCACCCCCGCATCTTCTCTGCATCTCCTCTGCATCGCCCATGTTACAGTAAAGTTCCAAGCCATTCTCTTCAGTGATTATCTCCATTGACATCTCTCATCTATTTCCATTGATTTCACTATACTTCAATAAACCCTTTCTTGATTATATTCCATCTAAGACAATCCATTACAGAGGACCAGACCCACTTTAACACAGCATGAGCTCTCCAGATCCTTTTCAGGAGATCGTGGATGGACTCAAGCGCGCGCTCAGCGCTTCCACAGCCACAATATCCGCCATTCTGCCAGTCACGTGGCCAACCTGGCTCGGCGGAGAATTGCAACGGATTCCTTTTACAATGATCACTGGCTCTAGAGATGCAACCGCAGCGTTTTGCCTTTATTATATCTCTGCTGTCGGGGCGAGCTTTATAGTGGGCCAAAACTCTCTGGACTCAAGCAGGACCTGTAACTCAATCCCTGGATAGTTTCACAAGGCACTTCCGCAAGGTCTTTGGTCGACCACAAGGAGAGTCAACCATTGGTGAGCAACTATATCATCTTAAACAGGGGAAGGTAGATGCTGTTTGAAACTGCTCCACAACCATCAAAGAACTCCAGTGCTTCCTCGGTTTCTCCAATTTCTATCGATGCTTCATCAAGAACTTCATTCAATGTCTCCCTCAGCCACACATCAGTTACAGTACCTGCAAACATATCTTGTGAGATTGTTAAAAAAAAAATACAAAATGGATCTTTAATGTTTTCTGTGATGACTGTCTTTAACAATCTACTCTTTTACTACATTTGTTATTTTTTATTTAAATTTTGGGGAAATTATTATGGGATTTGTGGTGAAAGAACTTACTTTTTACAGTAGCCTTTAACCTAACTTTATGTCATGTCTTCTCTCTGTTAATGATACTACTCTTAGTATGCAGGAGTAGGTGGAGAGTCATTGGAAAAGTTGCTGAAGCGCGCTACTGCCTCCCTGACCTACAACTCCCTCTGTCTTCCTGATAACATCTCTGAGAGAGGCCTGGAGAATGTACCCCACTACTACTACCGAGATGACGGGATGAAACTGTGGAATATCATCAACAAGTATGACTACCAGTGGTGTTTAGTCTAGTGTTTTATTTAAAGGCATTATGATTTTATCATAAAGGTCTATCTCTGTGTGTTACATAATACATCCAGTTTTAGGGCTGAACTTATGCATCCTGGTGCACTTTCTGATTCAAATGTCAACAAATATAGTGTCAATTATACAGGTTCATGGGTTTATTCAGTAAGCACAGGCTGTACATGTACTGTGTTGTAAAGTCCCTGTAAAGTCAAGTGTTCTGAGTTTGTCACACCACAGAAAAATGTGTTACTAGCCACCCAGCCAAATTTGATGATAAAAAAAAACAAATAAAATTGATAATAAAAAAAAGCAGCAAGCAAATAAAATAAGCTATCAAAATCTTGAAAAAATTAGCAGTGGTCTCTGCTCTCAAACGCTGGGGGCGTGTCCACTGGCTGCGCTGAAACCACGCCCACTCGCGGGAAAGTTGACTCGCGGACACACACTGCCAATCATGGCACCAGTTGTCGGCACGACGGGAGGATGAAGGCAGAGGCGGGAGATAGTCGTTTCGGCCCCATTCACCAGTAACAGCAGATTATCAGTGAATCCCAGTTGTCTCTGACGAAAGTTTATAAAACTATCCCGTGTAAAATGATCACTACAGAGGCGGGTGTTGGTGGTGATCCTCAGCTCTCCATCAAGGTGGCACTTCACAAAATGAATCCACCTCTTGTTGATATGAAATTTAAATAAGGACACTGATCTGTTTCGTAAGTGATCGCATCCAGGTAATACGCATTTCCGTGAAGCTAGCTAGTAAACTGTAGGCTGTAGTAAATAGCACTGACAGTAACTCACGATTGAGCGGCGAACTGATAGGGGAGGGGGACAGCCTCAGTGGCTCCAGTGCGTCATCGACAGTAGGGGCGGGGCCAGGAGCTCAGCGGCTCCAGTGCGTCATCGACAGTAGGGGCGGGGCCAAGAGCTCAGCGTCTCTAGTGCGTCATCGACAGTAGGGACTGGGCCAGGAGCTCAGCGTCTCTAGTGCGTCATCGACAGTAGGGGCGGGGCCAGGAGCTCAGTGACTCCAGTGCGTCATCAACAGTAGGGGCAGGGCCAGGAGCTCAACGGCTCCAGTGCGTCATCGACAGTAGGGGCGGGGCCAGGAGCTCAGTGGCTCCAATGCGTCATTGACAGTAGGGGCGGGGCCAGGAGCTCAGCGTCTCCAGTGTGTCATCAACAGTAGGGACTGGGCCAGGAGCTCAGCGTCTCTAGTGCGTCATCGACAGTAGGGACTGGGCCAGGAGCTCAGTGGCTCCAGTGCGTCATCAACAGTAGGGGCAGGGCCAGGAGCTCAACGGCTCCAGTGCGTCATCGACAGTAGGGGCGGGGCCAGGAGCTCAGTGGCTCCAATGCGTCATTGACAGTAGGGGCGGGGCCAGGAGCTCAGCAACGGTGAAAAACTGTTTAAAGGGTAACTAAACCCCTGATCAGAGCCTGACTCCACCCACTGACAATATTTGAAAAATGCTGGAAAAGTAGGCAGAGCCCAGTGGAGAGGGGGCGTGCATCTGAGACACATCTCTCTGTAGGCAAGGGCGTGGTTAACTGGTTCCCTCTGACGTCACAGGCCTCCACAACTTCCAATAGGAAAATTCAACTGCAGTAGCTACTGTTCAACCTGAAGAGGGCAGCACTCAGATGTTTTTACACCATATATTGTAGAATTAAAACACTTTAAACCCAAATGTCAAAAAAATTACTTGAATCAATGAACAGCATTAATAAAGCCCCAGTCTTACAGATCATTAACTAAAAAAAGTTGTTTTAGGGTTTAGTTACCGTTTAACGGTCTAACTCCACAATTCAGTACTTCACAGTTCACAGTCTTTGTAATGTGTTTTATCAATACATTTCTAACATTTATAATGTGTTTAGATTTTTTTTAAGAATTGACTTTACAGGGACTTTAAGAAATAAATGCAAAGCAAATCTACAAAAAAAAAGTAAAGCTGTAAATATGTAAACCTGGCAAATATCTGACTGTGGTTGCTTACAGGTTTGTTGCAGCTTTCTTGCCACACTACTATCAAAGTGATGCACACGTGCAGAAGGACACAGAGCTGCACAGTTGGATCAGTGAGATATTCACCAATGGCTTCCTGGAAAGAGATTCCTCAGGTCTGTTATCAGTCCGTTATCAAGGCTGTTGCAGTTGAAGATGCTGCAAGTGTGATTTGAACAATCTGTTACCTTAAATTATACGCTTATCTCTGTAAAGCTGCTTTGAAACAATCTACATTGTTAAAAGCACTATATAAATGAAGTTGACTTGACTTGACTTGATTTCTGGTGGAATAAATAAAGTGTCGCGACCAATGAGTATGCATTTCCAACGGAATTGTTGCCATATTAGGACATTTAAGTCAAGTCAAGTCAAGTCAAGTATATTTGTATAGCGCTTTTCACAATACAGATTGTATCCAACAAATTAATCCAACAAAGGCTTCCTTTCTTTTTATTTTGTGTTCATTTGCACAGCATAAGAACATTTTTGCTTTGAGGCACAACCTTCTTTTGTAAACCCCACTGTAATTCACTGTTTTATGGAAAATAATTTAACCAGGTCAATAGTCAAAAGTAGTTTGGTTTATGGCTCCACTCTCCATTTCAGTTTGTTTGTGTGTGTGTGTGCATGTGAGTGTGAGTGTTTATGTATAAACATCCTAAACTGAGTTCCCCACAGAAACAGCCTTTCATTCTTCTTCCCAGGAATACCATCATCTTTTCAGACATTGAAAGAGCTTATCAAGTTTGTTACCATGGTGATCTTCACTGCATCAGCCCAACATGCCGCTGTAAACAATGGACAGGTCAGTTAGTACAAGTCAATTCACTTCCAATCACACAGAGCCATTAAAGCTGCACTCCGTGATCCCAATCTCATACACTTTTAAAATTTTGAGTATATGAACTATGAACTGAACTAGTTCATTTTAAAATTTGTGAACTAAACTTTGAACTAGTTCATGTAGAAAGTGAACTTTACCAACACTGCCAAATCTCATACACTTTTTCTCAAATCCAGCGAATTGCTCCACACATTCCTCTAGCTGTACATTCAGTGTCACGTGTTCATGTGCTTTGATTCATGTATATAGTCATGTTCTAGTGTTTTGTGATCTGTGTGTTAAGCCAAGTGCACACTGTGATTTTGGCCACAATTTGGCCATCTGATACAAATTTACCAAATCCTAAAAGATTCCTCTGGTCCTTGACTAAAATCTGAAGTCTTCGATCATTATTTTGACATATTCAAAGACAGACGATTTTACCTCTGATGAAATTCTGGCAGTGTCAGAAGATTTGAATCTCAGTCCTGCAGTGTGACTTCTCCTACGAAGACCGTCAAACTGTCTTTGTTTTTCAAGACAAGCCATGACGAAAATGAATGATGTCTTTGTAGCCACTATTTCAATCCCGCGTGTAATGCAGCTCACATCACCGAACGTATCATTGATTGATCAACTGAGATCTTACAGTGAGGATCATGTTCATACAATCTGACAAGCTACAATCGTAAAGAACTATTATAAGGAGATCAGCAGAAAAACAGAACACAGCCGTTACAATGGCTTTCAAGTGCATGAATAGCGGTTGGCGCTTTGCCTTTATAGAGCGGCACCAAACGCCAATTCCACTGAATCATTCTTAAGACTGTTGACTTGCCACTAGATTTTTTTTAAGTGTTTAAAGGGACACTTCACCCATTTGCATTAAGCTTTGTATCATTAGAAACCATATTTTTGAATGGTCGTGCATTATTCCCTCGTTTTCCTCTGAGACGGGAGAAATACGGATTTCAGTGTTGCAGTTCCTGCTTATAATGATTCTGTCATCTATAATGTCATTCTAAGCAGGACGTCCCATATCTTCGTAGAGGGGTTGAGACTACAAACACTCGTTCCTCATTTTTCCAGGGGGTGGGACCCACTTACACTACAGACTTATTACAGATCAGTGGGTGGGACGTAGAAACTAAAAGCAATATCCGCCATCTTGTTTGAAAGCTAAGCTAACAGGCGCTGTGGAGCCAGATGTGAAGTTACGACAATGGCAGAAGGTACTCAGTATGATATGGAAGAAGAGGATTTCGAAAGTCTGATGCTCGAATCAGTTGTTCGTGGCTATCTTTACGAGCCACAATATAGCGAAGAACAGTTGAGGATGATGGAGGAAAAGAAGGTGGCTGCTGTGGCTCCAGAGATGGAGTCCTTCTACTGCAAAGAATTTCAACGATGCTAATTTCTCCTGGATGAAATCTCTGAATCAGACGAGGACACGGACGTTTGTGTTATGAACTGGATTAGTGTGAGTGGCTTGCGGAGCTGTACACTATGGTGGTGTGTTGTTGTCTTCCATACAAATGTGCCCTAAAGTTACTTTCTGTCTTTCCTCGGTCAAGAAGGCACCACATTTGGAATTTACGTTACATTTTGACTACATACATGACCCACTTTCAATAAAGATAATGTTCCCAAAGGTGAAATGATCCTTTAAGGGGGGCATGACTAAAAAAAGTTTGAGAACCACTGCCCTAGAGTAAGTAGCCCATGATGAGAAGAAAAAACTTGTCCATATCCACTTTCCATGGCCTGAGTAATGTTAATTATGTGCTCTTTTTATTCTTAATGAATATTTAGCTTAAATATCACAATTTTCACCAATTCTTTCCCCCCAGTTTGAATTTGGCGGATGGATGCCTAACTACCCCACTGCCCTCAGAAAGCCCCCTCCCAAGGAGAAAGGCCAGACCACTGAGGACACGATCCTGGAGACCCTGCCTGATGTGAGCACCACGGTGAATGGGATGGCTGTCCTGAAACTCCTGAGCAAGGACTCCGCAGACCATGTGAGTTTTACACCATCAGGGCACATGTTAAAAGACTGCAAATCAATTTTGTTGTGAAAAAGTTAACAATCTGAATGGCGTTCTTGTGAATGCCATCATATTAGGCCTTGTCCACACGGACACGGGTATTTTTATAACCGTGACTTTTTTACGTGGTTCGTCCACACGGAAACGCAGTATCAGGTCACTGAAACCAAACATTTTTGAAAACCCCTGCCAGGGTGAGGATTTTCAGAAACGCCGGTTGCAGTGTTGTCGTGTAGACAGTAAAACCGGGGTTTTTGCTTCTGATTCAGGCTTCTGATTGGCCAACGTGGCATTACGATTAGGGTTATATCGCCGCCTGCTGGTGTGGCATGCTCTTTACAGCGCTTGATAGCGTGTTTTTGCGCTTTCATGTAGGCGGAGATTTCTTTTAAACCGAGCATGAGTGGAAAGGATTTTTTTTTAAACGCAGGAGGAAAAACTCCGGTTATAAAAATACCCGTGTCCGTGTGGACTAGGCCTTACTCTAGATGACAATGGTGTCATACGCAGTGTGTTAAACATTGTTATAAACATGTTTCTTATCAACATGCTATTTACGATTACAATCTTGATACCCTGTCCGTAGTACCCTCTGGGATATTTCCCAGAAAATCTGTATGATGAAGAGGTCCCTTGCAAGCTCATTGAAGATTTTCAAAAGGATCTGAGGGAGTTGTCAGATCTCACCGAGAAGCGGAACAAGAAGTTGGAGCTTCCCTACACCTATCTGAGCCCCAAAAATGTGGACAACAGTGTAGCCATTTGAAAGGATACAGTAGTCCTTCTTAATACATTTGTCTTTCTATTAATAGCTTTTCCAATCACAATAAAGACCAAAGCAAAAATTACTCAAAGTGTGTCATGGATATTGGATTTCAGGGAAGAAAAGGTACTGCTTAATATGTGGGTTTAGTCCAGTCATTTTATGAAAAAAGGTTAAACAAATTGTTCTAAAGTACTTCTTCCTGCCTCTATGTATTAATGTTCATGGGTAGCATAATGGGTTCCATTCAGACCTTAACATTAAGTATTTTACTGTTATTTGTCAACAAAATTCAACAAGACATTTTCATCTGACTATACACAATGTTTAGATCTGTTGTGGTATTTATGCAAATTAGCACATACGTAATTAGATTATGCACCGTTTGTCCACGGTAACAAACTATTTTAAAAAAAACGTGTAATTCTTTTGTCTTGATATAAGTAATCAACTCAGTAATTTTCATGGTGATATCAAAAGGTTAAAAATGTTACCCTATTCACGTAAGAAAAATAATGAAAAAGTGTATAAAAAGGCTATATTTGGGTCTTTTTCGAAACTTTCCCCTAATGGGACTCTTCGTGGCCTTTTTTTTTCCTTGCTCAGGACATATTGAGGATACAAAATCAGTTGAGTTTGCTTCTGTTGCAATTTGTTCAAGGTTGACCCCCATTTTGGCTTACAATGACTGGACTAGTTCTGAGATATGTTTTTACAACTTTGGTGTCATCTAGTGACATAAATCAGTACATTCCTGCAATATTAACCCTCTGGGATCTAAGGTGTTTTTGGGGTCCTTGAGATGTTTTGACATGCCCTGACATTTGTGCTTTTTTCAGTTGCTTATTATTATTATTATTATTATTATATTAGGCTACCTTTATTTAACCAGGAGAGAACCTCACTGAGATTAAAATCTCTTTTACAGGAGTGTCCTGGCCAAGATAGGCGGCCCAGTTATTCAAACACACATATAACAATAAAACAATACAGCACACAATAAATTGGTATTACAAATACCATGTACATATAAACATATTAATGGCAAATGTGTAATTACACTCTATTTAGCACAAACAGGGCTACCATAATATGTGAGCAACATGTATGTACATGTTTGTATTTTTGAGAGAATAATGCTTATGCATAGTTATTGAATAAAAAAACTAAAAATTAAAGTTTCTGAAATAAGGCCACAAAACACATACTAAATATGTGTCCACAAGACGTTTGACTAATGGATGTTGTTGTCTAGAGTTTTTGCTTCAAAATTATCTGAAAATCATCTAGCCTAATCATTCACATACATTTTGTAAGACACGTTTTGTTTGGAAAGGCAATATGTGTGGGGGCGTGAACGATCATGAGTGAGTGAGTGAATGAATGAGCGAGTGAATGAATGAGCCAGTGAATGAATGAGTGAGTGAAAAAGTGAATGAATCTCACTTTTGAGGAAAGAAAAAATAAGAAAAAATAGAAACTTAATGTTGCTTTTCCTAAAAAGTTAAATAAAATTATAATGCATTACTTCAACCACAACATCCCACAAAACTAGTTAAAGACAAAATTTGTGTAAAGCAGTTCTCTATGCAGCAGAGCAATGCTGAAGTTGATTAGACATGTTTACCTTGGATATTATACAATTTGCAAGCACAGTTTGTGGAAAAATAAAAAAATTGTGATGCTTCCAACTGTGAACCAATGCTCTTGCATTCTTTCTTGTGGCTCAGTCCCAGTATGTTTCTTTTCGAGAAAATTCTTGTCATATCAGCTGAATTATTCAGTTATTGAAAAAGAGGCATTGGCGCTGGTTTGGGCACTTTGACGTTTATGTGGGAGGGGGTATACGTCAGTTGTGATTTATTGTGATCATAATCACCTTACGTTTTTGACGACCCTTCAAAATCCTAATCAGAGGTTGATGCGCTGGTCATTATTTCTACAACCTTATAATTTGGAGATCTGCCATATAAAGGGAACTGAAAATGTTTTGGCGGACGCATTGTCCCGGGCACCTGTGTCTTAAGAGTTAATGTATTTCTCTGTCTTTATTCTGTTTATCATTGTGTTCTTTTTCTAGGTTCCAGGTTAGTGAATAGTGATTGTATGGTAGCGAAGGAGATGTGCTCTGATACAGGGTCAGAGTGACCTCGATATGCTTGGATACATAGAGGTTCCAGCGGGGTTTACCCTATAATTACAGAGGTTTTTTTATGGGGGAAGGTGTGACGTCCCTGTCAGTCCTTCCTTGTTTTGTGTGTGTGTATGTGTGTGTTGCGTTTGTATTGTCTGCAGATGACTGGTTGATTGCGGCGTGATTGGGAGCACCGGTGCACAGGTTCTTCGTTCCCTACCAAAGCTATCGGGTTTTTGCTGGCGGGTGTTCTTCTGCTCTGGTTTGGCGTGGCAGTTCCTGATGTTTTGCATCGATACAGATAGCTGTAAATGGCCAGACTTCGGCTTAATTTAAAGAAGAATGTGAAATAAAGTGCAGATTTCAGCAATGTAAATGTATTCGTTCTCTCCTTATTTGTGGTGATTCTTTGGAATCACAACAGTAAACTACTAGTATACTGTACTTATAAGTTGACTTGTAGTACAGATGCAGTCTATTTGTTTCGCCGAATAAATAATATTCATAAACCTTTGTATGTTATCAACTGAGGATCTATTTTTAATAAATCCAGTTTGATCCATGTGAATTAAACTAGGCAAAACCTGTTCTAAACGTAGCGCGATCATTTTAGTGAGAATTTTATAATCTGAATTGAGTAGTGAGATTGGTCGGTATGAGGTAGGTAGATTCGGGTCTTTGCCAGGTTTAAGCAAAACTGTAATTAAAGCCTGATTTAAAGTCTCTGGTAATTCTTTTTTATGAATTGCCTCTGTATACATTGAAAGCATCGGATCGGCTAATTTCGGAAAAAAAGTTTTATAAAAATCCATAGAGAAACCGTCCAAACCAGGTGTTTTACCTCCAGCCAGTGCGATAACTGCAAAATTAATCTCTTCTTTTGAATTTTTTTTCTCAAGTTCTTCTCGGTCATTATCACATAAGACTGGGATATCCTATTTGCTTACAAACTTTTGGATTTCCTCTTCATCTACTCCTTGAGACTTGTACAGTAATTTATAGAAATCTAAGAATTCTTGGTTAATCAATTTAGGGTGCTTAATACTTTTTTTGCCTGGCGAACATATTGTAGTAATAGTTTTACTAATTTCTTCTTTTCTTATCTGCCACGCCAACACTTTTCCAATCTTATCCCCATGTTCATAATATTTCTGCCATGTTCTAAGAAGCGCATTTTCGGCTTCTTTGGAAGTCATAATATTGTATTCCAATTTTTTTGATTGCAATTGTAGAAACAAGAAGAATAATTGATAATTTGGCCCTGTAAAAATGCTTTCATAGCCTCCCAAACTATGCCATAAGAAGCAGGATTCCTGTTTGTAATCATAAAGTTGTCTATATTATTATTTATGAAGCTCACCGCTTCAGAACTGTTCAGTAAATGGTTGCTAAATCGCCAAAGCTTACAATTCGGCAACTCCGAAGGATGTTGCACTGATATAAGTAAAGGGGCATGATCTGACAATATTCTTGGTAGATATTCACACAATTCAATCAAATAGTCCTTCGCTTTTGGAATGAAAAAATAGTCAATTCTGGAAAAATTACTATGCCTATGCGAGTAGAAAGAATATTATTTTTTTGTTTTATTCTTAAATCTCCATATGTCTATTAAATTAAAACTTGATGGTTCGTCAAAGCTAAGGCAACTTGACTTAACGCTGACACTTTGGTAGACGATCTATCTAATACTGGGTCCATGACTACATTAAAGTCCCCTCCAATCATTAGTTCTGCCGTAGGACATGCAAATTTGAAAAATAGATTGTGAATAAAATCAGCACCCTCCATTTCAGGATGATATACATTTACCAGTGTTATTCTCTGCATAGCAATTATTCCTCTTAAAATAATATATCTACCGGATTTGTCTTTATCAACAGATTCCATTTGAAAGGGAATATTTTTGTCAATAAGTATAGCCACCCCTCTGGATTGTGATGTAAAGGAAGAAAAGAAAACCTGTCCAGGCCATTGAATTGGTCAAATGCGTTTCTTGTAGCAAAGCAATTCCAATATTATGTTTTCTAAGGTATAGCATGACTTTTTTTCCTTTTAATTCTTTGATTTAACCCATTGCCATTCCAAGTAACATAATTGTATTTCAGTGTATTTGACGTTAACTGTAGATTATTTGTTATATTTGCATTTAGATCTTAAGAAATTATCTCTAGACCACCCATAAATAAAATAATTAAAACATGTGTTCTGTCCACCTCCCTCTATCACTCCCACCACTTCCCCAAACGAAGTGTGAAACTTCAAACCCCCATGACTGATTGTGCACCGCAACATGCAGTCGAACTTGACTTCCTCTTCCTTATCCATCCTACCTAACTTCCAGGTAACATTAGATTTACTGTCAAACCTACCAATTGTTAAACTTAAATTACGTACTTTCAAGCAAACATTTTATTTCAAATTATTTCGAACACTCCTAAAGTCCCGAAATTCACATATTTTAGTAAACCGTAACGAAGCTGCTCAGTGTCCAAAATATAAATAAAACCATGTTCTTCTTGAACCGTTATTTAACCCTCTGGAGTCTGAGCTGTTTTCTGGGCCCTGGAGATGTGCTGACATGCTCTGACATTTGTGCTTTTTTCAGTTATTTATAAACATGTTAATGGCAAAGGTGTAAATTCACTCTATATAACACAAACAGGGCTACCAAAATATCTGATCAACATGCATGTATATGTTTGAATTTTTAAGAGAATAATGTTTATGCGTGGTTATTGGAAAAAATAAAAATGAAAGTTGCAGAAATAAGACCACAAAACTCATACTAAATATGTGTCAATAAGACTTTTGACTAATGAATTTTGTCGAACTTCGAGTTCTGGCTTCAAAATGATGTGAAAATCATCCTGCCTTATCGTTCTCATAAAACAGTACATTGATTTGAACTTTCTAAAACAGTTTTTTTGTCAGAAGAGGTTTATGCATGGGAGGGGTGGCCCATCAATATTAATGGCCCAATGGCCCATCAATATTAATGAGATTCAGACCAGGGGTGTGACATACACTCTTCCAGTGGCTTATGGGCCATCAAGTGCCTGAACAAAGAAGAGGAGATTCAAAGATTTTGTTTTTCAATCTGTTTTATTGTAATTCCTCTATGTGGAGGAACTAAATGTTCTAAATTTGTTCTAAGCAAATCAAATGTGAGCAAAATAAAAAAATTATCAGTCTGCTATAAACAAAGCAATTGTGAGCGATAAACAAAAGTAAAGGCAGGTATCTCACAGTAAATTCCTGTGTTGTGGCACAGAGTTGAGACAGCACTTCCTGAAAAAAATTGTTTGAATAGACTCATGGGCGATTGTGAGTCTACAGGGCTCAGTTGCGGTCCAGTTTCCCGTGCAGGATGGAATCGCACAGTCTGTGGAACCATGTCAACATCAGTCTCTGTTTTCCATGCCAGAGTTGACTGCCTGTTGCTTGCCTGCTGGTTAGCCTTGGCTCTCTTCGGGACAGGTGCTTGGACAAGTTCATTGTCACATCTGTAAAAAACAAAACAAAACACACTGTGAGCATACTGATAACACAATCAAAGACACTGTATTATTATTATTATCATTATCGATCACTAATGGCCATGGATAAAAAAAGACAACAGTTTTTGTAATATCACACAAGAATATGTACTTTTATATTATGATGATGTAAACAATTATATTTCATCTGTAAATATTCCGTCTGTGGACTTACTCGGGAAGATTCTCCATCATACGGAGAACTGAACGACACCTGCGTGCCCCTCTGCGAGGTGCTGGAGAAGGAGAGCTAGCTGCAGTCATATTCCTAAAAAACAACAACAAAAAAAATATTTAGCATACATTATCCAAAGTAAACTGATGGGCAATTAATTGTTATGGACGCACAATCTATGTATATATCTGTTGATGGTCCATAGGACAGAGAAATATCACCGCGTCACCGCGAGTATCTGTTGATGAGCCATTTAGACCGCACGCATTTAGTGACGCACGCAATGAACGGATCGTTCGCGAACGACACATCACTACATTTCAAACATTTACACCTGTATTCACAAACATCTGTGCATAAGGCAGTATTGAAGCATGATAAGCAGTGTGATAGTTTAACCAAAACCATAAACCATATACACTCACCTAAAGGATTATTAGGAACACCTGTTCAATTTCTTATTAATGCAATTATCTAATCAACCAATCACATGGCAGTTGCTTCAATGCATTTAGGGGTGTGGTCCTGGTCAAGACAATCTCCTGAACTCCAAACTGAATGTCAGAATGAGAAAGAAAGGTGATTTAAGCAATTTTGAGCGTGGCATGCTTGTTGGTGCCAGACGGGCCGGTCTGAGTATTTCACAATCTGCTCAGTTACTGGGATTTTCACGCACAACCATTTCTAGGGTTTACAAAGAATGGTGTGAAAAGGGAAAAACATCCAGTATGCGGCAGTCCTGTGGGCGAAAATGCCTTGTTGATGCTAGAGGTCAGAGGAGAATGGGCCGACTGATTCAAGCTGATAGAAGAGCAACTTTGACTGAAATAACCACTCGTTACAACCGAGGTATGCAGCAAAGCATTTGTGAAGCCACAACACGCACAACCTTGAGGCGGATGGGCTACAACAGCAGAAGACCCCACCGGGTACCACTCATCTCCACTACAAATAGGAAAAAGAGGCTACAATTTGCACGAGCTCACCAAAATTGGACAGTTGAAGACTGGAAAAATGTTGCCTGGTCTGATGAGTTTCGATTTCTGTTGAGACATTCAGATGGTAGAGTCAGAATTTGGCGTAAACAGAATGAGAACATGGATCCATCATGCCTTGTTACCACTGTGCAGGCTGGTGGTGGTGGTGTAATGGTGTGGGGGATGTTTTCTTGGCACACTTTAGGCCCCTTAGTGCCAATTGGGCATCGTTTAAATGCCACGGCCTACCTGAGCATTGTTTCTGACCATGTCCATCCCTTTATGACCACCATGTACCCATCCTCTGATGGCTACTTCCAGCAGGATAATGCACCATGTCACAAAGCTCGAATCATTTCAAATTGGTTTCTTGAACATGACAATGAGTTCACTGTACTAAAATGGCCCCCACAGTCACCAGATCTCAACCCAATAGAGCATCTTTGGGATGTGGTGGAACGGGAGCTTCGTGCCCTGGATGTGCATCCCACAAATCTCCATCAACTGCAAGATGCTATCCTATCAATATGGGCCAACATTTCTAAAGAATGCTTTCAGCACCTTGTTGAATCAATGCCACGTAGAAATAAGGCAGTTCTGAAGGCGAAAGGGGGTCAAACACAGTATTAGTATGGTGTTCCTAATAATACTTTAGGTGAGTGTATATATATATATATATATATATATATATATATATATATATATATATATATATATATATATATATATATATATATATATATATATATATATATATAAAATGTCTAGTATTTAGACAGTAGGCCTAGGCTATCACATATTTTACCGGAGGCTGAAATATATTTAGACTAAATCACATTACACTTAAGCAGATATTCACAAATAAGGTACATAAGACATACGGCAGTATTTTAGCATGATAATCAGTGTTATAAGCTAATCAAAACTGAGTGAAATATATTTAATATACAAATATGCTTAGAGAGTAATAGCCTATCACATTGAAAAAGTTTACACTTGAGCATATACACGAATGTTAGGGATATTGTTATGCAATCTTTCATGTAAGATGCCAAAAGCTAGCCAACACTAAGCAGATATAGTCTGAATTATCAGAAAAATAATTATATAACAGTAAAACTTACTCCGAAATTGTGTCCTCGGCGGGATTAATTCGCTATTCAAAATGCTGCCGTTCGTCGTCCAAGTTACAATCTTCCTCTGAGGAAAAGGTGCATTCTTCCTCGCTGTCCAGAATCATCTGAAGGGCGTTACCGGAGAAGCGTGCCATAATCAAAACGCGATGAACTATCAGTAAGTCTGATGAAGAAACTGTGTTTTTATGGCATTGATCGGGGGGCGTATGCGATGCATACTAGATCACCTAACTATTACCATGTGAATAGTGCCGGGGGCGGGGCGGCCGCAGCTCATTTAGAGATAATGAAGGGAGAAGGAAAAACGGTACCTCTCCTTGCTTTCAAACGGATTACATGAGTTGAAAACATTTGTTTTTTATATAAATTACTTCATTTAAAAGAAGAGATTTCAAGCTTCATAAAGACATATCTCACGTGTCTGTGTGAGAAGTATTCGCTGAGTTATGATTCATTTTCGGACGCGTTTCAGAATGGACTACACTGACAGAGAGAAGGCAGAACTCGCTTCGTGTTTATTTTTCTTTATTTGGCGAAAAGCACAACACTTTGTTTTTATTGTGAGTATACACAAAAATAATACACATTTAACAGAATCGATTGATGTATGAAACTCCTATGAAAAATCAAAGACAACAGAGTATTTATGAGTTTCTTTTACACTGATAAAAAAAAAGCGAGCTGGTATCGCCGGTGATACCGTAGACCTCAGGGGGTTAACCCTCTGGGGTCTGGGCTGTTTTTGGGGCCCTTGAGATGTTCTGACATGCCCTGACATTTGTGCTTTTTTCAGTTGCTTATAAACATATTAATGGCAAAGGTGTAAATTCACTCTATATAGCACAAACAGGGCTACAATAATATGTGAGCCACATGTATGTACATGTTTTCCTTTTTTAGAGAATAATGTTTATGCGTGGTTATCGAAAAAACTAAAAATTAAAGTTTTTGAAATAAGACCACAAAACACATACTAAATATGTGGCAATAAGACTTTTGACTAATGGATGTCCTCGCCTAGAGTTTTTTCTTCAAAATTATGTGAAAATAGTCTTGCTTTATCGTTCACATAAAACCATACATTGATTTAAATTGATGTAAAACAGGTTTTGCTTGGAAAGCCAATATGCGAGGGGGGAGTGAAGGAGGAGTGGTTTACACCTGAGAATACAATGTCCCACCCACTCTGCATAATGAGGCATGCATTCAGGTGTGACACTGACTGAGCCACAATGCAAGGACAAAAGATATATTTAGAAGAAGACTTATACTGACCATTTAAGATTTTGCTTAGGGACTGTTCGTTTTTTATTTAAGGGGCCACCGGAGGAGTTTTGAGATCTGTTGTCAAAAAAGACATGACCCTCCCTTCGCCAGCAATACATTTTCCTATGACCCTCCAAAATGATTGTGAAAAAAGGCATGACCCTCCCCGATAATTTTTAGCCTACTTCTGTACTGGTTTGCGCTTGGCAAAGATGTTCAGATAGCCATTGTTTTGTTTTTTTTTAACCATAAACTTACTTCATCTTACTAGGGCTGTAACGATAGACCAAACCTACGATTCGGTTCGTATCACGATTTTTGATTTTAGATTTAAAAAAAATCATGTTTTCGGTGCTGATGCGGTGTGACTCGTTCAACATGTGGGTGGCGCTGCCAACAAAGCATCTAAAAGCTGTCACAAAGAACCAGCAAAAGTAATGATTATTAATATGTCAAATATAGCAAGGAGACATTTTAATTGTTTATTAATAAACAAGTGTTTTCTGTGTCGACTGCAAAGATGAAGTTGACGATGCGTCGCGATCTTCTCAGAACGCGCCATAGAGAAATGCACATTTCATAAGCAGAAAGCAGTCTGTTTTCCTTCGTTCTGAATTGTTCTGTTTAAAAGTAGAAATTTCAAGCTTTCTATATATTTCTCAGGTCTGTGAGGCAAGTAGCATACCTTACGCTGAGTTTCGGTTCATTTATGAGACAAGTCCAGTTCACTCGCCCGCGCCTCCGTGTCATGATTAGGCTATCTATTTTCTAGGCTACTATATTTACTTATTATTTATTAAATCCAGATGAAACATTGATTAAAATTAAGATACAATTAATAAAAAAACGAAATTCACTTTAAAGAAAGGCTTTGTGCTTTCTGTTTGAGGTCTCTGTGAAATTTTTAAAGTCGCTTTCAGAGCAGTCATGTCCGTAATGGAGAACTGTCACGCCCGTAACATTGTTTTTTTGTTTTTGTTTTTTTTACATAAATGCGAACACGAAAAATAAAATAAAAATAATATTTTATGTTCTGTGGAGGCCGATCTTTATTCATCCGGTGGGTATATATTTTTTGGTTTGCACAGTGTAATTTATAGAATTACTAAAAAATATTTTGCCACCTAAAAGTTAAAGATTTCCCTCATATTAAATATAAAACGCATGTGTAGACCGATATTTTTCTAATGTCTGGACTCCTTTCAGACGTTTCAAAATATTGGTATTAAATGCATTTTCTGAGAATTTATATTTCAAGTTTTGACTGCAAATGTTACGTTCATAACACTGGAATCGGACAATTTTAATGAATTTATCCTCAACTAGTTTTTGTGTTGTAGGTCTATTATGTTATCTTAAATAATACTAATAGTAATTTAAAGATGTGGTAGCCCTACAACTTACACATCGTGGAAACAAAATAAGAATGGAAACTAAAATATGGTATCGCGCTACAGCGCACATTCTATCAGCTGCAGTTCTGGTGCTGTAAAACTCGACGTACGTTCACATCACATGTTAATGCAGCGGTAGAGTTACTCACAGGACACTGTGCACTTATTCGCAATCGCAAAAATTCATTATTTGCTCGTGCTTTAAAGCTTTGCCGGGTAAACATTTAATTGGCATTCTGTTCTGACATGATGCACTTTTTCTAAGCGCGAACTGAAGTGCGCACGCACTGTCAAACAGCGCCAAACTGGATTTTTGTTGGGTCAGACCCATCTGATATCGAAGGGGGGCTGATAACGCGAGATCAACATGAAGCTAAATGGAAAAAAAAAATAGCACCAAACAAGCCACTTTGAAATGTTGCTGTTTTCATGATTATAAAAGTTGGGTGACCCTCCCCCTAGACTAAAAAAAGTTGGATGACCCTCCCCTCAACAAATAATAAAAATACATGACCCT
Source organism: Leuciscus leuciscus (assembly GCF_965113295.1). NCBI lineage: Eukaryota > Metazoa > Chordata > Actinopteri > Cypriniformes > Leuciscidae > Leuciscus > Leuciscus leuciscus. Next base: position 461,573 of record NC_138739.1, on the reverse strand, counting down.
CCCCTATTTTCCTCCGGTGGCCCCTTCCATAAATACCGAACGGTCCCTTACATCTATCTTGTAAATATGTTTTGCTATTTTATTAAAAAGGTTACAATTACAACAATAATTACAATTTCAACAATATTTCAAGTGTACTCTTTCTTTGTAAAAAAAAAAGATAATAGGCCTACATTTTATCTATGTATTCATTAGTTTGAATATAGCCAACATTGGAACAGCTAACATCTTAGTTGATGACTTTATTTTTGACAAAAGTAGTATTTTATATAGAAATGGCTAAACAAAAGCTTATTTGATGTGGCAGTATATTCTACAGTAAAAACTGTACCCAAATCTAGTCAACAAAATGTTGTCTTTCATATTTCGCCTGACTGTAACGTTGTTTTTATGAAATATTAGGGCATATAAATGTTAATTTGCAATTTAATACGTTGCTTATACAAATAGCCTACATTTTATTTCAACATATTTCAGTCGATTTTTACTCATCTCAGTATAGCAATACAGTTTGCTAAAACATCATCATTCATTCACACACGCGATTTAAATTTAAACTGTCTTTGCCAGCTGTGGTAAACAGTGCGCATCTCTGCCGTTTATTCATTCATAAACAGAAACCCGAGAAGGAAAAAAAACTTACTCGTATTCCTCAGCTCGCTCCTCGATATACCCGCACTTCTGAGGTACATTTTCCATTATTATTATTCCTCACAGCGCTGCGAGACGGTGTAAACAAGTAATGATCTGAATAAACTTGTGTTTTGGTTTTCTCCAGCTGATGGGGGCGTTCACAGAGGTTTGCGCGGATTGCCTCAGCCATTTGCGTTTGAATAGCGCGTGCTCTCCGTGGGCGGGTCACATTACTTTTGAATCAGCTCTAATGAGCTCAACTGGAATCGCTCTCTTTTAATACAGATTTCACAAGATGAGAATATTAGTTTTTTATATAAATTACTTCATTTAAAAGAAGAGAATTCAAGCTTCATGCCTGTGTGTCTGTATGCCTGTTTGACTGAGTATTCGCTGAGTTATTGTTCATTTTCGGACGCGTTTCAGAATGGACTTCACTGGCAGAGAGAAGGCAGAACTCGCCTCGTGTTTATTTTTCTTTATTTGGCAAAAAGCACAACACTTTGTTTTTATTGTGAGTATACACAAAAATAATACACATTTAACAGAATCGATTGATGTATGAAACTTGTTTGTAAAATCAAAGTCAAAAGAGTATTTCGGGTCTCAATTCAACTCATAAGGAAAAAAGCGAGCAGATCACGCCGGCGTGATTGCCGACCTATGAGGGTTAAAAGAGCTGGAATGACATGTCCAGTCAGACGCTGATTCACCAAGGACGGCCTCTCCGGTGTTAGATGCCTTGCTATTGCGCCTCATGAAGATGAAAGCTTGTAAAATATTTGGTTTTGATTTACTTTTATTTTTATTTTATATATTAGTACCGTTTATGTAAACTAGTTAACCTGTATTTAATAAAAAATACATATAATTGAAATTAAGAAGCTCGCCTGCCTTAAGTCTCTGTTTTACAAAATATTGAGCTGAACTAAACCACGGAGCAGTCTTTCGACTGAAATGTAAGTATGGACATTTATATACTTTTTGTTTAGAACGAATTCGACTGACTTTACCTAACCTGAGAATAAACAAAATAAGGTAGAAGGTGTCTATATTTAAGACCCAAACAAGGGGTTAAATTAAGCACCATAAAACAATATATAGGTGTCACATCCACCGTCTGTCTTCCTCCTCTGTCTTTGCACTACACTCCCCAGAATCCTCCTTGGCGCACACCTGCACTCACTCTCCTCTCTCCTCTAATTAGTAATCACCGTCACCTGGATTCCATCACCAGCTCACCTTTATATGCAGCACTTAGTCACTCACTCTTTGTCTGGTCTCGTCTATTCGTCATTACATGACCCACAGACTCCCTCACACTTACCTGCTATGCATCTTCTCCGTTCCGTCCTGCCTGCCATCCTCTTCAGCCTGCTACCCGAAATCATCTACAAGAGAAAGAGATAGAAAGCTATAACAACCAGCTAAGCATTCACTGTTATTCTGTGTTGCTGTTACTCACCTTCTGTCTGCATCTCCGCACTATCTGCAATAAAAGCATTAACCTTACCATCTTGTCTGCATCCTCTGTGATCCCTGACAGAAGACCAGACCATACTACAGAAGAACCAGCCCCAAAAGACATGGAAGTTGGCCGCTTCCTATCAACCCCAGCCGATCGTTTGATCCATTGTTTTCAGGACCGTCTCCCTATCGAGGATTATGTCGCTGGATTCCTGGAAATTTCTAATGGGGTAAGCTGGACAGACGAAGTCCTAAAAATTGTGTTTTGGGGCGGTTTGGATGATAGTCTGTATCAGCAAGCTCCAGCGGCGTCAATCCCAGGCACGTTTGTCCAGTACCTGGATCATGTGCTGTGGTTGAGTGGCTCAAACTTCACCGTAGGTGAGGTGGAGGACATCGCCACTCAACCACCATCTCCAGCCATCTCCACCACGCCCACCATCAAACCAGCCATCGGATCAGTATATGGCCGTCCAGGACTGGTTTCATGCGCGGCCGATCCCCCTTTGATGTCCGTCCGAAGAGCTTGCAAGTATGCTTCACACAAAATCAGCCCAGCCAAACCCGTTCATCCTGCCTGCCCGCCAGAGCCAGAGCCAGTCGCCTGCCCGCTAGAGTCTGTGAGTGTCGTTCTCCCCGAGCCAGAGCCAAAGTCTTCTAAGCCCTCTTCATCGCTGGTCCCGTCCAGTACTAAGCCCTCTTCACCGCTGGTTCCGTCCAGCTCAAAGCCCTCTTCGCCGCTGGTTCCGTCCAGCACAGAGCCTTCACCGCTGGTTCCGTCCAGCTCAGAGCCTTCACCGCTGGTCCCGTCCAGCACAGAGCCTTCTTCACCGCTGGTCCCGTCCAGCAGAGACCCTTCCCCGCTGTTCCCGTCCAGCACTGAGCCTTCCCCGCTGGTCCCGTCCAGCACTGAGCCTTCCCCGCTGGTCCCGTCCAGCACAGAGCCGCCTTCACCGCTGGTCCCGTCCAGCACAGAGCCTTTTTCACCGCTGGTCCCGTCCAGCACAGAGCCTTCTTCACCGCTGGTCCCGTCCAGCACTGAGCCTTCCTCACCGCTGGTCCCGTCCAGCACAGAGCCTTCCTCACAGCTGGTCCCGTCCAGCAGAGACCCTTCACCGCTGGTCCCGTCCAGCAGAGACCCTTCACCGCTGGTCCCGTCCAGCACAGAGCCTTCCCCGCTGGTCCCGTCCAGCACAGAGCCCTCTTCACCGCTGGTCCCGTCCAGCACAGAGCCCTCTTCACCGCTGGTCCCGTCCAGCACAGAGCCCTCTTCACCGCTGGTCCCGTCCAGCACAGAGCCTTCACCGCTGGTCCCGTCCAGCACTGAGCCCCCTTCACCGCTGGTTCTGTCCAGTACAGAGCCCTCTACACCGCTGGTCCCGACCAGCACTGAGCCCTCTTCACCGCTGGTCCTGCCCAGCACTGAGCCCTCTTCACCGCTGGTCCTGCCCAGCCCAAAGCCTACACCGCTGGTCCTGCCCAGCCCAAAGCCTTCACCGCTGGTCCTGCCCAGCCCAAAGCCTACACCGCTGGTCCTGCCCAGCCCAAAGCCTACACCGCTGGTCCTGCCCTGCACAGAGCCTTCCCTGTTGGTCCCGTTCAGCTCAACGCCCTCTTCACAGCTGGTCCTGTCCAGCTCAACGCCCTCCTCACAGCTGGTCCTGTCCAGCTCAACGCCCTCCTCACAGCTGGTCCTGTCCAGCTCAACGCCCTCCTCACAGCTGGTCCTGTCCAGCTCAACGCCCTCTTCACAGCTGGTCCTGCCCAGCACAGAGCCCTCATCGCTGCCCAGCACAGAGCCCTCATCGCTGCCCAGCACAGAGCCCTCATCGCTGCCCAGCACAGAGCCCTCATCGCTGCCCAGCACAGAGCCCTCATCGCTGCCCAGCACAGAGCCCTCATCGCTGCCCAGCACAGAGCCCTCATCGCTGCCCAGCACAGAGCCCTCATCGCTGCCCAGCACAGAGCCCTCATCGCTGCCCAGCACAGAGCCCTCATCGCTGCCCAGCACAGAGCCCTCATCGCTGCCCAGCACAGAGCCCTCATCGCTGCCCAGCTCAGAGCCCTCTTCGCCGCTGGTTCCGCCCAGCTCAGAGCCCTCTTCGCCGCTGGTTCCGCCCAGCTCAGAGCCCTCTTCGCCGCTGGTTCCGCCCAGCTCAGATCCCTCTTCGCCGCTGGTTCCGCCCAGCTCAGAGCCCTCTTCACCGCTGGTCTTGTCCAGCTCAGAGTTCTCTTCGCCGCTGGTCATGTCCAGTCCAGAGCAGCTTTCGCCCCCTGCCTCTTCCAGTCCAGTGGTAAAGCCTGATATGGGGGGGGGGCTATCAGTCGTCCCCGCCATGGCCACCCGAAGGGTCCGCACCGCCGTGGCCACCCGAAGTGTCCGCACCGCCGTGGCCACCCGAAGTGTCCGCACCGCCGTGGCCACCCGAAGGGTCTGCACCGCCATGGTCCCCTGATCAGCCTGCTTCACCTTGGTCCCCTGCTCTGCCTGCACCACCATGGTCCCCTGTTCTGTCTGCACCGTCGTGATCACCTCCTCCTCTGTCTGTCCTGCCACCATCCTGGAGTCCGTACTTCTGAACCTGTTCCACCTTCCCGTCACGGACTCCAGGATGCCCACCCCCCCTCCCGTATGCTGCCTTCTTCAGCGCGGGACGCGCCTTGCGGGAGGGGGGAGTTATGTCACATCCACCGTCTGTCTTCCTCCTCTGTCTCTGCACTACACTCCCCAGAATCCTCCTTGGCGCACACCTGCACTCACTCTCCTCTAATTAGTAATCACCGTCACCTGGATTCCATCACCAGCTCACCTTTATATGCAGCACTTAGTCACTCACTCTTTGTCTGGTCTCGTCTATTCGTCATTACGTGACCCACAGACTTCCTCTCACTTATCTGGATACTTACCTGCTACGCATCTTCTCCGTTCCGTCCTGCCTGCCATCCTCTTCAGCCTGCTACCCGAAATCATCTAATAATAATTATAATAATTCGTTACATTTATATAGCGCTTTTTCTGAGACCTCAAAGCGCTTTACATAGATGGGGGAATCTACTCAACCACCACCAATGTGCAGCATCCACTTGGATGATGCGACGGCAGCCATATTGCGCCAGAACGCCCACCACACACCAGCATACTGGTGGAGAGGAGACAGTGATGAAGCCAATCAGTATATGGATTAGGAGGCCATGATGGACAGGGGCCAAGGGGCAAATCTGGCCAGGATGCCGGGGTTACACCCCTACTCTTTTTCGAAGGACATCCTGGGATTTTTAATGACCACAGAGAGTCAGGACCTCGGTTTAACGTCTCATCCGAAGGACGGGTCAAGACAATCTACAAGAGAAAGAGAAAGAAAGACATTAACAACCAGCTAAGCATTCACTGTTATTCTGTGTTGCTGTTACTCACCTTCTGTCTGCATCTCCGCACTATCTGCAATAAAAGCATTAACCTTACCATCTTGTCTGCATCCTCTGTGATCCCTGACAATAGGTCAGCATGAAGTCAAGACATTGAGGATGCTAAATTGCAGACAGATTTTTGATATCTCGAACGGTTTGGCCGTGGCGAGGAAACGAATTTTCAGGGAGAAAAGAGAAACAGGAAGTGTGTTATAACTTCTGCATTCATTGACTGATCTTGATTAAACTTCAGTAGTGTGTTCGTTGTAAGAGGCCGATCACATGGACGTGACTATTGTGAGTCAAAGTTATAGTGTGTCACTTTCAAAATACTTTGAAATCACCCTCTTATTTTACTCAATTTGCTTCAAACTTTATGTGTATAATGTAGACACTCGGCAGATGTAGGCCTGTGAAAGGATTATTGATTTCTTAGATACTGTTGCCGTGGCAATGCTTCAAACTTTAATATTCTTTTTTGATGCTTTTGAGACTCTTAACATACTTGAAATTGCATGAAACAGAGCATGAAGATGAGACATGTTTCAAAGGTCATAGATCTTTTTCAAAGAACTTGTTCATGTCTATTAGACATTACAGTTTTTCTAAATTTCTAAAACACAATTTCTGAAGCCTCTGAATCCTCTCGCAAAATGAAACTTTCGCCTCAAAACAGTTTTACCTGTGTTCAAAATCAAACACTGCTCTTAAATCATAAACAAATTGATCAAAATGATATACACTATCAAGCAGTCAGTAAACAATACACCAAAAAATAGAAAACACATTGTTCAAAACATATAGTTCTCGAAAGATACCTATGGACTGCTATTCTGTTTAGACTTACCCGTGACACCTTACTGTACCATCAAAGAGTTCAGGGAGAAGTACATTTTTGATCTCAAAACAAATTTCATATTTTTCCATCATTGTCCTTTGATGAACGAAAACATGTTCTATCATAGTAGCTCAAAATTGATCACTATTACTACTTGTTCTTTGTTGATATGAACCTGCAACCAGTCAAAATCTATTGAGCAGTCAGTACTGTTAACAAATGGAAAGCACAATGTTCAGGGCCATAGGATTTGTTCATTGTACAGTATACAGCCTACAATGCACTGTACTACAGTATACAATACTAAAAGGGACAAAAATCAAAGGAGTAAACATGTGATCAGTGTGCTTCTTCTTGTCTTTGGGCATCATTTGAAACAGGTTAAATCAGTTGTGTTCAATCAATGACATGTGTTCTTTATTTGTATTTGATTGTTGCCTCTTGTGTTTACCAGTATGGATGACATGTGCATTGGAGTGCAGAATGTGTTTTGAGGATGAGAATGTGTTTAGAGTTTGGCTGAAAAGTCTAAGTGAGATCTGCAAATTGTGTTTTACCATGTGAAATGGTTTAAGGTATTGACAACAGACTGCACAATTAGCTAATTGAGTTCAGGCAACTGAGAACTTTATTCAGCCAATGGGTTTTAATGTTTTAACAATTGAGAAAAACTGTATTATTTGTAGTCTGCAGAACAGAACCAGAATAGATTTGTTTAGACTCACAGGTTGTTTTTCTGTCAAAACAAACACTAGTCAAGTATGTGACTGACTGTGCCTAGGCCTTTAACACTGTTACAGAGGTTAACAGTGAGGTCATCCACAATGTCCAACAGGGAGGAGAAGTCTTTGACATTGTACATGTGAATATCATCAGGGTGGGATGCAATGGATCGCAACTCATTTTCATCTGCATCCTTCACACCTAGAAGCCAAGAGGAGATCATTATTGAAAGATCTCAATTACTTCAGCTGCGTCAAAGAGACACTGATCAAGCTGTAGTCTTGCAAATAAAAAGATGTGAGATGTTTGGACACAGGAGAGCTCTGGGTTGAGTGTCTATCACTGGCATGCAAACTATCATAGTCCATTGTGACTGAATGGATAGTATGTCAGCAATGTCAAGAAGAGAAGAACATACCGATGGCATAGAGCTCAATGCCAGAGTCACGCAGTTTCTGAGAATTCACTATAATCTCGTCCTGAGATTTGCCGTCGGTAACAAGGACACCAATCTTACGAGAATCGGGTCTCAAACCCACATTTGCCTTGAAGATGTTCTGGAGGATGTAGTTCAAGGCCATACCTTTGGAAACACATTAAGTTGCATGTTGGTTTCGTAACATGTCACCTTATTTTATTAGATCTATTGCATTTCTCTAGGAGAAATGGCTGTTGTGGATTTATGCATTTCTTATCTGTCTACATCAGTGGTTCTCAACTCCAGTCCTCGGGACCCGCTGCTCTGCACATTTTGTATGTCTCTCTTATCTGACACACTCAGTTCAGTTCATGGAGTCTCTCCTAATGAGCTGATGATCTTATTCAGGTGTGTTAAATAAGGGAGACATACAAAATGTGCAGAGCAGCGGGTCCCGAGGACTGGAGTTGAGAACCACCGGTCTACATTCTATTTGCAAAACACTTGTGAAACTGATTTAAAGGTGAAGTGTGTAATTTTGGCATTAAAAGAAGCAACATATTTAAAACATTTTGGGTAAATATGCATATACATACAAATATGTAAGTAGTTTGTAAGCTTGGGCAGATTGACTATCAGGACGTGCACAGACATTTTGAGGGGCAGGGGCTGAAGTGAAAGAAAGGGCACTTCTCATAATTGCGGGGGTTTTTTTCCAAAAAAAGTATATTAACGCAACTCTGACTTCCTTTTTAAAAAATTAATTAAAAAAGTTAATTAATTTTATCTTCCTCAAACTCACGCAATTGTTTCATTTTCAAAAGATGTGTACAAAATAATCCGTTCACACAGAAACCATGGTCTCCTTAGTATTCATAGGTTTATAGAGCAGCAAAGGAAACCATTCCACAATGTGCATGTTTTGAAAACATTTTCTATGCTACTAGTTTCAAGTATATATTTAAAATAACCTAAATAACTGCATCAAGCAGAGGGGCGTGTTTTACTAATAATTCGTTTATTTTTGCACAAGGCACTACATCATTTTAATTATTTTGGTGTTATCTAAATACATAACACTTTAAAATCAACACAAATATTCACTCTAAACTGAAGAGGGCTGTTGCTGCTATTTTGTTACAGATAGCAAAATCTTCTAATTTATTAATTACTCATAAATAAAAAGTTAATTTATAAATATTGTTATTTTTAATGTTTAATGTTAACTTATTTCTACTCAGTTTTATTTATTGATGTACCAGATGCATTTACTCAGATTTACTAAATTTTTTAGAGTGTATCCTCCATCTGTTTGCATCTGTAGATTTCTTCTAAATTCACCAATTTAGATTTCTAAATTACAGGGGGAAAGACTCTTGATGCAAGTCATTAACTGGGGACGATCTGTATGCAAGTTAGTCAACTAGTTAAAATGCGCACATTTGCATCTAATTGACAGGGCAATGCAGGTAAATAGGATAAACAAAATAACTAAAGCATATATGCTTATTTTATTAACTTATTTTATTTGGCTTGGTTGAATTCCAATGTAGAATGCGGTCTGTAATTTCTTGATAACAGACCGCTGTGCGGAGTATAACAGACCGTTGCCATGATAAACAGAGCGTTGCTATGGACTCACAGGATTCTAACCGTAGAGACGGAGCCTACTATTTTCTTCAGCGGAAGCAAAACAATCGGGTTTAAATCAATAAACTCCCTTTTAAATCAATATTTTGTGTCAAATTATTTATTCATTTGGTTGGTAGCTATGTAATAAGTGGGATAATGTATAGCGATTATCCTGCTGGGAGGGGCTGCTGCTGCCTGCAGGTGTGTGTGTGTGTATGATGTGTGCCGATGTGCGCCGCTGTGCAGAGACGCATCAGAGAGAGAGGGAGCGCTTCAGAACTCCTGACCTGGGGCCGTATTCACAAAGAATTTTAAGGCTAAAAGTAGCTCCTAACTGGCGAATTTAGGAGCAACTCCTAAAAATAATAGGTGTGTCACTCGTAACTTTAGGACTCCTAATTGTTTTGACTAAGAGTAATTCACAAAGCATTTTAGCCCTAAAAGTAGCACCTACGCCTGGGACAGCTTAAAATAAGTCGAGAGGACTCCTAACTCACTAAGACCTATTCACAAACCGCTTTTTGTGGCATTTCACGCTGCGATGTTTTGAAATGCGTATGCGGCGGCTACAGGAGCTTCCAATCGCGAGGGAACAATTTTGCATTGTAGGCATAACTAGGGATGCAATAACGCCACCAACAACAACCAAAACTAGGCTACTCATTGCATGTAAACTAATTGTAACGTTTCATTGTGAATCAAATTAAAATGTTCTTCTCTTTGCAAACATAGGCAGAGGCATATAGTGACAGATTAATTCAATAATGTTGCAAAGATATTGCATCAATCCATATGTTTCATTAGGCTACTAGGCTATTTGTTTTGCCTTACTCTTTATTCATTTAGGCTATTTATTCAGTTATTCATCATCTTCCGTCCTTCGCACTACTTGTGTAGCGCACGCATTCTCAGACCTGTCACCTGTCAATCATCATCGTAGGGGAGGAGTTTGGAATCATTCCCGCATTACAATCATCAGCCAATCAGGGTGGTCACTTCAGTCAAGCTCGTGCATGAGTAATGATGTCATCCATAGCAACGGAGACTCGCTCTTAGTTTAGGAGTTGTCATTTTACTTTACTAAGAGTAGGTCTGAAAGGCGTTGTAAATAACTTTTAGGAGAAAACTCCTAGCTAAAATATTTTAGTGCGATTTAGGAGTACTCCTAGTGGTAAGATAAAATGCTTTGTGAATACGGCCCCTGATATTTAGATATACTATTCTTCAATAAATATATTTGTTTGACAGGGAAGCTGTGCGCAAACAGGAATATATATATTATTTTTCAAAAATAAAAAAAGCACCCCAGAAAAAAGGGCACTTTCTCTCCAGGAATAAAAAGGGCAGGTGCTCAAGCCCCCTTTGATGTCTATGTGTGCACCTGCCTGTTGACTATCATGTCACTGGCAGGTGCTAAAGTGTTCTTTTAGTGTAATTTGCTAGTTTAAATTCTCTGATTGGAGGAGATTTCTTTGCAGAATCATAGGTACATGGAGGAGGAGGAGGAAGGGCAAGAAGACAAGCAGTCTCAGATGAAATCAAGCCACTCTAGTTGCCCATGTCTTACAGTTTTTCTCGATTGTTTACACACACTTTCTGGTACTTGAGACACAATGACCACAACATGTAACTCATTCACCAACCCCCTGAGTCAATTCTGCTAAACTACAAGCACAATTCCTGCTTTACACTCAAATTGCAGTTTTAAAACACACTTTTTTCAAAACACTACACACAATTCTCTGCTTTTGGCACAATTTTGATGCAGAAAATCTCTTGTTTTCACAAGGAACACACTGCCATTCAGATATGCACACTGACTCATCACACAGTTTTACAATTAGCAATCAGAGCTTTGTGATCTGAGTATAAAAACAATATTCTCAGATATTTTACAACACACTTATGTATGTACTGTCTGTAGAATGTGTAACACTGAGCCAAAAAAAGGCCTAAGTCATTATGATGAATGGAGAAGAAGTGTTTTCCATTCATCATAGTGTTTTACATTGAGCACATCAGTGTTCAACTGGTTCTTATAAATGTCTATTCATATGATGGTTTGTGTGTGTCATTTGAAAACAAAATACCATTTTGAGAAGAAATAACATTGTTTTGAATGTAAAGTTTCATTTTGCAGGAGAATTGAGGGGTTTTGCCCATTGTGTGTGTGTTTTTGGATTTGTGTGTAGAGTTCTGAGAATATGAGGCGTGCTTTCAGAAAATGTGTGTTAACAATCGAGAAAAACTGTAATCAATGGTATGACTATGAGGGAGGCTGGGCTACAAGTAAGGCCAAATTTGAGTCGCTTTACTGTCCCCTCGAGAACCTTCAGGGAGGTGTGGTGACAAACAAAATTCTATCACTGAATAAAAGACAAACATTTCCAAAGGTCTTTGATGAGGTGTATTTTCTTGCAAGAAAAGGCCAGCAGTCGTACAGTCACACAGAGTGGCTGCAGAGTGTGACAGTGAAGGGAGGGCATCCTTTCTCCTTTATAGTCTTGACTCCCAGGATGTTATCTTTCTAGGCAAATGATGGTATTTCAACCACATGTGGAACATTCTTAGAACATGTTCATCATGTTGTCTCCTTGAGTGGAGGCCCTCTTGTCAAGTCAAGTCAAGTCAAGTCATCTTCATTTATATAGCGCTTTTAACAACGTAGATTGTTTCAAAGCAGCTTCACAGAGATAAGCGTATAATTTAAGGTAACAGAGATTGTTTTGGCTTTATAGCAGAGTTAAGTTATTTTCCATCTAAAGTTAGTTTTGATTGATTTGCTTCCGTCGCAACGATCATTTGTTTTTAAATTAGGGGCCGCTAAGACGACACCATTCCCTCTACACAGACTTTAAACGCGAACCTGTGAGAAACGCTGATGGCGTTCACATGCGCATTTAGAATGGGTTCTATAGTTATGTGCATTTGAAATTACGCAGGTTTGGATTTTCCCTACAAGCCAAGCCTAAAAGCCAAAGTAAAAGTACTTGTCTTTCCTTATAAATTTTGATAAAGAATTTTATTTTATTTTGTCGCTTAGGGGTAGGAACGCGAAACGAATTTTCCCGACAACGCCTTATCTGTAGAGTGGTAGAGGGATCCTCCATAGGGACAGACTAGTTGAAACTTCAGCACTGCGTTGTCATCGGGTCCAGGCGAAGGTCCATCGTCAGATCTGGATACGGCCCGGATCCGGCAGGCTGCAGGAAAACCTCGGGATAAACACAGACACTAAAATTAGCGTAGATGCCATTCTTCTCATGATGTAACGAGTACATCAGGATTTATGGGAAGTGTTCCCGGTTCCGGCTGACCTAATCTATGCAGCCTAACATTAAATTATAGAAGTCTATAATGTATTATGTGAATGCTAGGTCAAAGAGATGTGTCTTTAATCTGGCTTTGAACTGACAGAGTGTGTCTGCTTCCCTGACAATGGTAGGAAGACTGTTCCAGAGTTTTGGTGCTAAATAGGAAAAGGATCTACCGCCAGCAGTCGATTTTGATATTCTAGGTATTATCAACTGGCCGGAATTTTGAGATCGCAATAGACGTGAAGGACTATAATGCGTTAAGAGCTCGCTCAAGTACTGCGGAGCTAAACCATTTAGTGCTTTGTAAGTAATCAGCAATATTTTAAAATTTATGCGATGTTTAATAGGGAGCCAATGCAGTTTTGACAGAACTGGGCTAATATGGTCATACTTCCTGGTTCTGGTAAGAACTCGAGCTGCTGCGTTTTGAACCAGCTGTAGTTTGTTTATTAAACGTGCAGGGCAACCACCCAGTAGAGCATTACAATAATCTAGCCTTGAGGTCATGAACGCATGAACTAATTGTTCCGCATTTGTCAATGAGAGCATATAGCGTAATTTAGATATATTTTTAAGATGGAAAAATGCAGTTTTACAGATACTAGACACGTGACTTTCAAATGAAAGATTGGTATCAAAGAGCACACCCAGGTTCCTAACCGACGACGAAGACTTAACAGAGCAGCCATCGAGTGTTAGACAGTATTCTAGGTTATTACGTGAGGACGTTTTTTGTCCAATAATTAGAAACTCTGTTTTTTCAGAATTTAGAAGTAGGAAATTACGAGTCATCCAATTTTTTATATCTGCTATGCATTCCGTTAATTTTGTGAATTGATTAGTTTCGTTAGGTTTTGAAGAAATATACAGCTGAGTATCATCAGCATAACAGTGAAAACTAATTCCATGTTTCCTAATGATATCTCCTAAGGGTAGCATGTACAGAGTGAACAGCAGCGGTCCTAGTACTGAGCCTTGTGGTACGCCATACTGAACTTGTGATCGATGAGACATCTCATCATTTACTGCTACAAACTGATAACGGTCAGATAAGTATGATTTAAACCATGCTAGTGCATTTCCCGTAATGCCAACATAATGTTCTAATCTATTTAAAAGAACGTTGTGGTCAATGGTGTCAAATGCAGCACTAAGATCGAGTAACACTAATAGCGAGATACAACCACGATCGGATGATAAGAGCAAATCATTTGTGACTCTAACGAGAGCAGTCTCGGTACTATGGTAAGGTCTAAATCCTGACTGGAAATCCTCGCAGATATCATTTCTTTCAAGAAAGGAACACAGTTGTGAGGATACTGCCTTTTCTAATATCTTTGACAGAAAAGGTAGATTAGAGATCGGCCTGTAATTGACTAATTCTGTAGGATCAAGTTGCGTTTTTTTAACAAGCGGTTTAATCATAGCCAGCTTAAAGTTTTTTGGTACGTATCCTAGAGACAAAGATGAATTAATGATATTAAGAAGAGGATCTATGACCTCTGGAAGCATCTCTTTCAGTAGCTTAGTCGGTATAGGGTCTAACATACATGTTGTCGATTTAGATGATTTAATGAGTTTAGTAAATTCTTCCTCTCCTATAGCAACGAACGAATCAAATTTTTCCTCAGGGAGGCTACAATGCACTGCCTGATGCGATACTGTAGTAGACGGTTGCATAGTTATAATTTTGTCCCTGATATTATCAATCTTATAAGTGAAGAAGTTCATAAAGTCATTACTGCTGTGTTGCTTGGAAACTTCTGGGCTTGAAGATTTATTTTTCGTTAGTTTAGCCACCGTTTCAAATAAATACCTAGGATTATGTTTATTTTCTTCTAATAGGGTTGAAAAATAAGCAGATCTAGCAGCTTTTAAAGCCTCTCTGTAAGTAATCGAGCTCTCTTTCCATGAAATGCGAAATACCTCTAGTTTCGTTTTCTTCCAGTTGCGCTCCATTTTTCTGGCTGCTCTCTTAAGGGCCCGAGTGTGCTCGTTGTACCACGGCGTTGGACTATTTTCTTTAATCTTCTTTAAGCGCAACGGAGCAACTGTGTCTAAAGTGCTGGAAAAGAGAGAGTTAAAAGTTTCTGTTGCAATATCAAGTTCTTCTAAGCTATCCGGGATGCTGAGATGATGAAACTGATCAGGAAGATTATTAATAAAGCAATCTTTAGTAGCAGAAGTGATAGGTCTCACATATTTGAAACACGGAGTCGGCTTTGAAGCCTTGGCTAAATGTAATTTACACGAGACTAGATAATGATCTGAGATGTCATCGCTCTGCTGCAGAATTTCAACGGCATCAACATTTATTCCGTGTGATAATATTAGATCTAGAGTATGATTACGACGATGAGTAGGTCCTGACACGTGTTGTCTAACTCCAATTGAATTTACAATGTCTTTAAATGCCAATCCCAATGCATCTTTTTCATTATCGATGTGTATATTAAAATCACCAACAATTAGTACTTTATCTGCAGTCAATATTAATTCTGATAGAAAGTCAGCAAATTCTTTGATAAAGTCTGTATGGTGCCCTGGTGGCCTGTATACAGTAGCCAGCACAAATCTCAAACGTGATTTATCGTTTACACTATATATTTTTACATTAAGCACCAATGCTTCAAAAGAATTATATTTAAAACTTGATTTCTTAGTGGTTTTGAAGCTATTACTATAAATTACAGCAACACCTCCTCCTTTGCATTTCAGACGAGGCTCATGTTTATAACAGTAATCTTGCGGGGTTGATTCATTTAAAGTAATGTAATCGTTTGGTTTTAGCCAGGTTTCTGTCAAACACAGCACATCTAGGTTATTATCTGAAATCATATCATTAACAATGAGTGCTTTTGAAGTAAGCGATCGAATATTCAGCAACCCAAGCTTTAGCATTTGCTCATCTGTATTATAGCTGTTTTTTATTTGTTGAACATCAATTAAATTTTTAACCTTAGATGGGTTAAAACGTTTTTTGGATTTCCAAATTCGGGGAACAGACACAGTCTCTATATGATGATAGCTAGGTGAAAGAGGCTCTATGTGATGTGATTTATCTGACCTGGGTGACGCGAGGCCGCTAGCAGACGGTCGGTTTAGCCAGTCTGTCTGCTTCCTGACCTGAGCCCCAGATTGTCATGTTTGAGCTCTAAGACTATGAGCCATATTACTAGAGAGAAGAGCAGCACCATCCCAGGAGGGATGAATACCATCTCTTTTCAACAGGTCAGGTTTGCCCCAAAAGCTTTTCCAATTGTCTATGAATTCTATATTATGTTGCGGACACCACCGAGACAACCAACCGTTAAGCGAACACAATCTACTAACTATCTCATCACTCCTGCGAACAGGAAGGGGGCCAGAGCAAATTACAGTCCTTGACATCGTACTTGCAAGTTCACACACCTCTTTAATATTAATTTTGGTGATCTCCGACTGGCGGAGTCGAACATCATTAGTGCCGACATGAATAATGATCTTAGAGAATTTACGATTAGCATTAGCCAGCACTTTTAAATTTGCTTTGATGTCAGGCGCTCTGGCTCCCGGCAAACATGTGACTATGGTGGTTGGTGTCTCTATTTTCACGTTCCGTGTAATAGAATCGCCAATAACTAGGGCACAATCATTCTCAGTGGGTGTTTCACTGAGCGGGGCAAATCGATTTGTTATGGTAATCGGAACGGAAGAGTGGTTTTTA
This sequence comes from Leuciscus leuciscus, assembly GCF_965113295.1. Classification (NCBI taxonomy): domain Eukaryota; kingdom Metazoa; phylum Chordata; class Actinopteri; order Cypriniformes; family Leuciscidae; genus Leuciscus; species Leuciscus leuciscus. The sequence continues at coordinate 445,431 of NC_138739.1, read as the reverse complement.
GATCCGCGACTAGAGCGATCCCTCACTGTCACCCATTTGCCCGGCTGCACAGGCTCTACTTCAGCCGGAACCGACTCATGTAAAGTGTTCACTATGCTATGCACATCCAAAACATCTGAAGCTCTAGCACTCTTACTATCCTCAATTAAAGTTTGGATGCGTGTTTCTAATTCTGAAATCTTCTCTGTCAACCTAACTGTCTCCTTACATTTATCACATATAAATCCTATATTGTCGACAGAGAAGGCTATGCTAAACATGTGACATGAAGTGCAGGTGACAATAACAGGACAAGACATTACTCACCGTGTTTGTTGAGTGATTCTTACTCACCTGAGCTTTTATGAACTCAAAGGCGCGGGCGCGCGAGAGAAAAATAAATAAATAAAAATACCTGAGCGCACGGGTGGCGCGTTAACAGGCTAGCGAATTACTAGCGTTTTGTGCTAGTAGTACTAATAACAAAAGCTAGCGATGTCAGTTTAATCTGAGATGTTGGGTAAAATGTAGTAGTATAAACAACTAGAAATGGTAGTAAATGATGGTTCAAAACAAAGAAATACAAGGCTAAGACGGAGCTTACAGCACCGAAGCAAACAAACACACTCACAGCAGGCAAGGCAACGAGGCAGACAGGAGCAATCGATCTTGTCACGACCAACACTCTTTACCATTCCAATACACTTTCATATTAGAATAAGGTTTGTGTGTGCTCTTTTACTGTCATATGATGGTCACACACATCTTACTGTAAGTAAATATAAAAAAAATTTTGAGAAAAAAAAAAAAAGTAAAACAGGGGAAAAAAAATGTGTTTTGTTTTGTTGCATGTGTGTTGTACTGTGTAGTACATGAATGAATAAAAATGTGCCACTGTATCCATTGTTTGTGTCTTTTGTGTTCATCATGTGAAAAGGTTTGTGAGGGGGGGAACCACAAGCAACATAACTTACCAATTTTGGAAATGTTGTTTTGAATTTATTGCACCAGTGTGTTAGACTATGTTGTAGTGTGTGTGATTTTGAGGGCTTGTGTGTCCTGTCTGAGGGCAAAGTTTGTTTTTTCAGCAAGAGTGAATGCACTGTAAAACCCAACAAGTTAAGGTAACTCATTTCATTTGAGGCAACCGATTGCCTCAATTCAATTAAGTTTATAAAAACAATAGTTATGAGTACTCTAAACTTATTTTAATCGAGTTCACTAAAACAATAATATTTCTTAATACACAATTAAACTTTACACTGCATTTGAATACTTTATATAGCTGAAACTTCACTTTATTGAGTAAAAACAGTGACATGACAAACTTTAAATGAACTCAGAGCACTTGCAGTTACTGTTAGCTCACTATGGCTACGTTCACACTGCAGGCTGAAACGACCCAATTCCGATTTTTTTGCCACTATGCAACCTGTATCTGATCTTTTCATGACAGTCTGAACGACACAGATCCGATCTTTTCAAATGCGACCCAGGCCACTTGGGTATGTGGTCCCAAATCCGATACATATCCGATCTTTTCAAATGCGACTTCAGTCTGAACGGCCAGGTCGCATTTATCCGACCCGCACGTCATTGATACGCGAAAAACGTCATAATCCTGCGTTGAAGTAGTCGTCGGTTTGAAAACGGACTGCATATTCGTCGAGCTGAGGTAAATCTGCAGAACGGGTCGACCTCGACGAGCCCGTTAATAAAAAAAAAAAACGCCCACGGCCATTATATATACGTTATGTTAACTTATTTGTGCTGGATCTGATATTAGATAGGTCAGCGGCTGCTGTCTGGCTCTTGTGTAACGGTCGCTGCGCGCGCTCGTGTGTGTGTGTGTGTGTGTGTGTGTGTGTGAGAGAATCACAGTTAAAGTTTAGCTACTTCCGCAAACAACAAGTGACGTCGTTGACCGTTGAGTACTCTTCTGCGCATGCGGGTCACTTCTGGGTCATTTCACGTTCACACAGGAGATCACAAAAGGTCGCATTTAATTGGAAATGTGAACGGCCTTGCAAAAAAATCGAATTTTTTCAAAAAATCGGAATTGAGCATTAAGCCCTGCAGTGTGAACGTAGCCAATGTCACACACAAAGTCAAATTCAATAAGTTAAGCTAACTTATTACATTTGAGGAAACCGATTGCCTTAATTCAATTAAGTTTATAAAAACAATAGTTATGAGTACTCTGCAATTATTTCAGTTGAGTTTACTAAAAGTAGATATACATTGCAGTCAAAAAATTAAGTGATTAATTAAGTGATTATTGAGCATTAGTGATTAACACCTGCTGTTAACGAGCAGAATCAATGAAGGAAAAAGAAACACAAGAACTACAACTGACTTCCAGTCACAGCCTTAGATGAAATCAACTCAAGATAAAAGATGTTTAAATCTCTAAAGATCTCAGCAGAGGAGGATTAAACCACTACACAAACAGCATTACCAGCTTCACTTATTACTAAACAGTTTGACTTTTGTCATGCGTCTACAGAAGTTGTTATTGAGAATGAACAGAGGGTTAGATGCTAATGATTTATTGAGTTTCATTTAAAGACACCATGATAGTGATCAGTGTTTACTTTAGTTGGGCTCTTGACCCTTGACTTTATAACACCAGTTTTCCCTCTGGCTGCTGTAACTGAGTATTTATAAAACACATTTGTTATGGCACATACGCCTAAAGAAAATATGAGCATGTGGTTGTGTTAAGATGATAAAAATCATCATTTAGTGACTTGATTCTCTGATCTTTTCCAGAGCCTGATCTCTGATTAGACAGGTGATGTATTACTTGTATTATTCATTATAATAGAACTGATTCTGCTGTAAGGCCCATTGTTGTGACAATCAGATTTTAAAAACCTCTATGGTATCATGCTGACTTACACAGTAATCAAGAATCAGCATATGAATCTCAACAATGGTGACCATTAAAAAATGATTTATGCCGCAATGCATGCTGGGAGCCATGGATAAGTTTTGTATTATGCTAGTACCCAGCATGCATTGCAGAATGAATAATTTTTTAATGGTCACCATTGCTGAGATTCATATGCTGATTCTTGATGTCTGTGTGAGTCTTAATAATGCAATACCTTTTCTGTGAAACTTTTTGTGCACAACTCTTTGTAAAATCCTTCATATTATCTGATGGTCACAACATGGCTAGCTCTTATGCTGTAGAATAACAGTTTTGAGTGAAACTAATATGTTACCCTGTTAATCAGAGATCAGACTCTGAATGAAATCAGTGAATCAAGTCACTAAATGATGATTGTCATCATTAATCCTGCACCATCAACACCCGATCAGACTTTTCCTTGCCTTTTGTGCCATAACAAATATGTTTTATAAACACTCAATTATAGCAGCCAAAGAAAATCTTAAGTGCAAAAGTCAAGGGTCAAGAGCTCAACTAAAGCAAACGCTGATCTCCATCATGGTGATTTAAATGAAACTCAAATAATCAACTTCTAAACCTTTGTTAATTCTAATAAGAACTTCTGTAGACGAATGGCAGTAATAAAGTCAAAGTAGTTAATAATAAGTGAAGCTTGTAATGCTGTTCGTGGAGTTGTTTAATCCTCCTCTGCTGAGATCTTGAGATATTTAATGTCTTCTTTTATCTCCAGTTGATTTTGCTGTGGCTGGAAGTCAGTTGTAGTTCTTGTGTTTCTCTTTCCTTCAGTGATTCTGCTTGTTAACACCAGGTGCTCATCACTAATGCTCAATCATCACTTAATTAATCACTTAATTATACAATTATCATTCTGGGATCTAGAAATGTTCTATAACTCATTCAGTTTGAGTTCTGTTTCAGTCATTCAAGTTTCGGTAATATTTGAGTGCTGTGAACTCAATTGTATTTAGTTAATATTACTGTTAGGTTTTACAGTGTGGTTTTGAGTGTAGAGCTTCATTTTGACCTGAAAATAGGATGTTTGGGGAATTGGGTGAGATGTTATGGATTTGTGTTTACAGTTTTGAGAATACGAGGCATAGTTTCAAGAAATGTGTTTAAGCAATCGAGAAAAACTGTAATAATTTTTTTTTTTTTTTTTAATAATGTAGACTGATGGATTCAACAAAACCATATAGTTTTAAACAGCAACCCCGCAGCTCAGAGTAGGTCTGTCTTTAAATGTTTATTATAAGTTATCTTTGTTTAAAAATATAGTAGAAAATTCATGCGATTGTTACAGATAGCAGACAATCATATTTTTTGCAATTGCCACTAGAGGTCCATAAATGACACACAACACATTTAAATGTTGTTTTCAGGGATTTAGTTGAACAAATAAGAGTGCATCTTCAAGATTGTAAATTTTAAAGCACTTATGTAAGAGCTCGGTACCCGTCATTGTATTTCCGCCTTTGTAGGGTAGGTTGGCCACAGCATCCTGCAGCGATTGACGGGTTGCATGAGCGTTCAAATGCCACTCAGTTTTGGGATCCCCGCTGTACTGAGCCAAACCTGTGAGAGAAGCACACGCCATTACGAATGCAAGAGTAAAGGTGTCACGGTTCATGAATCCGCTGTCTCATTCTGGTGTGTTTGTGTGTGTGTGTGTGTGTGTGTGTCTGTGTGGGCGTGGTTACCCAATCCCGTGTTGATTATCTGCGCCAGCTGTAATCAGTCCCCATTCCCTTTATATGTTCAGTAATCCTCAACTCATGTTGTTAGATCGTTGTGGCTTCCCCGGTGTCGTGTCCTGTTCCTGTGTGGCTCTCTCTCGTCTCCTCATGTGGATTACCTATTTTTGTGGATCTTCATCGTTGTTCTTCACTCTGTCTGGATTGTTTATTGTTCCTGGTTCCTGAGCACATCGATCACCGCACACCATCTCCGGGTTGCCCATCGAAGTCCTTGCGTCACCTCTTTAAATCTTGGACCTTTCCAGAACCCTGAATGGCCTGGTGGAGCTTGCGCTGAGGGTCGATGCCCGTCTAAATCGTGTGACTCATTGTGCACGTCCGAGTCGACCCCAGAGAGGACCCACGGACCAACGGCTGGAAAGAAGGATGTTGGAAAGGATGTTGGATCTTTTTTTGTTGGAAAACTATTTTGTTGGAAAGGATGTTGGATCTTTTTTTGTTGGAAAGAAGGATGGTTCTCTGCGACCTTGTATTGATTACCGAGAGCTGAATAACATCACAGTAAAGAATACTTATCCTTTGCCGTTGATGTCTTCAACTTTCGAGAGGTTGCAGGGAGCATCCATTTTCACAAAATTGGACTTGCGTAACGCTTATCATTTGGTTCGCATCAGGAAGGGGGATGAATGGAAAACCGCGTTTAATACCCCTAGGGGGCACTTTGAATACCTGGTCATGCCTTTTGGTCTTTCCAACTCCCCAGCGGTTTTCCAGGAACTCGTCAATGGCGTGTTGAGAGACATGGTAGATCAGTTCATATATGTTTACCTGGATGACATATTGATTTTTTCTTCGTCTCTCCAGGAACACGTTCAACACGTCAGACGAGTGCTTCAGAGGTTGCTAGAGAATGGGCTTTTTGTCAAGGCGGAGAAATGTGCTTTTCATGCACAGTCTGTTTCTTTCCTAAGGTACATCATCTCCTCTGAGGGAGTGCGCATGGATCCTGACAAGGTTAAGGCGGTGATGGATTGGCCAAGTCCAGATTCCCGTAAGGCCCTACAGCGGTTTCTGGGGTTCGCCAATTTCTATCGGCGGTTCATTCGCAACTTCAGCCAACTAGCCGCACCTGTGACTGCCTTGACCTCCCCCAGAACAACGTTCAGGTGGTCCGATACTGCGGAGGCAGTATTGGTCAACCTCAAAAGCCGTTTCGTTTCGGCTCCCATTCTTGTCACCCCTGATCCCACACGTCAGTTCGTGGTGGAGGTCGACGCATAAGAGGTGGGGGTAGGTGCAGTTCTTTCCCAACGCACTTCCTCAGACGACAAGATGCATCCCTGCGCGTTTTTTTCAAACGTAACTATGACATTGATAACAGAGAGTTGTTGGCGGTCAAGTTAGCGTTGGAGGAGTGGCATCATTGGTTAGAGGGGTCGGGGGTACCTTTTATCGTTTGAACCGATCATAAGAACCTTGAATATATTAGATATGCTAAAAGACTCAACTCCAGGCAGGCTCGGTGGGCACTTTTTTTCGGACATTTTGATTTTGTTCTCTCGTACCGCCCGGGTTCCAAAAACATCAAACCCGATGCTTTATCTTGTATTTTTGATCCATCCGAACGCCCGGTTACTCCTGAGTGCATTTTACCTGAGAAAGTAGTTACACTCATATGGGAGGTCGAGTCGAAGGTCAAGACGGCCTTAGAAGGGGTAACGCCTCCGCCCGGTTGCCCACCGAGTCGTTTGTTTGTTCCGGAGGGGTTACGGTCCGACGTAATTCGATGGGGTCATTGCTCCAACGTGGCTTGTCATCCAGGAGTAAGTCGCACCAGCTGTTTAGTAAAGCAACCAGATGCAGGAATATACCTACAACATATCTAAAAACATGAAGTAAACAGAAGCAGGACAGACTTGCCGATTTGAACCCTGTCAGGGCCGATGTCAAAGACGCCCACCATGCGACCAATAAAAGCCCGGATGGTTTTGAAGTTCAGACGGCCGATACTCCAGGATCCATCAACCAGCAAGACGATATCAGCCTTGGCTGTGGTTTTACACTGAGCATCTGTGAGTTAAACACACCAAAGTTATATAGTGAGAAACGCCATTTCGGGGGGCGGATTGCTTGAATTTATTTTACAAAAGCACAATGTTGTGTTTTATTGCGAGTGTACACAAATATAAGCTAACGCTTTGCAGTTTGAATGATGTCCTGTATGAACAAAATGACGGAGTATGTTTTTATGCGTCCACTGTTTAATCGCGCACACACACACACACACACACACACACTCCAGCATTGCCATCTTGACATCGCAGCCTGTTCATTATAGCCCTAATAAAATATAATAATAAAATAGTCAACCTAAAATATAAAAATTGCACTGCTCAGTTTAAATAGTCAGTAGTACAATTTGTACCATTCACGATAAGCATCGCTCCACTGTGATGTTTCCAAGCACATTTTTGCGCGTGTGAAGAGGATGATTTTTTCCGTCAATATTCCGACCAACAGGAAGTCAGATATTTTTGTTTGAATGTGGATTTTCTGGAGAATTTTCTCTCTTTCTGTCTCTGCGTGTGTGAGGGGTGGGTGGGTTTTGTCTATCGCTTTTGTTTTTCAAGGTTTCGGGGGCTTTTGGGGCGTTTAACGTGCTCGAAAACTCTTGAAACTTTGCACACAGGTCAGAACCCACGGCCATCAGGGCCGGGCTGAAGCTGGTACCCGGGCGTGGCAGGGGGGCTCAACAGCGCCCCCTTGAACGGGGTCTGAAAACTTGGTCCATATATCAAACATGCTTGCATGAATTAATTTGAAACTCAGTACACATATAGATCTCATCGGGTCGAACAACTTTCCCTCTGTCAAGTTTTACGCCAGCCCAACAGGAAGTCGGCTATTATGGGTTGTTTGGAAAACGCTTGCTGTGTAATTTGAAATACTCCTAGAGAATTCATCCAATCCCCACCTAACTCGATGTGCATATAGTCAAGACATTGAGGATGCTAAATTGCGGACGGATTTTTGATATCTTGAACGGTTTGACCGTGGCGAGGAAACGAATTTATGGCAAGAAAAGAGAAACACGAAGTGGTATAACTTCTGCATACATTAACTGATCTTGATGAAACTTCAGCAGTGTGTTCTTGGTAAGAGGCCGATCAGATGGATGTAACTATTGTGAGTCAAAGTTATAGCGCCACCATCTGGCAGCAGAAAGTGTGTCACTTTCAAAATGTTTTTGACAAAAGTGGGGGGTTAGTTTTATATACAGTAACAAAAATCAGTATGTATATTGTTCTCCTCGAGCCGGACAACTTTCTAATTTACAGTCATTAGCTCCGACCAACAGGAAGTCAGATATTTTGATTTGAATGTAGATTTTTGGGATATTTCAGACTCTGAGTTTTTAGCTACTCTTCCTAAGTGGTTTATTTTATTCACACCAAACTTTTTCAACATGATGAAAATACATTAAAGATGCTAAATTGTGAACAGATATTAAACATCTCAAACGGTTTTGCGATTACAGATAAGGAGGGGCGATTTATCATAGTTGCATGAGAAATATTTTCAACACCCATAACCTTAGTTAACATCTACGGACCAAATTTTGATGAACCACGCTTTTTTCAGAATGTGTTTTCAAAGATTCCCGATATATCGAGTACTAATTTAATTATAGGAGGAGATTTTAATTGCGTTCTGGACCCATATTTAGACAGATCATCTGCTCAACGTACTTCCCCCTCTAAGTCCAGGGACTTTCTTAACATGTACATTAAAAACTCTAATGTTGGTGATGTATGGAGGCTAGCCAATCCAACAGGGAGGGACTACTCCTTTTATTCACAAGTCCGCAATGTTTATACCCGTATAGATTACTTTCTAGTTGATTTTAAGTTAATTCCTTTTACGTTCAATGCCACTTATCATAACATTCTAATCTCGGACCATAGTCCAGTTACATTTGCTCTAAAACTATCAGAAATTGTAACAACTCAACCATTGTGGCGGGCAGACCCCTATTTATTAAAGGACACAAAATTCTGTGAGTATTTGCATACACGGCTAGAATTATTTTTTGAAACTAATGATCAAGCGAATCCCCTTTTCGAATTCCCCTTCTCTCTTATGGGACACCTTTAAAGCTTATTTACGGGGCTGTTTTATCTCCTTTAAGGGTGCAAAAAATAAACAAAATGCAGCGGCTTTACAATCTTTAGAAAGACAGCTTTGTCAATTAGATAATGAGAATGCTACAACACCCTCTTCAGTACTGCACAAGAAAATATTAAATCTTAGATATCAGTACAATAAGATTATATCTGAAAAGTTTTCAAGATATCTAATGTTTATGAAACAAAAAATATTTAGAATTTGGTGATAAGCCACTCAAACTGTTATCTAGACAGTTGCGAAAGCTGGAAAATGACAGTATAATTCATCAGATCAAATCAGAATCCGGGAATTACTTATTTTCTTCTTCAGAAATTAACAATCGTTTTAAACAATTTTATGAATCATTGTATGTTAGTAATACAAGTGATCATCCCTCCATCATGGAGACCTTTTTAAACAGCTGTAATCTACCAATGCTAGAACAGGAAGATGGAGAATTTCTTGGAGCTGATCTAACATTAGATGAGTTAAAGAGCACTATAAAGTCACTTAAGGGAGGTAAATCCCCTGGCCCTGACGGAATCCCTTGTGAGGTATATAAAACATTTACTGATCTATTGGGGCCCTATATGCTTAAAATGTTCTCTCAGGCTCTGGAGGTGGGACGACTGCTTCAGTCGTTTAATGAAGCGGTTATCACAGTCCTACCCAAGAAGGGCAGGGACCCTAAGGAGGTCGGGGGGTATAGGCCAATTTCTCTCATTAATGTGGACCAAAAAATTTTAGCTAAGACATTAGCCATTAGACTTAATACGCTTTTAGGAAAATTAGTGAAATCAGACTGGCTTTGTTTCAGGTCGTAGCTCTTTTAGTAATCTTCGTCGCTTGTTTAATATTTTATACTCTTCCCAGACCAATCGGTCTGATCTGGTGATTTTGTCCTTAGATGCTAAAAAAGGCATTTGACCAGGTAGAGTGGCCTTACCTCTTCGCTCTGCTACAGAAATTCCATATGGGAAATAAATTCATCACTTGGGTTAAAATTCTATATAACAATCCTAGAGCGCGTATACTTACAAACAGAATTTTGTCACCATCTTTTACTTTATTTAAGGGTACTCGACAAGGTTGCCCGCTTTCTCCCCTTCTGTTCGCATTGGCCATTGAGCCTCTAGCGGAAGCCATTCGCTCTGATGAGAGAATTCATGGGCTCCATACTAAAACCACTATAAATAAAATTTATAGTCTTGCTTTTCCGGACTTCCGCTGCTATTACTGGGTGGCTAACCTCAGAATTATTTCAATAATATTAAATGATAAAAGTGGACAACTGGACTGGCTCAGATTAGAACAGGATGAATGTACCCCCTATGATCTTGGTGCTGTGATTCTTTCACCAACAAGCTGTAAAAAAGAAATATACAGATGCAGCCCCGTCATTAGCAGTGTGATTTGTATTTGGAAACAAATTAGAATTCATTTTGGGGTGGAGTCGTTACCTTTATCAATTCCCATAGCTGACAATCCCTCTTTTATACCCTCCATATTAGATAAATGTCTTTCAGCATTGGAGAGAGTCAGGAATTCACACAGTAAGGGATCTGTATCAAGATGGTACATTCGTCTCCTTTGAAAATTTTTGGGAGAAATACAAACTTCATAGAAGTAATTTTTTTAGGTTCTTGCAAGTCAGGAACTATGTACAATCTTACTTAAACAGGTTCTCTACAATTAGCCCTTCTTGTCTGGACACCTGCCTTAATCACTATTTCGGTAAAGGGAAAATGATTTCCTGCATTTATAATACCCTCCAGGCCTCCCAATTGCCCGCTACATCTTCTATCAAGAGTTTATGGGAGGAATAATTAGGATTAAAGATTTCTGATGAGTTATGGGCAGATAGCCTGGAAGAGGTTAACAGATGCTCTATAAACTCCAGACATTGTCTCATCCAGTTCAAAATCTTGCATAGACTACACTATTCTAAAACAAAATTATCCAGAATATTTCCATGGGTCTGCTTCACAGTTATGCGTTATGTCCCAGTCTTCAAAACTTTTGGTGCAAGATTTTCAATGTCATCTCTGAAATCACGAATCAATATATTGAACCAGATGAGTTTTTAATTGTGTTTGGGGTTTCAAGACACGAGCTCTGTTTGTCCAAGTCTCAACAACAATTTCTTTCCTACGGGCTTTTAACAGCCAAAAAGCTTTTTAACTTTCTGGAAAAGCAAATTGCCACCTTCTTTCCAGCTTTGGCTTGACGAACTTACAAATACTCTGCATCTGGAACGTATACGGCTCCATCTAAGGAATAAAAGACAACAGTTTGCTAAAATTTGGGAACCCTTCATAAGGTGGAGGAGACTTGGAGGAAAGAGATGATGGGCCCTATCTTGCACCCAGCGCAAGTGACTTTGTACACCGACGCATGTATCATTCCTATTTTGCACCCGCGCAAAGCGGACTTTTCCCTCCACAGAAGCACGTCGGTTAACTAAGAAATACACTTGCGCTCCCGGGGGCGGTTCAGCGCAAAGAGGAGGCGTGTTCCGGCGCAAACGTTCCTTCTTGCTATTTTGCAGGTTTAGAAAACAATTGCGCCACTAACCAGGAAAAAATTGTTTAAAGTCAGTGGCGCGTTGCGCATGTTATTCATAGGCTATTTTAAGGGCGCATGCTTGGCCATAATCAATGTAGCGTGTGCACAACGCGCACTTTGATTCTCTCATCTACACAGAAGCAGCAGTTTTCATTTTTGCAAATCATACATTATTACGATAGATAGATAGATAGATAGATAGATAGATAAACAATTTATTATAAAAGCATACATCTAGCTTACACATTTACCCAAATTAACCGAAGTTAATTTGGGTGGGTTTCTCCATTTCAATGTAACTTCTCTCTTTTACGGCCGTGACGAGAGCGTTGCTCTCCTTGGCTGTGAACCGCTGCTGGCGTGCGCCTGGCAAATCCGCCGTTACAATAGCAATCCGCTATGGAAAAAGCGCATCTGCTCTTAAAGGGAATGTGAGATGACGCTCTGATTGGTTTATTTCACGTTACGCCCAAACCACACCTATGAATAATGAAGCTACTTCAGACCAACCCATTTTAGATTTGCGCCTGGCGCAAGAGTCATTTATCCCGCCGGGAAAATAGCAACAGCGCCGAGACCCGCCCACAAAGTTACTTGCGCTTTGCGCTTTGACACTTGCGTTTCAGATCGTTAAAATAGGGCCCGATGACTCAATTTGAGTCAATTTCAAATGAATTCCTATGGAAGTAGGAATGAACTAAAAAACGTTGACTCTATTCTGCTCATTCCTCACCGTGGACACGCACCATTATGAATGCCCGTGCAGCCATGAGCATTTTAGTTTCATTTTAAAGGGTTGCGGTGCCACAAATCAAACACACTTGCATGTAATAATATGAAAATCGGTACACATATAGATCTCATCGGGCCGAACAACTTTCGTGCTCTAAGTTTTACGCCAGCCCAACAGGAAGTCGGCTATCATGGGTTGTTTGGAAACGCATGTTGTGGAATTTGATGTACTCCTCCTAGGGAATTCATCCGATCGCCACCAAACTCGGTCAGCGTGAAGTCAAGACATTGAGGATGCTAAATTGCGGACGGATTTTTGATGTCGAACGGTCTGGCCGTGGCGAGGAAACAAATTTATGGCGAATAAGGGACACAGGAAGTGTGCTATAACTTCAGCATACATTAACTGATCTTGATGAAACTTCCACAGTGTGTGCGTTGTAAGAGGCCAATCACATGGATGTGAATATTGTGAGTCAAAGTTATAGCGCCACCAAAAGGCAGCAGGAAGTGTGTCACTTTCAGAAAGCTTTGAAATCACCCTCTTATTTTTACCCGATTTCCTTCAATCTTCATGTGTATAATGTAAACACACGGGAGATGTAGACCTGTGAAAGGATTCTTGATATCTTTAATACTGTTGCCGTGGCAACGCATCAAACTTTAATTTTCAGGGATGTCTGAGGTCTATCTACATTGGGCTTAAAGGATTAGTTCACTTTCAAAAAAATGTTTTGCTGATAATTTACTCACCCCGATGTCATCCAAGATATCCATGTCTTTCTTTCTTCAGTCGAAAAGAAATTAAGGTTTTTGAGGAAAACATTCCAGGACATTCAGGATTCAAGAAATAAGGCTCTTATCTAGCGAAAAGATCGGTCATTTTCTAAAGAAGATTTAAAAAAAAAAAATTATATATATATATATACACATACATACACATATATATATATATATATATATATATATATATATATATATATATATATATATATATATATATATATATATATTGTAGCAACAATGACATCTGCTTTTCACATTAAGTGAATCATGAGGGTTCCGAACACATCTTTTTTGTCCTTAGGAAGACAGCTTTGGTTGATTACTCTCTGGGGTAATTCACCGGCGCCCGTGTGGCTGGACTCCCCCCCCAGTTCAGCGTGAACTCCTAGTGACTTTATAGCCGCGTGACATTCCAGAGCACACACACAAAACACACTTTGGACTTTGAAACAGAATTCCCCTTTACATAACAAGCCATTACTAAATGTTGATATGTATTCCTGTGTTTCTCAAGTGTCGTCACTTGCCATAACGGAAACACTGACAATTTTATTGTGTGTTTAATCAAACTTTATTTGTGTGTAATTATGCATATAAATGTAACGTTATGTTTCCCCTATATTTACCTGTCATCCTTGGTATCTGTCTGACCGTCCTGTTTTAATTCAACCAGTCACACATAGGAGATTACAGTAAAATGTATTGTTCTGTGTGTACAGTCTTAAGAGGAAATATGAATTCTTTCTCTCATAAGACAGATGGTCAAAGTAGGCGTTTCTTCATTCACACAAAGAAACTTTTTCCCGCTTCAGATCAGAAGACCTGATTTGCTGTTGTCTCAAAAAGAGGGCGTAAACAAATGCCTTTTAAAAGGAAGAGACCCCCACTTCTTTTTCTCTCTCACCCTGATCTCTCACCCTTCCTCCTCTTCTCCCCGGCGCAACGCTTCTCCAAGGAACATCTGAAGAAGGCCCTGGCCTTCTCTATTGAACGAACACATGTTCGAGTCGTAGCTTCCGTCCTTTGCAACCAAGATTTGCAACCTCTCCCTTCCCGGGAGATGAATCTGAACTTTCTCGGTAACGTTAAATTCAAGTGAGCAATTCAAGTCGTCTTGCGAAACGACACCGGAAGACGACGCCAGACGCAAACCAGCCGGACCCGTGCACACGCGCGCGTCCTTTTCCAGCATCCCACTGAAAGAGTACAAAATCTTGCAAGTAATTTTGATCTCTCATTATTAAGCTGATTTCAGGTGTCTGGCTCTTAGGTCTGTGAATTTAAGTTACCCTCTTTCCCCTTCTCTCTCTCTTTCTTTCTTTCTTTCTTTCTTTCTTTCTTTCTTTCTTTCTTTCTTTCTTTCTTTCATTTATTCTGACCACGTTATTGTTTTATGTTCTTGTTTGGTTAAATGTTTGTTTGTTTTATTGTTTGCATTTTTACGTAAGTTTATATTTGTAGCTCATATAATCTCTAGTTTTACATTTATTAAAATTCATTTATACTTTAACTGTCTCTGCGTTTGAAAACCCACCATTATAAAGTCAATGAAACAAAAAGATCTAATTAAGCTACAAGCTCGATATTATAGACTACATTGAGTAGTTTTAACTCAGAAAGTTTGATGTTCGTGGCCAGAAGATAAAACTTTCTTGGAGTTTGTAAAGGGATATCCCTTCTTAACTGTGATAATCTCACATTTATTCGCTGGACGAATGACTGATGACCAGACCAGTTACAGAACAAGGTAATCTCGATAATTGATAAAATAAATGTACATGCGATTTCTGAATTATTATGACCATGAGTTATAGGCTAATTATTAATATTTCCAAAATTCCCTATATCCTTGAGCTAATTCACATTTACCCAGAGTCGTTTATGCTACAATATATATATATATGTATGTATATATATATAATTTTTTTCTTTAGAAAATGACCGATCGTTTCGTTAGTTAAGACCCTTATTTCTCGACTGGGATCGTGTAGAGACTTTGAAGCTGCATTGAGACGGACATTTGAACCTTCAAACCGTTGGTTGCCATTGAAGTCCATTATATGAAGAAAAATCCTGAAATGTTTTCCTCAAAAACCTTCATTTCTTTTCGACTGAAGAAAGAAAGACATGGATATGGATGACATCGGGGTGAGTAAATTATCAGCGAAACATTTTTTTGAACGTGAAATAATCCTTTAAGAGTCAACAGTTTTTGTGTTTTAAGTTGATTATTTGTTTTTGTGTGTGTTTTGTTTATGATTGTTGTTGTTTATTTATTTATTTTATTTTTATGTCAGCTATATCATCTGGTGCTCTTTGGTCTGTTTTAATAAAATTTTCTGTTTTATTTTTTTTTTTAAATCCCAGCTTCATCGGAATGGTACGAAACTTTGTGACTTTTATGGCATTTGGAATGTGAACACACAAAAAAATTGAGGGCATGGTTCGAGCAGGCTAAGTGGTCATAAAAAAATGTAGTCACACTTGTGCTCTTCGATCAAAAATGACCGACCATAGGAAATGAATGTGAAATCGAATTTGTTCAATCTACAAATCGGCCACGATGCAGAAAAAAAGTGCCCAGCAATGAAGGGGTGAAACTCAATAGTGCAAAACATCAATAGTGCAAAACAGATCCACCCACGCACACACACACACACACACACACACACACAAACACACAATTATACACACAAATGAACTGGTAGGGCTACTACCCCAGCGTGCCGCACAAGCCCTGAAAAGTGAAGCCAAAGCGTCTTGATCGCCCCCCGGTGACTGGTCCTAGTATAGTTCATAAGCCCCACCTCCCTGTGTTATTCAATGGGACTTGAGAGACCAACTAAACAATTTAATTACACTTCAAATATCTTTTTTCCAAGGGTGGTTTCTGTCATTTACAGTAGTTTTTATCACGGTGATGTAAATTTAAGTGTTTGTTTTTAAAATAAGTTTGTTTTTAGTTATTTGATGCTATAAAAACGGTGGTGTGACATCATGATTGACAGCTGTGATTGACAGGTTCTCTGAGCGAAGTAGTCACTGAAACAGACTTTTTTTCGGGATCTTCTGAGGACTGAGGAGATTGGAGCTTTAAATTTAATATCTAAATTTCTATAATTAATTATTTCACACCTAGAGTGAGGGCGGGGCCTTGATTTCGCGGCTTTACTTCCTGCTCACTACTGCGCAGGTCTGGTCCCGAAATTGCTACTGCGCAGACTCAAGCCCCAAGATGTCATCGGGACACTGGCGGTTTCACTTCTCACCAATGGAAGAGAGCGAAGGTGCGTCGTCCATATTTTTTTACAGTCTATGCTACTACCATACAGAAAAAATGAGTCAGAAGACTGAAATAAGAGGTTGAAATGAGGTCAGATCCAGAAGCATTCCTGTTTATTTTTGTTACATTTTTATTGAATTTTAATGTAACAAAATTTCCCTTTCAAGGGAGAACTCGAGCTGTGTCGAAACGCTACGGGAACGCCCCTGCGTGAGTGCATCATGAAGCACGTATGGAATCAATCCAATGGCGAGATGGAACGTCATAGGCGGGTGACGTCATCGACCAGGAAATTATAAAGCATCCCAAAGAACACAATGCAATAGCTTCTGTGACTTCAGCAAGCGCTCTGTGTGTGAATCATTTGTCTCTATATTGTCGAAGTGTTTTTGTCTGTCCTTAGTTTCACTAGGCAGGAGTTTTTCACATATATATATATATATATATATATAAAAAACTATATATAGAGATGGCGAGCGAACAATTCAGGCAGTGTGTTCATCCCTGCACTCGCTATATTACGGGTGGGGATACACACCAGCTCTGTGTTGTTTGTCTGGGAGTGCAGCATGCCCAGTCAGCTCTCGAGGGAGCTGATTGCGAGCGTTTTCCTCTTAGAACGCTGCGCTCCCGCCGATCACTCTTCGAGGAGGGTGGTTCGGTTCGCGCTCCCCGCGGCTCGGGTCCCGCTTCTGTCGAGGCAGAGCGGCGGCGGCAGTCGTGGGGATCGCAAATGGATTTGACAGAGGGGTTTGAGACGGGCTCTGCCTTATCTCAGCCTTCACCTGTCAGATCCAGTGCCTCAGTTCTGGGTGTGGAAGCACGCGCTGCGGTTTCTTCCCCTCAGGCTGAGGCCCCAGTACTGCAACTATCCAGTTCTGAGGAGCTGGATGTTGTTAGTATTGGTACAGGAGATACTGAGGACTCGTCACCCCAGTCTCCTGCATGTGAGGATTTGATGGAGGTGCTCACTAGAGCTGTTGAGAAATTAAATATTGAATGGCCCACAGATAAACAGGAGTCTAGAATAAAATCTAAGCTAGATGAACGTTTTCTGCCTTCTCGTGTGCAGCCTCCATGTAGGTGCCTACCGTTTTTTCCAGACCTCCACACTGAGGTGTCGAGGTCCTGGAAGAGACCGGTTTCCTCTCGAATTTATACACCTCAGACTTCCACCTATTCTAATATTATGGGGGCTAGTCAGTATGGGTATGGGTCGATGCCAAAAGCTGAGGAGGCACTAGCTAGTCACCTCTCACCTGAGTCAGCATCATCAAGGCACCTATGTTACCCACCAAGCCACTTCGTAACACTTCGGCTTTGGTGGGTAAAGCTTATTCGGCGGCTGGTCAAGCGGCGGCATGCCTTCATACAATGTCCATCTTACAGGCTTACCAGGCAGATTTGTTAAAAGATATGAGCGAGTGTCAGGAGGCTAGTTCAGAAACTGTCAGAGAGCTACGTCAGTCAGCGGATCTCGCTCTCCGCGCCACCAAGGAGACGGCCAAATCAGTCGGCCGTTCTATGGCAGCCCTGGTGGCCGCGGAGAGGCATTAATGGCTAAACCTTTCTGGCATGAAAGAGAGAGAAAAATCTTTTCTCTTGGATGCTCCGCTTAATCCTGCGGGCTTATTCGGTGACTCAGTGAACACAGTCATCGATAAGTTCCAGGAAGAGAAAAAACATGTCGCAGCATTCCAAAAATTCCTCCCGCTCAGAGTTCAGGTCGCTGGTAAAAAAGATCAGTCCCAGCCGTCAGCTAGTTTCTCACACCGGGCGCAACAAAAGCAGAGTGTCGCGTCTCGCGCTCCCCACAAAAAGATTGGGACGCGGCACGGCGCTCTCAGACGAAGTCTTCGAGGGGTAAAACTGATCTGAGGACAGTTATTATTGCCAAGAAGGCTTCGTCTAAGAAAAAATCCTGACGCTTTTTCCCCGAGGGGAGCTCGCTTCCTCCGAGGAGGGGTCCGGAGCAGGCAGGCCAGTTGTTCCCTGCCCGTGCGCCGTTACAGGGCATTGTGTCTGCAGCTCAAAGTATTCCAGAGGCCAGTCTCGAGAGGCTGGTACCCTTAGTAGATTTTTTGGCAGAGTGGAAAAGCCTTCCAAATATTTCTCGTTGGGTTCTGCAACAAACGGTTATGCTATTCAATTCAGGTCTCGTCCACCTCGATTCACAGGGGTCCTGTCCACATTGGTGGGCCCCGAGCAGGCTCTGGTAATGGAACAGGAGGTAGAGACTCTTTTGCGAAAGGAGGCTATAGAACGGGTTCCTCCTCCCAGCAGGGAGTCAGGTTATTACAGCCGATACTTCATAGTTCCGAAGAAGGACGGGGGTTTGCGTCCAATTTTAGATCTGCACCTGTTAAATCGCACAGTAGGGAAGCTCAAATTCAAAATTCTCACTCTCAAGCAGATCGTGTCACAAATAAGATCCGAGGACTGGTTTGTCACGATAGATCTAAAGGACGCTTATTTCCATGTCTCCATCCTTCCACAACACAGGAAGTTCCTGAGGTTTGCTTTCTGGGGCGAAGCATACCAATATCGGGTTCTTCCGTTTGGCCTAGCTTTGTCTCCCCGCACATTCACGAAATGTATGGATGCAGCTCTGGTTCCGCTGCGACTCCAGGGCATTCGCATTCTAAATTATATCGACGATTGGTTGATTCTAGCTCAATCGGAACAACAGGCAGTTCGACATCGAGATGTCGTTCTTGCTCACATCAAGAGATTGGGTTTGAGGCTAAACGCCAAGAAAAGTGTGCTTTCTCCATTACAGAGTACCACTTTTCTCGTGTGGTGTGGGATTCGAAGACGATGCAGGCACGTTTGTCTCCTGCTCGTATCACTTCGATCCTCTCAGCGGTGAAACAAGCAAAGCTAGGCCAGTCACTCACTGTCAAATAGTTTCAGAGAATATTAGGTCTCATGGCAGCAGCGTCCAACGTTATACCTTATGGCCTGTTGTACATGAGACCGTTGTAGTGGTGGCTCAGAACCAAGGGGTTCTCCCCGAGGGGAAACCCACACCGCATGATCAAGGTCATGCGACGATGTCTTCGTGCCCTGGTTATGTGGGAAGAACCTTGGTTTCTCTCCCAAGGGCCCGTACTTGGAGCTCTTTGTCGTCGCGTCACGCTAACGATGGATGCTTCCCTCACGGGCTGGGGAGCGATCATGAGTGGTCGCTCAGCCCAAGGTCTGTGGCAGGACCATCATCTCTCATGGCACATAAATTGTCTAGAAATGCTGGCGGTGTTCCAGGCTCTGAAACACTTCCTCCCAGACCTCAGGGGTCACCATGTGCTTGTCCGGTCAGACAACACATCGGTGGTCTCTTACATAAACTATCAGGGGGGTCTGCGTTCGCGCCCCTTGTACAAGCTGACTCGCCAGATCCTTCTTTGGACCCAAGGGAAACTTCTCTCATTGAGGGCTTTGTATATACTGGGGTATTTAAATCAGGGGGCAGACATCCTGTCAAGGCAGGGGCCGAGGCCCAGGGAATGGAGACTCCACCCCGAGGTGGTGGAGCTCCTTTGGAAGGAATTCAGTCGTGTCGAGGTGGACCTGTTCGCTTCCGAGGAGACATCGCATTGCCCACTGTGGTTCTCCCTGAGCTATCCAGCCCCTCTGGGGTTGGATGCCATGGTGCAGGCGTGGCCGAGGTCACGTCTGTACACATTTCCCCCGATTGCTCTGCTCCCAGGAGTTCTGGAAAGGGTCCGTCGGGATGGGGTCAGTCTTCTGTTGGTAGCCCCGTTCTGGCCGGCCCGAGTGTGGTTTGCGGACCTAGTGTCTCTCCTCGACGGCTCTCCTCTGGAGATTCCGATCAGGAGGGACCTACTCTCTAAGGCAAGTGGGTCGATCCTTCACCCCCGCCCAGAACTGTGGAAGCTGTGGGCTTGGCCTCTGAGGGGGCCCAGCTTATAAGTTCTGGTCTCTCAACTGAGGTTGTTGAGACCATTCTCCACTCCAGAGCTCCATCCACGAGGAAGTTATACATATTCGCCTTGAAGTGGAGATTATTTACTTCTTGGTGTGGAGAACACCAGTTGGACCCGGTTAACTGCCCGGTGGGTGCAGTGCTGGAGTTCCTGCAGGAGCGCTTCTCCACAGGGCTATCCCCCTCGACACTAAAGGTGTACGTGGCGGCACTAGCGGCTTACCACGTCCCTTTGAGTGGAGTCTCTCTGGGGAGACACCCACTTATAACACGCTTTCTTCGTGGCACTTTGAGGTTGAGGCCAGCAGTCCGCACGAGGGTACCGTCTTGGGATCTGGCCATTGTTTTGGAAGGTCTTTCCCTAGCTCCGTTTGAGCCTATTGAGGAGATTCCTAAGAAGTTTCTCACTTTTTAAACTGTCTTTTTGCTTGCTATTTCATCTCTAAAGAGAATTGGAGATATTCAAGCTCTCTCGGTTTCTCCCTCATGCTTGGAATTTTCGCCTGGCATGGTGAAGGCTTTTCTCCATCCCAGGCCAGGTTATGTTCCGAAGGTTCCAACTAATGTTGTTAGGCCTATCGTACTGCAGGCTTTCTGTCCTCCTCCTTTCCAGACGTCGGACCAAGAGAAACTAAATCTGCTCTGCCCAGTCAGGGCATTAGATGCTTATGTCCACAGAGCTGCCCTGTGGAGAAAGTCTGAACAGTTGTTTGTGTGTTTTGGGTCACCCAGGAAGGGATGTCCTGCATCTAAGCAGAGGATGAGCAAGTGGGTGGTTGAGGCTATCTCACTTGCTTATGAATCGGCTGGTCAGCCTTCCCCTTTGGCTCTACGAGCTCACTTTACTAGGAGTATGGCCGCTTCTACAGCTTTATTGTCAGGAGTTCCACTTCATGATGTCTGTGATGTGGTAGGCTGGTCCTCACCGCACACATTCATCAGGTTTTATGATCTTGACCTCAGCTCCACTCCAGGGGCGCAGGTGCTTTCGTCCGCTTGTGCGCTTTGATTTCACACGGACGGTCACTATTAGCATTCCCGCAGCGTTTCGACGCAGCTCGAGTTCCCTTGAAAGGGAACGTCTCGGTTACGTATGTAACCCTAGTTCCCTGAAGAACTAGGGTTACATACGTCCCTGCCATACTCTCGGCAATCCCGTGATCGACCTGCTTCAGCCTAACAGAATCTATCGCATTGTGTTCTTTGGGATGCTTTATAATTTCCTGGTCGATGACGTCACCCGCCTATGACGTTCCGTCTCGCCATTGGATTGATTCCATACGTGCTTCATGACGCACTCACGCAGGGGCGTTCCCGCAGCGTTTCGGCGCAGCGTCTCGTTCCCTCTTCAGGGAACTAGGGTTACATACGTAACCGAGACGGTCTCTGTATTCAGGTTTGGCAGTAGTTATAATAATGCAAAAACGTGTACACGTCAAATCAACATAAAAAAAAGTATTATTTGAGAATAAAAAAAAATAATAATAAAAAAAAAACATTCAAATCCACATCTTAAAAGTAAGTAATTTTGTCCAAAAACTACTAGAGAATTCACAAGCCTCTCAATAGAGAGCTGTACAGGCGTCTTGTGGTAACACCATGAAATTACAACAGACGGCGCTAATCTACCTTCAAAAATTTATTTAAAAGGCCTAGTCTCTATATTAATCTGAAATACTGCATTAATTGAAAAAATATTTTTTTTTAAATTTAATTTGTTTTTAAATTATTTTCAATGGCAAAAATGGACCATAATTATTGCATAAATCAAATCCACTCAAAAATACAATTTCACATTTTACAAATTTGACAAAATAAAACAATTTCAGGTGTCTGGTCACTTTTGACCGCAGAGAGAATAAGTGTGACTCCCAAATGAGGAGCACCAGAGGGTTTTAAATGTCCTATTGGTTTTCATACAGAGAAATGTATGTGTCACTTGTTCAAGGCTTTGTATTGTTTATTGTGAATGTCATATGATTAAGTACACTAGCCTACATTAGACATCAAATACATATACTCTGCGTCTTTACAGACTATCTGTAACAACATGAACGAAGGAAATAATACGTTTATATATTTCAGTCAAGTGGGAAACACTTTACAACATGTTACATATTTAATTATAGCCACACATGTTAGGAAATATGGTTGTCAATGCAAACATTGACTGTGAATGAAGCGAAATATATATCTTTTTTAAAAGATAAAGATTAATGCAAAAAAAAAAAAAGTGCATATAACACTTACCTGAATACAGTATGGGGCCGATAGTGTCACTGGCTTCACTCACTCCCACTTTACCCACTATCCTATAGCGGATCGAGTACTGTTTTCCAGACTCCAATCCAGTCAGAGTAAAGACTTCCTCAGCGGTGTTCATGATAATCCACTGTTCCTCAGCGCCAGAATCTGCTCTCTCCTGCTGGTACTCCACTCTGAACTGCACAGTTTCTCCAGTTGGGGACTTCTGCAGTTTCAGGGTCACACCACGCTCCAGGACCTTCATCACTTCTGGTGGGGGAGGCTTCGACACGGGCTGGAACTGTGTGTCCGTCAGGTTCCCTGATTCATACAGATAGATAGAGGATCAACGAACAAATTTCATATTTTTCCATCATTGTCCTTTGATGAACGAAAACATGTTCTATCATAGTAGCTCAAAATTGATCACTATTACTACTTGTTCTTTGTTCTTTGTTGATATGAACCTGCAACCATTCAAAATCTATTGAGCAGTCAGTACTGTTAACAAATGGAAAGCACAATGTTCAGGGCCATAGGATTTGTTCATTGTACAGTATACAGCCTACAATGCACTGTACTACAGTATACAATACTAAAAGGGACAAAAATCAAAGGAGTAAACATGTGATCAGTGTGCTTCTTCTTGTCTTTGGGCATCATTTGAAACAGGTTAAATCAGTTGTGTTCAATCAATGACATGTGTTCTCTATTTGTATTTGATTGTTGCCTCTTGTGTTTACCAGTATGGATGACATGTGCATTGGAGTGCAGAATGTGTTTTGAGGATGAGAATGTGTTTAGAGTTTGGCTGAAAAGTCTAAGTGAGATCTGCAAATTGTGTTTTACCATGTGAAATGGTTTAAGGTATTGACAACAGACTGCACAATTAGCTAATTGAGTTCAGGTAACTGAGAACTTTATTCAGCCAATGGGTTTTAGTGTTTTAACAATTGAGAAAAACTGTATTATTTGTAGTCTGCAGAACAGAACCAGAATAGATTTGTTTAGACTCACAGGTTGTTTTTCTGTCAAAACAAACACTAGTCAAGTATGTGACTGACTGTACCTGGGCCTTTAACACTGTTACAGAGGTTAACAGTGAGGTCATCCACAATGTCCAACAGGAAGGAGAAGTCTTTGACATTGTACATGTGAATATCATCAGGGTGGGATGCAATGGATCGCAACTCATTTTCATCTGCATCCTTCACACCTAGAAGCCAAGAGGAGATCATTATTGAAAGATCTCAATTACTACAGCTGCGTCAAAGAGACACTGATCAAGCTGTAGTCTTGCCAAAAAAAAAGATGTGAGATGTTTGGACACAGGAGAGCTCTGGGTTGAGTGTCTATCACTGGCATGCAAACTATCATTTTTACTATTTTACTATTAACTATCACAACATAGTCCATTGTGACTGAATGGATAGTATGTCAGCAATGTCAAGAAGAGAAGAACATACCGATGGCATAGAGCTCAATGCCAGAGTCACGCAGTTTCTGAGAATTCACTATAATCTCGTCCTGAGATTTGCCGTCGGTAACAAGGACACCAATCTTACGAGAATCGGGTCTCAAACCCACATTTGCCTTGAAGTTGTTCTGGAGGATGTAGTTCAAGGCCATACCTTTGGAAACACATTGAGTTGCATGTTGGTTTCGTAACATGTCACCTTATTTTATTAGATCTATTGCATTTCTCTATGAGAAATGGCTGTTGTGGATTTATGCATTTCTTATCTGTCTACATCAGTGGTTCTCAACTCCAGTCCTCGGGACCCGCTGCTCTGCACATTTTGTATGTCTCTCTTATCTGACACACTCAGTTCAGTTCATGGAGTCTCTCCTAATGAGCTGATGATCTTATTCAGGTGTGTTAAATAAGGGAGACATACAAAATGTGCAGAGCAGCGGGTCCCCGGGGCTCGAGTTGAGAACCACCGGTCTACATTCTATTTGCAAAACACTTGTGAAACTGATTTAAAGGTGAAGTGTGTAATTTTGGCATTAAAAGAAGCAACATATTTAAAACATTTTGGGTAAATATGCATATACATACAAATATGTAAGTAGTTTGTAAGCTTGGGCAGATTGACTATCAGGACGTGCACAGACATTTTGAGGGGCAGGGGCTGAAGTGAAAGAAAGGGCACTTCTCATAATTGCGGGGGTTTTTTTCCAAAAAAAGTATATTAACGCAACTCTGACTTCCTTTTTAAAAAATTAATTAAAAAAGTTAATTAATTTTATCTTCCTCAAACTCACGCAATTGTTTCATTTTCAAAAGATGTGTACAAAATAATCCGTTCACACAGAAACCATGGTCTCCTTAGTATTCATAGGTTTATAGAGCAGCAAAGGAAACCATTCCACAATGTGCATGTTTTGAAAACATTTTCTATGCTACTAGTTTCAAGTATATATTTAAAATAACCTAAATAACTGCATCAAGCAGAGGGGCGTGTTTTACTAATAATTCGTTTATTTTTGCACAAGGCACTACATCATTTTAATTATTTTGGTGTTATCTAAATACATAACACTTTAAAATCAACACAAATATTCACTCTAAACTGAAGAGGGCTGTTGCTGCTATTTTGTTACAGATAGCAAAATCTTCTAATTTATTAATTACTCATAAATAAAAAGTTAATTTATAAATATTGTTATTTTTAATGTTTAATGTTAACTTATTTCTACTCAGTTTTATTTATTGATGTACCAGATGCATTTACTCAGATTTACTAAATTTTTTAGAGTGTATCCTCCATCTGTTTGCATCTGTAGATTTCTTCTAAATTCACCAATTTAGATTTCTAAATTACAGGGGGAAAGACTCTTGATGCAAGTCATTAACTGGGGACGATCTGTATGCAAGTTAGTCAACTAGTTAAAATGCGCACATTTGCATCTAATTGACAGGGCAATGCAGGTAAATAGGATAAACAAAATAACTAAAGCATATATGCTTATTTTATTAACTTATTTTATTTGGCTTGGTTGAATTCCAATGTAGAATGCGGTCTGTAATTTCTTGATAACAGACCGCTGTGCGGAGTATAACAGACCGTTGCCATGATAAACAGAGCGTTGCTATGGACTCACAGGATTCTAACCGTAGAGACGGAGCCTACTATTTTCTTCAGCGGAAGCAAAACAATCGGGTTTAAATCAATAAACTCCCTTTTAAATCAATATTTTGTGTCAAATTATTTATTCATTTGGTTGGTAGCTATGTAATAAGTGGGATAATGTATAGCGATTATCCTGCTGGGAGGGGCTGCTGCTGCCTGCAGGTGTGTGTGTGTGTATGATGTGTGCCGATGTGCGCCGCTGTGCAGAGACGCATCAGAGAGAGAGGGAGCGCTTCAGAACTCCTGACCTGGGGCCGTATTCACAAAGAATTTTAAGGCTAAAAGTAGCTCCTAACTGGCGAATTTAGGAGCAACTCCTAAAAATAATAGGTGTGTCACTCGTAACTTTAGGACTCCTAATTGTTTTGACTAAGAGTAATTCACAAAGCATTTTAGCCCTAAAAGTAGCACCTACGCCTGGGACAGCTTAAAATAAGTCGAGAGGACTCCTAACTCACTAAGACCTATTCACAAACCGCTTTTTGTGGCATTTCACGCTGCGATGTTTTGAAATGCGTATGCGGCGGCTACAGGAGCTTCCAATCGCGAGGGAACAATTTTGCATTGTAGGCATAACTAGGGATGCAATAACGCCACCAACAACAACCAAAACTAGGCTACTCATTGCATGTAAACTAATTGTAACGTTTCATTGTGAATCAAATTAAAATGTTCTTCTCTTTGCAAACATAGGCAGAGGCATATAGTAACAGATTAATTCAATAATGTTGCAAAGATATTGCATCAATCCATATGTTTCATTAGGCTACTAGGCTATTTGTTTTGCCTTACTCTTTATTCATTTAGGCTATTTATTCAGTTATTCATCATCTTCCGTCCTTCGCACTACTTGTGTAGCGCACGCATTCTCAGACCTGTCACCTGTCAATCATCATCGTAGGGGAGGAGTTTGGAATCATTCCCGCATTACAAGTGAAAGTGAAAGTGACACGTGACGGCCAAGTATGGTAACCCATACTTGGAATTTGACCTCTGCATTTAACCCATCCAAGTTAATGCACACACATTAGGAGCAGAGTAGTGAGTAATTAACACACACACACTGCAAACGTGGATACACACACCCAGAGCAGCGGGCAGCCTTTGTGTGGCGCCCGGGGAGCGATTAGGGGTTAGGTGCCTTGCTCAAGGGCACCTCAGTCATTTCCCACCGGCTCTGGAATCGAACCAGCAACCTTCGGGTTACCAGTTCAACTCCCTAACCACTAGGCCATGACTGCCAATCATCAGCCAATCAGGGTGGTCACTTCAGTCAAGCTCGTGCATGAGTAATGATGTCATCCATAGCAACGGAGACTCGCTCTTAGTTTAGGAGTTGTCATTTTACTTTACTAAGAGTAGGTCTGAAAGGCGTTGTAAATAACTTTTAGGAGAAAACTCCTAGCTAAAATATTTTAGTGCGATTTAGGAGTACTCCTAGTGGTAAGATAAAATGCTTTGTGAATACGGCCCCTGATATTTAGATATACTATTCTTCAATAAATATATTTGTTTGACAGGGAAGCTGTGCGCAAACAGGAATATATATATTATTTTTCAAAAATAAAAAAAGCACCCCAGAAAAAAGGGCACTTTCTCTCCAGGAATAAAAAGGGCAGGTGCTCAAGCCCCCTTTGATGTCTATGTGTGCACCTGCCTGTTGACTATCATGTCACTGGCAGGTGCTAAAGTGTTCTTTTAGTGTAATTTGCTAGTTTCAATTCTCTGTTTGGAGGAGATTTCTTTGCAGAATCATAGGTACATTTTCACCAGGAAATCTGCTGTTAAAGGGATACTCGATAGATTTTTTTTTGAAATAGGCTCATTTTACAACTCCCCCATAGTTAAACAGTTGAGTTTTACTGTTTTCGAACCCATTCAGCCAAACTCCGGGTCTGGCGGTACCACTTTTAGCATAGCTTAGCATAGATCATTGAATCGGACAAGACCATTAGCATCTCTCTCAAAAAAATGACCAAAGAGTTTTGATATTTTTCCTATTTAAAACTTGACTCTTCTATAGTTACATTGGCCCTCATTTATCAAAAGTGCGTACACCAAATTTCCAGCGTACACCTGGCGTACACCCAAAACCACGGTGACTTTGAGATTTATCAATATGGACGTTGGCGTATGGCACGCTCAAATCCTACGCCAGCTCAGGAGGTGGTGTACGCACGTTTTGAGTGCGGGAATGCGCAGAAAAACAATTCCTAACACCACAAAACGCACTGACAAACTATAAGATATGATATAT
Organism: Leuciscus leuciscus; assembly: GCF_965113295.1. Taxonomy (NCBI): domain Eukaryota; kingdom Metazoa; phylum Chordata; class Actinopteri; order Cypriniformes; family Leuciscidae; genus Leuciscus; species Leuciscus leuciscus. Next base: position 417,724 of record NC_138739.1, on the reverse strand, counting down.
TATGACCCACTGTAAAAAAAACAACAACATAGTAATTATAAACTTCAGTGTTTATTTTTGTGCAACATGGACTTCAATGTTTAATTTGTGTGACTTTACCAAAGCATTTGATTTGTAGGCATATGTATTCCTTCAGTTGCGAGCCTGTGCGCTTTACCTGACGTTTCAAGCCTTGTTTATACTTTCGCCTGGCTCCGCAGCGCGAGTCTCCGCAGACTGCGCGCGCACCTCCCCAAACGGACGAGGCGTTTATACTCGACGCGCTCGCCGTTGTACTATTCTTTGAAACGATGGTTAGGCCAGGGTTAGGCCCGGCAGGTGTGCACGGACTGGGTTCAGTAATGAAAGACCAAATGACCAATGACCAAAAAAATAATTCAGACTGACAAAATAATAAAAATGACATTCTTCTTCTTTTAAATAATAATAATAATAATAATAATAATAACGCATCCTTCTTCTAAATAACAATAAGCGTCATTAATAATAAAAATCTAGAAATCAATTTTGTTTCTTTCCACTTCCCTGGTTTTGCTTTCTCTTTCTCAAAGAAGTTTCTCTTCTTTGCCGTCTTCCGTGTGTCCATGGCGTAAAATGAGGGCGTGGGGGGAGCGGAGACTTGAATATATAGGGGCGTGTTATTCTAATGATGCTCGTTTTCAGCCGCGGCATTTATCAAGCGCAGGTATTGCGTACACCTGGATTTCAAAGGTACGCACAGCTTCATAAATCAGGCGGTGAGAAGAGTGTAAGCATAATCTTACGCCAACATATACGCCCGTTTCTACGCAAGAATGATAAATGAGGGCCATTGTGTACTAAGACCAACGGAAAATGAAAAGTTGCGATTTTCTAGGCTGATATGGCTAGGAACTATACTCTCATTCCTGGGTAATAATCAAGAAACTTTGCTGCCGTACCATGAGTCCAGCAGGCGTAATGATATGACGTAGCGCCTGAAAATAGTCCCCAGCTCTGTAACTTCCAACGTGACAGGGACTAAGTTTGTCTAACCTATTAGACCTATTTTCAGTTTTTCTCGATTGCTTAAACACGATAACCAGGCTTTTGAACTAGAATTTCAAACCATAATGCCATTTATCAAAAAGCATACCCATTTCACTAAACTATAAACACTATTCCCTGTTTTGACACATGAGTCAGATTTGTTGAACTGTCACTGCAAAACTCTACACACAAATCCCTTCATTTCTCATTGCCTACGCCATGTTGTCATTTATAAAGCACTAGCACTCAATATTGTTCACTCAAGTCAGCACAGCTTCAGCTCAGTTACACACAATTACCCAGATGGAAACACTAAGAGTCCAAATTGAACACACATCAATCAGATCCTTCAATAGATGGATAAAAGGGCCCGAATCAGTTTATTGAGTTTTGGAACAATGGATCCAGAAAGACATGAAGGAAGAGGAGGAGGAGGAGGGGCAAGAAGACTAGCAGTCTCCGATGAAATTCAAGCCACTCTAGTTGCCCATGTGTTAGTCAATGGTATGACTATGAGGGAGGCTGCGCTACGAGTAAGGCCAGATTTGAGTCGCTTTACCGTCGCCTCGAGAACCTTCAGGGAGGTGTGGTGACAAACAAAATTCTATCACTGAATAAAAGACAAACATTTCCAAAGGTCTTTGATGAGGTGTATTTTCTTGCAAGAAAAGGCCAGCAGTCGTACAGTCACACAGAGTGGCTGCAGAGTGTGACAGTGAAGGGAGGGCATCCTTTCTCCTTTATAGTCTTGACTCCCAGGATGTTATCTTTCTAGGCAAATGATGGTATTTCAACCACATGTGGAACATTCTTAGAACATGTTCATCATGTTGTCTCCTTGAGTGGAGGCCCTCTTGTCACGACCAACACTCTTTACCATTCCAATACACTTTCATATTAGAATAAGGTTTGTGTGTGCTCTTTTACTGTCATATGATGGGCACACACATTTTTACTGTAAGTAAATATACACATTTAAAAAAAAAAAAATTAAAAAAAAGAAGTAAAACGGAAAAAAAAGGTCTTTTGTTTTGTTGCATGTGTGTTGTACTGTGTAGTACATGAATGAATAAAAATGTGCCACTGTATCCATTGTTTGTGTCTTTTGTGTTCATCATGTGAAAAGGTTTGTGAGGGGGGGAACCACAAGCAACATAACTTACCAGTTTTGGAAATGTTGTTTTGAATTTATTGCACCAGTGTGTTAGACTATGTTGTAGTGTGTGTGATTTTGAGGACTTGTGTGTCCTGTCTGAGGGCAAAGTTTGTTTTTTCAGCAAGAGTGAATGGTTTTGAGTGTAGAGCTTCATTTTGACCTGAAAATAGGATGTTTGGGGAATTGGGTGAGACGTTATGGATTTGTGTTTACAGTTTTGAGAATACGAGGCATAGTTTCAAGAAATGTGTTTAAGCAATCGAGAAAAACTGTAATAATTTTTTATTTTTATTTTTAAATAATGTAGACTGATGGATTCAACAAAACCATATAGTTTTAAACAGCAACCCCGCAGCTCAGAGTAGGTCTGTCTTTAAATGTTTATTATAAGTTATCTTTGTTTAAAAATATAGTAGAAAATTAATGCGATTGTTACAGATAGCAGACAATCATATTTTTTTCAATTGCCTCTAGAGGTCCATAAATGACACACAACACATTTAAATGTTGTTTTCAGGGATTTAGTTGAACAAATAAGAGTGCATCTTCAAGATTGTAAATTTTAAAGCACTTATGTAAAAGCTCGGTACCCGTCATTGTATTTCCGCCTTTGTAGGGTAGGTTGGCCACAGCATCCTGCAGCGATTGACGGGTTGCATGAGCGTTCAAATGCCACATAGTTTTGGGATCCCCGCTGTACTGAGCCAAACCTGTGAGAGAAGCACACGCCATTACGAATGCAAGAGTAAAGGTGTCACGGTTCATGAATCCGCTGTCTCATTCTGGTGTGTTTGTGTGTGTGTGTGTGTGTGTGTGTGTGTGTGTCTGTGTGGGCGTGGTTACCCAATCCCGTGTTGATTATCTGCGCCAGCTGTAATCAGTCCCCATTCCCTTTATATGTTCAGTAATCCTCAACTCATGTTGTTAGATCGTTGTGGCTTCCCCGGTGTCGTGTCCTGTTCCTGTGTGGCTCTCTCTCGTCTCCTCATGTGGATTACCTATCTTTGTGGATCTTCATCGTTGTTCTTCACTCTGTCTGGATTGTTTATTGTTCCTGGTTCCTGAGCACATCGATCACCGCACACCATCTCCGGGTTGCCCATCGAAGTCCTTGCGTCACCTCTTCGTCTGAGTGTTTGTTTCCCGACCTGTGTGATTATCTGGACCTACTTCATTAAACGCCTTTACTTGCATTTGTATCCGTCTCTGTTTCATAACAGAACGATCTGGCCAAACATGGATACAGCAAGTGCGGCCAGTTTGAGTGACTTCATCGCGCACAGCGTCACAAGAATGGATCAACAAGGCGAGGAGATCATGAATACAGGTCGCGCGGTTCAAGCACTTGTGACGCAGGTGTCCGAGCTCACCCAACAGTTACAACTTCTACGAGCTCCCACTGTGCCGCCCACACCGCCCGGACCTTTAACAGTGAACAGTCTAAAGTGGCGTTTGTATTGACTCTACTGTCGGGGAAGGCGGCTCTCTGGGGAACAGCGGTGTGGGAGAATCAAGATGTCTGTTGCGCCTCGTTCCAGGCACTCTCCACGGAGATGAGAAGAGTTTTTGATCGAGCGGTGGCGGGTAAGGAGGCGGCCAGATTACTCGCAGATCTATGCCAAGGTGATGGCTCGGTGTCGGATTACTCGATCCAATCCAAATTGGACTTGCGTAACGCTTATCATTTGGTTCGCATCAGGAACTAGGGATGAATGGAAAACCGTGTTTAATACCCCTAGGGGGCACTTTGAATACCTGGTCATGCCTTTTGGTCTTTCCAACTCCCCAGCGGTTTTCCAGGAACTCGTCAATGGCGTGTTGAGAGACATGGTAGATCAGTTCATTTATGTCTACCTGGATGACATATTGATTTTTTCTTCGTCTCTCCAGGAACACGTTCAACACGTCAGACGAGTTCAGAGGTTGCTAGAGAATGGGCTTTTTGTCAAGGCGGAGAAATGTGGTTTTCATGCACAGTCTGTTTCTTTCCTAGGGTACATCATCTCCTCTGAGGGAGTGCGTATGGATCCTGACAAGGTTAAGGCGGTGATGGATTGGCCAAGTCCAGATTCCCGTAAGGCCCTACAGCGGTTTCTGGGGTTCGCCAATTTCTATCGGCGGTTCATTCGCAACTTCAGCCAACTAGCCGCACCTGTGACTGCCTTGACCTCCCCCAGAACAACGTTCAGGTGGTCCGATACTGCGGAGGCAGTATTGGTCAACCTCAAAAGCCGTTTCGTTTCGGCTCCCATTCTTGTCACCCCTGATCCCACACGTCAGTTCGTGGTGGAGGTCGACGCATAAGAGGTGGGGGTAGGTGCAGTTCTTTCCCAACGCACTTCCTCAGACGACAAGTTTTTTTCAAACGTAACTATGACATTGATAACAAAGAGTTGTTGGCGGTCAAGTTAGCGTTGGAGGAGTGGCGTCATTGGTTAGAGGGGTCGGGGGTACCTTTTATCGTTTGGACCAATCATAAGAACCTTGAATATATTAGATCTGCTAAAAGACTCAACTCCAGGCAGGCTCGGTGGGCACTTTTTTTCTGACATTTTGATTTTGTTCTCTCGTACCGCCCGGGTTCCAAAAACATCAAACCCGACGCTTTATCTCGTATTTTTGATCCATCCGAACGCCCGGTTACTCCTGAGTGCATTTTACCTGAGAAAGTAGTTATATCCACACTCACATGGGAGGTCGAGTCGAAGGTCAAGACGGCCTTAGAAGGAGTAACGCCTCTGCCCGGTTGCCCACCGAGTCATTTGTTTGTTCCGGAGGGGTTACGGTCCGACGTAATTCGATGGGGTCATTGCTCCAACGTGGCTTGTCATCCAGGAGTAAGTCGCACCAGCTGTTTAGTAAAGTAACCAGATGCAGGAATATTCCTACAACATATCTAAAAACATGAAGTAAACAGAAGCAGGACAGACTTGCCGATTTGAACCCTGTCAGGGCCGATGTCAAAGACGCCCACCATGCGACCAATAAAAGCCCGGATGGTTTTGAAGTTCAGACGGCCGATACTCCAGGATCCATCAACCAGCAGGACGATATCAGCCTTGGCTGTGGTTTTACACTGAGCATCTGTGAGTTAAACACATCAAAGTTATATAGTGAGAAACGCCATTTCGGGGGGCGGATTGCTTGAATTTATTTTACAAAAGCACAATGTTGTGTTTTATTGCGAGTGTACACAAATATAAGTTAACACTTTTCAGTTTGAATGATGTCCTGTATGAACAAAATGACGGAGTATGTTTTTATGCGTCCACTGTTTAATCGTGCACACACACACACACACTCCAGCATTGCCATCTTGACATCGCAGCCTGTTCATTTCTTTAAAGCTTATTTACGGGGCTGTTTTATCTCCTTTAAGGGTGCAAAAAATAAACAAAATGCAGCGGCTTTACAATCTTTAGAAAGACAGCTTTGTCAATTAGATAATGAGAATGCTACAACACCCTCTTCAGTACTGCACAAGAAAATATTAAATCTTAGATATCAGTACAATAAGATTATATCTGAAAAGTTTTCAAGATATCTAATGTTTATGAAACAAAAAATATTTCGAATTTGGTGATAAGCCACTCAAACTGTTATCTAGACAGTTGCAAAAGCTGGAAAATGACAGTATAATTCATCAGATCAAATCAGAATCCGGGAATTACTTATTTTCTTCTTCAGAAATTAACAATCGTTTTAAACAATTTTATGAATCATTGTATGTTAGTAATACAAGTGATCATCCCTCCATCATGGAGACCTTTTTAAACAGCTGTAATCTACCAATGCTAGAACAGGAAGATAGAGAATTTCTTGGAGCTGATCTAACATTAGATGAGTTAAAGAGCACTATAAAGTCACTTAAGGGAGGTAAATCCCCTGGCCCTGACGGAATCCCTTGCGAGGTATATAAAACATTTACTGATCTATTGGGGCCCTATATGCTTAAAATGTTCTCTCAGGCTCTGGAGGTGGGACGACTGCTTCAGTCGTTTAATGAAGTGGTTATCACAGTCCTACCCAAGAAGGGCAGGGACCCTAAGGAGGTCGGGGGGTATAGGCCAATTTCTCTCATTAATGTGGACCAAAAAATTTTAGCTAAGACATTAGCCATTAGACTTAATACGCTTTTAGGAAAATTAGTGAAATCAGACTGGCTTTGTTTCAGGTCGTAGCTCTTTTAGTAATCTTCGTCGCTTGTTTAATATTTTATACTCTTTCCAGACCAATCGGTCTGATCTGGTGATTTTGTCCTTAGATGCTGAAAAGGCATTTGACCAGGTAGAGTGGCCTTACCTCTTCGCTCTGCTACAGAAATTCCATATGGGAAATAAATTCATCACTTGGGTTAAAATTCTATATAACAATCCTAGAGCGCGTATACTTACAGAATTTATTCTGAATTCAGAATTTATTTAGGTACTCGACAAGGTTGCCCGCTTTCTCCCCTTCTGTTCGCATTGGCCATTGAGCCTCTAGCGGAAGCCATTCGCTCTGATGAGAGAATTCATGGGCTCCATACTAAAACCACTATAAATAAAATTTCTTTATATGCGGACGATGTCTTACTGTATGTGACTAAACCTGCGTCCTGTATCCCTGTAATCTTAGAAGTGATAGAACAATTTGGCTCATTCTCAGGCTACAGAATTAATCTAAATAAAAGTGAACTCATGCCAGTTGGGCTTAAAGATCTTTCACAAATTTACCCAGTTCGGTTTAAAATAGCTAAAGATAGATTTACTTATTTAGGAATAACTGTAACTAGGAAGTTTAGCTCTTTTATGCCGAGAAGCCAATTATGCCCCCCCTTTTAGAAAAATTGAAAAGAAATATTCAGTTCTGGAGAACTCTTCCTATCTCGTTAATAGGTAGAATAAATGCCATCAAGATGGTCTTTCTCCCGCAACTATTATATCTGTTGCAAAACACCCCTTTATTTCTATCCAAATACTTTTTTAAGCAACTTGATTCTACTATCTTACCCTTTATTTGGAATTATAAAAACCATAGAATTAAACAACTACATCTTTCCAAACTCAGAAAGGTGGGGGGTCTTGCTTTTCCGGACTTCCGCTGCTATTACTGGGTGGCTAACCTCAGAATTATTTCAATAATATTAAATGATAAAAGTGGACAACTGGACTGGCTCAGATTAGAACAGGATGAATGTACCCCCTATGATCTTGGTGCTGTGATTCTTTCACCAACAAGCTGTAAAAAAGAAATCTACAGATGCAGCCCCGTCATTAGCAGTGTGATTTGTATTTGGAAACAAATTAGAACTCATTTTGGGGTGGAGTCGTTACCTTTATCAATTCCCATAGCTGAAAATCCCTCTTTTATATCCTCCATATTAGATAAAGGTTTTCAGCATTGGATAGAGTCAGGAATTCACGCAGTAAGGGATCTGTATCAAGATGGTACATTCGTCTCCTTTGAAAATTTTCGGGAGAAATACAAACTTCATAGAAGTATTTTTTTTAGGTTCTTGGTTTTTAGGTTAAGTCAGGAACTATGTACAATCTTACTTAAACAGGTTCTCTACAATTAGCCCTTCTTGTCTGGACACCTGCCTTAATCACTATTTCGGTAAAGGGAAAATGATTTCCTGCATTTATAATACCCTCCAGGCCTCCCAATTGCCCGCTACATCTTCTATCAAGAGTTTATGGGAGGAATAATTAGGGTCAGAGATATCTGATGAGTTATGGGCAGATAGCCTGGAAGAGATTAACAGATGCTCTATAAACTCCAGACATTGTCTCATCCAGTTCAAAATCTTGCATAGACTACACTATTCTAAAACAAAATTATCCAGAATATTTCCAGGGGTCTCTCTAAAGTGTGACAGATTCAGGACGGCGGATGCGACCCTGCTTCACAGTTATGCATTATGTCCCAGTCTTCAAAACTTTTGGTGCAAGATTTTCAATGTCATCTCTGAAATCACGAATCAATATATTGAACCAGATGAGTTTTTAATTGTGTTTGGGGTTTCAAGACACGAGCTCTGTTTGTCCAAGTCTCAACAACAAATTCTTTCCTACGGGCTTTTAACAGCCAAAAAGCTTTTTAACTTTCTGGAAAAGCAAATTGCCACCTTCTTTCCAGCTTTGGCTTGACGAACTTACAAATACTCTGCATCTGGAACGTATACGGCTCCATCTAAGGAATAAAAGACAACAGTTTGCTAAAATTTGGGAACCCTTCATAAGGTGGAGGAGATTTGGAGGAAAGAGATGATGACTCAATTTGAGTCAATTTCAAATTAATTCCTATGGAAGTAGGAATGAACTAAAAAACGTTGACTCTATTCTGCTCGTTCCTCACCGTGGACACGCACCATTATGAATGCCTGTGCAGCCATGAGCATTTTAGTTTCATTTTAAAGGTAACTAAAGTAAAGTAACTTTCGTATGTTACAAAAACAGCCTTTTTCCACCTTAGAAACATTGCTAAGCTACGTAATATGCTATCAGTTTCTGATGCAGAAAAGTTAGTTCATGCATTCATGACCTCGAGACTAGATTACTGTAATGCTTTATTAGCTGGTTGTCCTGCATCCTCAATAAACAAGCTACAGTTAGTCCAAAATGCAGCTGCTAGAGTTCTTACTAGATCAAGAAAATATGATCATATAACACCGATTTTATCATCACTACATTGGCTACCTATAAAGTTCCGTATTAATTATAAGGTATTGCTACTGACTTATAAAGCCCTAAACGGCTTAGCTCCAGTCTATTTAACGGATCTTCTATCGCCCTATAATCCATCGCGCTCTTTAAGATCACTAAATTCGAGGCTTTTGGTCATGCCTAGGATATCCAGATCAACCAAAGGAGGGAGAGCATTTTCACATTTGGCTCCAAAACTCTGGAATAGTCTTCCTGATACTGTTCGTTGCTCGGACTCGCTCTCCCAGTTTAAAACTAGATTAAAGATGCATCTCTTCAGCCAGGCATTCATATAATATTGTTAATCTTACAGTTCAAACTACAATCCGGCCTCTAGTTCATAAATGCCAGAGGAGAACTGGCCCCCGACTGAGCTTGGGTTCTCCCAAGGTTTTTTTTTCTCCATTAGGTCACCTGATGGAGTTTTAGGACACCATTAAGCCACTTGATGGAGTTTTTTCGGTTCCTTGCCACTGTGGCCTTTGGCTTGCTCAGTTGGGGATATTTTGGGGATATTAATTTAATTTTATCAATCAATAAATTTACACTAGAAACAACCTTGTTGTGTTATTTTGGTTTAATGCTGTGAAGCTGCTTTGATGCAATCTGTATTGTGAAAAGCGCTATATAAAAAACAAAAAAGAAAGAAAAAAAAGAAAGAAAAAAAGTGTGACATCATGATTGACTGCTGTGATTGACAGGTTCTCTGAACGAAGTAGTCACTGAAACAGACTTTTTTTCGGGATCTTCTGAGGACTGAGGAGATTGGAGCTTTAAATTTAATATCTAAATTTCTATAATTAATTATTTCACACCTAGAGTGAGGGCGGGGCCTTGATTTCACAGCTTTACTTCCTGCTCACTACTGCGCAGGTCTGGTCCCGAAATTGCTACTGCGCAGACTCAAGCCCCAAGATGTCATCGGGACACTGGCGGTTTCACTTCTCACCAATGGAAGAGAGCGAAGGTGCGTCGTCCATATTTTTTTACAGTCTATGCTACTACCATACAGAAAAAATGAGTCAGAAGACTGAAATAAGAGGTTGAAATGAGGTCAGATCCAGATGGATTAAGCTGTGATAAAGCATTCCTGTTTATTTTTGTTACATTTTTATTGAATTTTAATGTAACAAAATTTCCCTTTCAAGGGAACTCGAGCTGTGTCGAAACGCTGCGGGAACGCCACTGCGTGAGTGCGTCATGAAGCATGTATGGAATCAATCCAATGGCGAGACGGAACGTCATAGGCGGGTGACGTCATCGACCAGGAAATTATAAAGCATCCCAAAGAACACAATGCAATAGCTTCTGTGACTTCAGCAAGCGCTCTGTGTGTGAATCATTTGTCTCTATATTGTCGAAGTGTTTTTGTCTGTCCTTAGTTTCACTAGGCAGGAGTTTTTCACATATATATATATATATATATATAAAAAAACTATATATAGAGATGGCGAGCGAACAATTCAGGCAGTGTGTTCATCCCTGCACTCGCTATATTACGGGTGGGGATACACACCAGCTCTGTGTTGTTTGTCTGGGAGTGCAGCATGCCCAGTCAGCTCTCGAGGGAGCTGATTGCGAGCATTGCGAGCGTTTTCCTCTTAGAATGCTGCGCTCCCGCCGATCACTCTTCGATGAGGGTGGTTCGGTTCGCGCTCCCCGCGGCTCGGGTCCCGCTTCTGTCGAGGCAGAGCGGCGGCGTCAGTCGTGGGGATCGCAAATGGATTTGACAGAGGGGTTTGAGACGGGCTCTGCCTTATCTCAGCCTTCACCTGTCAGATCCAGTGCCTCAGTTCTGGGTGTGGAAGCATGCGCTGCGGTTTCTTCCCCTCAGGCTGAGGCCCCAGTACTGCAACTATCCAGTTCTGAGGAGCTGGATGTTGTTAGTATTGGTACAGGAGATACTGAGGACTCGTCACCCCAGTCTCCTGCATGTGAGGATTTGATGGAGGTGCTCACTAGAGCTGTTGAGAAATTAAATATTGAATGGCCCGCAGATAAACAGGAGTCTAGAATAAAATCTAAGCTAGATGAACGTTTTCTGCCTTCTCGTGTGCAGCCTCCACGTAGGTGCCTACCGTTTTTTCCAGACCTCCACACTGAGGTGTCGAGGTCCTGGAAGAGACCGGTTTCCTCTCGAATTTATACACCTCAGACTTCCACCTATTCTAATATTATGGGGGCTAGTCAGTATGGGTATGGGTCGATGCCAAAAGCTGAGGAGGCACTAGCTAGTCACCTCTCAGCATCATCTTTTAAGGCACCTATGTTACCCACCAAGCCACTTCGTAACACTTCGGCTTTGGTGGGTAAAGCTTATTCGGCGGCTGGTCAAGCGGCGGCATGCCTTCATACAATGTCCATCTTACAGGCAGATTTGTTAAAAGATATGAGCGAGTGTCAGGAGGTTCAGAAACTGTCAGAGAGCTACGTCAGTCAGCGGATCTCGCTCTCCGCGCCACCAAGGAGACGGACAAATCAGTCGGCCGTTCTATGACAGCCCTGGGGCCTCATGTACAAAGACTTGCGTTGAATTCATACTAAAACATTGCGTACGGACAAAGCTGTAAATGTGCGTACGCACAAAAAAACCCAGATGTTTGAATCTCTGCGTACGAAGGATCCCACGCATATTCTCTTTGTACATCCCAGTTAACGTAAAATTGAGCGCACATGCACGAGCACAACGCCCCACCCAGTCTCCTCCCTTAATTAAATTAATTTAAATATGGTAATGAGTCCACTTTGGCAAAATAAAACAGTAAGAAAATGGGGGCAAGAAACGAAACTTTACAGAGAGTGAATTGGAGGTAGAAACGAAAAAAAAAATGTATTTGGAATTTTGTCCTCCGGAATTAATAACAAAAGGAAAAAATATGAGTGGGAGAGTTTGGCTGATGCCGTCAATGTGGTGGGATCTGAAAGTCGCACTGTAGAGTAGACTGAGTACAGTTGAGACACTTGCGTTTTGATTTTTCACACAAAAAATAGACACTGAAAAGAAGTGAATTTCCACATGACACGCCACATGACATTTCATTACCTTGTAGACTAAGATATTATCAATTAGTTTATATTAGTTTATATTAGTTTATATTAGTTTATATTTAGTTTATATTTTCCAGAATTAGCTCATAAAAATAAGGTGCTTTTTGTCTCAACTTTGTCTCAACTGTACCCATAATATCATGTGGTACAGTTGAGATACCCCATTTTTAATGATGTGAAGGTAACTAACCATTCATTGTAAAAAAATTAAAAAATAAAGACAAATAAAGAAAATAACAATTGTGCAACATTTTTGTTTATTCATCCATTTATATTCATTCATTTTATTTAAATTAGCACTGGTTAAAATGTATAAAGCAGGAACAAGATATGTAACAATATTTATTAATAATACACAGTTTAAATATCACAAATATCACATTTTATTTTCATTTGCATCCTATGCTGGCTAATTACGGCGTTTAAACTGTTATCATAACACTGAACAACTAAACAATGTGTTTCCTAATAGAACTCTATCGGGGCTACAGTAGATATGTGTCTCAACTATCCCCCGCTGGCCACCTCGCACATTTCTCTAGATTTTGCAATTACCTTGCATGACACAATACCATGAAATACAGAATAACGTTTGTGGTGATACCAGTTACGTTTTACAGTCACATAAGGATAATAAGCTATATTCATTGTGGAGAGTGCATGGTGAAGTGAACGTCATATCTTAGAGAAAAAAAAACGTGATGCGTCCGTTGTTCAAATTTCCCACGATCAAAGAGGACACTAATACGCACGTGCACAGCAAAAATCACAACTTGTGCTTGCTGCGAACGCAAGTTATTTAAGGTGTCTCAACTGTACACATGTCTCAACTGTACACAGTCTACCCTAAATGACCTTAAAAAGAAATGGTCTGATATAAAGGTGGACATTACACCAAAGCTGCCATTGCCATAGACTAAGGGTTGTATCAATTTGCATCATGCTTTTATATGTTCTTACTTAATTGCAAAATTGATAGAATATTCCCATAAGGCTCGACAATATATGTCAATTATTTTATAAATTGCAAATTAATAGCAATGCTTCCCACAGGTGGTGGTGCGGTAGACTTGTAGAACAATTCGTTGTGTAATGTTTGCAACTTCACTTCATTGCCTGTAAGAGTCGCCAACGGACAAAAACAATGAGAAATGTACGTACGCCAGACATGAAATTGGCGTGGAGGAACGCACATTCTCGCGTTAATTTCACTGTTAGTACATACGACCGTAAGCGTGAAAGCTGGCGTACGCAACGTTTTTGTGCGTACGCAAGATTGATACATGAGGCCCCTGGTGTCCGCGGAGAGGCATTTATGGCTAAACCTTTCTGGCATGAAAGAGAGAGAAAAATATTTTCTCTTGGATGCTCCGCTTAATTCTGCGGGCTTATTCGGTGACTCAGTGAACACAGTCATCGATAAGTTTCAGGAAGAGAAAAAACAGGCGGCAGCATTCCAAAAATTCCTCCCGCTCAGAGTTCAGGTCGCTGGTAAAAAAGATCAGTCCCAGCCGTCAGCTAGTTCCTCACACCGGGCGCAACAAAAGCAGAGTGTCGCGTCTCGCGCTCCCCCACAAAAAGATTGGGACGCGGCACGGCGCTCTCAGACGAAGTCTTCGAGGGGTAAAACTGATCTGAGGACAGTTATTATTGCCAAGAAGGCTTCGTCTTAGAAAAAATCCTGACGCTCCAGGCGTCAGGATGCTGAGGGTAGTCCCCGCCGTGAGAGAACTGAGTTCACCGCATCACACGGTGCCCGTTCTCTCTCGGTGCCCTCAGGGGATCGCTCCGCCAACCCTGCCTTTATGCCAGGGCGTGGACGGTCCCGGCGAGTTTTTCCCCGAGGGGAGCTCACTTCCTCCGAGGAGGGGTCCGGAGCAGGCAGGCCAGTTGTTCCCTGCCGGTGCTCCGTTACAAGGCATTGTGTCTGCAGCTCAAAGTATTCCAGAGGCCAGTCTCGAGAGGCTGGTACCCTTAGTAGATTTTTTGGCGGAGTGGAAAAGCCTTCCAAATATTTCTCGTTGGGTTCTGCAAACGATCGAAAACGGTTACGCTATTCAATTCAGGTCTCGTCCACCTCGATTCACAGGGGTCCTGTCCACAGTGGTGGGCCCCGAGCAGGCTCTGGTAATGGAACAGGAGGTAGAGACTCTTTTGTGAAAGGAGGCTATAGAACGGGTTCCTCCTCCCAGCAGGGAGTCAGGTTATTACAGCCGATACTTCATAGTCCCGAAGAAGGACGGGGGGTTGCGTCCAATTTTAGATCTGCGCCTGTTAAATCGCACAGTAGGGAAGCTCAAATTCAAAATGCTCACTCTCAAGCAGATCGTGTCACAAATAAGATCCGAGGACTGGTTTGTCACGATAGATCTAAAGGACGCTTATTTCCATGTCTCCATCCTTCCACAACACAGGAAGTTCCTGAGGTTTGCTTTCGGGGGCGAAGCATACCAATATCGGGTTCTTCCGTTTGGCCTAGCTTTGTCTCCCCGCACATTCACGAAATGTATGGATGCAGCTCTGGTTCCGCTGCGACTCCAGGGCATTCGTATTCTAAATTATATCGACGATTGGTTGATTCTAGCTCAATCAGAACAACAGGCGGTTCGACATCGAGATGTCGTTCTTGCTCACATCAAGAGATTGGGTTTGAGGCTAAACGCCAAGAAAAGTGTGCTTTCTCCATTACAGAGGACCACTTTTCTCGGTGTGGTGTGGGATTCGAAGACGATGCAGGCACGTTTGTCTCCTGCTCGTATCACTTCGATCCTCTAAGCGGTGAAACAAGCAAAGTTGGGCCAGTCACTCACTGTCAAACAGTTTCAGAGAATATTAGGTCTCATGGCAGCAGCGTCCAACGTTATACCTTGCGGCCTGTTGTACATGAGACCGTTGCAGTGGTGGCTCAGAACCAAGGGGTTCTCCCCGAGGGGAAACCCACACCGCATGATCAAGGTCACGCGACGATGTCTTCGTGCCCTGGTTATGTGGACAGAACCTTGGTTTCTCTCCCAAGGGCCTGTGCTGGGAGCTCTTTGTCGTCGCGTCACGCTAACGACGGATGCTTCCCTCACGGGCTGGGGAGCGATCATGAGTGGTCGCTCAGCCCAAGGTCTGTGGCAGGACCATCATCTCTCATGGCACATAAATTGTCTAGAAATGCTGGCGGTGTTCCAGGCTCTGAAACACTTCCTCCCAGACCTCAGGGGTCACCATGTGCTTGTCCGCTCAGACAACACAGTGGTCTCTTACATAAACCATCAGGGGGGTCTGCGTTCACGCCCCTTGTACAAGCTGGCTCGCCAGATCCTTCTGTGGACCCAAGGGAAACTTCTCTCATTGAGGGCTTTGTATATACTGGGGTATTTAAATCAGGGGGCAGACATCCTGTCGAGGCAGGGGCCGAGGCCCAGGGAATGGAGACTCCACCCCGAGGTGGTGGAGCTCCTTTGGAAGGAATTCGGTCGTGCCGAGGTGGACCTGTTCGCTTCCGAGGAGACATCGCATTGCCCACTGTGGTTCTCCCTGAGCTATCCAGCCCCTCTGATTTCTGCATTTCCCCCGATTGCTCTGCTCCCAGGAGTTCTGGAAAGGGTCCGCCGGGATGGGGTCAGTCTTCTGTTGGTAGCCCCGTTCTGGCCGGCCCGAGTGTGGTTGCGGACCTAGTGTCTCTCCTCGACGGCTCTCCTCTGGAGATTCCGATCAGGAGGGACCTACTCTCTCAGGCAAGTGGGTCGATCCTTCACCCCTGCCCAGAACTGTGGAAACTGTGGGCTTGGCCTCTGAGGGGGCCCAGCTTATAAGTTCTGGTCTCTCAACTGAGGTTGTTGAGACCATTCTCCACTCTAGAGCTCCATCCACGAGGAAGTTATACGCCTTGAAGTGGAGATTATTTACTTCTTGGTGTGGAGAACACCAGTTGGACCCGGTTAACTGCCCGGTGGGTGCAGTGCTGGAGTTCCTGCAGGAGCGCTTCTCCACAGGGCTATCCCCCTCCACACTAAAGGTGTATGTGGCGGCACTAGCGGCTTACCACGTCCCTTTGAGTGGAGTCTCTCTGGGGAGACACCCACTTATAACACGCTTTCTTCGTGGCACTTTGAGGTTGAGGCCAGCAGTCCGCACGAGGGTACGGTCTTGGGATCTGGCCATTGTTTTGGAAGGTCTTTCCCTAGCTCCGTTTGAGCCTATTGAGGAGATTGCTAAGAAGTTTCTCACTCTTAAAAATGTCTTTTTGCTTGCTATTTCATCTCTCAAGAGAATTGGAGATATTCAAGCTCTCTCGGTTTCTCCCTCGTGGTTGGAATTTTCGCCTGGCATGGTGAAGGCTTTTCTCCATCCCAGGCCAGGTTATGTTCCGAAGGTTCCAACTAATGTTGTTTTTTTATTTTATTTTATTTTATTACAGAGTAAAATAACAAGACAAGCTTCAAACCCCCCACCCACCTCCCCATGCACCACAACCACAATCATCCACACATTCATAATGTTATGACAAGAAAGCAAAATAAAGGAAGCACAAAGCAAACAAAATTAATAACATAAGAAAATGAAAAATAAAATAAATCAATACTACTGATAAAAAAAATCAATAAACAAAAACACAATAGAATTAGCAAAACAATTATGCCATAACACATGGCGCACCTTTAAGAACGTACACCTAATATTTATATCTCTAACTCAAATAAGTAGACATTCCATTTATTTTCATGCTCAGTTATTCTGTTGTTATTTGTTGCAATAATTGTTTCTAGCATATATTGATAAAACACTCTATTCTTAAAGTGTTTTATACATAAATTTGATAAAGTTTTAGCTTTAAAAATAAAAATTTTACCCATCAAAATAATCATATTCAAAAAGTGTATGCATTTACCCTCAAAGACACATAACATAATATTCTGAGGTGTGATTTGCAAAACAATATCCATAGACCTTAACCATAACTGTATACTGACCCAAAACTTAGCCACATGTGGGCAAAAATAAAACGAATGCATCAGGTCCTCCTCCTCATCCCCACAGAACCTGCAACAGGGATCCTTTTCTATCTGCCATTTGAACAGAGATTTTTTTGTTGCAATAATTTTATAAAAGATTTTAAGTTGAAATATTCTGGAATATGAATCGATTGTAGTTCTATAAATTGTTCTAAAGTAATCTTTCCACAAAATTTGATCATTAAATTCATCTTCCCAAAACAGGCAGGTTCTGTGTGGAAAAAGTGCAGTGCCCGTGATATTTAAATTCCAAATATATATTATTTTATTTATCTTTACACCAGACAACCATTTAAGGCATCTTATTGGTGGGAGACAAACCATTAATTTATTCCTCTTTTCATTTTGCAGTCTCATTTTCCAAGTTTTAGGAATTGCAGAAATCAGCCGGTTGAATTGTAACTGATTGAGAGAAATGCTAAAAACATTTCTCAAGTTTTCATAAGAAATAAAATCTCCAGATAAATCTAAAAGGTCATTGACAAAAATTGACCCATTTTTGACACATTCCTCCCACAACAATGGCTTGTCTCCAACCGTAATGTTTGAATTCATCCATAGCAACTGTGTCTGAATGTCTTGAATTGTATCTGGAGGGTGGTACTGGAAATTCAACCAAGCTTTCAGTGCATCCTTGAAGAAAGGTGATAACTCTTTTAAACTATTTTGAAATATTTTATCAATATGTATTGCTTTTAATTGGTAAAAAGGAAATATATTATTCGAGAAAAAGGAAAAGGCTGAATATAATCTCTGACTTGTGATCCATTGTTTGTTGTGATAAATTTTAGCAACCCATGAGGCTTTTAAGGAACAATCCATCATTCGAAGATTTTTCAAATTCAGTCCGCCGTTGTCATAAGAATTATATAAATACTGCCTTTTAATTTTATCTGGTTTATTGTTGCAACTAATGTTGTTAGGCCTATCATACTTTAGGCTTTCTGTCCTCCTCCTTTCCAGACGTCGGACCAAGAGAAACTAAATCTGCTCTGCCCAGTCAGGGCATTAGATGCTTATGTCCACAGAGCTGCCCTGTGGAGAAAGTCTGAACAGTTGTTCGTGTGTTTTGGGTCATCCAGGAAGGGATGTCCTGCATCTAAGCAGAGGATGAGCAAATGGGTGGTTGAGGCTATCTCACTTGCTTATGAATCGGCTGGTCAGCCTTCACCTTTGGCTGTACGAGCTCACTCTACTAGGAGTATGGCCGCTTCTAAAGCTTTATTGTCAGGAGTTTCACTTCATGATTTCTGTGATGCGGCAGGCTGGTCCTCACCGCACACATTCATCAGGTTTTATGATCTTGACCTCAGCTCCACTCCAGGGGCGCAGGTGCTTTCGTCCGCTTGTGCGCTTTGATTTCACACGGACGGTCACTATTAGCGTTCCCGCAGCATTTTGACACAGCTCGAGTTCCCTTGAAAGGGAACGTCTCGGTTATGTATGTAACCCTAGTTCCCTGAAGAGGGAACGAGACGCTGCGTCACCCTGCCATACTCTCGGCATTCCCGTGATCGACTTGCTTCAGCCTATCAGAAGCTATCGCATTGTGTTCTTTGGGATGCTCTATAATTTCCTGGTCAATGACGTCAGCCGCCTATGACGTTCCGTCTCGCCATTGGATTGATTCCATACGTGCTTCATGACGCGTTCCCGCAGCATTTCGACACAGCGTCTCGTTCCCTCTTCAGGGAACTAGGGTTACATACGTAACCGAGACGGTCTCTGTATTCAGGTTTGGCAGTAGTTATAATAATGCAAAAACGTGTACACATCAAATCAACATAAAAAAGTATTATTTGAGAATTTCTTTTAAAAAAACAAAAAAACATTCAAATCCACATCTTAAAAGTAAGTAATTTTGTCCAAAAACTACTAGAGAATTCACAAGCCTCTCCATAGAGAGCTGTACAGGCGTCTTGTGGTAACACCATGAAATTACAACAGACGGTGCTAATCTACCTTCAAAAATTTATTTAAAAGGCCTAGTCTCTATATTAATCTGAAATACTGCATTAATTGAACAAATATTTTTTTTAAATTTTATTTGTTTTTAAATTATTTTCAATGGCAAAAATGGACCATAATTATTGCATAAATCAAATCCACTCAAAATACAATTTCACATTTTACAAATTTGACAAAATAAAACAATTTCAGGTGTCCGGTCACTTTTGACCGCAAAGAGAATAAGTGTGACTCCCAAATGAGGAGCACCAGAGGGTTTTAAATGTCCTATTGGTTTTCATACAGAGAAATGTATGTGTCACTTGTTCAAGGCTTTGTTTTGTATATTGTGAATGTCATATGATTAAGTACACTAGCCTACATTAGACATCAAATACATATACTCTGCGTCTTTACAGACTATCTGTAACAACATGAACGAAGGAAATAATACGTTCATATATTCAGTCAAGTGGGAAACACTTTACAACATGTTACACATTTAATTATAGCCACACATGTTAGGAAATATGGTTGTCAATGCAAACATTGACTGTGAATGAAGCGAAATATATATCTTTTTTAAAAGATAAAGATTAATGCAAAAAAAAAAAAAAGTGCATATAACACTTACCTGAAGACGGTATGGGACCGATAGTGTCACTGGCTTCACTCACTCCCACTTTACCCACTATCCTATAGCGGATCGAGTACTGTTTTCCAGACTCCAATCCAGTCAGAGTAAAGACTTCCTCAGCAGTGTTCATGATAATCCACTGTTCCTCAGCGCCAGAATCTGCTTTCTCCTGCTGGTACTCCACTCTGAACTGCACAGTTTCTCCAGTTGGGGACTTCTGCAGTTTCAGG
This sequence comes from Leuciscus leuciscus, assembly GCF_965113295.1. NCBI lineage: Eukaryota > Metazoa > Chordata > Actinopteri > Cypriniformes > Leuciscidae > Leuciscus > Leuciscus leuciscus. The sequence continues at coordinate 398,009 of NC_138739.1, read as the reverse complement.
GTCACACTGCGCCCCAGGACCTTCGTCACTTCTGGTGGAGGAGGCTTCGATACGGGCTGGAACTGTGTGTCCATCAGGTTCCCTGATTCATACAGATAGATAGAGGAGCCAGGATTGGAGGGATCAGAGATGGCAGAAATAATGAATCGATATCTCTTTTCATCTTTATTAGCCTCTGAAAAACTTCTGAAAAGAGATAAGTTCTCTCTCATCTTTGAGATGACATCAGGATCGTTGAACCCCTTTCTGACAGATGCTAACATGCTAGAATTGTGTTTCATTCCCACATCTAGCTCTTTAAACTCATCAGATTCCAGAAACTTCTTCATGGCTAAAAGATACGGGTCTTCATACTTCAGAGATGTGAAGGTCAAGCACACCACAACATCAATATAAGGATTAAAGAGGATGGTGTTGAGACTGTTTGAGTCTTCAGTATTGATTCCTTTCAGTATTTCAGTGTGAGAACTTAAGAGGTTAAGTTCAGCCTTTGCATGATCTAACCACTGGTTAAGCATGTCAGCATTAAAGGGGGAGCTGTTGTGGATCTTCAGGATGTCTTCCAATGAATTTTGCTCCTTCTCTCCTCCTCGTATAGCAGGCAAGACCTTTGCCACTTCTTTCAGGAGCAGCGTTTCGTAAGTGCTAAGAGAGTCCTGAAATAAATGGAGCCTCTCATTGATGTCTTTGAAAACATTTACCAGTGTTTTTCTGGAGAGGACGTTGCAAGTCCTCTCTACTTCTCCCAGCCCCTCTATTATATCTTCAGTGTTGGAAACTAGACTTGTGCTAATTTCTCTCTCCAACTTAGCAGCTTTTGAATCCAGTAGAGAAAGAGGATAGAGCCAGACTTTTATTGGAACTGCATTCTGTGGATTCTCCTTCAGTATAGTGGGGAGCTTCTTGTACACCTCTAGGGCCTCCATGTAAGTGGTGGGGTTCTGCTCAAGGCGGACGTCACCATGAAATGTGCAGGCAATATTCTCAGCCACTTTCTTTTGAGCATCTGTCATATCTACAGCTCCTTGTCCCTCAATGGAAAATTGAGGAATCTTCTCAACCATGACATTCAGTTCTCCCTCAATCTCCTGCTTGTCTTCCTCTTCTGAAAATGTCCGATCAAACACCATGACGGCCTGAGCTCCGTATAGAACACCTGTGACCACATGAGTTGCAGTTTTCTGGTCAAAGACCTGAGGGTAGGTGATGTGTCCCACTCCCAGCTGAGTCATATTGAGCTGTTCGAATCTAGAGGTTTCACTGTAATACATTGTAACTCTGGACTGTTGGTTTGAGGATTTGGTGTCACGCAGGAACTTGGCAGATCCTCCCACCTCCACCAGCCCTGCCAAGAAGCTGGCCTTCAGGGAAGCACTCCCATCCAGGAGACTGGACTTACTGGAGAGAGAGTCGGAGCTACTGAACTTCACATCTGTCCTTGGCTGTGGACGACTATCCAAATCTGCTCTCAAGGATTTCTTGTCCCACAGAGTGACACCTGAAAAGAGAAATTACTTTTAGAGTTACTAGTGCAAAATGCCCGTGCAAAATCAGTTTTTGTGTGTTTTTAGTAATTGTTGGTTTGGTGTGTTTGAGTGCTCATTGTTACAATTACACAGCAAAAGTTAAGTGACATTTTTATTTGTGCATGGTAGAAAGCACACAGTGAACTCCGAGAAAACGCTATGCTTGAGCAAACAGTTTGTGCATAGGCAACTACAAATGATGCCTGTGAAAGAGACTGTGTGAACGCATTGAATAGGATATGTTTAGCTGGTGAATAGCATAGGCTACTATTACACAGTAGTGATAACGTTAAGCGCACCAGAATGAAATATAATATTCAGAAGTAAACAGCATAGCTGACTTACAGATTCAGTTAACATCCACAAATGAATAAACGCGTCGATTCAGGGAGCAGTGCAAAGTGCCCGTGCAAAATCAGTTTTTGTGTGTTTTTAGTAATTGTTGGTTTGGTGTGTTTGAGTGCTCATTGTTACAATTACACAGCAAAGGTTCAGTGACATTTTTATTTGTGCATGGTAGAAAGCAAATACTGATACTGACATAATGACATACAATAAATGTGGAAAGTTTAACTACACAATTCAGGGAGCAGGCTACACAGTGAACTCATAGAAAACACTACTTAAGTTGCACTGCTTTCTACGACCCTCTCTGTCTCTGGTCCTGGGGAGTGGCCAGTTGTGCTCACTCAGTGTCAGTGTGAGAGGGGGAGGGGCCAGCTGTGCTCACTCAGTGTGAAGTGTGTGCTTCTTATACCGATATATATTAACAAAATCTTTGCATTTCTAATTCAAACAACGTCAAACTTGGCACTGCACTTACTCGTGCCTGTAGCAAGACACCTGTCAAGTTTGAAATCCATCAGACTAACGGTTCGATAGATATGCGAATAACACATACACACACACACACACACAGGGTCTCATACACACACAGACAGACGTTGCTGTAATTTATAGATAGATGTATGAGGAAGTGATTTACTGTTGAAGAAACATGCAGGTTTTATAGTGTTGTTAAACAAGGACTGGTAATTAGTGATGCAATATTTGATGAAGAGGGGAAAATAAACTTTTATTTATTTATATATTTTAGGTTTGTAAAGCACCTGGAAGGAAGGTATCCTTGCGGCAGTCATACAGCATACCAGGAAACAGAGGTCTTCCTAGAGCTGCCACTTCAATGGTCTTTGATGCCAGGGCTGCAGTAAATAACAAATAAAAGGTATTATTTATACTTAGAATATTTATCATATATTAACAAAATTATATCTGATGGTAATGAATACTGTTTAACTGTTTACCCGCCAGCATTTTTGAAAAAAGTTGCTAGCCACTGCCAGCATTTTTGATCATTTTCACAAAATGTTCATGATCCCAGAATATTTTGTTGTGTGAATATCTCAAACATGCAACATTTCAAAATAAAGAGCACACCCTCTGCTTTAAAAAACAAAAAGGTTTTATTCTAGCTCTATGCATTTCCTTTTTAAGTTAAAAAAGCAATAATTTGAGCAAAAAGCTGAAAAAGCAAAAAAAAGTTTTTGTCAAAGACTACATCTAGATCTAATTTAGAACGATGATCAAAACATAGATGGATAGAGTAGATTGAGTAAACACCCTCAAAGCTTGCACAGTCCTATAGCTTGTCCTGGGTCGACTTTTCATTCAGTAACATTAGGCAGTTTGATTAATGTGCTATTTAATGTTGATTAATGAATGTTTCTGCTTCTTTTTTCACCTGTGTTTTGATCAGGAGATTCGGTATTCTTTTAGAAGATGCATAATAGTGCCCCCTACCGTAAAACAGTGAAAACACGAAATGCCGGAAATTTCCATCAATGGTGGGGAAAGAGTTAATGCTGAAGAAATCCATTTTAAAATAAAGATGCAAGCAGCAAAATGGGGTCAAGCATAGGCGGAGCGTGTGTAAGGCTGGGGAAGGCTTAGCCTTCCCCTGGCCACGGACTAGAGACTAGCAATATACAATTCGATTTTTCTCCCTCAAAAGCAGCCTGCCTGCTACTACTAGTTGCTTTTATAAAGAAAAGCTGCCGATAATTGCTGGTCTAGGATCAGTTTTCTCCACTCCAAAATCAAATGATAAGCGCGGCTGGGCTGGCTCAGCTGTGGTCTGTGGAAAATGTAAATTGCATGCCGTGCGCACGCACGGAGATAATTCATTTATGCAGGATTTTTTTTTGATAAACAATTTTTAAATAAATGAAAGCAATATAATTAATAAATTACAAAGTTTTTATTAAATTGTGATCACTTTTCATTCATTTTAAAAATAGGTTATGACACCCATATCCGGCACTCGCCTAAAAACGCGGGTTTATGTGCTTTAGAAAAAAAAAAGTGATTTAGGCTATTAGGCTAATTTTGAGCTGGCAGCCAATTTAGTCGACATAATGGATATACGAAAATTTTTCAAGACAAAGACTTCAAGCTGCAACGATCTAAACAACAGCCCTTGCCCATCCAATTCAAGTGTGCAAATATCTGACAAAAACTTAGAAGAAAGCTCGTCTTCACAGATATCAACAGATACAGCCGGTGAGTCTGGCTGCACCAGGCCTTGTGAACGGATCTTTGAGTGTGTTACCAATAAATGCAGCACACCTGTGGATTTGGGCACAAAGGAAACTGGACCATCACAACCCTACTTGCCCGAATACCCCAAAACATTGTTCGGTAAGCAGAACCGGTCATTTTCGTCCGATTACTATAAGACATATTCATTCATTGAATACAGCAAAGAGGCAGACGCGATTTTCTGCTTCCCATGTAGATTGTTTCAGTGCAGTTCTAGTGGTGCATACAGAGATCCTGCTTTTATTGCAAATGGAGTATGTGACTGGAAGAATATATTAGCAAAGTTACAGAAACACGCAGACGGAGCACCACATCGTCAGTGCAGTGAGCAGTGGCACTGCTTTGAGCAAACCAAAGCTACTGGTTCCATCGCTGCACAGTTAAGTGAATCTCACAGGACCTCAGTGCAGAGCAATAGGGAATATGCAGCATCCATTGTTGACATATTGCTCTATATAGGAAAACAAGGACTTGCACTGAGAGGGCACGACGAGAGAGAAACGTCTGCAAATCGTGGGAACTTTTTGGAGCTGTGTGACTGGTACGCCAGACGTGACGACGCTTTCTGCGCTCGATTAAAGGCCCCGTTCAATCTAACGAGCCCTGACACACAAAATGAAATTTTTGAAATTGCTTCTGATTTAGTAAAAAACAAAATAATCCGCGGCATCGAAAACAATGTTTTTTTTACTGTTCTAGTGGACGAAGCACGGAGTTTTAAAGAGGAACAAATGGCCGTGTGTGTGAGGTACACAGAGAAGCTGGAGATAAAGGAAAGATTTCTAGGATTTGTTGACTGTTCTGAAAGAGTTGATGCTACTGGAATTTATGGACACATAAAGCACTTTCTGGATGCGTGTGGAATCTACACTTTACCCATTGTTGCACAAAGTTATGACGGAGCGGCTGTCATGTCCGGTCACGTAAACGGAGTTCAGCAGAAACTCCGTCAAGACCATCCATCTGCGGTGTACATTCACTGTATGGCCCACAAGTTGAATTTGGTTTTGGTCGATGCATGCAAGGTAAATCGTACAGCATCTACGTTTTTTCACATCCTCGAGAGTCTGTATGTGTTTTTCTCACAACCAGGCACACACCATGCATACCAGCAGCACCAAAAGGAGCTCGGGGTTAAAGCCGAACTGACAGCACTCAGCGACACGAGATGGGCGTGTCGATGGAAAAACATAGCAGCTGTCAAGACTTCCATAAGAGCCCTGCTCTCCACTCTTTCCGAGCTCTCTGTTCCCCCTTATCGTAGGTTTGTTGAGGCATCCGGTCTCTTAAGCCATCTCAAGAAGGCCACGTTCTGTGTGTGTCTTTTGGTGTTTTACCATGTTTTCAGTATGATCCACGTTGCACACAAGGCACTACAAAAGAAAGACACGACATTATCTCAGGCCTCAAGTGTCATGGAATCTACAATAAACGGCCTTGCAAACATGAGGACCACTGAAAAGTGGGACGAAATATGGATGGAGATTGAAGCATTCTGTAATTCACTTGACATTTCAGTCAATGAAGATGAACGCGATCTTACGCATAAGCGAACTGCGAAAAGAACTGCTACGTTGGATTCCTCTGTTGTCACAAGTTCCCTTGGACAAAGAGAATACCAAACAAACATCACACAAAGCATGAAAGAGAAATGGGCCCAACAGCTCTATTTTCCTGTTTTGGATACCCTGTTGGGTGAGTGTCAGTCCCGGTTTTCCACTCAGACAATGGGAATAGCAAAGAGTGTGGATGCAGTGCTAAAATGTGACCCAGAAGGCGCGCAGTTTCTTTTAAATAAATATGCGACCACCCTCTCTATCAACCATAAATTGGCATGTACTGAGATGAATTTACTGAAACTGAGCTCACGTCACACATCTCCTGACTTCGTTAAGGAGGCACTCTCGACTGGATTTTATCCAAACTTCGAAAAACTTTTCAAGTTGGCTCTAACATTACCGGTGGGGACCGCAACATGCGAGAGATCTTTTTCAGCTATGCGACGCGTAAAGAATTGGATGCGTTCAACAATGGGCCAGGAGAGACTTTCATCCTTGAGTCTGCTGCATATTGAGAGTGACATAACCACAAAACTAAACAACGAGGACATCATCAACGCATATGATGCCAGGTCTAAACGCAGGATTTTGCTGCATTAGGTAAGGCAGTGTTTATTTATATTGGCTGCCAGGCATACAGTACTGCTTGCTTTTTTGCTAAAATTAACAGTTTGTAAACGTGCTCTTTTATGTATCTATTTTCTAAGATGTGCACTGTAGGGTCGTAGTAACATTTTTACATTGTACCTGATTTGTTTGTATTTGCTTCGCTAATTAAAAAAAAAGAAAAAAGTGGAAGCCGCTTGCGTTAGTTGTTGCTAGGCGACACGTTGGTTAAAACTTACATGGTTATAGGTGGTAGGAAATCTATTTAAATGCATCAAGGGGAAGCGCACATCTTAGCCTTACCCTGGAGTTGGTTCACCCTCCGCCTATGGGGTCAAGCAAGCACTGAAGCCATAGCAAGCACATGGCATGGCAAAGAAAATGGTCTTTGGAAATACAGATTTAAACTTTAAACTTTAACTATAATTATATCATATAAAATGCTTTATTTGCATGTACACATTTAAAAGACGCTTTTATCCAAAGCAACTTACAATAGAGTGTCTTACATCAGTCACCAGAGCGAGCTGTGCTTGCACCTCCTATTCAGAAAGGCACAGCAGTTCCTGTTTTTGGCAGAAACCAAACTGCTCTTCCAGAGGGCAATTTACTTTCTGGCTGAAGATTTGGAAACTTTGGGTCTTTTCCCTTAAGGTAAGGTTGAGACACTTTTGACTTCCAGAGCTCCCACCACATGAAAATTGTATGACCTAAAATTGCAGAGTTCCTTTGTAGGATCTTTCTGTGGTCCTGGAAAAGTTTTTATTTTTTATCAGAGGCTCTATTTGAGCCCTTAGAGTCAGCCTCAGAGAGGCTTCTCACTTTTAAGGTGGCTCTACTATTTGCATTGACATTGCTCAAAAGAGTAGGAGATCTGCAGGCCCTGTCAGTAGACTTTCCCCTGGTATGATCAGAGCTATTTTGCACAGCTCCTGTAACCAGCCACCTGGTCGCCACATGAATCACCATAGCAATATAGAGGCTGAATCTACTATAACCCATCCAGGCTCTTAGGATTTATGTCGGGCCAGTGGCGTACATTCTCCCAGTTTTTTGCAAGTGTTTTGCAAGTAATGAGCATGATGAAAGGTTGGGGAATGCCGAATAGTAGGTGCGCGTAGAAGGGTCTTTATTATTGGTCACGAAAGCTGTCGACCAAGGTGTGCGGCAGGATTAGTTTCTGTTGTAGCAATTCACACCTCCAAAACACACCTCCTTTCTGCACGCCCATTGCTCCAACCTGCAGCTACTCCTGTCTTGTTGTCTGGTCTGCTTTAGTAACACAGTCACCAAGCAGTGCCTTTCCCATTGGATTATAGATGCTATCGCTCTGTCCTATGAGGCTTTCGTAATGGCTTTGCCTCTGGAAATCCACAAGGAGTGTAGCATCTTCTATAGCTCTATCTAGGGGTGGGCCCTGACATAAGGTGTGTGCTGCAGCCGGCTGGCCCTCTCCGCACACATTACTCAGGATTTACAGTCTGGACATGGGCTCAACCCCAGGGTCACAGGTCCTTCAGGGTTTACCAAGGCATGTCTGCATTCAACAGTTGTCTGTGGCAGTATTACACAGCCTTGTTGAGCAGACAATCTTCCTCAGTGTGGCAGCGTTGGTAATGACATTCCCATAGTTGATTCATAGTCTGTCAATGCCATGACAGAGTTAATTATAATTATTTATTATTATTTTGTCAAGGTTCCGGGCACTTTTGGGGCCCGGTTACGCATGTAACTTGGTTCCCTGAAAGGGGAACTAGATGCTGTCATGGTATTGACTAGGGCTGCACGATTATGACAAAAATCACAATTGTCGATTATTCCCTTGAAATTGTAATTGCGATTATTAATTACGATTATCACAATTTACATCGAATATATATATAGCCAAATTATTATACATGTTTACTTAAAAATTGTGAACACACACACTGTCCCCCTTTACTTAACATACACATAAATTGTAAGAATATGACTAATAGTAAAGACTACTAAGAAATAAACATTAGGTATAGATGCTAAAGCTATTAAATAGCAGTCCCAAACTAGCTTTTGTTAATACAATGTTGGTATGAGCCACGTACCACAGTCATTTAAAATATAAAAAATAACACAAAGTGAAAACAAGGGGGCATTTTGGGGTTAATGTTAAAATGACAGTTACCATGGTGATACACAATACTAACAAGAACTGTTAACCCTCTGGGGACCAGGGTGTTTTTGGGGCCCTTGAGATGTTCTGACATGCCTTGACATTTGTGCTTTTTTCAGTTATTTATAAACATGTTAATGGCAAAGGTGTAAATTCACTCTATATAGCACAAACAGGGCTACCATAATATGCGAGCAACGTGTATGTAGATGTTTGTATTTTTAAGAGAATAATGTTTATGCGTGGTTATTGGAAAAAATTAAAATGAAAGTTGCTGAATTAAGACCACAAAACACATATTAAATATGTGTCCACAAGACTTTTGACTAATGGATGTTGTCCCTTTGAGTTCTAGCTTCAAAATTATGTGAAAATAGTCTTGCTTTATCGTTCACAAAAAAAAATACATTGATTTAAATGGTGTAAAACAGGTGTTGCTTGGAAAGCCAATATGCGAGGGGGAGGAGTAGTTTACACCTTAGATTACAATGTCCCACCCACTCTGCATAATGACTCTGCATAATTAGCCATTCATTCAGGTGTGACACTGACTGAGCCACAATGCAAGGACAAAAGATGTATTTAGAAGAAGACTTATATTGACCATTTAAGATTTCGCTTACATCTCTCTTGTAAATATGTTTTGCTATTTTATTAAAAATGTTACAATTACAACAATAATTACAATTTCAACAATATTTCAAGTGTACTCTTTCTTTGTAAAAAAGAAAAAGAAAAAAGATTATAGGCCTACATTTTATCATATGTATTCATTAGTTTGAATATAGCCAACATTGGAACATCTAACATCTTAGTCTATGACTTTATTTTTGACAAATATATATATATATATATATAACGTTAGATATGAGCAGAAATTGCTAAACAAAAGCTTATTTGATGTGGCAGTATATTCTACAGTAGCCTAAAAACTGTACCCAAATCTAGTCAACAAGTGACTGACTGTAACGTTGTTTTTATGAAATATTAGGGCATATAAATGCTAATTTGCAGTTTAATACGTTGCTTAAATACAAATACATTTTATTTCAATATTCCAGTCGATTTTTACTCATCTCAGTAGGCTATAGCAAAGCAGTTTATTCTTTCACACACAGACGCGCGATTCATATTTAGGCTAAACAGTCTTTACAAATATGTCCCCTTCATTCATCTCACAGAAAGGCGAGTCATATTATAGAAATGCGATTCAACTTTTTGCGGTTTGCATAGGCCTACACTAACGTTATTCCACACGTGAGAAAAGAAAACAGCCTACCTCACTCCTCAGCCGGATCTGCTCCTCATATCAGGAGATATTGCTCCTCATATCAGCACTGTTCTGAGGAATCTTTTCTCCATAAGGTAGGCTATATTATGCCTCACTCGATCGCGACGCGCTGTGTTTACAGCTGATGGGCGTTTCACAGCTCTGAAATAGTTCTCAGAATTTGCGTTTGAATAGCACGCGCTCTCCGGGGAGTGGTCACATTACTGTGAATTAGCTCGTAATGAGCTCGACTGGAGTCGCTCTCTTTTTATACAGATTACAGAAGCTGAGAATATTAGTTTTTTATATAAGTTACTTCATTTAACAGATGCGATCTCAAGCTTTATGCCCGTGGGTCTGTTTGCCTGTTTGACTGCATTTTCGCGGAGTTATAGATCATTTTCGAACGCATTTCAAGTGGGAGCTTACTGACAGAGAGAAGGCAGAAATCGCATCATGTTCATTTTTCTTTATTTGTCAAAAAGCAAAACACTTTATTTTTATTGTGAGTATACAGAAAAAAAATAGAAACTGAACAGGATCGATTGATGGATTACACGAAAATGAAAGATCAAAATTAACAGAGCATTTAGTGTTTATTTTCATTGCTAAAAAAAAAACGAGCAAAACGCGCGGGCGCGTTTGTGGTCCCCAGAGGGTTAATGAAACATGGAAACTGCTCCTGGTGAATAGAATGAAAATCATCCCTGTATGCAAATCCTTCTCAGCTAACACACGACGTACCAGTAACGTGATTTATTGGTATTTTACTTTTATTTTGTGACTTACCAATTTACAACGTAACAACGTTGCATGCTCGTAGTTTCCTTTGCACTTTATACACAGCGCGCGCCGCCGCATTTGCGCGTGCAATTGAAGAGTGTGCGCTACTACGAACACAGTAGCCTATAACGGCTGACAGGACAGGAACGTCCGTTTTTCTGAGGTGAAAGACTTTTTATTTCAGTGTACACATACATCGCTGCCTGGTAGAATTCCTTCCTATTGTGCTGGGTTTTCTGAAGTAGTTGTGATTTGCCTCTCATAACATGCTCTAAATGCACGCAGAGTGGATTTTTTTTTTGTAATCGCGGCTTTGAACGATTACGTAATCGTGGCATCCATAATCGTAATCGCGATTAGAAATTCGATTAATTGTGCAGCCCTAGTATTGACAGTATGGAAATGTCATTACCAACCCCTCTTAGGGAACCAGGTTATATACGTAACCTGAGACATTTTTCCTTCAAATGATATTGAATCTGTCCAGTGATATTTTTGATAGCACATTCACATTTTGTAACAACATTTCAATCTGACCTGGATGTTTTTTGTTTCCTTCGTCTGCTAAGAAATGAAGTCCTCTGGTGTCTTTATTTAAAATCTGAAGTTCATCAGGTTTGGGTTGTAACACTTCCTATTTTTGAAGGAATAGTAAAAAAAAAAAAAAAAAGTAAAAAAAAAAAACTTCCACAAAGGTTTTTTATCCTTAATCTCATGAAATACATCTGGTTACACTTGTACACTTACCTGTGCATTCACCGCAGCTAGGGTCGCCAACCATAGATATGTACAGTAGATGCAGCTCGGCTGCTTCATGTACGTCAAACGTGCCGCCATCTTGGAATCGTCAACAAGGAGACCTGTTTGAATGTCAGTGTGAAGGAGATGCCTGTCACGACCTTGTCTTGTTTAGTTTCATGGTCATATTCTGCTTAGTTTCCCCTGTCACCCTTTGTTCTCATTCTTTGTTTGTTGTTTCTTAAGTGTTCCTTTCTAATTATAGGTATAGGCTGCCTTCATTTCTCTTATAAAATAAAGGTAAAATTATTATTATTATTTTAATTACTATATATTTATTTTTAAATACTGTAATTTTATAATAATGAAATAGTGCAACCCTACAAGTAGGCACAATCTGAATGTCAAATCGCAATTTTAACCAGATTTCCCCCCTAAACTGTGCATTTGCTCCTGATTTCAGCATGTTCACAGTTGTTTTTTTTACAGGGACCAGATGCCACTGATGAGTCCTGCTGACTCCTTCTAACCTCTCCTAACCTTCTCTGATCAAGTCAAGTCAACCTTTATTTTTTATAGCATACAACCAAAGTTGACCCAAAGTGCTTTACAGATCAAGCAAGAATAAACTTTTTTCTTTTTAAATACAACATCATACATTATATCAGCTTCAAAAACCCATTTCATGATCTATTCAAAGCCAAAGAAAACAGATATGTTTTTAAAGAAGACTTAAAAATGGCTAGCGATGAAGATGACCTCACATGGAAAGGAAGACTATTCCATAATTGCAGACCCTTCACCAAAAAGGCACGGTCACTGCATACACTGTGCAATTTTCGACCGATTTTGAGCCGAAATCTGACTCGTGCGACTCTTTTTCGGGTCGGGCCGATTTTCAGCTTTGTCATGCGTAGTTTATCATGCAGTGTTCGTGCAGTGTATGGGGGGATACGAGAGGCATTAAACCTCTCCTGACCGGCAATCGGATGGTCGGATGAATTTCTGGCATGTCAGACATTTTGGTTGCTCCTCGTGACTAGATCGCACAGTTGAAGCAGAGCTACGAACCGATTGCCCTAAACTCAGTGTGTTTTCCCTCACTGCGCCTGTGCGAAAACAGAAGTGTCACCATTTCATCTTTAATGTAGTGTGGCATCGAAAAGGTGAGTTTCGTTATTCTGGACTCAATTATAATTACAACACCGACTACGCCACCCTGGGAATTTCACCCAGGGAAATAATGGTCCAATAAGGACACACAGGTTCGTTCCCACAAGACACAGCAGAGACGTGAATATAGAAAATAACAATAATACTTTATTATAATAACTAGACTAAAAGCTCGACACACACACACACATCAATACACCAGGGGTTAATGTGGCTTCAGAATCAAAACTAAAGGAAAATAACAAAAATCAAAGATAACATGTCGGATGGCAAGGAGAAATAACAAACCTACCCAATTCCATTTCACTACAAGCACTTCAAACATACAGTAATGTACTCACTTCACCACAAGCACACGTGCATTCAAGTGACAGGGAATTCAAAAGACTCAAATCACTCAGTGAACAAGGGTACCCGTTAACTTGGACCTAGAGTGGTCAGCACTCCTTCTCAGCCGGTCCAACAAAGTTAACAAAATCAATGTCAAATTGTCACAAATCAATAAACAAGAAAAAAAGAACAATAATCAAAATTGTCAAATCAATAAACGAGAAAAGAAAAGTACAAGTTGATCAACAAAATACAAAGCAGAAAAATAACAAATCAATAAACAAAAAAAAAGAAAAATACAAATACAAAGTTGATCAACAAAATACAAAAAAAAAGCAACAAAATAACAGATGCAAATCACATTACACCTTGTCCATTAACCAACCACACACACACACACACACGATGCATTTAAGATCACGCAAACTCGCAACCATTAAAGGGATAGTTCGCCCCAAAATGATATTTAAGCCATGATTTACTCACCCTCAAGCCGTTCGAGATGCATATGTCAATCTTTTTTCAGACGAACACATTTTCAGTTATTTTAGAAAATGTCTTAGATCTTTCAGTGGTTATAATGTGAGGCAATGGGGTCCAGCTGCTTCAAGTCCGAGAATGTGCATGCATCCTTCACAAAAATAATCCACCCGGCTCCAGGGGGATAAACGAAGGCCTTCCGAGGGTAATCCGTGCGGTTTTGTCGTCAAAATATGTACATATTTAAAACTTTATAAACGAAAATAACTGGCTTCCGGTGGCGGTTGGTGCGCGTTCATGGAGATCGATGCTGGCGTATGACGTAGGACGTAGCGTAGGAAGCGTCGTGACGTAGAACGAACGTAGAGTTTTGTTTTGCTCTGCTCTCTGGCTGCGCTGTCACGTTCGTTCTACGTCACGACGCTTCCTACGCTACGTCCTACGTCATACGCCAGCATCGATCTCCATGAACGCGCACCAACCGCCACCGGAAGCCAGTTACTTTCGTTTATAAAGTTTTAAATATGTACATTTTGACGACAAAACCGCAAGGATTACCCTCGGAAGGCCTTCGTTTATCCCCCTGGAGCCGGGTGGATTATTTTTGTGAAGGATGCATGCACATTCTCGGACTTGAAGCAGCTGGACCCCATTGCCTCACATTATAACCACTGAAAGATCTAAGACATTTTCTAAAATAACTGAAAATGTGTTCGTCTGAAAAAAGATTGACATATGCATCTCGAACGGCTTGAGGGTGAGTAAATCATGGCTTAAATATCATTTTGGGGCGAACTATCCCTTTAATACTTATTTCTCACGCTCGCACACTCGTACATATACACGCTCGCACACACTTCCAACAATAAACAAACGCACTCAAACAACTCACATTAACTTTGAATTCATCCACACAACCATACAAACCCCACAGACACAATCTTCCAGTTGAAACAGTGTGGAGGTGGCCAAACGGCCACACAGATTAATACTCGGGTCTCACAATCTCCCAATGTCAAGTTCACTTGATGTGGACTGGTCAAGCAGGCGCAATTGAGTTGAGGCAAGACTGAACGTCGCGGCAACGCGCAACGACAGTAGTCTATTCAAGACAACGAAGGCAAAGACCAAACAGGAAGGAAGGGGAAGCCCGGTCACAGTCCCAATCAGCTGTCATCACACGGACATATTACCAGCTCTTGGCCTCTTCAGCTACAACAGAGGGGAACACGATATAAACAAATCCTTTCGCGGATATCCACCCATTAAATCAAATCATTTACCCACCTGATTATTAACAAATCAGCCCTTCCAACGTCAGACCACGATAGATAAACAGCCCAGGATGCATACTAAAAACAACAGAATGCATATGGCCAACAGCTCGCCCCACATTAAATATTTATTTCTTCATGGTAACATACCCAAATACTGCGTGGCTCAGCTCGAAGATCCCCATAAGGGAACAACTCGAAAGAACAGCGTCCAAGTTTGCAGCAGTCAACACACTCCAACAACGCAATAGCTTCCTTATACACACACTCACGCACCTATAGCGCACCTGTATCTAATTAGGTGATTACCATTCATTTGTACTAGGGTTGTACCAAAATTAACGAGGCAGCTATGACTACTACAGTAGCAAGAAAGAAAACGAAAAGAGGGAGATCTTTAAGTTCTGTAGATATCAAACTAGCCACAAATTACTGTTGCTTACCTCCAGTTCGTGTTGCAAAATGGATAAACCATATTACCCACGTCTTTCAAGCCACCTGTGATGTAGCTACACCCTGTCTCTTTTATTAATTTGTTAAACAATGTTCATGTTACACAAGCTGTTTTTGAAATAAAGCTGTTTTTAATTTTCATTGGTGACTGTTACGAGCCCATCAAATGAATTAAAATGGAACATCATAACACATAAAGACCACAGAGATTCAGTGACGGTGCATAAATTATTTATTTATAAATGATTTAAATAATGAATAATTTGTCATAAGCAGAGCATGGTGGTAAAAGAAAGTAACAAAACAAACAAAAAGAAAACCCTGCGCCCACATATCTACTGGAGAAATAACACTTGCCTACCTACCATTCGAAAACAAAAGACAATGTTCTCCGTGAGTCTTCCGGGTTCTCTGACTGCTACTCTAACTAATCCTAAACTAAATAACATGTGAAAAACCCATCACCAATTACCACCAGCTCTAAATAAAGTTATAAACTGAATCTAACAGACGTGCATTCCACTCCGGGAACGGGCTTATGAAACACGATCATGAAGTCGACACGAGAAACTCCATAAAGAGGCATAACGGGCCGAGCACACGAGACACCTAACCCTAACCCTCACCCTTACCCTAACCCATCTGAAAAATGCATTAAATACAATTCTGAAGAAAGATTGGCAGTAGACGAGTGAATAGACCGGGCTTTACATAAAGGCTGAGTGTATGTAGGGCGAGGGCAGGTTGACACAGACTCAAATATGATTGAATAATGGTCAGAAATGCCAGTATATAACATTTCTAAATTGAACACAGAAAGACCATACAATAATACCAGATCTAATGTATGTCCCTTGTTGTGAGTAGGATCAGTGATGTGCTGTACAAGGGTTAGTGACTCAGTGAGTGAGATAAATTCATTTACCAGCAGTTTTGATGGACAGCTAACATGGATAATAAAATTCCCAAGAGTGAGGAGTCTGTCACCATGAGTCACCAGTCCAGAGAGGAAGTCCGAAAATTGCTGAATAAAATCCTTGTTAAATTTGGGTGGTCTGTAGACGAGTACACAGAAAACAGGACCCAAGATGTCAATTTTTTACAACTGGGCCTCAAAACTGGAATACATGTCCATAGATAGCATTCTGCATTTAAGAGTTTTCAAAAACAGTAGCGACGCCACCGCCGTGTCCTGAAATCTGTGGGGAATTTAGAAAGTCGCAGACTGGCGGTGTTACATCCCCCAAAGCCATTTGTTCGCCGGGGTTCAGCCATGTCTCAGTGATGAATAAGAGATTCAAAGATTGTAATATAAAAAAGTCATTAAGAATAAAGGACATGTTCGATATTGAACGAGTATTAAGGAGAGCCATTTTAATATTGACACTATCCATGTTTTGTTGAGGAGAGATGTGCGTTTCAGTATGTCAAGATTGCCACCCCGCTTCGTATTACTTTCACTAATCGAAGAACGGCGGCATGAAGACCAGATGGCCGGTATTTGGTTGTTATCAGGGTGGTCGATCTGTAATCTGCAGAGATGTCGTTGTTTTGACCCTCAATGGACATAACAGCGATACGCAATTCCAAGTGCAGTGCAATGATTGTATACTCCGTCTGACAAGCAATCTTAGAAATTCAAACTCTGTAACTCCAGAGATGAGTAGAATAGGACCATATCAGACAAGCAGGGAGCTCTCTGTTGAAGTTGGCGAGGGCAGGCAGTAAAATTCCAGAAGGCCAGACTAAGCAACAGAAGGCAGATCATTCTCAATGCATCCACCAGAACAGTTCGGAAAGGAAACAAGCAGCCTATTTTAAGACTTCACATAACGGTCACAGCAAAGGTGAGTGCATTGGTGTTAATTTCCTTGAAGTAATCCAGTCAGACGTGAGGTGTACCGTAGATTTCAAACACAAGAAAAGTCATTAACCCTCTGGGGTCTGGGCTGTTTTTGGGGCCCTTGAGATGTTCTGACATGCCCTGACATTTGTGCTTTTTTCAGTTGCTTATAAACATATTAATGGCAAAGGTGTAAATTCATTCTATAAAGCACAAACAGGGCTACCATAATATGTGAGCCACGTGTATGTACATGTTTTCATTTTTGAGAGAATAATGTTTATGCTAAATATTGAAAGAACTAAAAACTAAAATTTCTGAAATAAGGCCACAAAACACATAGTAAATATGTGTCAATAAGACTTTTGACTAATGGATGTCCTCGCTTAGAATTTTTTCTTCAAAGTTATGTGAAAATAGTCTTGCTTTATCGTTCACATAAAACCATACATTGATTTAAATTGATGTAAAACAGGTTTTGCTTGGAAAGCCAATATGTGAGGGGGGCGTGAACGAGGAGTGGTTTACACCTGAGAATACAATGTCCCACCCACTCTGCATAATGATGAGCCATGCATTCAGGTGTCACACTGACTGAGCCACAATGCAAGGACAAAAGATATATTTAGAAGAAGACTTATATTGACCATTTAAGATTTTGCTTACATCTATCTTGTGTAACGACTATGGCTCGATGGGTAAAAATTGACTTTTAATTTATATACTAATTAAAAGTGAAAACACTTTCTAAGTCCCACAGACTTGGCGAACTCTGTAACTGAACCCCCGTTTACGACTCGCTTCCCCCCTCTCGACAGTGTGAGCTTCAAAGACATTACTGACATTCCGATCTCAACAGAAAACCCGCTCTGAACACACACACACGTACACACACACACACACACACACACACACACACACGAAAGCCACTAAAGTGCAACGTCATGTAGAAATATGGCTCTTGAATGTATACCTTCCGATATGTATGTGTGTGATTAGCTTTGCCTTATAATAGAGGTGTGTTTTGCTAGAGTAAAATCTTTAATTCTGAAGATTCATTGAAAGAATATTCACTCCATAGTGTTGTAACCCTAACTCAGACCATAAAACTTTACGACCCAAGCCTCAAAGGCATTCCAGAACACACACACACACACACACACACACACACACACACACACACACACACACACACACTCTGGAACTTTGGAAACAGATATTCTTCCACATAACAAGCCACTGAATGTTGATATGTATTCCTATGTTTCTCAAAGTGTCGTCACTGGCCATAACGGAAACACTGACAACTTTATTATGTGTTTAACCCTCTGGGGACCAAAAACGCGCCCGCGCGTTTTGCTCGTTTTTTTTTTTAGCAATGAAAAATAAACACAAAATGCTCTGTTAATTTTGATCTTTCATTTTCGTGTAATACATCAATCGATCCGGTTCAGTTTCTATTTTTTTTCTGTATACTCACAATACAAATAAAGTGTTTTGCTTTTTGACAAATAAAGAAAAACTAACATGATGCTATTTCTGCCTTCTCTCTGTCAGTAAACTCCCATTTGAAACGCGTTCGAAAATTATCTATAACTCTGCGAAAATTCAGTCAAACAGGCAAACAGACCCACGGGCATAAAGCTTGAGATCGCAGCTTTTAAATGAAGTAATTTATATAAAAAACAAATATTATCAGCTTCTGTAATCTGTATAAAAAGAGAGCGACTCCAGTCGAGCTCATTAGGAGCCATTCAAAAGTAATGTGACCACTCCCCGGAGAGCGCGTGCTATTCAAACGCAAATTCTGAGAACCATTTCAGTCTGTGAAACGCCCCCACATCAGCTGTAAACAAAGAGGCATAATATAGCCTACCTTATGGAGAAAATTTTCCGTGCTGATATGAGGAGCAGATCCCGCTGAGGAGTGAGGTAGGCTAAGTTATCCTTTCTCAAGTGTTAATGTGGAATAACGTTATGGAATAACGTTGTAGGCTTATGTAAACAAAAAGATGAATCGCGTTTCTATAATATGAATAGCGTTTCTGTGAGATGAATGAAGGGTACATATTTGTAAAGACTGTTTAGCCTAAATATGAATCGCGCGTCTGTGTGTGAAAGAATAAACTGCTTTTACAGTTACAGTTACTGCGTTACAGTCAGGCGAAGTATGAAAGACAACATTTTGTTGACTAGATTTGGGTACAGTTTTTACTGTAGAATATACTGTCACATCAAATAAGCTTTTCTGCTCATATATATAAAATACTATTTTGTCAAAAATAAAGTCATAGACTAAGATGTTCCAATGTTGGCTATATTCAAACTAATGAATACATATGATAAAATGTAGGCCTATAATTTTTTTTTTTTTTTTTTACAAAGAAAGAGTACTTTTTTTGCAGAAATATTGCTGAAATTGTAATTATTGTTGTAATTGTAACCTTTTTAATAAAATAGCAAAACATATTTACAAGATAGATGTAAGCAAAATCTTAAATGGTCAATATAAGTCTTCTTCTAAATATATAGGCTATTTTGTCCTTGCATTGTGGCTCAGTCAGTGTCACACCTGAATGAATGGCTAATTATGCAGAGTCATTATGCAGAGTGGGTGGGACTGGGTAATCTAAGGTGTAAACTACTCCTCCCCCTCGCATATTGGCTTTCCAAGCAAAACCTGTTTTACACCATTTAAATCAATGTATTTTTTTTTTGTGAACGATAAAGCAAGACTATTTTCACATAATTTTGAAGCTAGAACTCCAAGAGAAAACATCCATTAGTCAAAAGTCTTGTGGGCACATATTTTGTATGAGTTTTGTGGTCTTATTTCAGCAACTTTCATTTTTATTTTTTTAAATAACCACGCATAAACATTATTCTCTTAAAAATACAAACATCTACATACATGTTGCTCGCATATTATGGTAGGCCTGTTTGTGCTATATAGAGTGAATTTACACCTTTGCCATTAACATGTTTATAAATAACTGAAAAAAGCACAAATGTCAGAGCATGTCAGAACATCTCAAGGGCCCCAAAAACAGCTTGGTCCCCAGAGGGTTAATCAAACTTTATTTGTGTGTAATTATGCATATAAGTGTAACGTTATGTTTCCCCAATCTTTACCTGTCATAATTGATATCTCTGTAATCCTCTCCATCTCACGGAGACGAATCTTGACTGCAAAGTACAATAATATGCATTTGATTCCAGGAAATATCATATTTCTAAGTATGAATCCTTTCCCTCATAAGACATATGGTAAAAGGGGGCGTGTTTTTCTTCACACAAAGAAGACTTCTTCCCGCTACAAATCAGAAGTTTTGATTCGCTCTGTCCCCAAAACAGGGCGTAAACAGATGTCTGTTAAAAGGAAGATTCTCTCTTCTCTTCCCTCTCTCATCCTTCCGCTCTCAACTCATCCAACTTCTCTGGACCCTCCTCCCCGGCGCAGCGCTTCTCCAAGGAACATCTGAAGGAGGCCCTGGCCTTCTCCATCGAACGAACCCATGTTCGAGTCGTAACAGCCGGTCTTTGCAACTAAGATTTCCAGCCTCTCCCATCCCGGGAGACGAATCTGAACTTTCTCGGTAACGTTAAATTCAAGTGAGCCTTTACATCGTTTTGCGAAACGACCCAGAAGACAAAGCTAGACGCAAACCAGCCGGACACGCGCACGCGCGCGTCCCCTTTTCAGCATCACACTGAAAGAGTACCACAACTCGCAAGTATATTGATTCCTATAAAAGCTGTTCCAGGTGTCTAGGTCTTAGGTCTGTGATTTAAGTTACCCTCTATCTTCCCTCTATATCTTTCTTTCTTTCATTTTATGTTTTTGTTCGGTTAAATGTTTATTCGTTTGTTTGCATTTTTACGTACGTTTATGTTTGTAGTTTATATAATCTCTAGTGTGTGCCATTTTATTAATAAACCCATTTATACTTTTAACTGGCTCTGTGTTTGAAAACCCACTTTTTATAAAGTCAATGAAACAAAAGATCTATAAAGCTACAGGCTCTATATTATAAAACTACTTTGAATAGTTTTTATTAATAAATCCAAAGAGGTTTTGTCTTCGTGGCCAGAAGAAACTCTCTTGGAGTTTTGTAGACAGGAATACTTCTTCTTAACTGTAATGATCAGACAGTACAGAACGAGGCATTTCCTATAATTGATAAAGTAAATGCATATGCGATTTATGAATTATGACCATGCGTTATAAATATTAATATTGCCAAAATTCCCTATATTCTTGAGCTAATTCGCATTAACCCAGAGGCATTTACGCTACATGTATATTGGTGGAGACATTTCGAGCAGTTTCAAACTTCATTTTTGTGGGCAAATTCAGTTTCAGTTGAATGTGTATTATTGGTATTAATAATTGTAGGCTATACGCGCGTTTTGAATTGTGAGATAAGTCGCCAAGGCGAACTCACCCAGCTGATCGCGGGCACAAAAGCCAGCTCAGCTCTGCTAAAACTGCAGTTCATGACATTACATCTGTCTCTGTAAAGACGAAGCAAAACTCTTTGCAGTTGATACATGTAACATGATTTAAACCGACTAAATGAAGACGAAGGATCTCTTTTAGGACGAAGACGTAAATCTGATAGTTTTCAGTCGTAATAGGCCTTATACAATACGTTAACGATAAACTCCTGGTCAGAAATTGGCCTCGCGATCCAATTTCGTAAACCTACGCAAAAATCATAAAAGTGCTATTTTGATTAATGCTTATGGGAGATGAGCAGATGATAAGTCCTGCTCACAGCTGTTCTGATGCCTGGTGTGCTCACAGCTTAAGTAAATAGATGTTCAACGCCTGTTTGCTCACAGTTTCTAGTGATTAAAACACGAAGTTTTAATACCTGTTTTTATGTAAACCGTTTTATATGTAATGAGTAATTGGAGACCAGTTTTATGAATTAAGAAAAGATGATAATCCCTGTTCTTATTCTAAAACCGTCTCAATGTGTAATGTATAATGTGTAATTCCTGTTAGTCACATGTTGTGAAACTCGCGTCAGTTTTCCGCATGCAACAGAAGCGCAAAACACCACGTGATTCCACAGATAAAAAAATCTGCTGTCTTAACTGCTGAATCACGTCACCGACACTAGAGGGCAGCCTCTAGAGGTGTGGCAGGGCTCAAATTACGCGCCCCCCACCGACGTCATCCTGCGTGAGCGTCGCCTCCCACTGACGTCAGCCTGCGCGAGCGCAACTACGCCATCTCGTGGCGTTCTAAGATAATACCTGCTTTCAATTTCTTTTTCTCTCTGCATTCATTTTCTCTCTCAAATACTTAACTGCATTCAAGCTTAGCTTATGCTGATATTATTTGGAGTTAGACAATTCCTTTTTCTGTTTTTGACTGTCACACTTTAAGTTAAGTTCGAAAAAAAAAAAAGGGAAAACTTTTCGAATTAAAAACTTAGATTTGATTCACTCAGTTCATTGATAAGGTCCACCTAGGAAGAAGCACGCCACCGTGTGGCGATCTTGGGTCGACTTATCAATATCTGTTTAACCCCCAGCCTGCAATTGAAGTGTCTCATTGCCACCCTTTTTGTTTGATTATTTTTATAATCAATACTAATAACCTCAGTGTTATTGTAAGGATTATAGGAAGTCATTCTGAATTTCAGTTTTGATTATTTTTAGTATTGATACATCACTGTTATCATTCTGATTTTCTTTCCTTCCTTATTATTATTATTTTGGACCTCTCCTTGCATGCTTATTTAAATTTAAATTTAAACTAGTTTGAATTTTAATTTAAATTGTGTTCACTAACAACCAGGTG
Source organism: Leuciscus leuciscus (assembly GCF_965113295.1). Classification (NCBI taxonomy): domain Eukaryota; kingdom Metazoa; phylum Chordata; class Actinopteri; order Cypriniformes; family Leuciscidae; genus Leuciscus; species Leuciscus leuciscus. The sequence goes on along the minus strand of NC_138739.1, from coordinate 375,412 downwards.
GACCACGGAGAAGGAATACGCCCCTTTCCCTTGTGGCACAAACCCACTGCAGGGCCTATCCCTCTGCCTGCGTCCCAAGCCTGTGTTGTTTATTTGAATTTTATTTCATTGATAATTTTTTTTTTCTCTTTCCCCAGCCTTTTCAAAGGGGGGGTAGGTTATTCTGATAATTACAACCAATTATCGTAATTTCCTTTTGTTGTATCATTATTTTAGTAAAGCCTTTGCCTCTGACTCCTGCATACCTATTTACTCAATTTGATGAAACCAGAAAGCCTTAATTTACTTTAAGTCTAACATTTTAATCCCTTATTGTGTATCTATTGGCAGGACTCAGTCAGTGCACTGTGGTAATCCAAAAGTCATCCCTGGTGGTTTCCGGTGGGCGGGGATCATCTGTCCGGCGTTACTGACACTGCGCTCTGTCTGGTGTTGGGACCGTCGGAGAGTCTGACCGCGCCCGCTGGTTTCCACCTGGATGACCTCTATTCACCCCAGGTAAACTAAAATTTGATAGAACCCATCCACTTATTAGGAACCACAGAATACTAGCTATTCCTTCGGGTGTATTTTAAGTGCTTGGACTCACCTTTCTCTCTCTAAGACACACCTTCTTTCGAGGTCCTGTCCCGATAACCCACGCATCTCCTGGCCCGATCAGGAACTCTCGCAGTGTTAATAAGGCCTAGGCCTCTTTATTTTATTTTATTTTATCTTATTTGATTTATTTTCCTTAAATAACGCTCCCCGTGTTATTGTTTGTGACATTTCATTGCAGACCAATTCACTTCCTTGTGTTGTGTTTCCCTCTGATCTTCCCTACCTTCAACCTTGTCTCTTTCTCCACTCTGTTGTGATTTGTTTCTTTCATTTCACTTAGACACAGAACCTAAGAGAGACCCCAGGAAAAGCTGAATAATAGAGTGACGATCAAAGCGGGCGTCGCTAGACGACCCACCCAGGCTACCGCCTATCCAAATTTCTATTGTGGGTTTCATCCATACCCACGAAATTGGCTCCGCTAACTGTTGACATCAGTTAGCCCCGAAATTCTCATAAACGACATAGCCCGTAATTAACCCTAAAACAAACTTGCATTGTGTCTCTTTTTGTGTGTGCTGTGCTTCTCTCGCCAACAGTAAGCCGAGATGTCGAGCTCACCCTGTCCTGCAGTCCGCTGGGACGACCTTGAGGCATGGCTGAGGGACATAACAAAGACCGTGCTGCCCCAGGACCCACATCGCTCGAGCCAAGAGCAACGGGACACAGACCTGAGCCAGTTCGAGTCCCATGATCCAGCCCAGACATACAGCCACGAGCAGCTGTCCAAAATCTTCGGAAACCTCGCACTCAAACTCGTCGCCAGGGCCCGGGACAGCGAAAGGAGCAACGCCGACCTGCAGCAAAAGACAGCCGCACTACAGCTCCAGGCCACAGAGGCCCTGGAGGACCGAGCCCACACACAGAGTCGGCTAGACCAGCTAATCTTCCTGACCGAGGAAGAGGACGAGACGGACACAACGCTACAACAGGAAGTTGAAAGACTTCAAAAAGCCCTGGACGACCTTCGTCTGCACACAGATCAAAGACAGCAGTCGGAGGAAAACACCCGGAAGGAACTCCGAGCCCACAAAGCCACAAAATCACTTTCCAGAACATTCTCATTTACAGTTCCATGCTGGTGGAACGCTCTCCCCACCCTCATCCGGAATGCAGAATCCCTGACAACATTCAAAAAACAGCTGAAAACCAATCTCTTCCGCGAGCACTTAACCTTATAGAAAAAAAAAAAAAAAAAGAAAAAAAAATCCTTTCCCTTTGAAACATCACTTATCAGGCTTATGCTACTCTGAATAATACCTGAACTTCGTATTTTGAGCACTTCCTGCGTTGTTGTTGCTTTTGCCTCTTTATGATGACTCGCTGAACTTAGTCCTAATTTGTAAGTCGCTTTGGATAAGGGCGTCTGCTAAATGACTAAATGTAAATGTAAATGTAAATGTAACTCAACGAAAGGCTCCAACGGGCTGAAGCTCTCCTTGAGAGAGCAGAGACTAAAATCCATCAGCTCATTCAGCAGAGACACGATCTCGAAGACGAACTAGACATGGTTCGCAGAGAACTGAGACATGCGTACAGTTTCAACCGCGACCGGGAAGGGGAAGAACATCTCACACCATTTCCCCCTTCCAGCGAGTCTGCGCCTTTCAGCCACACACCCAGAGCTGAAAAGGGGGGCGAAAGCCCACTGCACAACACCACGCCTGTCAGCCAAACACCAAGAGCTGTAAAGGGTCAGAATCCTCTCCAGACGGATTGGGCCCCCAGCAACAGCTCTCGTCCAACAAACCTCAACAAGATGGCCAGAAACCTTCCTACGTTTGCCGGAGACTGCAGTGTTCATGCGTACCTTCAAGACATTGACTTTCACCTGCAAACTGTCGCCAACGCGACAGCTTGGGACAAATTGTACCTGGTAAGAATCACCTCAAGCAGAGAGGTGCGTAGTTTTCTGGATCGCCAACCACAGCCTGTCAAAGCAGATTACAAGCAACTGCGACAAGCGTTGATCCGCGAATTCTCTGACCCAGAATCAGACCAAGGGTTTATCACGGCCCTCGACGTGAAACAGGCCCGACTTGAACACCCACACTCCTATTATGACCGACTCCGACAAACGTTCTTCGGAGCAACCAACACACCAGATATGGAAGAAGATATAACCTTTAGAACTTTGTTTCTGCGGAACCTGCATAGCACCGTGAGTAAACATCTCGGCGTGCTCGTCTGCCCACGAACCATGTCTATTCGAAAACTCAGAGACTTAGCCCACAAGGCTTACACCAAGCAAAGGGCTATGGATGAAAAGACGGTAAAGACACACACAATTCACTCCGTCTCTGAGCACCGCTCAGAACCAGACAGCAGGTGGCGGCACGACTGTGACGGTGCCCGTCCAAAGCGTCGGACCAACCGCTCAGAAAGATTCTGGAACCAGCACCACCCGCCGTCCAGAACTCCAAGCCCAGACCGTCGAAACTGGAACCACTCTCCCCAGAACACTGGTGAGCCCGAGTCTTCTTACATCACAGATGAAGACAGTGCAGCCACGTCTGACACAGACACAGAAAACGAACACTGACACCTACTGCTTCAAGGTCCTGACTGACCTGCAGTTGAGTAACCAGACCAATGTCTGCGCCACATACACACCACCATCACGATTGCAGTGACCACACAGCACGAACGAACTTTACCAACTACACTGCACGCCTCAGAGCCGCTAAACGCTACCTCCGCTGTGTACAAAGAAAGTCATGCGGGCCTCTGATGAACAGACTTTTCCTATGCCACCACTTACCCCTCCACCACCCTCGCAGGCCATCTGAGCTCACTGACGACCAGTGCCTCAGACAGCTGTCTGCCACCACGCACATGTTGCGTTCACAAGACTTCAATACGCATTGTGCACCTGTTGCCATCACAGCGCCACAGCTCGTAAAGCCACAAAGCACAAGGGGGGGGGGGGCCAGGCGTAACAATGACGCCACATGTGCCAAAAAGCCATGCATGGGACATCAAAGCATGTGGCATACCAACCTCAGCGAACCAAAAAGACTGTCCTAAACCAACTAAGGACCTCCATCGCTGAAATTTTTCCTCCCTTTCTCTCTCTCTCCCTCTTTTCTCTAACAGGATGCTGTGGTGGTTCGCGAGAAAGCAGCCACGATCGGACATCACCTCACCAGGTCCGGCATCCGGCATCGCATGGAGAGAGCAGCCCCGGTCCTGACTACCAAGGCAGGATTCTCACTCATAAAGTGTACGTTCGACTCAATCCCAGCAACGTCGAAAGAGCACACTACCTCAAACAGCAAACATAGTCACAGTAAGACAGCCTGTGGCCGACATTCAGACTGAACTTTCACAGCTAACAGAGCAACTCACAATGCTGAGTACAGACATTGCTCCCATCACAGCCCTCCAAGCATGGGCAACCGCCCAGCCTGAATACCTCACCTGTGTCCGTACCTGGACCCCAGATGACACTGTGCTGTGTACCTCCACAGCAACCCACCACGCCCTGACTCCCGTCTTGGCTTTCACCCTGTACCAGACCCTACCAAATGTGAGCAGCCACAGCAAAGCTCACAAAGCCGTGTCTGGTGGTTTCCTATGGAACCGCAAAAAGGGGGTCCCGATCCGGGGCTCGCCTAAACCTCATTTGACCTGAGTCCTCAGTCATCAGCCGCTTGCCATCGACCATTGCGCTAATTTGTTGTTCGATAAAGTCCTTCCGAGGTCTTTATCTAACAAAAAGGGGGATATGTAACGACTATGGCTCGATGGGTAAAAATTGACTTTTAATTTATATACTAATTAAAAGTGAAAACACTTTCTAAGTCCCACAGACTTGGCGAACTCTGTAACTGAACCCCCGTTTACGACTCGCTTCCCCCCTCTCGACAGTGTGAGCTTCAAAGACATTACTGACATTCCGATCTCAACAGAAAACCCGCTCTGAACACACACACACGTACACACACACACACACACACACACACACGAAAGCCACTAAAGTGCAACGTCATGTAGAAATATGGCTCTTGAATGTATACCTTCCGATATGTATGTGTGTGATTAGCTTTGCCTTATAATAGAGGTGTGTTTTGCTAGAGTAAAATCTTTAATTCTGAAGATTCATTGAAAGAATATTCACTCCATAGTGTTGTAACCCTAACTCAGACCATAAAACTTTACGACCCAAGCCTCAAAGGCATTCCAGAACACACACACACACACACACACACACACACACACACACACACACTCTGGAACTTTGGAAACAGATATTCTTCCACATAACAAGCCACTGAATGTTGATATGTATTCCTATGTTTCTCAAAGTGTCGTCACTGGCCATAACGGAAACACTGACAACTTTATTATGTGTTTAATCAAACTTTATTTGTGTGTAATTATGCATATAAGTGTAACGTTATGTTTCCCCAATCTTTACCTGTCATAATTGATATCTCTGTAATCCTCTCCATCTCACGGAGACGAATCTTGACTGCAAAGTACAATAATATGCATTTGATTCCAGGAAATATCATATTTCTAAGTATGAATCCTTTCCCTCATAAGACATATGGTAAAAGGGGGCGTGTTTTTCTTCACACAAAGAAGACTTCTTCCCGCTACAAATCAGAAGTTTTGATTCGCTCTGTCCCCAAAACAGGGCGTAAACAGATGTCTGTTAAAAGGAAGATTCTCTCTTCTCTTCCCTCTCTCATCCTTCCGCTCTCAACTCATCCAACTTCTCTGGACCCTCCTCCCCGGCGCAGCGCTTCTCCAAGGAACATCTGAAGGAGGCCCTGGCCTTCTCCATCGAACGAACCCATGTTCGAGTCGTAACAGCCGGTCTTTGCAACTAAGATTTCCAGCCTCTCCCATCCCGGGAGACGAATCTGAACTTTCTCGGTAACGTTAAATTCAAGTGAGCCTTTACATCGTTTTGCGAAACGACCCAGAAGACAAAGCTAGACGCAAACCAGCCGGACACGCGCACGCGCGCGTCCCCTTTTCAGCATCACACTGAAAGAGTACCACAACTCGCAAGTATATTGATTCCTATAAAAGCTGTTCCAGGTGTCTAGGTCTTAGGTCTGTGATTTAAGTTACCCTCTATCTTCCCTCTATATCTTTCTTTCTTTCATTTTATGTTTTTGTTCGGTTAAATGTTTATTCGTTTGTTTGCATTTTTACGTACGTTTATGTTTGTAGTTTATATAATCTCTAGTGTGTGCCATTTTATTAATAAACCCATTTATACTTTTAACTGGCTCTGTGTTTGAAAACCCACTTTTTATAAAGTCAATGAAACAAAAGATCTATAAAGCTACAGGCTCTATATTATAAAACTACTTTGAATAGTTTTTATTAATAAATCCAAAGAGGTTTTGTCTTCGTGGCCAGAAGACAAACTCTCTTGGAGTTTTGTAGACAGGAATACTTCTTCTTAACTGTAATGATCAGACAGTACAGAACGAGGCATTTCCTATAATTGATAAAGTAAATGCATATGCGATTTATGAATTATGACCATGCGTTATAAATATTAATATTGCCAAAATTCCCTATATTCTTGAGCTAATTCGCATTAACCCAGAGGCATTTACGCCACACTTGTAAATATGTTTTGCTATTTTATTAAAAAGGTTACAATTACAACAATAATTACAATTTCAACAATATTTCAAGTGTACTCTTTCTTTGTAAAAAAAAATGATTATAGGCCTACATTTTATCTATGTATTCATTAGTTTGAATTTAGTCAACATTGGAACAGCTAACATCTTAGTTGATGACTTATTTTAGACCAAAATAGTAATTTATATATAGAAATTGCTAACAAAAGCTTATTTGACGTGGCAGTATATTCTACAGTAAAAACTGTACCCAAATCTAGTCAACAAGATGTTGTCTTTCATATTTCGCCTGACTGTAACGTTGTTTTTGTGAAATATTAGGGCATATTGTTAATTTGCAGTTTAATACCTTGCTTATACAAATAGCCTACATTTTATTTCAACATATTTCAGTCGATTTTTACTCATCTCAGTATAGCATACAGTTTGCTAAAACATCATCATTCATTCACACACGCGATTTAAATTTAACTTCTGGCAAAGATGAAGTTGACAATAGGCTTTTGACTCGCGATCTTCGCAGTAGGCTAGTGAACGAAATCCAGGAAATTTGTTAATGAAAAAAATATTAAAATTAAGATACAATTGATACAAAACGAAATTCGTTTTAAAGAAAGGATTTGTACTTTCTGTTTTGAGGTCTCTGTGAAAGTTTGAAAGTCTTGTAGTGCTTTTTTTAGAGCGCTAGCGTCCATAATGGAGAACTGTCACGTAATATTGTTTTTTGCCAGCTGTGGTAAACAGCGCGCATCTATGCCGTTCATTCATTCATAAACAGAAACCCGAGAAGGAAAAACTTACTAGTATTCCTCAGCTCGTATTCCTCATTATTCTTCACAGCGCTGCGAGACGTTGTAAACAAGTAATGTTCTGAATAAACTTGTGTTTTGGTTTTCTCGAGCTGATGGGGGGCGTTCACAGGATTGCGCGGATTACCACATTACATTTGAATTAGCTCTAATGAGGTCGACTGGAATCGCTCTCTTTTAATACAGATTTCACAAGATGAGAATATTTGTTTTTTATATAAATTACTTCATTTAAAAGAAGAGAATTCAAGCTTCATGCCTGTGTGTCTGTATGCCTGTTTGACTGAGTATTCACTGAGTTATTGCTCATTTTCGGACGCGTTTCAGAATGGACTACACTGGCAGAGAGAAGGCAGAACTCGCCTCGTGTTTATTTTTCTTTATTTGGCAAAAAAGCACAACACTTTGTTTTTATTGTGAGTATACACAAAAATAATACACATTTAACAGAATCGATTGATGTATGAAACTTGTTTTGTAAAATCAAAGTCAAAAGAGTATTTGGGTCTCAATTTAACTCATAAGGAAAAAAGCGAGCAGATCACGCCGGCGTGATTGCCGACCTCTGAGGGTTAATCCATACGATTGTCCGTAGAGAAGGAAATATTTGAGGTTCCTAAAGTCATTCATACAGAACACCACTAAGACGAAAACCCGGAGAGCAGCGGCAGACAGACACACCAGCGTTCACTCTACCGGAAGTCTCTTTGTTTCTTAAAGAGATGATGACAGGGTAAATGACATGTATGTTGAACAGGAACTGTTTTAGGAATGGCACCAAGGTGTTTAGTTTGTTTAACAATGTGTCTTTTTTCTCCTTTGTTATGTATATTTGGATTGTGTTTTGATGTAAATAAAATAAAAACAGATAAAAAAAAACATTATTTTAATCTCCTCACATTCTTTCTTCTAGTCCCATTCAGATGATAGGGCCATCAAGAGAGGAGTCTCTGTCTTCCCAGGTGTGAAATATTCATGATGATTCACCGTGGCCGGCCCAGGCTCTGTTGGTGCCCAACTAGTAGTTATAAGTAGTTATAAGATTGTCATCAGTGTCCCGCGTTCTCATTTGTTTATGCTCTGTTGTTATGTATCGTCATCAATGTCCCGTGTTCTCATTGGTTTACGCTCTGTTGTTATGGATCGCCATCACTGTCCTGCATTCTCATTGGTTTACGTTCTGTTGTTATGGATTGTCATCACTGTCCTGCGTTCTCATTGGTTTACGCTCTGTTGTTATGTATCGTCATCAATGTCCTGCGTTCTCATTGGTTTACGCTCTGTTGTTATGGATCGCCATCACTGTCCTGCATTCTCATTGGTTTACGCTCTGTTGTTATGGATTGTCATCACTGTCCTGCGTTCTCATTGGTTTACCCCCTGTTGTTATGGATTGTCATAACTGTCCCGTGTTCTCATTGGTTTATGCTCTGTTGTTATGTATCACCATCACTGTCTCGCGTTCTCATTGGTTTAGGCTCTGTTGTTATGTTTCATCAAAACTGTCCCGCATTCTCATTGGTTTAGGCTGTGTTATGTATCGTCATCACTGTCCTGCGTTCTCATTGGTTTACCCCCTGTTGTTATGGATTGTCATAACTGTCCCGCGTTCTCATTGGTTTAGGCTCTGTTGTTATGGATTGTCATCACTGTCCCACGTTCTCATTGGTTTAGGCCGTGTTGTTATGTATCGTCATCACTGTCCTGCGTTCTCATTGGTTTAGGCTCTGTTGTTATGTATCGTCATCACTGTCCTGCGTTCTCATTGGTTTACCCCCTGTTGTTATGGATTGTCATAACTGTCCCGTGTTCTCATTGGTTTATGCTCTGTTGTTATGTATCGCCATCACTGTCTCGCGTTCTCATTGGTTTAGGCTCTGTTGTTATGTTTCATCAAAACTGTCCCGCATTCTCATTGGTTTAGGCTGTGTTATGTATCGTCATCACTGTCCTGCGTTCTCATTGGTTTACCCCCTGTTGTTATGGATTGTCATAACTGTCCCGCGTTCTCATTGGTTTAGGCTCTGTTGTTATGGATTGTCATCACTGTCCCACGTTCTCATTGGTTTAGGCCGTGTTGTCATGTATCGTCATCACTGTCCTGCGTTCTCATTGGTTTATGCTCTGTTGTTATGTATTGCCATCACTGTCTCGCGTTCTCATTGGTTTAGGCTCTGTTGTTATGTTTCGTCAAAACTGTCCTGTGTTCTAATTGGTTTAAGCTCTGTTGTTATGTATCGCCATCACTGTCCCGCGTTCTCATTGGTTTAGGCTGTGTTGTGTTGTAAAGTTTTATTTCTTCAAAGCAGAAACCAGGAGACGTTGGGATCACGTTCAAACAGAAGTATTCTTTATTGAGCGCGGCTGCGGATTCGTCCAACATAATCTAATCTAACATAACTTTACATGGTGTCTTATAGGCATTTTAGGAGGAGGGACTTTTGAAGGTGGAGACAAATTCAAACAAAGCATGTAAATGAGTATACAGGTTAAGGAACCTTAACCTTAACCTTAACCCCCCCCCCCCCAGACCGGCAGTCTCAATCCAATCAGCATAACCACTCAAATGATCCAATCAGCCTGACGGTATCACCCATATCTTCACATGATCACAGAGACAAAAGCACAGCTGTACATTGAGCTTACTGGGCAGGAAATGCATAAGGGCAAAGGATGAGGGTGAGAGTCTCAGGAATTGACTCATTTAGAGAACAAAGGAAAACCAGGTCGGGCAGGAATATCTTGCTGTAAACTCAATAATCACTTTCTCAGTTTATATACTATCTAAATTAAAACCTCAAATGCTAAAATCAGTATTCTTCACCGTGATGTTATGTAAGGAAGCATATCTGAAAACATATTCTTAAATTTTAACCCTTCAGTCCCCTCTTTGAGAGTTCTTAAAATAACTCTCACAAAAATACAGATTTAGACACATAAAGTTCATTCTTGTAACTGGTGTAAGTTACAGGCACATATAACTTGCTCTGTGTTGTTCATCTGTAATTGCATGCTGACACAGAAACAAAACATGCAATTTAGGGTCCGTGAATTTCTCTGCGTTGTGTATTTTTCATTTTCTTTTGTGATAGTTCGTTCAGCAGTGGGTCTGGTTGTCTTCTTGAGGTTGGGGCTTCATACGCAGATGAGAAGGTCGTTGCATATGGATCTCGGAAAAGACATTTACATTTTACATTTACATTTAGTCATTTAGCAGACGCTTTTATCCAAAGCGACTTACAAAGTAGGACTAGATTAAGCGAGTCATCATGAAGAGGCAAAAAACAAAAAGCAGCGCAAGAAGTGCTCAAGATACAAAGTTCAGGCATTATTCAGAGTAGCATAAGCCCGATAAGTGAGGTTTAGAGGGAAAGGGGAGGTTTTTTTAATTTTATTATGAGGTTAAGTGCTCACGGAAGAGATGGGTTTTCAGATGTTTTTTGAAGGTTGTCAGGGATTCTGCATTCCGGATGAGGGAGGGGAGAGCGTTCCACCAGCATGGAACTGTGAATGAGAATGTTCTGGAAAGTGATTTTGTGGCTTTCTGGGATGGAACCACAAGACGTCGCTCGTTGGCCGATCGTAGGCTTCTGGTAGGGATGTAGACTCGTAGGAGTGAGTGAAAGTAGGAGGGAGCTGAGCCTGTGATAGATCTGTAAGCAAGCGTCAATGCCTTGAACCTGATGCGAGCAGTGAGAGGTAGCCAGTGCAGAGAGCTGAATAGAGGAGTGACGTGGGCCCTCTTTGGCTCGTTGAAGACAAGACGGGCTGCAGCATTTTGGATCATCTGTAGGGGTTTAGTTGCACATGCTGGAAGTCCGGCCAGAAGAGCATTGCAGTAGTCAAGCCTAGAAATGACCAGGGCCTGGACGAGAAGTTGTGTTGCATGCTCAGTTAGGAAAGGCCTGATCTTCCTGATGTTGTGCAGTGCAAACCTGCATGATCGAGCTGTCTTTGAAGTGTGATCTGTGAAGGTCAGCTGGTCATCAAACGTTACTCCAAGATTTCTCACCGACTTTGATGGGGTGATTGATGATGACTCTAGCTGGATAGTGAAGTTGTGCTGTAGAGACGGATTGGCAGGGAGGACGAGAAGCTCAGTCTTTGCCAAGTTGAGCTGCAGGTGATGTTCCTTCATCCACGTCGAGATGTCTGCCAGGCAGCTTGAGATCCGTGCAGCTACTGTGGGGTCATCTGGTTGAAACGAGAGGAAGAGCTGTGTGTCATCAGCATAGCAGTGGTAGGAGAAGCCGTGTGCTTGTATGATGTGTCCCAGTGATGTGGTGTAGATGGAGAAGAGGAGGGGACCAAGAACTGAACCCTGGGGAACCCCTGTGGTCAGTTGATGTGCTCTGGATACCTCGCCTCTCCATGCGACTTTGAATGACCTACCTGTGAGATAGGACTCAAACCAGTGGAGTGAAGTTCCTGTGATGCCCAGTGATGAGAGGCTGGACAGAAGGATCTGATGATTCACAGTGTCGAAGGCAGCAGACAGATCAAAGAGCAAAGACATCAAGTTTTATCTGCACACTGTAAGACAGAAAACAGAAAAACAGAGAGCAGTATTTCTTCAAAACACTACGGTTGTAGCAGTTTAAACACTATGGTTCTATCGTTTTCAGAGTCTACTGTTGTCGTTTCATTCTTTCCCTATTTCTTAATTGATTTGACACCTATGGACCAGTGAGGTAAGGATGGACTAAATGGGGAAAGGCCTATGAGGTTGTCTTCACCCTGGATTGGCCCCCGACGGCTGTTGCGTCAGTTCTTTCCAGGGCCCTCACTGAACCGTGTCCTATTCTGTCCCTGTGTTGTGTACACACTGTACAGTGTGTGAGAAAATTGGCACATTTTCATTCTCCAGTGAAACATCAGTCTTAATAGACATCATATAGAGCATGGAGGTCTGATTGTAGTGTTCTGCAGTGTAACATTTATGGCTGTGAGTTTTCTGAATGTCCCCCAAACAAAGGCTGTGACAGTCACTTTCCTTTTGTTCTATTAAACAAAAATAAGTCTTTCATCTTTGTTGTGATTTACTGGGGAAATTAAGCACTCACAGCCTAAATGGTTAACACCGTATCAAGTTGCCCCACGAGTTTAACGAGGAGGGGAGGGGCTGCTTTAAAGTAGCAAACAAATGTAGTAAGAGCTGCATAACATTGTTAACTTGTCTTAAGTTATTTTTGTTTTTTCTACATTCTTTTCCAAAATGTCCGTGCTTGCCACAGTAAGAACAACTGGCTTCTCTAGGACATTTGCGTTTCTGTTTCTCTGAATTGACCTTAAAAGTAGCTGCTGCAATTTTTACTCTTGCCTTTACATCAGAGTCTCTTTCCCAAGTAGCTAACTTGTCCAAGTTGCTTTGCAGGGTTCTACTGGACCATGTTAGTTCTAAGTAAGGCAAGGCCTTTTTATGTTCTGACAGAAGACCCTGAAACCATGCGCGAACTAGGGGACCATTATCACGTAGCACCTTTTCTGCAGTATCTGCAATTCCACTGTATACTGCAACTACCTGACAGAACCTCTCAGTATATTCACTCACAGTTTCTTCTTTCTCTCGTACACAATTGGTAATTTTCGACCAGTCCACTTTCGGTCCAACAATGTCCTTTAACACTTTCAGAACTTCCTCTCTCAATTCATCTTTACTGGCTTGTTGCAGTTCAGAATTGTTTACAGCACTTTCAAAATCATTGAATTCTGACTCAGTCAAGATCTGTGATATTAGCTGAGTGACTTCAGCTAGAGTCATATCATAGAGCCGCATCTTTTTGGACAACTCTCTCCTAAACTCAGAAAAATTTCTTTGCACTGATGGCAAACTTTCAGCAATTCTCTCGATCTCTTTAGGACCTAAAGATGTTTTGACTGCTTGTGGCTGCAATATGGGGGTTGCAAATTAAACTGTATGAACACCTTTTCCCTGAGGCTTTTGTCTAGCTACGCACACTTCAACTGCATTTACATTTGCATTGACCTTGTCCTCTATACTATCAAAAGACTGTAAATCAGGATAGCTTTCATCTGACTGTTGGTCTTCTAAATCACATTTGGTTGAGGCTTTGTTATGGCCCACCTTTGTCTTGAGACAGGACATGTGAGTCTGCAATTGTTTGTTCTGATCGGTTAACTTAGCAATAAACTGATCTTGTTCTTGTGCAATGGATAAGCTAAATTCTCTGTGACAACAGATAATGGCTTTGACATCGTTCTTGCGAATACTTTCTCCTAGTACCTTCTTACAATCTTCAATTGTCCACACTCTGTCTGCATCAATGCCAAATTTCTTTGTTAAATTCAATCTGACTTTCTCAGTCACGATGGAGTCCATGTGCTCTGATAACAAAGACTTGAATTCACTATCTGTCCAAAAAGGTGTAATCTGTCTAGTACTTTTCCTAAACATTTTGTGAATTTCTGTTACCACAAACAAACACTAAAAAAAAAACTTCTCTCTACTGTCTTGCAAACAGAGGGTACAATCTTATTAGCACATGAGGCTAAATCTAATTCTAAAGCTAATTCTCTAGCTTACAGATAGGTCTTCTCTAGCAAGAGCATACACACAATATTAACATGTAACTGTTAATCTTCCCTGCCATCAACAGAGGATCAATTTCATCTCTAAAAGAAAACTTTTTAGAGGCTTATCTTTAGTTAACCAAACTCTACAGCTGTTTGTTAACTACTTCTCTGAACGGCGCAGAGGAAAACATTTGTACTGGTCTGCATTGGTTCTTTGAATGGAGTGAGAACTCACCGAATCGTTGGTTGTACAGAAAAATTTCGTCTGGAACTCAGTCAGCTTTGTTGAGATCTTTGAGCTTGAAGTTTCAAGATTCAGTCTGGAACTCAGTCAGGCATTGAGATCTTTTTGGAGCTTGAAGTTTTCAATCTGGAGGAAGCTGGAAAGATTCAGTCTGGCAATCTTTGTCAGATCTTTTGTTGAGCTTGAAGTTTCAAGATTCAGTTCTTTGAGCTTAAAATTCTTTGAGTTTCCTTCTCCATCCGGGTCACGGCACCATCTGTTGTAAAGTTTTCTTTCATCGAAGCAGAGACCAGTGAGACAGTTGGGATCGCGTTCAACAGAAGTTATTCTTTATTGAGAACTCCTCTGTACGCGGCTGTAGAAACTTCCAACATGATCTAACTCAAACATTATACATTTACAGTTATATACCTTCCAAGGGGGAGGGACTTTTGGAGGTGGAGACAAATTCAAACAAAGCATGTAAATGATTATACAGGTTAAAGTAACACCCTAGACTGTGAGGGTCTGGCCAATCCTAATTCAATCAGCATAAGGCTCCAAGAGCCATTTGGGTCCGAAAGCCATTTGCAGAACAAAAGGTGAGATCCTCAGTGAAAGTCATTCAACCTAACTATTCAACGTCTGGGCTCCGAAAGGTGAGAATCAAGTGATCTGACTCATTTAAAACACAATAGAGAAAACAGGTCTGGCAGGAATGGAGACTCTTGCTGGAGACTCAATAATCACCTGAAATCAGTCTACTAAATTTTATCAGTTTAGATACTATTGCAGTGGAAAAACTAAATTAAACATTTAATAAAAATGTAATCCAACAGTTGTTATGAATCGTTATCACTGTCCTGTGTTCTCATTGGTTTAGGCTCTGTTGTTATGAATCGTCATCACTGTCCTGTGTTCTCATTGGTTTAGGCTGTGTTGTTATGAATCGTCATCACTGTCCTGTGTTCTCATTGGTTTAGGCTGTGTTGTTATGTATCGTCATCACTGTCCTGCGTTCTCATTGGTTTACCCCCTGTTGTTATGGATTGTCATAACTGTCCCGTGTTCTCATTGGTTTATGCTCTGTTGTTATGTATCGCCATCACTGTCCCGCGTTCTCATTGGTTTATGCTCTGTTGTTATGTATCGCCATCACTGTCTCGCGTTCTCATTGGTTTAGGCTCTGTTGTTATGTTTCATCAAAACTGTCCCGCGTTCTCATTGGTTTAGGCTGTGTTATGTATCGTCATCACTGTCCTGCGTTCTCATTGGTTTACCCCCTGTTGTTATGGATTGTCATAACTGTCCCGTGTTCTCATTGGTTTATGCTCTGTTGTTATGTATCGCCATCACTGTCCCGCGTTCTCATTGGTTTATGCTCTGTTGTTATGTATCGCCATCACTGTCTCGCGTTCTCATTGGTTTAGGCTCTGTTGTTATGTTTCATCAAAACTGTCCCGCGTTCTCATTGGTTTAGGCTGTGTTATGTATCGTCATCACTGTCCTGCGTTCTCATTGGTTTACCCCCTGTTGTTATGGATTGTCATAACTGTCCCGCGTTCTCATTGGTTTAGGCTCTGTTGTTATGGATTGTCATCACTGTCCCACGTTCTCATTGGTTTAGGCCGTGTTGTTATGTATCGTCATCACTGTCCTGCGTTCTCATTGGTTTATGCTCTGTTGTTATGTATTGTCATCACTGTCTCGCGTTCTCATTGGTTTAGGCTCTGTTGTTATGTTTCGTCAAAACTGTCCTGTGTTCTAATTGGTTTAAGCTCTGTTGTTATGTATCGCCATCACTGTCCCGCGTTCTCATTGGTTTAGGCTGTGTTGTTATGAATCGTCATCACTGTCCTGTGTTCTCATTGGTTTAGGCTCTGTTGTTATGGATCGTTAAAACTGTCCCGCGTTCTCATTGGTTTAGGCTCTGTTGTTATGAATCGTCATCACTGTCCTGCGTTCTCATTGGTTTAGGCTCTGTTGTTATAGATCGTCATCACTGTCCCGCGTTCTCATTGGTTTAGGCTGTGTTGTTATGAATCGTCATCACTGTCCCGCGTTCTCATTGGTTTAGGCTCTGTTGTTATGTATTGCCATCACTGTCCTGCGTTCTCATTGGTTTAGGCTCTGTTGTTATGGATCGTCAAAACTGTCCCGCGTTCTCATTGGTTTAGGCTCTGTTGTTATGTTTCATCAAAACTGTCCCGCGTTCTCATTGGTTTAGGCTCTGTTGTTATGTATCGTCATCACTGTCCTGCGTTCTCATTGGTTTAGGCTCTGTTGTTATGTTTCATCAATACTGTCCCGCGTTCTTATTGGTTTAGGCTGTGTTATGTATTGTCATCACTGTCCTGCGTTCTCATTGGTTTATGCTCTGTTGTTATGTATCGTCATCACTGTCCTGCGTTCTCATTGGTTTAGGCTCTGTTGTTATGGGGTGGTAGTGGCACAGTGGATAAGACACATGCCTTTGGTGTGAGAGACCCGGGTTCGAATCCACTGTGAGACACCAATGTGTCCCTGAGCAAGACACTTAACCCCTAGTTGCTCCAGAGGCGTGCGACCTCTGACATATATAGCAATTGTAAGTCGCTTTGGATAAAAAGCGTCAGCTAAATGAATAAATGTAAATGTAAATGTAAATGTTATGGATTGTCATCACTGTCCCACGTTCTCATTGGTTTAGGCCGTGTTGTTATGTATCGTCATCACTGTCCTGCGTTCTCATTGGTTTATGCTCTGTTGTTATGTATCGCCATCACTGTCCCACTTTCTCATTGGTTTAGGCCGTGTTGTTATGTATCGTCATCACTGTCCTGCGTTCTCATTGGTTTATGCTCTGTTGTTATGTATTGCCATCACTGTCCCGCGTTCTCATTGGTTTAGGCTGTGTTGTTATGAATCGTCATCACTGTCCTGTGTTCTCATTGGTTTAGGCTCTGTTGTTATGGATCGTTAAAACTGTCCCGCGTTCTCATTGGTTTGGGCTCTGTTGTTATGAATCGTCATCACTGTCCTGCGTTCTCATTGGTTTAGGCTCTGTTGTTATAGATCGTCATCACTGTACCGCGTTCTCATTGGTTTAGGCTGTGTTGTTATGAATCGTCATCACTGTCCCGCGTTCTCATTGGTTTAGGCTCTGTTGTTATGTATTGCCATCACTGTCCTGCGTTCTCATTGGTTTAGGCTCTGTTGTTATGGATCGTCAAAACTGTCCCGCGTTCTCATTGGTTTAGGCTCTGTTGTTATGTTTCATCAAAACTGTCCCGCATTCTCATTGGTTTAGGCTCTGTTGTTATGTATCGTCATCACTGTCCTGCGTTCTCATTGGTTTAGGCTCTGTTGTTATGTTTCATCAAAACTGTCCCGCGTTCTTATTGGTTTAGGCTGTGTTATGTATTGTCATCACTGTCCTGCGTTCTCATTGGTTTATGCTCTGTTGTTATGTATCGTCATCACTGTCCTGCGTTCTCATTGGTTTACGCTCTGTTGTTATGGATTGTCATCACTGTCCCACGTTCTCATTGGTTTAGGCTCTGTTGTTATGAATCGTCATCACTGTCCCGCGTTCTCATTGGTTTAGGCTGTGTTATGTATCGTCATCACTGTCCCACGTTCTCATTGGTTTATGCTCTGTTGTTATGTATTGCCATCACTGTCCCGCGTTCTCATTGGTTTAGGCTGTGTTGTTATGAATCGTGATCACTGTCCTGTGTTCTCATTGGTTTATGCTCTGTTGTTATGTATCGTCATCACTGTCCTGCGTTCTCATTGGTTTATGCTCTGTTGTTATGTATTGTCATCACTGTCCTGCGTTCTCATTGGTTTACGCTCTGTTGTTATGGATTGTCATCACTGTCCCACGTTCTCATTGGTTTAGGCTCTGTTGTTATGTATCGTCATCACTGTCCCACATTCTCATTGGTTTAGGCCGTGTTGTTATGTATCGTCATCACTGTCCCACGTTCTCATTGGTTTATGCTCTGTTGTTATGTATTGCCATCACTGTCCCGCGTTCTCATTGGTTTAGGCTGTGTTGTTATGAATCGTGATCACTGTCCTGTGTTCTCATTGGTTTATGCTCTGTTGTTATGTATCGTCATCACTGTCCTGCGTTCTCATTGGTTTAGGCTCTGTTGTTATGTATCGCCATCACTGTCTCACGTTCTCATTGGTTTAGGTTCTGTTGTTATGTCTCGTCAAAACTGTCCTGTGTTCTAATTGGTTTAAGCTCTGTTGTTATGTATCGCCATCACTGTCCCGCGTTCTCATTGGTTTAGGCTGTGTTGTTATGGATTGTCATCACTGTCCCACGTTCTCATTGGTTTAGGCTCTGTTGTTATGTATCGTCATCACTGTCCCACGTTCTCATTGGTTTATGCTCTGTTGTTATGTATTGCCATCACTGTCCCGCGTTCTCATTGGTTTAGGCTGTGTTGTTATGAATCGTGATCACTGTCCTGTGTTCTAATTGGTTTAAGCTCTGTTGTTATGTATCGCCATCACTGTCCCGCGTTCTCATTGGTTTAGGCTGTGTTGTTATGAATCGTCATCACTGTCCTGCGTTCTCATTGGTTTAGGCTCTGTTGTTATGTATCGTCATCACTGTCCTGCGTTCTCATTGGTTTACGCTCTGTTGTTATGGATTGTCATCACTGTCCCACGTTCTCATTGGTTTAGGCTCTGTTGTTATGTATCGTCATCACTGTCCCACATTCTCATTGGTTTAGGCCGTGTTGTTATGTATCGTCATTACTGTCCCACGTTCTCATTGGTTTATGCTCTGTTGTTATGTATTGCCATCACTGTCCCGCGTTCTCATTGGTTTAGGCTGTGTTGTTATGAATCGTGATCACTGTCCTGTGTTCTCATTGGTTTATGCTCTGTTGTTATGTATCGTCATCACTGTCCTGCGTTCTCATTGGTTTAGGCTCTGTTGTTATGTATCGCCATCACTGTCTCACGTTCTCATTGGTTTAGGTTCTGTTGTTATGTCTCGTCAAAACTGTCCTGTGTTCTAATTGGTTTAAGCTCTGTTGTTATGTATCGCCATCACTGTCCCGCGTTCTCATTGGTTTAGGCTGTGTTGTTATGGATTGTCATCACTGTCCCACGTTCTCATTGGTTTAGGCTCTGTTGTTATGTATCGTCATCACTGTCCCACGTTCTCATTGGTTTATGCTCTGTTGTTATGTATTGCCATCACTGTCCCGCGTTCTCATTGGTTTAGGCTGTGTTGTTATGAATCGTGATCACTGTCCTGTGTTCTCATTGGTTTATGCTCTGTTGTTATGTATCGTCATCACTGTCCTGCGTTCTCATTGGTTTAGGCTCTGTTGTTATGTATCGCCATCACTGTCTCACGTTCTCATTGGTTTAGGTTCTGTTGTTATATTCCGTCAAAACTGTCCTGTGTTCTAATTGGTTTAAGCTCTGTTGTTATGTATCGCCATCACTGTCCCGCGTTCTCATTGGTTTAGGCTGTGTTGTTATGAATCGTCATCACTGTCCTGCGTTCTCATTGGTTTAGGCTCTGTTGTTATGTATCGTCATCACTGTCCTGCGTTCTCATTGGTTTACGCTCTGTTGTTATGGATTGTCATCACTGTCCCACGTTCTCATTGGTTTAGGCTCTGTTGTTATGTATCGTCATCACTGTCCCACATTCTCATTGGTTTAGGCCGTGTTGTTATGTATCGTCATCACTGTCCCACGTTCTCATTGGTTTATGCTCTGTTGTTATGTATTGCCATCACTGTCCCGCGTTCTCATTGGTTTAGGCTGTGTTGTTATGAATCGTGATCACTGTCCTGTGTTCTCATTGGTTTATGCTCTGTGTTTATGTATCGTCATCACTGTCCTGCGTTCTCATTGGTTTAGGCTCTGTTGTTATGTATCGCCATCACTGTCTCACGTTCTCATTGGTTTAGGTTCTGTTGTTATGTCTCGTCAAAACTGTCCTGTGTTCTAATTGGTTTAAGCTCTGTTGTTATGTATCGCCATCACTGTCCCGCGTTCTCATTGGTTTAGGCTGTGTTGTTATGGATTGTCATCACTGTCCCACGTTCTCATTGGTTTAGGCTCTGTTGTTATGTATCGTCATCACTGTCCTGCGTTCTCATTGGTTTACGCTCTGTTGTTATGGATTGTCATCACTGTCCCACGTTCTCATTGGTTTAGGCTCTGTTGTTATGTATCGTCATCACTGTCCCACATTCTCATTGGTTTAGGCCGTGTTGTTATGTATCGTCATCACTGTCCCACGTTCTCATTGGTTTATGCTCTGTTGTTATGTATTGCCATCACTGTCTCACGTTCTCATTGGTTTAGGTTCTGTTGTTATGGATTGTCATCACTGTCCCACGTTCTCATTGGTTTAGGCTCTGTTGTTATGTATCGTCATCACTGTCCCACATTCTCATTGGTTTAGGCCGTGTTGTTATGTATCGTCATCACTGTCCCACGTTCTCATTGGTTTATGCTCTGTTGTTATGTATTGCCATCACTGTCTCACGTTCTCATTGGTTTAGGTTCTGTTGTTATGTTTCGTCAAAACTGTCCTGTGTTCTCATTGGTTTAGGCTCTGTTGTTATGTATCGCCATCACTGTCCTGCGTTCTCATTGGTTTACGCTCTGTTGTTATGGATTGTCATCACTGTCCCACGTTCTCATTGGTTTAGGCTCTGTTGTTATGTATCGTCATCACTGTCCCACGTTCTCATTGGTTTATGCTCTGTTGTTATGTATTGCCATCACTGTCTCACGTTCTCATTGGTTTAGGTTCTGTTGTTATGTTTCGTCAAAACTGTCCTGTGTTCTCATTGGTTTAGGCTCTGTTGTTATGTATTGCCATCACTGTCCTGCGTTCTCATTGGTTTAGGCTCTGTTGTTATGTAACCATCACTGTCTCGCGTTCTCATTGGTTTATGCCCTGTTGTTATGGATTGTCATAACTGTCCCGCATTCTCATTGGTTTATGCTCTGTTGTTATGTATCGTCATCACTGTCCCGCGTTCTCATTGGTTTAGGCTCTGTTGTTATGAATCGTCATCACTGTCCTGCGTTCTCATTGGTTTAGGCTCTGTTGTTATCAGTGTTGGGAACGTTACTTTAAAAAAGTAATTAGTTATAGTTACTCACTGCTTGTTCCAAAAAGTAACTGAGTTAGTAACTGAATTACTCTATAATAAAAGTAACTCGTTACCAGGGAAAGTAACTATTTGCGTTACTGTTTAAAAAAAAAAGTTGCTATATGTCAAAGAATTTGGATTTTTTGAGCAGTTTTCACAAGTCATTTGAAATGAATAGAACAGACAGGTGTTTGTACATAACTTTCTATATTTATTGCACGTCGACAGACAGCAAGAGGTTTATCCTGCACTTCAAGCATTATCTTTGTAAGAAAAGTAAACAGTTACACCATATAAAGTGCATTTAACTCTGCAAATTAAGTCAACCTCTCTCAACTTTTTATTAAAAGTTTTATTAATAAAGTAAAGGCATTGAACCAGTTTATTTGCAGTGCACTGACTGTGCACATTATATAACATTATATATGTTTTATATAATTAGTTTATTAATTAAATTAATAAAAAGACAAAAAGGCCTTTGCTTTACAAAAAGACCAAAAAGAAATTTGCTAAATTTCACATTAGCCTAATATATTTGTTTTCCTTGAAATTTTAATTAGCAGTAACTTAAACACTTTGCAGTCTGAATGTCTGTATAAACAAAATTACGGATTATGTTTTTATATTTCCACTGTTCGATTACGTCCGCGCCTCACACACACACACACACACACACACACACACACACACACACACACACACACACACACACACACACACAAATGTAAACACGTTGCAAATTTTCGATCGCACCCGCGCCTCTCTCTCTCTCTCTCTCTCTCTCTCTCTCTCTCTCTCTCTCTCTCTCTCTCTCTCTTACTCTCACTCTCTCTCTCGGTTCAGTACAAATACATGTACCGTTCCACCCCTATATAGTTCTTGCCTTTGACCTCAATGAATTTGAAGAAGTGCTTATATCTCCACCTTGAAAATGCCAACTTTTCATCGGATTGCTCCTGCGCCATCTCTGCTGCTTCATTGAATTTCTGTTTAGCTGGTGTGTGTATGTGGCGCGTGTGCTGGCATGTGTGTAAAAACATGGGCTCTGATTGGCTACCATGAAACACATGACTCTGCCTTAGCCAATCATAATCGCTTACCTTGTTATTAACCCACCTCCTCACTCGCTGTCTGAGCCAGGGATGCGTTCGGATTACACAGTTTATTTAATCAATGCATAGTAACGCACTGCATTTAACGTCCAGTAATGTTAACGGCGTTGTAACGACGGGAAAAGTAATTAGTTAGATTACCCCGTTACTGAAAAAATAACGTCGTTACCTAACGCCATTCTTTTAAACGGTTTGGTTATTCCAAACACTGGTTGTTATGGATCGTCATCACTGTCCCACGTTCTCATTGGTTTAGGCTCTGTTGTTATGGATCGTCATCATCGACAAGGAAGTTGTCTGGCTCTGAAAGGAAGGGCCTGATCCTGTAATACTGTAATTTTCCAGATGTGCTGGATTTAGAGTGGGTTTCTCTTTTAGTAAAGAGAGAGAATGGGAGAAGGAAGTTTGTGTGAGGTGGATCTGGTCACCACAGACCCAAATCTTCTCAGCTGTTGCTACTGTCATATGCTGCACTGTCTCTTCATGTGGCACATTATGTTTGGCACATTGTATGGGTCACTATATCATAACAAGGTAATACAATGTGTAATCAAGTGATGACTGATTAACAGTAATGTAAATGCTAAATGTCCTAATACCTGTTGATACTACAACAATGCAGAGCATATGCTCTTAACCTTGCAGTTTTTCACATATCATGCAAGACTCAATTTCTCTATTTCTTTGCACAAAACTCTCCAGAAAGTGTAATTTAATGGTTTATTTTTCAAATAAAATTCCAGAGGGGGGCATACCCCCGGACCCCCCTAGGGAGATCCCCCCCACATAATAAATCCCAATTTAACCCCTGCTGATAATGGTCAGATAAGTATGATTTAAATCATGCTAATGCAATTCCACTAATGCCAACATAATTTTGGAGTCTATTTAAAAGAATGTTGTGGTCAATAGTGTCAAATGCAGCACTAAGATCGAGTAACACTAATAGAGAGATACAACCACGATCGGATGATAAGAGCAAATCATTTATAATGGTTTATTTTTTTATTTATTTTTTACCATTTATTATGGTACGGTCTAAATCCTGATTGAAAATCCTCGCAGATATCATTTCTCTCTAAACAGGAACATAGTTGTGAGGATACCGCCTTTTCTAGTATCTTTGACAGAAAAGGTAGATTCGAGATCGGCCTGTAATTGACTAATTCTGTACGATCAAGTTGCGTTTTTTTAACAAGGGGTTTAATCATAGCCAGCTTAAAGGTTTTTAGTACGTATCCTAGTGAGAAAGATGAATTAATTGATTTGATTTGCTGAGCATTGTATTAACCTTCTCTTAACCTTTACTCCAAAACACACTGACACTGCCTGTTGAAATTGTTTTAAAATCACATCTTACCTGGAGTCTCTGTTCCTGATATGGTAAGAAGTCTGAGGCTGTAGTTATAGTTAAGTTCTGCTACTGAGGAAATGTCTCATGAAAAAGTGTGTTGTCAGAAAAAAGTGTTCTCAGAAATGTTGAGAAAGGTTGGAGGGGAGGTGGCCCAGTGGTCATTGCCCATTAGACCTTGAAATGCTTTCTGGCAGTATACAATCATTTTTGGCATTATACTGTGTTTGTGTGGCTACAGTCCCAGGGCTGAATTTTTGTCCCAGTCCGCCCCTGCATATAGGCCTAGAATATACATTATATTCTGTATCAGATTATGTTATCTTATATCCCACCTGGATTTAATACATAAGCAAATATAGCAGACAATATAATCAGGGCATGGAGGCGCCGGCGCGATCACTTGCATTGCACGTGAACTGAAGCTCATCTCATAAATGAACCAAAACTCAGCGTATAGGCTACATGCCTCACAGACATGAGAAATATATCCTATATAACTATAATTAGTTATAGTTACTCACTGCTTGTTCCAAAAAGTAACTGAGTTAGTAACTGAATTACTCTATAATAAAAGTAACTCGTTACCAGGGAAAGTAACTATTTGCGTTACTGTTTAAAAAAAAAAGTTGCTATATGTCAAAGAATTTGGATTTTTTGAGCAGTTTTCACAAGTCAGTTGAAATGAATAGAACAGACAGGTGTTTGTACATAACTTTCTATATTTATTGCACGTCGACAGACAGCAAGAGGTTTATCCTGCACTTCAAGCATTATCTTTGTAAGAAAAGTAAACAGTTACACCATATAAAGTGCATTTAAAGGGTCATGAAACCCTAAACCACATTTTCTGAGATTTTAACAGAGGTATGTGTGTTGAACACCATTGAAGACAATGTTAGCATCTGTTAGATTTAATAGTAGGGGGAAAATGGTAAAATTTTAGTTTTTTTCCGCTATTTTCGTCTTCCGAGTTTAAAATCTTCATCGTGGCCACGTCACAGGCTGTGACGTGGCAGAGCACTATAGTACTTTGATGACTCATCGGTGTCTCATAATTATTCATGACTGAGTTTTCTTATCCAATGAGAAGACACGTGCCTCTTAATTATTCATGACACCACGTGGAACTTTCCAATGACAGACATGTCAAACTGTCGTGTAATAGATGAGAGAGCGCGTTTGTTTTCGTGGTGCAAAAGTTCCAGTGCATCTTTCCCCGCGATGCTGCCCGGGCTAGACTCTGGCTGTGGGCGGTTGGTTGGCCATCAACCACGGACACATCTATGTGTGTGTAGCAACCATTCAACTGGAGAATGGTGGACTTCAGCCTTGTAACACCAATGCAGGTTTCATCTTGCGAGTGATGCGGTCCCGAGGACTTTTCTATCGCTTCAGAGGTGTGTGTGTGTGTGTGTGTGTGTGTGTGTGTGTCTAAAATGTAACCCTTACCGTGTGTGTGTGTGTGTCTAAAATGTAACCCTTACCGTTTTACTTGCCTTTTGTTAAATAATCACTCGTTATTAAAATTTAGATATTTAGATAATACCTCAATTGTATGGAACGTATGCTTAGTTTGTGCAAATTTCTATGTCACTGTCCATCTTTATTATCGGTTCAGGGGGCGCGTAGATCTAGGCTATGTACGGAACGTTTTTGTTTTTTTTTAAGCGGAAAATTTATTATTTTCAAATATATGCATTTATAGTGTGCATATAAACAAATATATATTTTATAATGGCATAATTATACATATGCATGTACATTTATATGTTTTAAATACAATTATGATTACTGTAGTAGGCTAATATGTGTAGCAGGGCATTCAGTTACTTTTGAAAGGACAAACATAAGGTGTCAGTGTATTTCATTAGACTTTAACTTTGCCAGCTATAAAGAAATCTAGCATTTCCTCACGTTTTACCACTGTTGACAGCGATGTGCATGCATGGGCCACTGGCTTTGACCACACCCACTCCCCTCCCTTCTTCTCACAGCCACCACGCCCATTTAAAGGAGAACTTGGTAACTTTTTTAACTTAATAAAACTGTCTAGAAATCATTTGGATGGTTAAACAACCTGTTCTGGTGATATTGATGACTTTCCCAGCTCCCCCCAGCGTTCCCAGGCGGAAAACCAACCTTGCAACTTGGGGACTACCGTCCCGGCAAGATAGAAATTGGAAGTCTCGTGAGAAGCGAGAACTAGAACGAGAACGAGCGCGAAACACGAATTGCTTTACGGCAATTCGACATAAACACACACGCATGTATGATGTATCACCAGATTACCCACCTCGGTAGACATAGCTCCACGCGATACAGTTGGCTTGCGGTAGAGAGGGGGAGGAGGCCGCCGCAAGTGAGTTTTTACGACCTTGTTGTGAAATATACGCCCCCCCACAGCTGTAGGGGGAGCTCGTGCGGAAAACATGCGACAACAAAAGGGAAAATCAGCGAAGAAGTGACTAGAGTTCGCTAGAGTTGCCGAGTTCTGCTTTAAGTTGCATTTTTCAAAAAGATTGTGAGCTAGACTTGAGCTGAAAGAGGGGGGTTTCATGACCCTTTAACTCTGCAAATTAAGTCAACCTCTCTCAACTTTTTATTAAAAGTTTTATTAATAAAGTAAAGGCATTGAACCAGTTTATTTGCAGTGCACTGACTGTGCACATTATATAACATTATATATGTTTTATATAATTAGTTTATTAATTAAATTAATAAAAAGACAAAAAGACCTTTGCTTTACAAAAAGACAAAAAAGAAATTTGCAATATTTCACATTAGCCTAATATATTTGTTTTCCTTGAAATTTTAATTAGCAGTAACTTAAACACTTTGCAGTCTGAATGTCTGTATAAACAAAATTACGGATTATGTTTTTATGTTTCCACTGTTCGATTGCGTCCGCGCCTCACACACACACACACACACACACACACACACACACACACACACACACACACACACACACACACACACACACACACACACACAAATGTAAACACTTTGCAAATTTTCGATCGCACCCGCGCCTCTCTCTCTCTCTCTCTCTCTCTCTTACTCTCACTCTCTCTCTCGGTTCAGTACAAATACATGTACCGTTCCACCCCTATATAGTTCTTGCCTTTGACCTCAATGAATTTGAAGAAGTGCTTATATCTCCACCTTGAAAATGCCAACTTTTCATCGGATTGCTCCTGCGCCATCTCTGCTGCTTCATTGAATTTCTGTTTAGCTGGTGTGTGTATGTGGCGCGTGTGCTGGCATGTGTGTAAAAACATGGGCTCTGATTGGCTACCATGAAACACATGACTCTGCCTTAGCCAATCATAATCGCTTACCTTGTTATTAACCCACCTCCTCACTCGCTGTCTGAGCCAGGGATGCGTTCGGATTACACAGTTTATTTAATCAATGCATAGTAACGCACTGCATTTAACGTCCAGTAATGTTAACGGCGTTGTAACGACGGGAAAAGTAATTAGTTAGATTACCCCGTTACTGAAAAAATAACGTCGTTACCTAACGCCATTCTTTTAAACGGTTTGGTTATTCCAAACACTGGTTGTTATGGATCGTCATCACTGTCCCACGTTCTCATTGGTTTAGGCTCTGTTGTTATGGATCGTCATCATCGACAAGGAAGTTGTGTAGCTCTGAAAGGAAGGGCCTGATCCTGTAATACTGTAATTTTCCAGATGTGCTGGATTTAGAGTGGGTTTCTCTTTTAGTAAAGAGAGAGAATGGGAGAAGGAAGTTTGTGTGAGGTGGATCTGGTCACCACAGACCCAAATCTTCTCAGCTGTTGCTACTGTCATATGCTGCACTGTCTCTTCATGTGGCACATTATGTTTGGCACATTGTATGGGTCACTATATCATAACAAGGTAATACAATGTGTAATCAAGTGATGACTGATTAACAGTAATGTAAATGCTAAATGTCCTAATACCTGTTGATACTACAACAATGCAGAGCATATGCTCTTAACCTTGCAGTTTTTCACATATCATGTAAGACTCAATTTCTCTATTTCTTTGCACAAAACTCTCCAGAAAGTGTCATTTAATGGTTTATTTTTCAAATAAAATTCCAGAGGGGGGCATACCCCCGGACCCCCCTAGGGAGATCCCCCCCACATAATAAATCCCAATTTAACCCCTGCTGATAATGGTCAGATAAGTATGATTTAAATCATGCTAATGCAATTCCACTAATGCCAACATAATTTTGGAGTCTATTTAAAAGAATGTTGTGGTCAATAGTGTCAAATGCAGCACTAAGATCGAGTAACACTAATAGAGAGATACAACCACGATCGGATGATAAGAGCAAATCATTTATAATGGTTTATTTTTTTTATTTTTTTTTACCATTTATTATGGTACGGTCTAAATCCTGATTGAAAATCCTCGCAGATATCATTTCTCTCTAAAAAGGAACATAGTTGTGAGGATACCGCCTTTTCTAGTATCTTTGACAGAAAAGGTAGATTCGAGATCGGCCTGTAATTGACTAATTCTGTACGATCAAGTTGCGTTTTTTTAACAAGGGGTTTAATCATAGCCAGCTTAAAGGTTTTTAGTACGTATCCTAGTGAGAAAGATGAATTAATTGATTTGATTTGCTGAGCATTGTATTAACCTTCTCTTAACCTTTACTCCAAAACACACTGACACTGCCTGTTGATATTGTTTTAAAATCACATCTTACCTGGAGTCTCTGTTCCTGATATGGTAAGAAGTCTGAGGCTGTAGTTATAGTTAAGTTCTGCTACTGAGGAAATGTCTCATGAAAAAGTGTGTTGTCAGAAAAAAAGTGTTCTCAGAAATGTTGAGAAAGGTTGGAGGGGAGGTGGCCCAGTGGTCATTGCCCATTTGACCTTGAAATGCTTTCTGGCAGTATACAATCATTTTTGGCATTATACTGTGTTTGTGTGGCTACAGTGCCAGGGCTGAATTTTTGTCCCAGTCCGCCCCTGCATATAGGCCTAGAATATACATTATATTCTGTATCAGATTATGTTATCTTATATCCCACCTGGATTTAATACATAAGCAAATATAGCAGACAATATAATCAGGGCATGGAGGCGCCGGCGCGATCACTTGCATTGCATGTGAACTGAAGCTCATCTCATAAATGAACCAAAACTCAGCGTATAGGCTACATGCCTCACAGACATGAGAAATATATCCTTTGTGCCAATGAGGCCACAACTCGTGTGATGTGTAGTCTGGTAAACAGATTCACATACTGATCAATGATATAAAATATACAAGTATGTGATCATAATTAATGGAATTGAGAAGAATATTTTAGGTGTTCTGTTTAAAATATATATAATTTATATTATAGGGATGTGTAGTGTTAAATCATTTAAATAATGCTTCCTCAATAATCATTTCCCTTTTTATGCATCGGATGAGGTTTTACATTTTTTTTATACTGCATGACATTCGAAGCTTCTAACGTCATCAATCACATGGTAGTGTCATTTCGATACAAGCATCGGTACAGTTTGTGATACAATAGTGCTACAAGGCTTAAAGGCAGGGTAGGCAGGTTTTTTCTAAAAAACTTTTTCCCAAATTTGTTTAAACTGTCTTTATATACCAATACATAATTATTGAGTGTCTGTAGTCCTCTCAGGGCTGCAATAAACACAGCTACTTATTTCCATTCGGAACGAATGAAATGATTGGCTGGGTGACTGTTACTCTCCCTCGCTACCATGGCTACCACCCCTGCCGCTTTCAGGAGCTGCCCACATGCGCACACCCGCAGGAGGGGAAGAGGCATGGAAGCTAGGAAGAATCACAATTATGGCAGAGAAAAAGTGGGAAAAAGTTTTTTTAGAAAAAACCTGCCTACCCTGCCTTTAAGTATGGTGATAAATCAATAACAAAAAGAACCGAGCGCACAACTGATGCTGGCTCGCGCTGTAAATGACTTTCGCAAGAGGATAACAGATCTACACGTGATAAAACGTGAACTTGCGAGTTCATTCAAACCCTGCACGTGCGCATGACATCTCCTCTGCATGCAATACAAGCCCTCGCGCGTGCGCATGATCATTCCCCATGCTCTCGCGCTTGATCTCCCCTTAGCCTGCTGCTTCTGCTCGCTTGAACACTTTTATTTTTGGCAGTCGAGGGGTGGGACTTACTGTTTTAATAACCTCAAATGTCATTGGTTACTTCCCCTTTTCTGGAAGTCAGTTGTGAATGGATTTCTGAATGGATTTCCCGTAATTCACTTGAAAGTCTTACTAGTGATTGCATCATGTTGTTAAGAGATATTTACAGACTGTAATGAGGCATTTTAATGGGTATTAGCATTGTAAATCTACCAAAATTCTTATAAATTTTTACATTTTATATTTATAACACTATGATTTGTGTTATTGGCATTAAAATATCTAAACGAAATTGGAGAAAAATGGGAATGCAAAGTCATATTTGCTGTAGTTCACCACTACATTACCACTATACTCCCATTCGACACTATTTACGTTTAACAAACCAAAATTATATTGGATCTGAGAACCTCATAAATGTAAAAAGTGTCCATTAAATAGTTGTAAATATAACAAGGGCTTGAGATGAAAGATAAATTACTTGTTTATTTCAATAAGCAAGAGTTGTTGTGTAAGCTTTTTGTAATCATCCTGTGTATTACTATTATGTCAATTTCGAGTGGGTCATTATTAGGGATGGGTGCCGAAACCAGGTATTAAACGGGCCCCGGTGCTGAATTATGAAAGACCGCTGGATCGATAAGCTCGGACGTTATCGGTTCTGCTGTCGGTACTGGAGAAATTAAGAAAGTACACACGCTATTTATCATTGCTATTAAGAAATTATTATCTTGCAAATTTAATCTTGCCAGCCACTTCTATATATAATAATATTGAACCATTTGTCTGTTATGCAATTTTGCTAAAGATAGAGAGTGTGTATGTGAGAGAGAGAGCGATCTTTCACGCGGAGCCACGGCTTGCACAACACAACAGCCCTGCTTAAAGGTGCCCTAGAATTTGAAATTGAATTTATCTTGGCATAGTTAAATAACAAGAGTTCAGTACATGGACATGACATACAGTGAGTCTCAAACACCATTGTTTTCTCCTTCTTATTTAAATCTCGTTTTTGAAAAACACCCCTGAAAAATAGGCGAATCTCCACATAACACCGACTGTGACGCAACAGTCGGGATCATTGATATGCACGCCTCCAAAAATGTGCATATGCCAGCCCATGTTCAATGCCAGGCGGAACTGCGCCCTCCCAGGACCTATAACGTTACCTAGGCTACTTTCACTTTTAAAAATTCATCATAACCGCATGCGTGATCTGCTTGCAGTCGTCGAGATGGATGTGTGTGGGAGAAATCTGGAGTTATCTGAAGAAAATATTGTGAAAGGCTTATTTTCTGCATGCATTTTCGTGTTGGATAGCCGCAGATGTGGAACTTCATCGCAGAGGAAGCACGCAGATAACTGTGGTAACAAACCAAGCAGTTCTATCGAACAGTATTTTTCAAATTTAACACTGTTAAGTATGTGTGGTGTGCAGGGCGTGTTTGAACCCAAAATTGTCAGATGTAGGCTAGACGAAATTGCGTGGCAGATATAGTGTTGTAGCCGCGTCTGTGTGATTGGTAAAATGTTATAAGGCTACTCAGTTTTGTGGTAACGGTTTGAAGCACTGCGGGTGCGGATTTACAAAATCGGACCCGTGCAGGACTCTGATGTACGGTTGAACGCCTAATCTCTCCATTGTCACGCTGGACATCAGGGACCTGTTTGCTGTCACTCTGAGCTACTGTAATGAGCCCGCAGTGAAACAGCCAATCAGAGCAGAACTCCTCATTACTATTCATGACCCTTCCAAATAAGGTAAAAACAGACCATTTCATTCTAGGGCCAATTTCTAGGGTTGAAAATGGACCTGTAAAACCATATCTGGACATTTTAAATGCCCTTAAATAAGCCATACCCTCTATGTAGATATCAGAGACAAAATTAAAATATTATTTCAACACATTCTAGGGCATCTTTAATGAGTGACGATGAGGACAGAACTAAACATTCAAACGGTTACACTTTAGATCTTTGATATTAAACTAATTTTATTTTAGATTTAGATTTTGGCTTCCAATGATTATAAAAAAGAAGATATTTGAGTTATAACCATTAAAAACTAAAGCCGCATTCTCTCCAGCACAACTTCCTTAACTTCACGGCGGTGCGCTGTCATTTCTCCCTAAATCCCAAACGTAATGGCAGAATCTGCACGATCGTTGATTGTTGTAAAATGTAGTCTTTACTGTTGCTAAACTGCGGGATGTGTTTGATAATAAAAGGCTATTAAAAGTACGCAAAATTGACGCAATAGACGCTGTTCCAAATGTGGCGCGTGCTCCAAAACACACCGCAACGAGACAAGCAACGTATATTTTGGGATTCGTGTGCGCATCTAAACGATCAAATATACACACAAATATGTCAAAATGGCCGTCTTGGAGATTCACTTAAACAGTTTATTCACTTAAATACAGTTTATGTCTTAAATGGACGTAAATAGTTGGGAGAAAATATGATGCGTAATAATGATTAGATCTGCATTTGGTCTTAAAGAGGCAGCAGTCTAATAAACCTGCTGACGATTGCTCCATTAATGTGAATCAAACAACAAAAGGCAAAGAGAAAATCAGTCGCAGCTCTTGAATGAATAATTTTGGCTTTTATAAGCTTTAATCTATCTATGATAAACTACGCAGTGTTATTTTACATCTGACTTTATTAGATGTCTTTTTAGCCCATATTACTCCTGAACAGTAATGTCAGTAGACATTACTGAAATTAAAGCACTGGGTATATAATTTGTATATTTGTTTTATTGTGTAGGCTACTTTTTTTTTTGTTTGACCATGTGTTTGTACTTTGTTTTTGGTGTCCTATGTCTTCTGTATATAAAACACAAAAGCCTGCACCCTTCTGCATAACATACATGTTTTATTTGTTTTGTTAAAGCATTGCTTTTTCTTTTGCTATAGATATTTATTTAACATTTCAAAATATAAAGCAATATTAATTATGTTCTAAATTATTATTTTTTCCTTTAATATAACAAAAAGAACCGATAAGAATACAGTTAAAGTACCGGATCGATAAGGAGTATCGTTAAGAGTAGTAATACCGTTAAAACCTTAACGATACCCATCCCTATTATATTTTCTATTAAATGTAAAAGGGGTTCTGGCAGCATGAATGCATTTTTTTATTTTTTTTATATATATTTTATGTTCAGATGGGGTGTAATCATTCATGCTGTGTACTGTACTTGCCTCATACTTTATCCTATTAGGTTATTCACTAACAAAAAGTTAGATGATTAATATCACTATATAATGTTGTAATATCTACTTTGCTGGGTTTAATAATTTGCTGGGTTTCATTTTGTTCCTCTGTATTCTGTAGCAAATTCTGAAAAGGCATTTGTAAGCTATAATTAATGCTGTGTACTGTATCTTAAAGCCCCCCGTACAATGGTGTTTCATGTATTCAGTGTTAAAGAGATGGATTCTCATGCTAAACATGGCCAAAGTTTAAAAAAAATATTTTGGACGAATAATGGAGAATTTCTGTGCCGAAAATCTTACTTCCGGGTTGGTACAAGTTTTTTTTTTTTTCGATCGTGGATCTAATGACGTAGACGAGAGTGGAACTCCTTATATGAGCATTTCTTTCGGAAAAGCGCGCCCGCGCACACGTCGACCAGAGGAGAGCGAGACCGCACACATCAACACGCTTCAACAGGAAATTATCAGCAGTGCTGCATTGCATAGGTTTTATAAACAAGGCCCAGTTCGACGGCGGATTTGCAGATCGTCTAATGCAGTGGTTCTCAACCTCTCCTGCAGGGACCCCCTGACAGGCCATGTTTCTGTTTTAACCCTGAAATGGCACACCTGATTCAGTTAATTAAAGGCTTAATGAGTAGTTGACTAATTGATTAATTGACTAATTCCTACTCTTCCTACTCTAATAACTACTCATTAATTGAATCAGGTGTGCCATTTCAGGGTTAAAACAGAAACATGGCCTGTCAGGGGGTCCCTGCAGGAGAGGTTGAGAACCACTGGTCTAATGCTTAAGGATGGAGCAGTCCCAACGACAAAGGTTCACGGAGTAAAACTGGAGTAAAACTGCTTCAAATGTCTGTGTGTTGTTAGTTATCGGCGCTCCGCCCACATGGCATGCCTCCAGCCGCTCGTTTTTTTTTCCGGAAAGACTCGGTACAGCCTATCTTTCTTTTATAAATATAATAAAACTAAAGACTTTTTGGAGATATGAAGGATGCAGTACTACTCTATAGGTACTCAAGATTAAAATGAGATTGACTGAAACTGTCACGGTTGAGTTATGCACTGTTTCCTCTGTGTCGTGTGTCACTGTTTGTTTTCATGTCTGTGAGTGTGCGCGAGTGGGCGTTGTCCCGCTCGCGTGGTTGTTCAGTGCTCCAGCTGATATCAATCACACTCACTCCCCGCTCCAGCTGCTATCAATTCCCGCTCTCTATAAATACTCACTCATCTCTCCATTCCAGTGTCCATCCGTTGTTTTGCAGTTCCATTGAGTGTGTCGTGTTTACCGGATCCTGTCTTGTCTGTGGAATTGTCTTCTCTGGTTCACTGCATCGAGCACCACGCACGGGATATCACCACCGATTCACCTCATCTGAGCACCATTCACCTGACCATCGAAGTCCCTGCGAGAGAGAGCCTGAGACCTGCTGTCCCCCTGAGAGACTCTTCTCCATTGACTCTTTTGAGATTTCACCTTTGAGTTGCTGTTCTAAATAAACACTGTTTCACCCGCATTTGCTTCCTGTAATCTATCATGACAGAACGGATGGACCAATCCATGGAAGCAGCGGGTGGTTCTCCAGCCTCGTTAGAGGATTTTATTCAAGTATGCATCAACCGGATGGATGCACAAGAACGCAGCCAGGGGGAGACTGGACGCGCAATTCAGGCTCTTGTCTCGCAGGTGTCCGAGCTCACCCAGCGAGTCCATCAACTTCAACCTCCCACTGCGCCAGCACCCCCAGACCCACCGGTCGTTCCCCCCACACCAGCTGTGCCGCTCTCCCAATCAGAACCCAGACTTCCGACCCCCGAGTCTTACTCTGGTGAGCCCAACTACTGCCGCCCGTTTCTAACACGTTGCAGCATGCATTTCTCCCTACAGCCTAAGACCTTCGAGAAGGAGGAATCAAAAGTGGCATTCGTGTTAACGCTACTAACGGGGAGAGCGGCGCTTTGGGGAACGGCGGTCTGGGAGAATCAAGACCAGTGCTGCTCCTCGTTCCAGGCACTCTCGGCGGAGATGCGGAGGGTCTTTGATCGTGCTGTCGCGGGAAGAGAGGCTGCCAGGGTTCTGGCAGATCTGCGCCAGGGAGATCGCTCCGTCTCGGACTATTCCATTGAGTTCAAGACCCTGGCGGCCGAGTGTCGCTGGAACGAGGAGGCGCAGTGGGACCTATTCCTGCATGGGCTGGCCGAACGCGTCCAAAGAGAGATCTACGTCCTGGACCTACCATCGTCTCTTAACGCGCTTATGGATCTGGCCCTGAGGGTGGACGCTCGTTTGTCTCGGATCGGCCAACGTACGCCACTCAACAGAATCCGCAACAGCATGGAACCCCAGCAGTCCAGCGGCATGGACGCGTTCGGCCCCCACGATCCCGAGCCCATGCAGATAGGGCGAGCTCGGCTTTCCCGGGAGGAGAAAGAAAGGCGGAGATCCCAGGGCCTTTGTCTATACTGTGGTGGGGCCGGACATTTCGCTCATAGCTGTCCATTAAAAGGCCCAGCCCGATAGTAAGTATGAGGCTACTATCGGGTGGGATCTCCGCAGAGAAGACCTCATCCACTTCCACCCTCCTCCCGGTAAGACTGAGATGGTCAACTCACGATCACCACTGCAATGCACTTATTGACTCTGGAGCCGAAGGTAACTTTATGGATCACCGTTTTGCGTTACAGTTTCAAGTTCCCCTCCAAACACTCCCTCAGAAAATCACTGTCAATGCATTAAACGGACAATCTCTACCAGCCATCTCCCAAGTTACCGAGAGTCTCACACTCATCACATCTGGTAATCACGCAGAAACCATTTCATTTTACATCATGGACTCCCATCTCACACCCATTGTTTTAGGACACCCCTGGCTAAGTTTACACAATCCCCGCATTGACTGGAAACAAAAAACTATTTCGGCTTGGAGCACTGAGTGTCATAATTCGTGTCTAGTGTCTGCTTGTTCTGTTGTTCCTGTCCCTGTGTTGCAGGAGGAAGCAGTGGATTTGTCAAACGTGCCCGTAGAGTACCGTGACCTGAGGGAAGTGTTCAGTAAGTCAAGGGCTGCTTCTCTCCCTCCGCATCGTCCCTATGACTGTGCAATAGATTTACTGCCAGGTAAGTCTCCGCCTAAAGGCAAGATTTATTCACTCTCGGTTCCTGAGAGAGAGGCTATGGAGAAATATATTTCTGATTCTCTAGCAACCGGGTTCATCCGCCCTTCCTCTTCTCCTGCGGGGGCGGGGTTCTTTTTTGTGGGGAAGAAGGATGGTTCTCTGCGACCTTGCATTGATTACCGAGGGCTGAATAACATCACGGTAAAAAACACTTATCCTTTGCCATTGATGTCTTCAGCCTTCGAGAGGTTGCAGGGAGCATCACTCTTCACAAAATTGGACTTAAGAAACGCTTATCATTTGGTCCGCATCAGGAAGGGGGATGAATGGAAGACTGCTTTTAACACCTCTAGGGGGCACTTTGAATATTTGGTTATGCCGTTCGGCCTGTCCAATAGTCCCGCAGTCTTCCAGGCGCTCGTCAATGACGTGTTGCGAGACATGATCGATCAATTCATATATGTTTACCTGGATGACATATTGATTTTTTCTTCGTCTCTCCAGGAGCATGTGCAGCATGTCCGACGAGTGCTTCAAAGATTGCTAGAGAATGGGCTTTTTGTCAAGGCGGAGAAATGCGTTTTCCATGCACAGTCGGTTCCTTTTCTGGGACACATCGTGTCGGCTGAGGGTATGCGTATGGATCCTGACAAGGTTAAGGCTGTGGTAGAGTGGCCAATCCCAGATTCCCGCAAGGCCCTGCAGCGGTTTTTGGGATTCGCCAACTTCTATCGGCGATTTATTCGCAACTTCGGCCAACTAGCCGCACCTCTGACCGCCTTGACCTCCCCCAAAACTACGTTCAGGTGGTCAGACGCAGCTGAGGCTGCGTTTGCCAAACTCAAGAACTGCTTTGTTTCAGCTCCCATCTTAGTTGCCCCTGATCCGTCACGTCAGTTTGTGGTGGAGGTCGATGCGTCAGAGGTGGGGGTAGGCGCAGTTCTCTCACAACGCTCTCCTTCAGACGACAAGATGCATCCCTGCGCGTTTTTGTCACATCGTCTATCTCCTGCCGAACGAAATTATGACATTGGTAACCGAGAGTTGTTGGCAGTCAAGTTAGCGTTGGAGGAGTGGCGTCACTGGTTGGAGGGATCAGGGGTACCCTTCATCGTCTGGACAGACCACAAGAATCTGGAATATATTAGAACCGCCAAAAGATTGAACTCCAGGCAGGCTCGGTGGGCACTTTTTTTCGGTCGTTTCGATTTTACTCTCTCATATCGTCCAGGGTCCAAAAACATCAAACCCGATTCTTTGTCGCGTATTTTTGATCGTCCCGAACACGAACCTACTCCCGAGCGCATTTTTCCAGAGACCCTAATTATCTCTTCGCTCACATGGGAGGTCGAATCGAGGGTCAAGAAGGCCTTGGAAGGGGTAACGCCTCCGATCCGGTGCCCACCTAACCGCTTATTTGTGCCGGAGGGATTACGATCAGACGTTATCCAGTGGGGTCATTGCTCTAATCTAGCCTGTCATCCAGGGGTGAGTCGTACTATCTATTTAGTTAAGCAGCGGTTCTGGTGGCCACTTATGGCTCGTGATGTTCACCATTTCGTCTTGGCTTGCTCAAGTTGTGCCACTGGTAAGTCGTCCAATCGACCCCCAGATGGGTTACTTCAACCGCTGTCGGTGCCTTCGAGACCCTGGTTTTGTAGATTGCTGGGGGCGACGGTCAGTCTGTCCTCTGGGTTCCATCCCCAGAGCAATGGTCAAACTGAGAGAGCCAACCAAGATTTGGAAAGAACACTACGATGTTTGGTCTCCAGGAATCCTTCCTCCTGGAGTCAACAACTTTCTATGGTGGAGTACGCCCACAATACCTTGCCAGTGTCATCCACGGGCCTGTCTCCGTTCCAGTGTAGTGTAGGGTACCAACCACCTGTTTTTCCTAGTACGGAATCCGAAGTCGCGGTCTCCTCCGCCCACGCCTTCATCCAGAGGTGTCACCGTACTTGGACGAGAGCCCGGGAGACACTCCTCCAAGTGCGAGAGCGCACCAAGGCCAAAGCCGATCGCCACCGGTCTAGACCTCCCGTATACGTCGTCGGTTCCAAAGTGTGGCTTTCTACCAAGAACATTCCTCTCCGCTCCGTATCGAATAAATTAGCTCCTAAATTCATTGGCCCGTTTTCTGTCACCAAGATCGTTAGTCCGGTGGCTGTCCGCCTCAACCTTCCTCCGGCGTACAGGAGAATTCATCCGGTTTTCCACGTTTCAAAGATAAAGCCCGTGTTTTTTGCACGTATTAATCCGCCAGTCCCGGTTCCCCCACCGCCGCGACTCGTAGACGGGGAACCATCTTATTCGGTTCGTCGCATCCTGGATTCAAGGCGGAGGGGACGCGGATTTCAGTACTTGGTGGATTGGGAAGGTTACGGTCCAGAGGAGAGAAGTTGGGTTCCTGCTCGGGACATCCTGGATCACTCCCTGATCGATGATTACAATCGACAGGTAAGGAGGCCTGGGAATGCCGTGAGGCATTCCTAGGGGAGGGGGTACTGTCACGGTTGAGTTATGCACTGTTTCCTCTGTGTCGCGTGTCACTGTTTGTTTTCATGTCTGTGAGTGTGCGCGAGTGGGCGTTGTCCCGCTCGCGTGGTTGTTCAGTGCTCCAGCTGATATCAATCACACTCACTCCCCGCTCCAGCTGCTATCAATTCCCGCTCTCTATAAATACTCACTCATCTCTCCATTCCAGTGTCCATCCGTTGTTTTGCAGTTCCATTGAGTGTGTCGTGTTTACCGGATCCTGTCTTGTCTGTGGAATTGTCTTCTCTGGTTCACTGCATCGAGCACCACGCACGGGATATCACCACCGATTCACCTCATCTGAGCACCATTCACCTGACCATCGAAGTCCCTGCGAGAGAGAGCCTGAGACCTGCTGTCCCCCTGAGAGACTCTTCTCCATTGACTCTTTTGAGATTTCACCTTTGAGTTGCTGTTCTAAATAAACACTGTTTCACCCGCATTTGCTTCCTGTAATCTATCATGACAGAAACTGAGTGTTTCACCCCCCCCTTTAACTTGAAAAGCCAGAGCCCCTTTTACATTTAATAGAAAATATAATTAACCATTTATATTACGTAAAAATGTATAAGAATTTTGGTAGATTTACAATGCTAATAATCATGGAAATGTCTGAAAATATATTTTAACAACACAATGCAATCACTAGTAAGACTTCCTGTTAATAAAGTATCTGGTAAGAATCTATTCTATATTACCAATGCATTAAATCACATTACACATTAATATAAATAAATAAAACAAATTACCGTATTTTTCGGACTATAAGTCGCTCCGGAGTATAAGTCGCATCAGTCAAAAAATGCGTCATGAAGAGGAAAAAAACATATATAAGTCGCACTGGACTATAAGTCGCATTTATTTAGAAATTTATTTCACAAAATCCAAGACCAAGAACAGACATTTAATATGGAAAGGCAAGTTATTCAACTACACAGTAGCACACAGAACAACAGGCTGAGTAGGTGTCCGGTATGTTAACGCAACACATTAACAGTTATTCAGCTACACAATAGCATAAAGAACATTTACATTTACATTTTACATTTACATTTATTCATTTAGCTGACGCTTTTTATCCAAAGCGACTTACAATTGCTATATATGTCAGAGGTCGCACGCCTCTGGAGCAACTAGGGGTTAAGTGTCTTGCTCAGGGACACATTGGTGTCTCACAGTGGATTCGAACCCGGGTCTCTCACACCAAAGGCATGTGTCTTAAAATTGCGCCACTACCACCCTACATACACCTGGGAGGCTGAATAGGCTAAATTAACATAAGCCAGCGAGTCCAACAAGCAAGTTACCAGTAAACAAGTTCACCAAGCTCCCGCGATCTCATTCCACATCACTGAATCCATTGAATTTTCTTCATCCTTGGGTGTGGCTTCTGAACAACTCCGCCATAGAGCGCCCTCTCGCGGCTGTAGACGGTAATGTTTTCATCTCAGTCTGAATTAATTTTCAGGAAAGTCGCAGGACCAGTCAAACTATGAAAAAAAGTGTGACTTATAGTCCGAAAAATACGGTAAGTGATGTCTCATGTCTGAAGTCAAGTGAATAACGGGTCATTGGACAGGCGTCCAATCACAACTGACTTCCGGAAAAGGGGAAGTAACCAATGACATTTGAGGTTATTAAAACAGTAAGTCCCGCCCCTCAACTGCCAAAAATAAAAGTGTTTGAAGCAGCAGGAGAGAAGAGATCAAGCGCGAGAGTGTGGGGAATGATCAGGGCGCAGGGTTTGAATGAGCTCGCGAGATCCCGTTTGATTGATTTGATTTGATTTGATTTTAATGACCACACAGCCAAGCTGGTGGAATTTGTTTTCAGTATAGCTCTTTGGTACAGGTTCCAGCATTACATTAAACAAACAATAAACATATAAAATAAAATAACATACATTTACATATACATACAGACAAACACATAGATACATAATAATACATAAGGGGTCATGCTTAATCCACAGTCCTCAGCGTTCAGAGTTCAAAATGTTTATTGCTATTGGGATGAAACTGTTTTTGAAGCGAGTTGTTCTGGAGGCGATTGTCCTGTAACGCCTCCCAGAGGGCAGTAGCTGGAAGGCGTAGTGTGCAGGGTGGGTGATATCAGAAATTATCTTGTGGGCTCTGCGTAGTGTCCGTTTGTGGTTGAGTGATTCAAGGGATGGTAGGGGTGAACCAATGACTTTGGATGCTCTGTTGATGATGTGCTGTAATTTCTTCCAGGAAAGTGTGTCAAGACTGCCAAACCAAACTGTGATGGATGTGGTGAGGATGCTTTCAACGATGGCTGTGTAGAAGCGGAGCAGGAGATGAAACCTATGTATCACTGAATGTATCAGTGATGGAGATGGGTTCACCTTCAATGAGCACAGGAGTTTTGGGGGATGGCTGACGTCTTAGGTCGACGATGAGTTCTTTTGTTTTTGATGTATTGAGTAGGAGATCATGGTCTGTACACCAGGTCACTGCTTGGTTGATCTGTGCACGGTATTCGGTTTCTTGGTTGTTGGTGATGAATCCTATGATGGTTGTATCGTCCACATATTTGTATAGGCTGACAGAACTATGGTGTTGATGTGAGCTGGTTTGTGTAGAGAGAGAATAGCCAGGGTGAGAGAACACAACCTTGGGGTGCACCTGTACTGAGGAACAGAGGGGAGGATGTATAATTGTTAATCTTTACCTTCTGTTGCCTGTTCCAGAGAAAACTGTGAATCCAGTGACAGATGCATGGGTCGATATTCATGTCCAGTAATATATTAAACAGTTTGGGCGGGTTTATTGTATTGAATGCAGAACTGAAATCCATAAACAGGATGCGGGCATATGTATTTGCGGATTCAAGGTGGTTCAGTATGTGATGAATTGCTAAGTTGACGGTGTCCTCAACTGACCTGTTGGCTCTGTATGCAAATTGGAATGGGTCCATGAGGGGGGTGGTAACGGTTTTTAGGTGATTGAGTATGATGCGCTCGAATGATTTCATGACTGCTGATGTCAAGGCAATAGGTCTGTAATCATTGAGATGGTGGTGTAGCCGGTACCTGCTCAAACCTCCCATAAAAGAAGTTGAGTGTATCAGAAAGCTGATTATCGCCGTCAGGTATGGGGGTGGGTTTCTTTTTGTAATTTGTCATGTTTTGAAGTTTTTTCCAGATAAAACGTGTATCATTAGTGGTGATTTGTTCTTCTAGTTTAGTAGCATAGTTGGATTTGGCTCTTCTTATTGCAGATCTCAGTTTGTATTTGGAAGCCATATATTGTTCTTTGTTTCCTGATAGATGAGCTGCATTTTTCTCCTTTCTTAACTGTTTAATGTCTTTGTTAAACCACGGTTTGTTGTTATTGTAGTATTTGATTTTGATTTTTTTGATTGGTATGCACAGGTCCACACAGTAATTGACGTATGACGTTATTGCGTCGGTGACGTCATGAAGATCGCCTGCAGCATGGAAAACTTCCCAGTCTGTGCACGCGAAACAACCACAAAGTTTTTCGATGGCCTCAGGGGACCAGCACCGGACGAATTTTGATGGTGACTTGGAGGATTTAACTTTTTGTCTGTATTGTGGAATTAGCAGCAGCATTGTGTGGTCGGACCTGCCCAGCGGAGCCCTCGGGAAAGCACGGTAAGCCTCTTTGATGGTAATATAGCAGTGGTCCAGCGTGTTGCTCTCTCTGCTAGGGCAGGCTACCTGCTGATGGTAGCCGGGGAGCTCAGACGACAGATTAGTCTGGTTAAAGTCCCCGAGGACAATGACTGCTGCGTCCGAGTGTATATTTTCCACTGAGGAGACGTAGTTGGCTAACTCGGCTATGGTGGTGATAGCGTTAGCCTCAGGTGGAATGTACACACAGATCATGATTACTGACGTGAACTCCCGTGGGAGAAATGATGGTCTGCATTTGACAGTGAGGTATTCCAGGTGAGATGAGCATACATGGGTGAGTTCTGTAGAATTTGTACACCAGCGTTCATTGATCATTATGCAAATGCCACCACCTTTAGACTTGTGCGATAGTTTGGGTGATCTATCGGCACAGTGTAATGTGAAACCTGGAAGTGTTACCGCTTGGTCAGGTACTGATTGATCCAGCCAGGTCTCTGTCAGGCAGATGGCAGAGCAGTCACTGTAGTCTTTGTTGGTTTGTAACATAAGTTGGAGTTCATCCATTTTGTGCCGGAGGGATCTAACGTTTGACAGCAAAAGGGCTGGGAGCGGTGGCCGGTGAGGGCGTCTCCTGAACCTAGCAAAGGTTCCTGAGCGACGGCCTTTTTTGGTCGGCAGCCATGGTGTTGAGTGGCTTGATATGTTTAATTCCCGTAATTTCTCCAGCAAGGATGTAGATGGACCCAGATCACTGTGAGAAATGTATCTGAGGTTTAGGAGCTCCGATCGAGTGTACTGGATTAAGCATGACACTTCACAAACAAGTAACGCAGATATTAAAATGACAGACAGGAACACTGCTTGTACTGTGGCAAGCCTCACGGCCACCATCTTGGATCATCACATGTAGATCTGTTATCCTCTTGCGAAAGTCATTTACAGCGCGCGCCAGCATCGATTCTTTTTGTCATTGATTTTCTGCCATACTTAAGTGTTTATTTTATGATAGCAATAACTGTAAAGTGACTATTGTAATGGGGTAATGTAGGCTTATATACGGTAGGCCAATTACTAAGCTCAGCTTCATCTTACCAGTTAAAGTTTAGTCTATGCTTTTGTTATTTATTTTAATTTTGTGATTTAAACATCTGCTTTAAAAATCTTTTTTTTTTTAGATTGAAATATTCTAATGTTCTTCTAATAACCGTAAAATGTATTACAGCTGCCAAACAAAACCAGAGAGAAATGTATCCATACATTTTAAAAACAATCTAATTAAATCTTACATCATTGTAGCCTTATTTAAGTTGATTTTCTGTATACTGTATATTTATTTTTG
Source organism: Leuciscus leuciscus (assembly GCF_965113295.1). Taxonomy (NCBI): domain Eukaryota; kingdom Metazoa; phylum Chordata; class Actinopteri; order Cypriniformes; family Leuciscidae; genus Leuciscus; species Leuciscus leuciscus. Next base: position 332,056 of record NC_138739.1, on the reverse strand, counting down.
GACTGATAGTGGTTAATAAATTAAAACAATGGAATGCGAGAGTGTCAGTGGTAATATTATTGTGTAACAACTCAGGCTTAGCCTTACAGTTAGCCTGACAGTTAGCCTGACCTGGACCAGGTTAGTTCCCAGCATAACCTGCCAGAGTAACTGAGTTTGAACTATTTTAAGTTTGCTTTATGAAACAGAATCAACCGACTATAAGTCTGACTAACCAAAATAAGCCTGGCCTGTATTTTAATCTTGTTTATGGAACAACCCTCCAGTTAGGTATATATTGTATTTGTCTATTTTTCTGTTCTGGTGTTTCTATTGTCTTCACTGGTTTATGTTTTTTATTTTTCCTGTTAGTCTAATTGTGGCATTTTCATTGTCACTGGAGAAGGGTGAGTAAAAGTCAGCTACATCCCACACAGAGCTTGTATGGCGTTTATCCCACAGCAAATTAATTTGTGTCAATGAGGCCACAACTCATGTGTGTCACAGTTTCCAGCTAGTCACCACCTCCTCACTACATTTCCCATCATCCTCCCTCACCTGCATGCACTTCCCAATCACAGATCACCGTCACCTGTCACCAATCTTCACTGATCATCATCCAGCACTATTAAACTCTTCCCTCTGCAGTTCACCGTTGTCTGGTCTCGTTGTTCCCTCAGAGAACTCTACCTGACTCCTTTCTTTTGAGATACCTTTTACCGTCAGTCGTCATTCCAGATCCTACATCAGATAAGACTCTTTAACTTCCAGTTTAATCCAGTACTCTATATTCTTCAGTTATTTTCCATCGCTGTGATATAATCCTTCTGCAATTAAAACCTGTTATCCACTTTACCTGTGTGAATCCTTCTGTTCCATGACAATGGGATGTGTATCCTGACTTATTAGTATTATTAAGTATTATTACTATTGCCTGTTGTATTTCCTTATGCATGTATAGAAAAGTATTGACAAATGTGTTTGAAACAAAAAAGCTGGCCGAAATACACTAATTGTAAAAAAAAGAAAAGAAAAAAAAAAAAAAAAAAAAAATGCATTAACCGTGCTTGCATTTTAATTGCATTTTTATTGGCTGAAATTCAACATCTCACCAACTTCTTAAACACATGTTACTGTGTTACAAATGTTACCTAACCCTAATGCCTTTTTTATTTATACTGTATAAAGCTGTATAATGCTGCGTTCACACCGGACGCGAATAGCGCGTCAAATTCGCGCCTGCCGCGTCTAGTTTGACGCTTGACCACTCTGTGTTAATTCGCGTGTCTAACGCGCGTAAAAACTAAAGTTTGAAGCGAAATTTACGCGCGTCAGAGGTGAAAGTTTTGGCGGCCATCTTTTTTAGATGTTTATCGAGCATTAGCGTTAGCATTAATCGAGAGAGTCACCGCTCGTATATGCTCTGGAGAGCAGAAACAGCTGCGTAGAGGACATCGTCGCTGTACTCGGGTCCACCAGACCCCCCGGAGGGTTTCAGGAGTTTCACAATTTGCTCCAGGAGCTAGGTTTGGTGGACCTAACGGTGAGGACGCTGATGAGGACAGCGTAGGCCGTATAAGGCCTCGGCCTCGAGTGGTCGCTGCCTGTCGAGCCCGCGCTCTACAGCCCGGCGCGAGGTTCACCCTCGCCCCCACCCACCTAATCTGTCATTTATTTTTGTTTTGATAATAAATGGAGTCAGCCTCCAAAAGTGAAACCTGTCCTGTGATTTTTGTTTTTATACACTAAATTGTGTTTGTTGTCTTTACATTAGAATAATTATGTTTCATATAATCTATAATAGATATGGAATAAATAGCATTCAATACAAAATGAGTATCTCTCATATATTGAAATCGAGTTTTTATGTGAAAGATTTGCTTTGTTGTGCATTTTAGTCATATTACAAAATAATTTATTGAGGCCAAACATAAAATAACATTATAAACTGTCACTTCACCACGTGACAGCAGCAAGCAGGCTCCTGATTGGTTAACGCGGCGCGAATTGACGCAGAAGTTCAGATTTTTCAACTCGGGCGGCAGACGCAAATTCGCATCAAACCCGTGAATGCACAAATAGCACTAATAAAATCATTCGCGCGGAACGCGCTTAACGCGCCAGACGCTCAATTCGCGCGAACGAGGCGTATTCGCGTCTACCGCGCCGCGCTCTACGCCTCATTCGCGCCGCAGGAATTTTTTACGCGCGTAACGCGTCTTTGCATTGACTTAACATTGAAATCACTCGTGCCTGACGCGCTATTCGCGTCCGGTGTGAACGCACCATAAGTAATTTGCTTTGTACAACACCATACTCCTGAAATTGCTGCTTTTGTATGTATGCCTTCACCTCATGTATCCAATTTAAGATTTGTTTGTCTATGTCTGCTGTCTCAATGGCCCTTTTGTATTTGTGCATTTTCCCATCTTTGCATTTACAGATGGTGGACAACCAGAATGAGACTTTTACCGCCGCCGTTCCCGCGGCGGCAAAATTGGGATGTGTATTTGCTGCCTTTTACCGCTGAGTGGCGCTGTAATCACAGACTTTGAAAAGTGTCAGTTTATTCTCTTAATGACGTAATCTGCCGCGGCAGTAATCTGAGCTGAGGTCACAGATAAATTCAAGATAAATCTTGTGGTTAAACGAATTCAAATTCATTAAATTTAAAAAAAGTAGACACACATTAACATTGTGTGCCCAGTGTTTCTATAGCCTAATTTAGAAAGGCTATGTCAATAGGTTACTTGTCATTTACTTCGTGTTATTTTAATGTGTTTGTAGATTTATTAACTGAAACATAACAGTGAAATAAATTAAAATAATTTACCGTAAAATTAAAACATTTTCAGGACTTGCAGTTAGGCTACTAACCGATGTTAGTCGGTTTAAGCATTCTTTGTTATATTCAGAATTAAATAGGCTTACTTGTTGTTATGATTATCAATTGAATTCTTTAATAAATAATCAACCACAATGCCTATTACTGCCGCAGCAAAAATAAACCAGTCGAATTTCAAAGTCGTTCGCGAAATGACTATAGGCTATACCGGGTGGCGCAAGTGACAGGGCAAAACAGCAGCAACTGCGGCATTTTAAAAGGTAAGTTTCCTATCTGTTTATAATATATAGGCTATATATATATATATATATATATAGGCTATATATATATATATATATATATATTTCATTATTTGAACAAAAATGAGACTGATTGAATATGTAAAAATATAAATCTGCTAAATAATTTTTTTTGTGTGTGTGTGAATCATTCACGAGATTGAGATGACTGACAGTGATACCCGGCCATAGCAACGGAAGACATTTTTCAAAACAGATCGAACAAATCAGAAAAATACTTTCAATACAGTATTGCTTTCAATTAAAAAATAAACAATGAAAATGTAAAAGAAAATTAATTAAGTTTGAAAACCCATCGCACATTTCAAGGTATGAATAAAGTGTCGGGACAGTTTATTTATTTAAACAGGGTTGCATCGATAGTTTATTCCCTTTGTGATGCAAAATAAGAAACACAGAATCTTATTCTTGCAACATTTTAAATTTCTATTGTCAAAGAAATTGCAGCTAAATTAAAAAATTAAAACGTTACAAAACGAAAAAAGTTCAAAGCAACATAAATTAAGAACAGGCGTTTTTCTTTGCCTCTCTCGCACTGGATATTTTTTTAGTAAGTTTGGTCTCCCTCACTGCGCACGCGGGTCTTTCTCGAAATTAAGCATTTCAGCGTAAAAAAAAACACCATACAGCTGATAATACTGTATATGTCGCTGTGTGTCATCCACACAAATCACGAAGAAAAAACTGTAACAAATAGCTTTTGTTCCTTCAAAGATACAACATGCCTTGCTGAATTCACCTTACAATAAAACGAGGTGGGTCGCGAATTAAAGAGCTCTGTATCTGCTAAATTGAAATTGTTTGTGGAAAACCTTTAAATACAATCAATAAAACTACAATATAAAATTTAATAAGATATAGGGCCTACTGTACATAGGCTATGGACTTTTGGAGATTTTGAGATTAATCCTTAGAATTTTGCCTTTGCCTGCTCATCAGGCTCAGGCTGGCTCCGACACTCTCCATATGAAAGACGGAACATTAACACCTCTGTCCTGCACCCCCACGATAAAGCAACTATTGCCTTCTCCAAACCCCCCACAGGCTAGCTGAGTTTGCAAAACAAAACAAAGAGTTTGCCACTCGTCGTGGTGTGCCAAAACACTTAATTATAAACTTCAATATTTCATTCAAAACAATCTCAAAACGCTTTGTGACATTTTGAAAAGCCGTGGATGCATTACTGCCACTGGAACCATGAACGCAACAGAATACTGGTTCTGATTTTATTGTTTGTCGTTTAAACGTCATATATATATATATATATATTTTTTTTTTTAACAGAACTGCTTTTGAAATTACGATTGGAATTATTATAGGTTACAGAAGTAAAGTCATTGTATAATATTTGTTCCTTGGTGTAAAATGGAAATGCATGGTGATTTTATTTTGTAAATAGGCTATAAGCAAAAAACTATGTTTTAGAACTATAGACAAATCTCTCTGCATCAACAATAGACTATACAATGCATTAATAGGCTAATATAAAAATATCAGTAGTCTAAGTTAGTTCGTGATTCGAACCCGTGTCATCTAAATGATCGTGACGTAAGTTCAACCACTCGGCCACGATTCACTCGTTGCGACATGGCCTAACGTTCCAGTGTGTGTTCGCTCACACGAGCGAGAAGCGCTCTTCATTCAAAAGAACGCGCCGCCGCGTTTGTCGAACACTAATTCAACATGCTAGAATAAAACCTGGCTTTAGAACAATGCATAGCGCCACTCGTCGTGGTGTGCCAAAAAATTTACAATACTTTAGTTTCATTTATTTCAGTGTTAATGTTTGAGTTAAAAAAATCCTCTACAGATTAAATTAACACAAAGTCGGCTATAAGAATCCTTTATAGGCTACGAAAAAAGCAAAGGGCTTACAGTCTTAACATTTAGGCTACTTTGCTTAAATTCGATACATTTATTTTCAGTAGGGCCTAATACATTTGTAGGGATGTAATTTCAGTATGCTTTACCAACGCTATGTATTCAATTAAAGTTCCAAGAGGTCTGGTCTCTATATTTCCTTCCCAGCTGACACTAATATGCAAGTGCACAGCAAAAATCACAACTTGTGCTTGCTGCGAACGCAAGTTATTTAAGGTGTCTCAACTGTACACAGTCTACCCTACAGTGTGAATTCGTTACAAGGTTTCATTTAATTAAATTAATGTGCAGCCATTTGTACAAATAGAGTCTATAGGCCTACGCCTACTATACTGTTGTAGCCATTAAATAATCTCATTTAGTATCATATTTGTTAAAATATTCTAATGTTATTTTTTTCCATCTATGTTAAATAATTATGAAAAGTGAACAGCACGAGTAAGATAGGATGCATTATATCGAGAGATGGATATGGAGTGGGTCAGACATGATTTTGACCACTTCATTAAGTTTTGTTTAGTAGAAAACCTTTCTTTAAAGTGAATTTCGTTTTCTATAAATTGTATCTTAATTTTAATATATTTTTCATCAACCAATTGCTGGATTTAAGAGATAAGTAAGAGAAGCAAATATAACAGACACTAATCATGGAGGCGCCCGCGCGGTCACTTGCATTGCACGTCAGCTGGAGCGCATCTCATCCTCCTAACTTAACGAAACTCAGTGTATGCCTCACACAGACATGAGAAATACATCAAATACACAAAGCTTGAAATGTCTTCAAACGAAATAATTCAAAACGAAAAGAAAAAGGCTACTCTCTGATTATGTCTTTACGTGCATTTCTCTCTAGGTGCGTTCACTACAAATATGGCGATCGTCAACTTCATCTTTGCAGTCGACACTGTCAGAAAACACTAGTTTATTGATAAAAATCAATGCACGCATCACCGGATTTACAAATACACATCTTGCTTGTTGCACGCACATATTATGTCGAAAAAACGAAATATTATGTTGAAATAACATTATTATTAATAATACATCTTTTAGAATATTTGATTAAATGCTGCTTGTTCAATTTAATAAAATTAAAACTTTAATTGTGATAATTAAAATAATTGAAAATTAAATATTTAGTGGCCAAGTTTTGCTAATTTATTATATAGGCTATTATATGCATATTGCCTATATTAAGTAGGTCATATTAAGACAAGGCATATATTAAGTTATTTTAGCTGTTATGAGAAAAAAAATCTAACGAAATCTAAAATCTAAAAAAAATTCTAACGCCAATTCAACATGCCAGAATAAAACCTGATTTTTGAACAATGCGTAACGCCACTCGGCCTGGTGTGCCAAAACACTACATTTTAAACTTCAATTTTTAATTCAAAACAATCTCAAAACGCGTTGTGACATTTTTTTAAGCAGTAGCCTAGCCTATATAAGGGCATTGAAACCAGGATCTTAACTAAAACGCATTCCGCGTAATCTCTCAAAAATTATGCCACACTACTCCATGTATTTTTTTTTAAGGACTGCTTTTTGAAATTACTATAAATTACTATGCAATTGTATCGCTCACGAGAGCTCTTCATTTATCTAATTCCTCAATAGAATAGTAAAAATATTCAGCGTCATTGCTCCTAATATTGTCTCTATTTTCAACTTTTGATTCTATTTTTTCAGTTCTAAAATTGATTCTATCTTTGGTTCTATTCTGTTGTAGCCTAATAGGCCTATTTATATATATGAACAATATGCCTATTAGGCTTAGGGTTTTATATTTAACCCACTTACATTTTAAAATACGGCAATTGCTGCTGTTTTGCACAATGTCCCTTTGCGCCACCTGGCGGTCATTTCGGGAACGACTTTGAAATGCGGCTGGTTTATTTTTGCCGCGGTGATTTCGCCGCGGCAGCTGGCGCGGCGGTAATAGGCATTCTGGTTGTCCACCATCTGTATATTCCTATCCCTTGTCTTTGCATTTGCATTTATGACTGCTCTTGTCTTTTGCATTTTTTTTCTAGCCTATTTTTTGTTTTGTTTTAGGGTTAGGGTTAATGTCTTCAATACATCTTTAATTTATCTTTAATTTATGCTCCTTGCCTTATTAGCCATTATGCTGTTTTATGGCCCTGTCCCATTGACTATTTTATGCCCATTGCTATTTTTCTAAAAAGGTTGTATTTTGTATTGAAATGTACTGCATAAAATGTTTTGTCTTTACTGTTTGTGTATGTTGTATATGTATGCACTTGTTTTTATTATCTGACTGCCTTTTGTGTGTTAGTATTAGTGGCTGTCTTACTATGCCCTTTTTTTGCTTTGTGATTTTTCTCTATGCTCTTGTGCCCATTTGTATTTTTATCTGATGCTGCGATTTCATTTAACCTATTTGAATTATTTTTTTTTTTTTTCTTGATGGAATGGCTATCGGGTTCACTGGCTACTTCATTAATTTTCATGAACTTTCATGAATGTGGAGAACTTTCTTTTTAAGTGTTCAACAGTTGGACTTGGGTGTGTGGGACTTGTCCAGGGGTGCGTTTCCCGAAAGCATCGTTGGCCAACTATGGTCGCAAGTTCATCGCAATGTCCATTGAACTCTATTGGTAACGACGGAACTTGCGACCATAGTTGGCCAACGATGCTTTCGGGAAACGCACCCCAGGATAGATTTCAACCCTGCAACCCAACAATCTATCAACTGCAGGTGCATATCAAAGTCACTTAAGCTACAATATATGGGTGTGCCTCCCACTCACAAAGACAAAGTTTGTTTTTTCTTAAGTGTTTTTTTTATATATTTTTTTTATATTGTACTAATTGATTCCATTCAAGATCATGTTTGTCTTTGTCCCTTTTTTTTATTCATCCTTTTTATTTCTATTTTGTGTTTTTTTTTTTTTTTTTTTTTTGTCTGTGTCTTTGCATTTATGGTATATTTAGGTCTTTATTTTTATTTTTGCTTTTAATGTTTTTAAATGCATTTCACTTGTTTCTTGCATTGTCTGTTTGCCTTTTAAGCCATTGTTTGCCCCTTCTATTATTGTAAAGCTTGGGTTAGGGTTACTCTACATTACTTGGGTTAGGGTCACTCACACACTCACACACACATTTGGCAGACGCTATTATCCAAAGAGACTTACATTGTAATCAAGGTACACATTTTACATTTTGTCAGTTCTTGCTTTCCCTGGGAATCGAACCCATGACCTTGGCGTTGCTAGCGCCAACGCTCTACTGTTTGAGCTACAGGAAAGCCACTTATAGCCACTCACTCACTTATACACACACACACACATTTTTAATGACACCTTTTCAATGTTTTCAAGGATGCGGAGTGGGTTGGACGACACGATCATGGCAGTAAGGTGATAGTACGCACTGTACGCGCCAACTCTGTCGGCATGAGGGTTGCCCTTAGCAAGTCCGAGGAAGCTGTAAGTTTAATTGTGAAACAAAGAGTAGTTTGCTTACCACCAATGTTTTAAATGTAATAACTTGACTGTTTTTTTTTTTCATAGATATTGCAGCAGTACTACATTTCAATCAGGCCACACTATGTTGTGGCAGACAAAGGCTGCAATCGTTTTTTTATCTCTGTGTCTGGAGAAAAGGTTCATAGTGTCTCCCAAGATATGAATCACCTCCATTCAATGTACATACATACACAGATTCATGTACACATGTCTGAATGTATAATCTCAATTACATCTTGTCAGTCACAGTCATTTAATGATTAACATGTTTTTTTAAATTTTATTTCAACAGCTATAAACAGGTAGTGTCAACAAGCCAGGACGTGCGTCGAGCGGTGTGGATGGTGGGAAAAAAATTTCAAGAAAAACAAAAAAAAATTCTTGAATTATATTTGACCCGTACCACTGGTGCTGTCGACAATGACGAATTGGTGGAGGCAGCAGAACTGCTCTCCACTATGGCTGGGTATGGCTCTTTATGTATCAAGCACATAACAAATATAAGTATTTGTACATTATATTACTATCAATGTTGTATTCCTCACTTATACAGGACTCGTTTGGAAGAGGGGACAGCAGCAGCAGCAGCAGTTCCAGAGTCAAGTGCACGGCGTTCATTTGGCCAATTTTTGGAAACATTTCCTGTGACTTTGCAGGGCCAGCCTCCATCCAAGAGGCAGCGATGTTCATCAGGATTTTTTGAGTCTCGGGCCTTTTATGATAAGTGGCGCATGGACCAGTATAGTCTCAGAAGAGACTATCTTCTCAGTAAGTCTTCAAATCTATCAATATAGCATTGGCACTCATTAATTTGACATTGATTCACTGTGACAAATGACTTGCATTAGTATAGTATTGTCATTCTGTCTTTCAGGTCACTTCAACCTACGGAGGCCTTCGGCGGGCAAAGTACAAAGGATGATTGGTCAGGAGGGCTGGACCACTAATTGTCCTAAAGCTGAGGAGGTGGTGCGGTTGTGGAAGCCACCCACAAAAAAAATGGTTGAGACCGACCCTTATGTGGGGCATTGTGTGGCAGAGCAGGCCTGGACAGGCCTAGCTCTTAAAGATTTTGGTCCTCCAAAAGGTCTTGGTAAGAAAACATTTCATCTAATTTTAATGTCAGATAATAAAAAATACTACAGTTTAGTTTTTTTATTCGCTTTGGTACTACTTTCTTTCACAAGTAAGGTGTACATTTTACAAACTCTTAGTACAAAAATCCAAACTGATCAACACTTGTAACACAGCTACTCATTCTTTCAAAACCTGATCTCATGCTTTCATTACAGTTATACACTTTTCAGTCCACATAATCATTGTTTCAAAAACAAGATTATTGTAATATGTAATGAGAACATTTGGTTTAATCACAGAAACACAACATTATGACCTCCTTTCAGTTTAGTACTTTTCACAATCAGCTCATTCAACAGCAAACAATGCAAGATACATGTTTCAAATCACTGTTGTTGCTGAAATAATTACAGTAATACATGCTACAGCTGCCACTTTAGAAGTGATTGAATACATAATGTTTGTAATAGTATCTATCCAGTGTGTTATCAAAAGGTGTGATGAAGTACAGCCATGAGGTTTTGTGCTAACAATACAGTCAATGATATCACTCTATACCATTTGACTGAATCTATACTGTAGTGGACCTTTACAGATGATGGTTGAGTTATAGTAATTCGGCAGTCTCTACCATGGTAAACTGTTTATAACTGATAAGAATGTAAATGTCTACCTTGAAATGAAATGCAAGTCGCTTCGGATAAAAGTGTCTGCCAAATGCATAAAAGGAAATGTAATGTAAATGTTTACAGTATTGCATACATAATGTAAAATGCTGTTTTTGATGCCATCTGTCTCCCTTTTACTGATGCATCTCTGATCAATCTGATGTTTTACAGTCATTGACTGTTTCTTCTCCCTTATACTCTATTCTGCTTTACAGCATTTGCACAAATGGCAATTTTTTCTCAGCATTATGAAAGGCAGTTACTGTGAATGAAACATTTGTGTAGATGAAACACTTATTTTGTGTTGTGAAAATGATAGTTTGAGATTTTGTGTATTGTACTTACACAATCGAAAATATAATGAAATGTTTGAAAAAAGTGCACTTTTGATGATCTGTTGTGATATTAGCACTAAGAGTTTTGAAAATGTACACCTAACTTGTGAAAATAGTACCAAAGTGAATAAAAAAAAAACTGTCAATTGTACATTTTGTTGCAGCTATTGAGTACAACAATAATTATAAATAATTATTGACACATTTTACTACATGCAATGTATATTAATAACTCCAAATTTAATGTTTTCCTCATTACAGGAGTGGTTGCAACCAGAATATTTCAGCCGGATGACATTATATGCGATTATCATGGGCAAGTCATCCCAGCTGCTGAAGGGAGAGCAATGATGGCAAACCTTCAGGATGAGGCAGGCTACCTGTTTTTTTTTTAAATCAGGCCAAAATAGCCTGTGTGTGGATGCACAAACGTTCCCCTGTGTTTGTCATCCACAAGCAGATACGTTTGGTAGGCGTATCAATCACTCCTCCAAATCAGCCAATGTAAAGCCCTTTTGCTGCACTTTGACGTTCGATGGCCAACAAAAGGAGGTGGTTTTATTCAAAGCACTAGTGGCAATCCCTGTTGATTGCGAATTGAAATTTGATTACGGGGTCAATAGAAAATCCTTTCGTGGGGAAGGGTTAGACCTTGAATGGTTGGATGAGTAGGCCCCATTCAAACCGGTGTAACATTTAATTTGTTTACACACATTTTAGTTTTCCTGTATATAGTTTTCAAAATTTATTATAGTGTTTTTTTTTTTTGTTATGTTTTCAGTTATCGGTAGTTAGGGTTAATTGTTTTATGTTTTATTCATTAAAAACCCACTTTAATTTTTATTAAGCAAACAAAAAAATCCAACAAAAAAAAACTAAAAAATAACAAAACCCCCTCAAAAAAAAATTTTTTTTAACCCAGCCTCTGACTTTACACAAAGCAGTGCAATGTCAGTGCCGGTCCCAAGCCCGGATAAATGGGGAGGGTTTTAACTCACTTATGGTGCACTTTGTCACATTCACCAGTTAGTCACCAACTCTTCACTACATTTCCCATTGTACTCATTGGCTCTAACCGGCATTTACTTTTTTGAAATGGGACTTTTGTTTTTTTGGGTGGGACTTGTGATTTTTTTTAGATGGGACTTGTTGTTTTTTTTTGGGTGTATTTTCCATTATTATTCTGTGTCTCCCCCTTGAGGCCAATTAACATTTATTTATTAAAAATTTTATAAATACTTATAAATATAACACTTATTTATAAATGTTTCTAAATCTACAAATGTACATTATACAATTTGTCTGAAATTGTCACTTCTATATTATAATATTACAATTTAAGATTGTTCACGTATTGATTTTAACTCGTTTATTTCATTATTGTTGATTTTAATTATGTTTTTGTAAAGGGGTTAAAATGAAACTAAACGTAAACAAAAATAGAAATAAATAAATACATATTTATAAAAAAGGATTTATAGTAATTTTAAATAGTAATTGGAAACAAAAGTTAAAGTGAATGTAAAAACATATCAGCGATTTATTATAAAGATTAAAAATGAATAAAATGCATAAACCTTGCTGTTTTGTGTGTTTCACTTTTAAACACAATGTAATTACCATTGAAATAAAGTATTTTTCGAAATGGTACAAATATTTCTGAACCATTAAATCATTTATTAATATGGATTTTTTTTATTTATTTTTTTATAAATACAAGACAACATGCATGGCCTTGTAACATTTTTATTCATTCATTTATTTATTTATTTATTTATTTATTTATTTATTTATTTTTTGCAATGTGCATCTTTATTTAAAAATATTAAAATTTTAGATTTGACATAATTTATGTTATTCATTCATAATATATATTATTTTCTCATGGTTTGTGTAATTATGTTTGTTTTGGAAAGAATGATTTAAAATTAAAATGTAAGTTAACATAGGCTGAGATACATTTTAAAAACATGAATATATTTTGTCCCACAGCTCCGCCCAGGAAGCTGTCAGCGACATAAACTCTGTACCATTCGAATGGGTTTCCTTTATTTTTTTTGGTGGGTGCGAATTGAAAATAATTTGACATAACACAAGAGATAGGGTTAAGTAATATTATTTATTTATCAAAATTGAAATTGTAAAAAAAAAATGTTAAGTGTTGGTGCTTGTTTAGAAAAAGATAAAAAAAAAAAATCTTCGAACAGGAACCAAAAAATTCGTCAAACAGGAACAAAAAAATCGCCGAACAGGAACCAAAAATTTGTCAAACAGGAACAAAAAAACAACAACATCGCGATTTCCTCTGGAGATGTGGTCATCCAGGTAAGTTGGTTACCAGGTGGTCCATGATTCTGCATAATAAGGTAAGTTGTGTATTAGCATAAAATACAGTGATTTTTACATCAGTTAAACGATAGGAGATAAAGTGGAACAAAAAAATAAATTACCTAGTGTTGTCTCTGTCTTTGAACAGGAACAAATAAAAAGTTGTCAAACAGGAACAAAAAAAGAACATCACGATTTCCTCTGGAGATGTGGTCATCCAGGTGAGTTGGTTACCAGGTGGTCCATGATTCTGCATAATAAGGTAAGTTGTGTATTAGCATACAATACAGTGATTTTTACATCAGTTAAACGATAGGAGATAAAGTGGAACAAAAATTAACTTACCTAGTGTTGTCTCTGTCTTTGAACAGGAACAAATAAAAAGTTGTCAAACAGGAACTAAAAAAAGAACATCGCGATTTCCTCTGGAGATGTGGTCATCCAGGTAAGTTGGTTACCAGGTGGTCCACGATTCTGCATAATAAGGTACGTTGTGTATTAGCATACAATACAGTGATTTTTACATTAGTTAAACGATAGGAGATAAAGTGGAACAAAAATTAACTTACCTAGTGTTGTCTCTGTCTTTGAACACGAACAAATATAAAGTTGTCAAACAGGAACAAAAAATAAAAACACAGCGATTTCCTCTGGAGATGTGGTCATCCAGGTGAGTTGGTTACCAGGTGGTCCACGATTCTGCATAATAAGGTAAGTTGTGTATTAGCATAAAATACAGTGATTTTTACATCAGTTAAACGATAGGAGATAAAGTGGAACAAAAAATAACTTACCTAGTGTTGTCTTTTTCTTCGAACAGGAACAAAAAAAAAGTCGTCGAATAGGAACAAAAAAAAGAATCGTCGAACAGGAACAAAAAAAAGAATCGTCGAACAGGAACAAAAAAAAAGAATCGTCGAACAGGAACAAAAAAAAGTCGTCGAACAGGAACAAAAAAAAGAATCGTCGAACAGGAACAAAAAATACCACATTTCAATTTCCTCTGTAGATGTGGTCATCCAGGTTAGTAGGTTACCAGGTGGTCCATGATTCTGCATAATAAGGTAAGTTGTGGATTAGCATAAAATACATTGATTTTTACATCAGTTAAACGATAGGGGATAAAGTGGAAAAAAAAAATTACTTGCCTATAGTTGTCTCTGTCTTTTCTTTTTAAAGGCTTGGAATGTCCTCACTGGGCGGGCCATTTGCTTGCAGGTGTTGAGGTATGTCCGATAAGCCTCTGCATGCGTCATATTGGGGTGAGCCATTACCAGTTGCACCTCTTCATCTGTCCACCTCCCCTGTACGTTTGCGGGTATCGTCGTCGTCTCCACCCTTTCAACTAGTTGATCCTCTTCTTCCTCTGGGATCCCTGTGGGATCTTGTTCTTCTGGTTGGGTGGGGTTTTGAAGTGATGGGGGGCGTTTTTTTGTACTGGGTTTGGTGGCGTCAACCTTGTAAGGCACCGTGTCATGGAGCTGGTTGACACGTGGAGACTGTATTAAGATGAGGGGCGATAGCAGGTGTGCCTGTTGGAGCTGCTGTTGGCTCATTGGGAGGTTTGCCATGAGGGACCCAAGGGAAGAAAATAAAACAAAATCCCCATTCTGAATTAGAGCGACACTACTCACAAAAGTGAGGACAGAGATCTTCTTATCTTTTGCCATGGTTTTAGGCAGACGTTCAAGGCATGTTTGTAACCACGGCATGCCCCCCTCTTTGTATTTTTGTAGGTTGTTTGGATATGTCAAATTGCTCCGTTCCAAGTTGGCACAGATGTCCCCCATTAGTGCCGCTGCCTGAGCTTCAGTCAATGGTGTTTCAGTTGGACCATACAGCTCAATGTAGTCTTTTTTGTTCCATTTCGCCTTTGGGTGGCGATTCTCGTCCCAAAATACAATGAAAGGGAAGTACTTGAACTTGGAAAGTGCCAGCTGCAGGCACTGCTTGACGTCCTGATTTGCCGCCTCGACAAGTTCCAGCGCCCTTTTGAATGTGTGTGGATACTTAAAAGCATCCCGCTCCACCAGGTCATTGGTGAAATCACTTACTGTCCTGCACCCGACGAGCTTTCCAAACAAAGGTGGTGTCTTCTCTTTGAGTGAATGGACCGGGATGCGGTCGTTACGTTCGTGCAAGTCACTTAATAGGACTTGCACCAATCCCTCACCTACGATGAGTGGTGGTGCCTTAAGGGAATCAGTTAGTGGGAATAACCTCATGACTCGCATTTGTTGCACTGGGTCACTGAACCAGGTGTTCAGTGGTGGTGGACTTTCTCCCACGCTTGCACTTCCCGGTGGCGACAATGCCAGAAAGCCTCTTCTTTTTGTCAGGCTGTTGGGGTTACTTCCATTTGTGCCCAAGCTCACTGAGAATGGGACAGACGCTCTCTGGTTAGGCTTGCCAAAGAAGAGCTCTTCCAGAGCCAGCTCATGTTGGAAGGCAGTCCAACTGTTGGTATACCCTCCCAGCCCTTTGCACTCTGTCAGAAGACTAAACAGGCTCTGAGTTAGGTATTCCGCAACCGGGTGGATTACGTGCCGCAGCCCCAATTGTTGATTGTTGTCTTTAAAGAGAAGTACCATGGGAAACTCCTGTAGAAGGGCGTAGATGTCGTCTTCATGGTAAAAGTCACGTGCCACAATTCTCTCTGGGATGTTGTTGTCCCTAAGCAGAAAGACTGCCTCCATTCTTGTGTAGACGCGACATTTTGTTTTGTCTGTCAGGTTACGCATGTAATCTACATAATCCTTCGCGTGTTTTAACAGCGACTGGTTGTGCTGGTGATTATGCAGACCACAAGTAGTGATGATTCTGCTCACTGGGTGCTTCGTTGTTGTTCCCACATGACAGTGAGGTGTTGTCGCGTAGAGCTGCACAAAGTTTAGCTCGGCATTTGGCTCCATCCCACCAAAAAACATTTTTAAATTAGGCTCAATTGTAATTGGGTTCTGATCCAGGTTTGACTGAAAATTACACGCCTCAGGGATCCCATAAGCAGTGTACAGGGAACCCCTGTTTCCAACCACCTGTTGCATTCCATGCCGCGACCACAGCATCTCAATACGATAGTCATTTGGACGAAGGGTGCAGGCTGCGTGGACAGAGATGGAATGAATGCTGTCCATGTCAATAATTTCCGGAACGTTGATGGGCTCGGGGTCCTTCTGTCCAAATTTGGTTAGTGTTACCACCAGAAATTGGTCGGGATTTGAATCCACTTGACTGATTGCCTCCATCAATAACTGTAGGACAAATGCCTGATCTTGTTTTAGGATGTGCATCCGTCCAAGGTTGTAGATGTTGTTCTTCATAATCGATTCTCGCTGCTTCTGTTCCGGCGGCAGATTCTTTATTTTTTCACCAAACACATGATAGACAGTGTTGATGGTCACCAAGGCATTGGCACGGGCGGCATTTTCAGACTGGAAAACTGCGCCAGGGTGTGCGCGATGAGCCGACAAGACGCTCAAGTTAAGAAAGTGTCCGCCATCAACAAAGGCTAAGACAGTTCCGTAGGTCTTGTGTAGAGCTGTGAATCCCGCACCGCTGTATGTGTGTAGTTGTAAGTGTTTCTTCAAGATGTGCCAGTGATTTTGAAGACTTGGCATCAACACTTTTCCCACCATCAGATAGTGCACCCGGACTTTAATACCAGACATGTTCTTAATCTGAACAACAATTCCATTCAAGTCATACACGCATCGTATGGCATGCTTGACATCTACCACTGTTGTTGGAAATATTGGAATCGTGATGTCTTCATTCACCAAGAAGTCGTTAACAAAGTGGTGCGAATACATGGCATCTAGTATGTTCTTTGTGTTCTCCTCCGAAGAGTAACCGAAGTTGTACCCATAGAGGAAATCCAATTCTTCGTCGGTGTAGGCTTGTTCTCCAAAGTGCTCCATTTTCTGAAAGAGATTTAAAACATAAGAAAGTTAAATTCAAAGAGCAGATGAGTAGTCATCAAAAATTGTTCACATACTGGAAAGAATCATAACGAGAAACATCTCAGAGATGTTCTGATATCTTGAGCATGGTCTAGTATCTCCATAACTTCAAGGAAGTCAAATACCAATGACATTTTATGTAATAACATGTTTACTACAATGAATCAGAGTAAAATTCTCTCCAAGAGCCCACAATCAAAGAAAGCTGGTGGCCAAATCAGATTGAGCTCAAAGATCAGAGGATGGCAGTCAAGACCACCATCTCAACTTTCACAGATTAACCTAAAGTGGTCTGACATGGTCTCAAAAGTTTCAGATAAGCCACAAATAAGTTGCAGCTTCTAAAAGAAACAAAGAGAATCTAGAACAGCCCATGTATATTAAGCAAATGCTACTAAAAATTTGTGTCGGGAGTCAAACTGGCGGATGTAAGAACATCAAGCTTCTACCAGCTCTTCTCCCTCAGAATGATTGCAACCAAACATACATTATCCTCACCGAAGACAACAGTTGGTGACAAGCATTCCTGGTCTGGAATATGGTCCAAAAGTGCTATGTAAGTGCTGGAGTTTGTGGATGGTGACTGGAGATTGTGTCTACATTCAGTGTTTAAAAATCTCAAAGTCCTAAATCACAAAGTCACTCAGAATTCCATGCCATTCTTCGGTCTGAGCCAAGCCGAGTAAGGCTCACTATTCTTGGCCAGGTTCAAAATCGCCCGCGGACACTGGCTAAGATGGAACGGTCTTGGACACTATATTACACTTTTTTTTATTCGCTTTGGTACTATTTTCACAAGTTAGGTGTACATTTTCAAAACTCTTAGTGCTAATATCACAACAGATCATCAAAAGTGCTCTTTTTTCAAACATTTCATCATGCTTTAAATTGTGTAAGTACAATACACAAAATCACAAAGTATCCTTTTCACAACACAAAATAAGTGTTTCATCTACACAAATGTTTCATTCACAGTAACTGCCTTTCATAAAGCTCTTACTATCAAACTTTTGATTTGCATCTCTTCTTGTTCAGTTTAATACATTTGTCTATTATTTAATCCAACTGATCTTAATGGTTAATTAATTAATCATTTGGTACACCTATAGATTTCTATATTGATTTAATACACAGTTTCTATAGAACTTTTTTGCAATTTCTGATATGGATAACCAAATGTAATGAATTCTGTGTGTGTGTGTGTGTGTGTGTGTGTGTGTGTGTGTGTGTGTGTGTGTGTGTGTGTGTGTGTGTGTGTGTGTGTGTGTGTGTGTGTGTGTGTGTGTGTGTGTGAGAGAGAGAGGAAGTGAGAGAGAGAGAAAGATACAGAACAAAAATTGCCATTTGTGCAAATACTGTAAAGCAGAATAGAGTATAAGGGAGAGGAAACAGTCAATGACTGTAAAACATCAGATTGATCAGAGATGCATCAGTAGAAGGGAGACAGATGGCATCAAATACAGCATTTTACATTACAGTACGTATGCAATACTGTAAACAGATTACCATGGTAGAGACTGCCGAATTACTGTAACTCAACCTTCATCTGTAAAGGTCCACTATAGATTCAGTCAAATGGTATAGAGTGAAATAATTTACTGTATTGCCAGCAAACTCTGTAGCACACTGCAAAAAATGCTTTTCTTACTTAGTATTTTTGTCTTGTTTACAGTCCAAATATCCAAACATTTTTAAATCGAGAAGCATTTACTAGAGAAGTAAAATGACATAAGAAATTCTGTTTTGTTTTAAGATAAAAAGAAAGTAATTGAAGTAATTTTTGCTTAAAACAAGCAAAATTATCTGCCAATGGGGTAAGCAAAAAAAATCTGAATAAGAATGGAAAACAAGAAAAAAAATCTTAATTCAAATGGAAAACAAGATTATTTTGCTTACCCCATTGGCAGATAATTTAGCTTGTTTTAAGCAAAAATTACTACAATTACTTTCTTTTTATCTTAAAACTTAAATCTTAAAATTTGGACTGGAAACAAGACAAAATTAAAGCTGCAAGCAGCGATGAAAGGGCCCTCGCACCCGTGCCATCAACACTCGGTGGCTTTAGGAAGACAGAGCATGGTTGGGAAATGTACATTTAAGGAGGTATATATAGTAAGAGTATGTCAAAGTCAGTTACAAAATGTTTTGTATAATGGTGATAATAGCATGCTTCATGACTCAGCTAAGTGTTGCTAGCATGTTTAGTCTGTTTCTAGCATGCTTAGTACACAATAATTATGTGGTTAGTACTGCATTACTGTGTTACCCATGTCAGTTTCTGTTGCCAGTAGGTTGCGTTATGACTATAACTGAATATGAGCATGGATGTGTGTTCAGGACAGAACTCTTATCAAACATGTGAAGTTTGGTGCAAATTGGACATTGCCTTCTTGAATAACAACAAAGTCATGTTTCACTGAATTAGCATTCTTTAGCACTTAGCTAAGCATTGTTAGCATGTTTTAACATGTTTCTAGCATGTTTAGAACTCAATGGCATTTTTAACATGTTGCTAGAATGGCATCAACGTGTTAAACATGTCACTTCCTGTTGCCAGTAGGTGGCGCTATTACTATAACTGAACATTCTCATGTAGATGTGTTCAGGCCATGACTCTTATCAAAAGTGTGAAGTTTGGGGCAGATTGGACATTCCATGCCTGAGTTACAGCAAATTCCTATTTAATTGCAATAATAGCATGCTTTAACACTTAGCTAAGAGTTTGCTAGCATGTTTTAGCATGTTTCTAGTATGTTGTTAGCATGTTTAACACTTGCTGGCACTTTTTTATATGTTATTAGGAGTCCATAACAGTGTTAAACATGTCACTTCCTGTTGCCAGCAGGTGGCGCTATGACTGTAACTGAATATAAGCATGGTCATGTGTTCAGGACTGAACGCTTATCAAAAGTGTGAAGTTTGGGGCAGATTGGACATTCCATGCCTGAGTTACAGCAAATTCATATTTTAATTGCAGTAATATCATTCTTTAGCACTTAGCTAAGTGTTTGCTAGTATGTTTTAGCATGTCTCTAGTATGTTGGTAGGATGTTTAGCACCTACTGGCATTTTTTTATATGTTATTAGGAGTCAAGAACAGTGTTAAACGTCACTTCCTGTTGCCAGCAGGTGGCGCTATGACTATAACTAAATATGAGCATGGACATGTGTTCAAGAGATAACTCTTATCAAACGTGTGAAGTTTGGGGTAGATTGTACATTGCCGTCTTGAGTAACAACAAAGTCCTGTTTCATTGAATTAGCATGCTTTAGCACTTAGCTAAGTATTGCTAGCATGTTTTAACATGTTTCTAGCATGTTCAGAACTCAATGGCATTTTTAACATGTTGCTAGAACGGCATCAACGTGTTAAACATGTCACTTCCTGTTGCCAGTAGGTGGCGCTATTACTATAACTGAATTTGAGCATAGACATGTGTTCAGGCCATGATTCTTATCAAACGTGTGAAGTTTGGGGCAGATTGGACATTCCATGCCTGAGTTACAGCAAATTCCTATTTAATTGCAGTAATAGCATGCTTTAGCACTTAGCTAAGTGTTTGCTAGCATGTTTCTAGTATGTTGCTAACCTGTTTAGCACTTGCTGGCTGTTTTTTATATGTTATTAGGAGACCACAACACTGTTAAACATGTCACTTCCTGTTGACAGCAGGTGGCGCTATTACTATAACTGAACATTCTCATGTAGATGTGTTCAGGCCATGACTCTTATCAAAAGTGTGACGTTTGGGGCAGATTGGACATTCCATGCCTGAGTTACAGCAAATTCCTATTTAATTGCAGCAATAGCATGCTTTAGCACTTAGCTAAGTGTTTGCTAGCATGTTTTAGCATGTTTCTAGTATGTTGTTAGCATGTTTAGCACTTGCTGGCACTTTTTTATGTGTTTTTATATGTCCACAACAGTGTTTAACATGTCACTTCCTGTTGCCAGCAGGTGGCACTATGACTGTAACTGAATATGAGCATGGTTATGTGTTCAGGACAGAACGTTTATTAAAAGTGTGAAGTTTGGCGCAGATTGGACATTGCCTTCTTGAGTAACAACAACATCCTGTTTCATTGAATCAGCATGCTTTTAGTAAGTAAGGTTTATTTATAGAGCGCTTTTCACAGATACAATCACAAAGTGCTTTACAAAGTGCAATCATACTAATAAAACTTACAATTATACAAATAAAAAGGCAATAAAGCCCAGTCAACTAAAAGCTTGTTGAAATAACAGTGTCTTAAGTTGCTTTTTAAAAGAATCGACAGAGTCGGCCACACGGAGGGACAGAGGCAAGGCATTCCACAGTCTGGGGGCTACAACCTGAAAAGACCGGTCACCCCGGGTTTTATAGCGAGTCTTTGGGACGAATAAAAGACTCTGGCCTGAGGATCGAAGGGCACGGCCTAGGGAGTAGGGGAGCAACAAATCAGCAATGTATTGTGGGGACTGGCCATTTAAAGCTCTAAAAGTTAAGACTAATATTTTAAAATCAATTCGAAATTTGATGGGTAGCCAGTGTAGGGAGGATAAAATGGGTGTGATGTGTGTCCTTCTGCTAGATCCTGTTAAAAGCCTTGCCACAGCATTTTGAACCATTTGAAGACGATTTAAAGCAGATTTGTTGAAATAAGTAAAAAGAGAGTTACAATAATCTAAACGTGACGAAATAAAAGCATGGATAACCATCTCAAGATCAGAGTCCGATAAAATTGACCTCAATTTAGCAATATTTCTTAGATGATAAAAACAATTTCTGACCAGAAGTCTAGAATGGTAGTCCAAAGACATTGACTGGTCAAACCAAACGCCAAGATTTCTGAGACTCGACTGGACAGTTGAGCTCAGAGAACCAAGGTGTTGGAGAATTGATGGGATTTTGTTATCTGGGGCAACAATTAGGGTTTCAGTCTTTTCTGAATTTAATTGGAGACAGTTACTAGCAAGCCACGATTTTACACAAGAAATACTATCCAACAAATCTGTTAGTTTGTGGAACTCAGTGTCATTGAACGAGCAATACAACTGTAAGTCATCAGCATAAAAATGATATGACACATTCTTAAAACGGCTCAAAATGTTTCCCAGGGGGCTAATGTACATTAAAAACAAAAGTGGACCTAAGACAGAGCCCTGGGGTACACCATACAAGAGTGGAGTGGCATCAGACAGTATACCATTTACATAAACAGAAAATGTTCTGTCACTCAAGTAAGAGGAAAACCACTTTAAAACAGACCCAACAACACCAAACTCTTGTTTCAATCTGTTCAACAGTATTTTGTGGTCCACTGTATCAAAAGCTGATGATAAATCCAATAAAACCAATACAGTGTACCTTCCAGAGTCAGCAGCCATCTGTACTTCATTAGACACTTTGAGGAGGGCAGTCTCAGTAGAATGCATCTTTCTAAAACCAGACTGATACTTATCCAAAAGGTCATTTTTACTTAAGAAACCTGTTAGCTGCTCAGCTACTACCTTCTCCAAGATTTTTGAGAGAAAGGGCAGTTTTGATATTGGCCTATAATTACTAGGCTCCGCTGGGTCCAAATTGGGCTTTTTTAAAATGGGGCTTATCGCTGCCTGTTTATAAAAGTTTGGGACAGTCCCAGTGGAAAGTGACAAGTTAATTATTTTGACGACAAAAGGAATAACAAGATCAATCACTTTGAAAAACAAAGAGGTTGGTAATATATCCAACGGGCTTGAGGATGGCTTCATTTTTTTAAGTAAGACCAAGACATCATCTAATGAGACAGTAGAAAAGCTATCCCAGGAGGAATTTGGAGAAGCTACAACCATGGTGCTCTCATCAGATGGTTTTATACTTGCTCTGATCTCATTAACCTTATTTACAAAATATTTTAAAAATCTATTGCTATCATCAATGGTATAAATGGGTACCAGTGGAGATGATGGTGAAACAAGGTTTTGAAATGTATCAAAGACAACTTTGGGGTTTCTCTTATTCTGATTTACAAGATCAGAAAAATACATAGATCTGGCCTGCTTCATCATTTCATTTAGTGATGCAATCAGCTCCCTTAAATGTAGTCTGTGCACTTCCAAATTAGTGGATTTCCATAAGCGCTCTATCTTGCGACATGTTCTCCTTAAGGAAGCAATCTCCTCATTTACCCAGGGACAAAGATTTTTAGGAGATGTTGTTTTTTGCTTTACAGGTGCCACTATGTCCAGAACAGACTGGCACTGGTCATTAAAATGCTTAACAAGGAGTGATGTATCATTACAATCCTCAATAAACTCAGGCTGAAACAATTCTGAGAACTGTTCTACAACAGTTTGATTTATAATGCGCCTTTGGGACACCACTTTATGAGCATTTCTGACCACCTCACAAGACACATTAAAATAAACACAGTAATGGTCAGACACATGAACATCCACAACATCCAGGCAGTTTATGTCTAAGCCAAAGGAGAAAACAAGGTCTAAAGTGTGGCCTTTTTTGTGTGTAGGACCAGTAACATGTTGTTTTAAGTTAAAAGAGTCTGTGAGTGTTAAAAACTCAGACGCTATATTACAAGAGGGGTCGTCAATGTGAAAATTGAAATCACCAAGAATTAAAACATTGTCTAATTTAATAATAGTAGATAAAAACTCAGAGAACTCATCTAAGAACTCTCGTGCAGGACCAGGAGGTCGGTAAAGTAAAATACAATAAAAGAAATCAATATTTCCAACCTTTGTCATTTGTAGCTCGAATGAATTAAAGGGCTCCGGCTTCATAAGCCTACAGCGAAAACAGTTTCTGTGGATGAGCGCGAGGCCGCCTCCTCGCCGAGCAACCCGTGGGGTTCCAAACACGGAGAAATCCGGAGGACACAGTTCATTTAAATGATAAAATTCAAGTTCCCGCTGCCACGTCTCAGTGAGGGCCATAAAATCAAGATTTGCGTTTGTGAACAAGTCTCCCAGATAAAGTGCCTTGTTCGATATGGAGCGGGCATTCAGTAAAGCGAACCGTGTTTCCAGCGCGTAATGGACTGGAGGTGTGCGATGACCAGCGGGGCACCACGGCGCAGCCAGGGGAATATTCATCATAACAGTTCGCAGAACGCGCTCACGCGGAGCGATGATCTGGGCTTGTCGGGTTGGAAAAATCCGATCAGAGTGCAAAAGAGGGTGAGAAGCGAAGGCCGGTTGCGCACAGTGCGACTCCAATGCCCGGTCACTGACTGGAACCAGACGAAGGCACCGCTCAGCTCCGAAAGATCTGGACCCGCCGAACCATGATATTTGCCCTCGCTGCTTTCTCTGTCTACACTGTACACCAGCCCTCGATCTCCTCTTCCTTCTCCTGCCACGACGCTTCACTAGCAGCAGGTACTCTGGTGATGATGTGGCGCATTCAAAATGCGGAGGGAAATATTCCCTGTACCTGTCCCAGGTAACATACACGTCTTTCATTTGCTCCTTAATTCGAAATAGCATGTGCCGATCATATTGAATGACAGCAGAGACACAGCTTTTAGTTGACAGGCTTGATAAGGCATAAAATAACATTAG
Source organism: Leuciscus leuciscus (assembly GCF_965113295.1). NCBI lineage: Eukaryota > Metazoa > Chordata > Actinopteri > Cypriniformes > Leuciscidae > Leuciscus > Leuciscus leuciscus. Next base: position 307,651 of record NC_138739.1, on the reverse strand, counting down.
GCAAAGAACTATTAACCGAGTCAGCGGAGAGGTGGCAGACGCAAAGCCGAACACAGGCGCCATCATGCCACGTCACGTCAAATCCCATAAATTTAGCACTTAGCTAAGTATTGCTAGCATGTTTTAACATGTTTCTAGCATGTTTAGAAGTCAATGGCATTTTTAACATGTTGCTAGAACGTCATCAACGTGTTAAACGTCACTTCCTGTTGCCAGTAGGTGGCGCTATTACTATAACTGAACATTTTCATGTAGATGTGTTCAGGCCATGACTCTTATCAAAAGTGTGAAGTTTGGGGCAGATTGGACATTCCATGCCTGAGTTACAGCAAATTCCTATTTAGTTGCAATAATAGCATGCTTTAGCACTTAGCTAAGAGTTTGCTAGTATGTTTTAACATGTTTCTAGTATGTTGTTAGCATGTTTAACACTTGCTGGCACTTTTTTATATGTTATTAGGAGTCCATAACAGTGTTAAACATGTCACTTCCTGTTGCCAGCAGGTGGCGCTATGACTGTAACTGAATATAAGCATGGTCATGTGTTCAGGACAGAACGCTTATCAAAAGTGTGAAGTTTGGGGCAGATTGGACATTCCATGCCTGAGTTACAGCAAATTCATATTTAATTGCAGTAATATATCATTCTTTAGCACTTAGCTAAGTGTTTGCTAGTATGTTTTAGCATGTCTCTAGTATGTTGGTAGGATGTTTAGCACCTATTGGCATTTTTTTATATGTTATTAGGAGTCAAGAACAGTGTTAAACGTCACTTCCTGTTGCCAGCAGGTGGCGCTATGACTATAACTAAATATGAGCATGGACATGTGTTCAAGAGATAACTCTTATCAAACGTGTGAAGTTTGGGGCAGATTGGACATTCCATGCCTGAGTTACAGCAAATTCCTATTTAATTGCAGTAATAGCATGTTTTAGCACTTAGCTAAGTGTTTGCTAGCATGTTTCTAGTATGTTGCTAACCTGTTTAGCACTTGCTGGCTCTTTTTTATATGTTATTAGGAGACCACAACAGAGTTAAACATGTCATTTCCTGTTGACAGCAGGTGGCGCTATTACTATAACTGAATATTCTCATGTAGATGTGTTCAGGCCATGACTCTTATCAAACGTGTGAAGTTTGGGGCAGATTGGACATTCCATGCCTGTGTTACAGCAAATTCCTATTTAATTGCAGCAATAGCATGCTTTAGCACTTAGTTAAGTGTTTGCTAGCATGTTTTAGCATGTTTCTAGTATGTTGTTAGCATGTTTAGCACTTGCTGGCACTTTTTTTTATATGTTTTTATATGTCCACAACAGTGTTTAACATGTCACTTCCTGTTGCCAGCAGGTGGCACTATGACTGTAACTGAATATGAGCATGGTCATGTGTTCAGGACAGAACGTTCATTAAAAGTGTAAAGTTTGGCGCAGATTGTATATTGCCTTCTTGAGTAACAACAACATCCTGTTTCATTGAATTAGCATGCTTTAGCACTTAGCTAAGTATTGCTAGCATGTTTTAACATTAGCTAGCATGTTTTAACATGTTTCTAGCATGTTTAGACCTCAATGGCATTTTTAACATGTTGCTAGAATGGCATCAACATGTTAACCCTCTGGGGACCAAGCTGTTTTTGGGGCCCTTGAGATGTTCTGACATGCTCTGACATTTGTGCTTTTTTCAGTTATTTATAAACATGTTAATGGCAAAGGTGTAAATTCACTCTATATAGCACAAACAGGCCTACCATAATATGCGAGCAACATGTATGTAGATGTTTGTATTTTTAAGAGAATAATGTTTATGCGTGGTTATTTAAAAAAATAAAAATGAAAGTTGCTGAAATAAGACCACAATACTCATACAAAATATGTGCCCACAAGACTTTTGACTAATGGATGTTGTCCCTTTCAGTTCTAGCTTCAAAATTATGTGAAAATAGTCTTGCTTTATCGTTCACAAAAAAAAAATACATTGATTTAAATGGTGTAAAACAGGTTTTGCTTGGAAAGCCAATATGCGAGGGGGAGGAGTAGTTTACACCTTAGTCCCACCCACTCTGCATAATGACTCTGCATAATTAGCCATTCATTCAGGTGTGACACTGACTGAGCCACAATGCAAAGACAAAATATATATTTTGAAGAAGACTTATATTGACCATTTAAGATTTTGCTTACATCTATCTTGTAAATATGTTTTGCTATTTTATTAAAAAGGTTACAATTACAACAATAATTACAATTTCAGCAATATTTCTGCAAAAAAGTACTCTTTCTTTGTAAAAAAAAAAAAAAAAAGATTATAGGCCTACATTTTATCATATGTATTCATTAGTTTGAATATAGCCAACATTGGAACATCTTAGTCTATGACTTTATTTTTGACAAAATAGTATTTTATATATATTCAGAAAAGCTTATTTGATGTGACAGTATATTCTACAGTAAAAACTGTACCCAAATCTAGTCAACAAAATGTTGTCTTTCATACTTCGCCTGACTGTAACGCAGTAACTGTAACTGTAAAAGCAGTTTATTCTTTCACACACAGACGCGCGATTCATGTTTAGGCTAAACACTCTTTACAAATAGACGCGCGATTCATATTATAGAAACGCGATTCATCTTTTTGTTTACATAAGCCTACAACGTTATTCCATAACGTTATTCCACATTAACACTTGAGAAAGGATAACTTAGCCTACCTCACTCCTCAGCGGGATCTGCTCCTCATATCAGCACGGAAAATTTTCTCCATAAGGTAGGCTATATTATGCCTCTTTGTTTACAGCTGATGTGGGGGCGTTTCACAGACTGAAATGGTTCTCAGAATTTGCGTTTGAATAGCACGCGCTCTCCGGGGAGTGGTCACATTACTTTTGAATGGCTCCTAATGAGCTCGACTGGAGTCGCTCTCTTTTTATACAGATTACAGAAGCTGATAATATTTGTTTTTTATATAAATTACTTCATTTAAAAGCTGCGATCTCAAGCTTTATGCCCGTGGGTCTGTTTGCCTGTTTGACTGAATTTTCGCAGAGTTATAGATAATTTTCGAACGCGTTTCAAATGGGAGTTTACTGACAGAGAGAAGGCAGAAATAGCATCATGTTAGTTTTTCTTTATTTGTCAAAAAGCAAAACACTTTATTTGTATTGTGAGTATACAGAAAAAAAATAGAAACTGAACAGGATCGATTGATGTATTACACGAAAATGAAAGATCAAAATTAACAGAGCATTTTGTGTTTATTTTTCATTGCTAAAAAAAAAAACGAGCAAAACGCGCGGGCGCGTTTTTGGTCCCCAGAGGGTTAAACATGACACTTCCTGTTGCCAGTAGGTGGCGCTATTACTATAACTGAATATTCTCATGTAGATGTGTTCAGGACAGAACGCTTATCAAAAGTGTGAAGTTTGGGGCAGATTGGACATTCCATGCCTGAGTTACAGCAAATTCCTATTTAATTGTAATAATAGCATGCTTTAGCACTTAGCTAAGAGTTTGCTAGCATGTTTTAGCATGCTTCTAGTATGTTGTTAGCATGTTTAGCACTTGCTGGTACTTTTTTATATGTTATTAAGATGTCCATAACAGTGTTAAACATGTCACTTCCTGTTGCCAGCAGGTGGCGCTATGACTATAACTGAATATGAGCATGGTCATGTGTTCAGGACAGAACTCTTATCAAACGTGTGAAGTTCGGGGCAGATTGGACATTCCATGCCTGAGTTACAGCAACTTCCTGTTTCATGGCGAAACATCGAAATTTGTCAGGCCGCCGAGGACCCGCCCTTCGACGAAAACTCAAGATCTTCGCAATTTAACGTCGCAAAGGCCTTAAGATTCACTCACCAAATTTGAAGATGATCAGATTAAAACTGTAGGAGGAGTTCGTTAAAGTACGAGGCCTGAAAATGGCAAAAACTGCACAAAAATCTGAGAGGAAGTTCAAAATGGCTGACTTCCTGTTGTGTTTAGGGCTATGCTCCAAGAGACTTTTTTGTAAGTATTAGGTCATTACACGTATGTACCGAATTTCGTGCACGTACGTGGAACGTTGCGGGAGGCGCACTCTGTTGAACTTTTATAGGTGGCGCTATCGAGCCATTTTGCCCCGTCCAATTCTGAAACCTATATCAGATGTAAATTTTCGCCAGTTCTGACGCGTGTGCAAAGTTTCGTGAGTTTTCGCGCATGTTTAGGCCCTCAAAAATGCGATTCAATGCGGAGAATAATAATAATAATAATAACTAGAAAAAAAGTTTGAGACAAACTTTAAGTTGGCTTGAGAAAGCCGGACCAGATAGTTTGAAAGAAATAAAAGTAGTTAGGAGTTTGAAGTAGTTTGAAGTTTAAAGTAGTTTAAATTTTGATTGATAAATTAGTTATAAAGAAAGAAAAAATATTAGTTAGAAAGAAAAAGATAGATTAGTTAGAAAGAAAGATTAGTTAGAAAGATAGATTAAAAGAAAGATTAGTTAGAAAGAAAGAATGAAAGAAAGAATGAAAGAATGAAAGAATGAAAGAAAGAAAGAAAGAAAGAAAGACTGATAGTTGGAAGGAAAGAAAGAAAGAAAGAAAGAAAGAAAGAAAGAAAGAAAGAAAGAAAGAAAGAAAGGAAGGAAGGACTTGTGGATTACAAAGAAAGAAACAAAGTTGAAAAAGAAAGAAAGAAAGAAAGAAAGAAAGAAAGAAAGAAAGAAAGAAAGACTGATTAGTTGGAAGGAAGAAAGGAAGAATGGTGGATTAGTTAGAAAGAAAGAAAGAAAGAAAGAAAGAAGATAGATTAGTTAAAAAAAGAAAGAAAGATTGATTAGTTAAAAAGAAAGAATGATAGATAGATTAGTTAAAAAAAGAAAGAAAGATTGATTAGTTAAAAAGAAAGAATGATAGATAGATTAGTTAAAAAGAAAGAAAGAAAGAAAGAAAGATAGATAAGTTAGTTAGAAAGATAGATAGATTAGTTAAAAATAAATAAATAAATATAGATTAGTAGAGAAGTTAGTTTGAAAGATAGATAGATTAAAAAGAAAGAAAGATAGATAAGTTAGTTAGAAAGATAGATAGATTAGTTAAAAAGAAAGAAAGAAATATAGATTAGTGGAGAAGTTAGTTTGAAAGATAGATTAAAAAGAAAGATAGATAAGTTAGTTTGAAAGATAGATAGATTAAAAAGAAAGAAAGATAGATAAGTTAGTTTGAAAGATAGATAGATTAAAAAGAAAGAAAGATAGATAAGTTAGTTTGAAAGATAGATCAATTAAAAAGAAAGAAAGATAGATAAGTTAGTTAGAAGGATAGATTAGTTAAAAAGAAAGAAATATAGATTAGTAGAGAAGTTAGTTTGAAAGATAGATAGATTAGTATGAAAGATAGATAGATTAAAAAGAAAGAAAGATAGATAAGTTAGTTAGAAAGATAGATAGATTAGTTAAAAATAAATAAATAAATATAGATTAGTAGAGAAGTTAGTTTGAAAGATAGATAGATTAAAAAGAAAGAAAGATAGATAAGTTAGTTAGAAAGATAGATAGATTAGTTAAAAAGAAAGAAAGAAATATAGATTAGTAGAGAAGTTAGTTTGAAAGATAGATTAAAAAGAAAGATAGATAAGTTAGTTTGAAAGATAGATAGATTAAAAAGAAAGAAAGATAGATAAGTTAGTTAGAAAGATAGATAGATTAGTTAAAAAGAAAGAAATATAGATTAGTAGAGAAGTTAGTTTGAAAGATAGATTAAAAAGAAAGATAGATAAGTTAGTTTGAAAGATAGATAGATTAAAAAGAAAGAAAGATAGATAAGTTAGTTTGAAAGATAGATAGATTAAAAAGAAAGATAGATAAGTTAGTTTGAAAGATAGATCAATTAAAAAGAAAGAAAGATAGATAAGTTAGTTAGAAGGATAGATAGATTAGTTAAAAAGAAAGAAAGAAATATAGATTAGTAGAGAAGTTAGTTTGAAAGATAGATTAGTATGAAAGATAGATAGATTAAGAAGAAAGAAAGATAGATAAGTTAGAAAGATAGATAGATTAGTTAAAAAGAAAGAAAGAAATATAGATTAGTAAAGAAGTTAGTTTGAAAGATAGATTAAAATGAAAGAAAGATAGATAAGTTAGTTAGAAAGATAGATAGAATAGTTAAAAAGAAAGAAAGAAAGATAGATTAGTAGAGAAGTTAGTTAGAAAGATAGATAGATTAGTTAAAAAGAAAGATAGATTAGTAGAGAAGTTAGTTTGAAAGATAGATAGATTAGTAAGAAAGAAAGATAGATTAGTAAGAAAGAAAGATAGATTAGTAGAGAAGTTAGTTTGAAAGATAGATAGATTAGTAAGAAAGAAAGATAGATTAGTAGAGAAGTTGGATGGATAGATAGATAGATAGATAGATAGATAGATAGATAGATAGATAGATAGATAGATAGATAAGGTTTGTAGATAGATAGATAGATAGATAGATAGATAGATAGATAGATAGATAGATAGATAGATAGATAGATAGATAGATAGATAGATAAGGTTTGAAGATAGATAGATAGATAGATAGATAGATAGATAGATAGATAAGGTTTGTAGATAGATAGATAGATAGATAGATAGATAGATAGATAGATAGATAGATAGATAAGGTTTGTAGATAGATAGATAGATAGATAGATAGATAGATAGATAGATAGATAAGGTTTGTAGATAGATAGATAGATAGATAGATAGATAGATAGATAGATAGATAGATAGATAGATAGATAAGTTATTAGTTAGACAGAAATAGCTTAAAGCTTAATTGAGTATCAATGGCTTCTAGCAGTTTACATTAAACATAGTTCAAACAGACATGGACTTTTGGTCAATGAAAGTCTATGGGATTTTTATGATTTTTAATATTAATTTTTAAGAAAACCATAACTCAAACCAGTCTGAAAAGATATAGCACACCAAGTCAGAACAGTATGAAGGTCTGACCCGAGTTTGGAGTATGTAGCTTGAACGGTCTAGGAGGAGTTAGAGTTGAAAATGTTTGGGTCAGAAGAAGAAGAAGAAGAAGAAGAAGAAGAAGAAGAAGAAGAAGAAGAAGAAGAATAACTAGAATGTACATTTCCTGAAGAAAATGTGAAGTGGTGCTTGCAGTGGCAAAACTCGCCACTGGGCAGATGCTAACACAATTAACATGTTGTGATACCATGATATACCACGTTTTAGCATTATTTACCACGATTTACCATGTTTCTAAGATGATTTACTACGATTTACCACATTCCAGCATGATTTACTATGATTAACATGTTGTTAAAATGATGCTAGCATGCTTTTAACAAGATGTTAACATGATTAGCATGTTGGTAGCATGATGCTAGCATGTTTAGCATGTTGCTAGCATGCTTTTAACAAGATGTTAGCATGATTAGCATTTTGCTAGCATGTTTTTAGCTAGATGCTAACATGATTAGCATGTTGCTAGCATTATGCTAGCTTGATTAACATGTTGTTAGCATTATGCTAGCTTGAATAAGCATTTTGCTAGCATGATGCTAGCTTAATTAGCATGATGTTAGCATGATGCTAACTTGATTAGCATGTTGGTAGCTTGATGCTAGCATGATTAGCATGTTGCTAGCATGTTTTTAGCTAAATGCTAACATGATTAGCCTGTTGTTAGCATTATGCTAGCTTTATTAGCATGTTGCTAGCATTATGCTAGCTTGATTAACATGTTGTTAGCATGATGCTAGCTTGAATAAGCATTATGCTAGCATGATGTTAGCATTATGCTAGCTTAATTAGCATGTTGGTAGCTTGATGCTAGCATGATTAGCATGTTGCTAGCATGTTTTTAGCTAGTTGCTAGCATGTTTAGCATGTTGCTAGGATTATGCTAGCTTGATTAGCATGTTGCTAGCATGATGCTAGCTTGATTAGCATGTTGCTAGCTTGATTAGCATGTTGTTAGCATAATGCTTGCATTATTAGCATGTTGCTAGCTTGATTAGCATGATGCTAGCATGATGCTAGCTTGATTAGCATGTTGCTAGCATGATGCTAGCATGATTAGTATGTTGCTAGCATGTTTTTAGCAAGATGCTGTTGCCAGGTATTTTTGGGTGATTGCTATGGTGTTGCTAGGCAGTTGCTAAGGTGTTCTGGGTGGTTGCTAGGCAGTTGCTAGGGTATTCTTGGTGGTTGCTAGGGCGTTGCTAGGTGGTTGCTAGGGTGTTCTGGGTGGTTGCTATGGCATTCTGGGTGGATGCTAAGGCGTTGCTAGGCAGTTGCTAGGGTGTTCTGGGTGGTTGCTAGGCGTTCTGGGTGGTTACTAGGCAGTTGCTAGGTGTTCTGGGTGGTTGCTAGGCAGTTGCTAGGGTGTTCTGGGTGGTTGCTAGAGTTTTTTGGTGGTTACTAGAGCATTTCTAAACGTTGCTAGGGTGTTCAGGGTGGTTGCTAAGGTATTTTTGGTAGTTGCTATGGTGTTACTAGGTGGTTGGTAGTTGTCAAATATGGTTACTATGGAGTTTTTATAGAGTTCTTAAAATCTTTAATAACGAGTTCCTTCAGTACGGCACTCGGCCTGCGGCCTCGTGCCTATGGCCGAATAGGCACAAGCATGGAGCAATATCGCAAGGCTACGAGTGTGATATTGCTTGAAAAAATTTAAAAAAAAATTTTTTATATTATTTATTGGTTTAGGGTGGTTGCTAGGGAGCTCAGAGTGGTTGCTAGGGTGCTGTAACTGGTTACTAGGGTGTGGCTATGAAGATTTTAGGCCATTACTTATTGGCTGCTTGATAATATAAATCCTCTGAGGGAGAGAGAGAGGGAGAGAAACGCAGGGGTGTCAGGCCCTTTGGAGTGGTGTGTGTGAAAACGGCAGTTGGGATTCAAATGTTTTTAGAACTCCCCATGTAAAGTCAATGGGACTTTTTTGGCCGCTTTTTCGTCCGCTGTGCGAACATCGTACACCCGATCGCTTAGAAAAGTCATAGCACACCTCTCCTCAATGAGCCGGTCGATTTGACACCTCAATCAGGGGTCTGTGACAAACGGTGCGGGGCAAGTTACGCGCCAAACTTTGTGTATAATAAGTATTAACAATAACAATAGTGTTGCTTTAAAAAAGCACCACTAATAATAATAAGTTTAAATAGGATTTCAGTAAGTTGGCTTTCTCAAGCCAACTTAATAAGTTTAAATAGGATTTCAGTAAGTTGGCTTTCTCAAGCCAACTTAATTACTTCTAAAGTGGCAACTGTAGCATGTATTACTGTAATTATTTCAGCAACAACGGTGATTTGAAACATGTATCTTGCATTGTTTGCTGTTGAATGAGCTGATTGTTAAAAGTACTAAATTGAAAGAAAATCATACTGTTGTGTTTCTGTGATTAAACCAAATGTTCTCATTACATATTACAATAATCTTGTGTTTGAAACAATTATTATGTGGACTGAAAAGTGTATAACTGTAATGAAAGCATGAGATCAGGTTTTGAAAGAATGACTCGCTGTGTTACAAGTGTGATCAGTTCAGATTTTTGTACTAAGTGTTTCGAAAATGTACACCTTGTGAAAATAGTACCAAAGCGAATAAAAAAAACTGTAATCAGCTAAGCACCTGCTTCTATCTTCTATCTCTATTTTTTGTCAATAAACTTGTTGATTACTTTACCTGTGTGAATCCTTTACTTGTGTGAATAAATAAATAAATAAATATTTATTTATAAAAAATAATTCTTATAAATTCTTTAAAATATAACATATACATATTTATAAACATTTAATAATACTTAAGCATTTCACAGACTCTATGTACAATAATTGTATAAAACAATACTGTCAGTACACCACGGTTATACAAAAGAACTAGATCAACACATTTATTTCCATTCATAGTTTCCATCATTATCCTTTTTCTCCCTCTAGTGTGCAAAGAACATTTATTTTTTACAAATGTTACAAATACTTATCAATATAACCTATATTTATAAATGTTTATAAATCTACAAATATACTTTTTGTCTGAAATTGTAACTGTAATATTAGAATATTACAATTAGTGATTGTTCACGTATTGATTTTAATTCGTTTACTTTATTATTGTTTTTTTTTGTAAACGAGTTAAAATGAAACTAAACGTAAACAAAATAAAAATAGACAAATAAATATTTATAAAAATGATTTATTATAAATTTTAAAGAGTAATTGTAAACAAAAGTGAAATTGAATTTAAAACATATTAGCTATTTATTATAAATCTTAAAACTTAATAAAACACATAAAACTGTTTATTGTGTTACTTTTTAACACAATGTAGATATCAGTGAAATAAAGTATTTTTGGAAACGGTGCATATATTTTGAACCATTAAATCATTTATAAAACGGGATTTTTTTTTATTTTGTTGTTTATTTATTTATTTTTTAATTGTTGTTTTTATTTATGTTTGGATTAAAATTATGGTGATTTTTATTACCAATTTAAGAAGAAATATTAATTGATAACGAATGTGAAAGTAAATCATAACAGTGATTTTTTTTAAAGGCTTGTAGAAAAAAAACATGTAGAAAAAAAACATATCAGCAATTTATTATAAAGATTTAAAAATGAATAAAAAACAGAAACCTTGCTGTTTAATGTGGCACAATTTTTTTTTTAACATTTCGAAAAATACTTTATTTCAATGGTGTTTAACATTGTGTTTAAAAGTAACACATTAAACAGCAAGCTTTGTGAATTTTATTCATTTTTAATCTTTATAATAAATCGCCGAAATGTTTTTTTTGTTTTATATAGAATAGAATAGAATAGAATAGAATTCAACTTTATTGTCATTGCACGTCACAAGTACAAGCAACGAAATGCAGTTTGCATCCATCCAGAAGTGCTTTAGCAAGAATATAGATATATTACAAAATATAGATATATTTTAGATATGTTACAATGTACACGGTATGAAGGAATGTTATGAGTGCTATAACTATAAGTATATACAGGCTATAACTGTAGTAAGTGTACAAGCTATGTACAGGCTATGAACAGGTTATACGTATGGATATAAATAAAAGACTATAACAGACTATAAATATACAATATGCAAGTATTAATAACAGCTGTAGAACTATAATTATTGTATTGTATTGTACAGCATGGTTGTCTATACAGTATTTACAGTAAGATATATATGAATAATTTATACAGTAGTAATATTAAAGTGCATGTGGCTGTAAGTGGTGGTCCAGCCACTGTGTATGAGTGTGTATGAGGATACTGGGGTTTTTTGTCCATTGTGTGTATGTTCAGTTATGGGTTGTTGTCAGTGGTTGTGAGAGTGCGTGTATGTTCAGTCTATGAGTTTTAATGTGGGTGAGATGTCAGGAGGCAGAATTCCGGAGTCTGACAGCTGTAGGATAGAAGCTGTTCCGGTACCTGGTGGTCTTAGTCCGGAGGCTCCTGTAGCGCCTCCCAGAGGGCAGGAGGGTGAAGAGTCTGTGTGCTGGGTGACTGGAGTCTTTGATGATTTTCCCGGCCCTTCTCAGACACCGCTTCCTGTAGATGTCCTCTATGGAAGGAAGTGGTGCTCCAGCGATGCGCTGGGCGGCTTTCACCACCCTCTGCAACGCCTTCCGGTCCGAGGCAGAGCAGCTCCCGTACCAGACTGTTATACAGTTGGTCAGGATGCTCTCGATGGTGCAGCGGTGGAAGTTCACCAGGATGTCTGAGGACAGGTTGTTCTTCCTCAGAGTCCTCAAGAAGAAGAGGCGCTGGTGAGCCTTCTTGACCAGCTTGGAGCAGCTGGTCGTCCAGGTGAGATCCTCTGAGATGTGGACTCCCAGGAACTTGAAGCTGTTCACACGCTCCACAGCCGTCCCCTTGATGTGGATGGGTGGATGTGGGTCAGCATTCCTCCTGAAGTCCACGATGAGCTCTTTGGTCTTCTCGGTGTTGAGCAGCAGGTTGTTGGTGTCGCACCACTCAGCCAGACGATCCACCTCCTCCCTGTAGGCGGCCTCATTGCTGTCTTTAATGAGGCCGATCACCGTGGTGTCATCTGCAAACTTAATGATGGTGTTGGAACCATCGACAGGTCTGCAGTCATGGGTGAGGAGGGAGTAGAGGAAGGGACTCATCACACAGCCTTGTGGTACACCGGTGTTCATTGTGATGGTGGATGAACAGTGGTTATCCAGCCGGACATGTTGGGGCCGGCAGGTCAGGAAGTCCAGTAACCAGTTGCACATGAGGGAACTGATGCCTAGGTCTGTGAGTTTCCTGATGAGTTGTGAGGGGATGATTGTGTTGAACGCTGAACTGAAGTCTATAAACAGCATTCTGGCGTAGGTGTTTTTATTGTCCAGGTGTGAGAGGACAGTGTGCAGCGCTATGGAGACTGCATCCTCTGTGCTCCTGTTCTGACGGAATGCAAATTGGTGGGGGTCCAGGGTGGGGGGGAGACAGGATTTGAGGTGTGCTAGGACCAGCCGCTCTAAGCACTTTGTGATGATTGGGGTGAGGGCTACCGGGCGGTAGTCGTTGAGGCTTGATGGGTTGGAGTTTTTGGGTATCGGAACGATGGAGGTGGATTTGAAGCAGGCCGGTACCACAGCATGGGCCAAGGACAGATTGAATATGTCCGTCAGCACTCCTGCCAGCTCCACTGAACACGCTCTGAGAACACGGCCAGGGATGCCATCAGGACCTGCAGCCTTGTGGACATTAATCCTGCTCAGCACCGCTCCTACATCAGTGGGGGAGAGAGTCAGTGGTTGGTGGTCTGGAGTCACCTCTGCCTTAGTTGCAGTTGTTGTGTTCCCCCGCTCAAAACGAGCATAGAAGTTGTTGAGCTCGTTGAGGAAGGGGACATCAGAGGATGCGGGGGAGGGTTTGATGGTCCTGTAGTCTGTGATGATCTGGAGACCTTGCCACATACGTCGGGGGTTGGAGTTGGAGAAGTGTTCTTCTACCTTCCCTTTGTAGTGGTGTTTAGCATTTTTGATGCCCCTCTTCAGTTTGGCCCTGGCTGCACTGTAAGCCTGTGCATCCCCTGACCTGAAGGCGGTATTGCGGGCCTTCAGGAGGAGACGAACATCTCGGTTCATCCAAGGCTTCTGGTTGGGGTACATGGTGATCTGTTTCTGGGTGGTGACACTATGTGTAGTCAAGGAGATGTGGTCCAGTACAGATGTGGCGTACTGGTCCAAGTCTGTGTGGATGAACATGTTCCAGTCTGTGTTTTTGAACCGGTCCTGGAGCACAGCATCTGTCCCCTCTGGCCACACTTTTACTGTCCTCACAGTGGGTTTCACACGTTGGATGAGTGGTGAGTACCGAGGTGTGAGGAACAGGGAGAGATGGTCTGATTGTCCAATGTGGGGGAGGGGTGTTGCTTTGTAGGCTCCAGACATGTTGGAATAAACATGGTCCAAAGTTTTGTCTCCTCTGGTGTGACAGGAGACATGTTGGTGGAATCTGGGAAGGACTGTCTTTAAATTGGAGTGGTTGAAGTCACCAGCAACAATAAAAGCAGCCTCAGGGTGTTTAGTTTGGTGTTTGCTAATGGCTGTGTAAAGTTCTTTCATAGCCAACTTAGCATTAGCATCCGGGGGGGTATACACTGCAGTGAGTATGATGGAAGTGAGCTCTCTGGGGAGATAATAAGGTCTGCATTTGACCATTAAAAACTCCACATTGGGTGAGCAGTGACTCTCGGTAGTGGCAGAGTTTATGCACCAAGCATTGTTGATATAAATGCACAAACCTCCACCTCTGGTCTTGCCGGAGTCGTCTGCTATCCTGTCGGCTCGGTGTGTGTGGCGTCCTGCTAACTCAATAGCATTGTCCGGGCAGCTGTTGTTTAGCCATGTTTCGGTGAAAATCATGACATTTGAGTCCATAATCCGTCTGTTGTTAGTGATGGAGAGCCGTATTTCGTCCATTTTGTTTGCCAGAGAACGGACATTGGCGAGGAAAATGCTGGGTAAAGGGAGCCGGTGTGGTGTTAGCTTTAGCTTAGCTCGTAGCCCTCCGCGCCTACCCCGCCTTTGTTTACGTTCTCGGCGCCGTCTGCGTGCACTTCCGCCCGGCCGGGAAGAGTGAGCAGCCTCCGATGTTCTGGAGATCTCTGGGATGAGGCGGAGATCGGCGATAAAACTATTGGAGTTTTGAGTCCAAATGTTCATAAGCTCCTGTCTGTTGTAGATCAGCAACGAACAGCAATTCGGGATGAATAATCCAGTCAAAAGTAGATAAAAAAACGCTAAAAAGCAAATTCTAGAGAGACGCTGAGCCTCGCGTTGTTCACGCGCCGCCATCTTGAGCAGTGTATATACATACATGTATATAGTTTAAGCCTTGAATAATAAATGACTGTTATGTTTTGATTTCACTTTCACATTCCTTACCAATTATTATTTATTCTTAGCTTGGTAATAAAATTAACAGTGATTTTAATCTTAACTAAAAAAAAAAAAAAAAAAAAAAAAAATTTTATAAATAAAAGTCCCGATAAATAAATAATTTAATGGTTCAAAAATATTTGTACCATTTCCCCCCAAAAATTTTTCCACTGGTATTTACATTTTGTTAAAAAGTAACAATAAACAGCAAGCTTTTTCAATGAAATAACATATTTTACAACTATTCTTACATGTAATAACCCTGTAAACCATAATAATAAAAATTACAACAAATAAAAGCCTTTAAATATCTCAATTTGCATGTAATGACTGTGTATAATATATTAATTTCACCTTTTAAGTTGATTTACTAGAAAAAATGTAGCTTAGCACAATACTATAACTTTTCAAGTTTCACAATTGAATAGATGTATTGATGGATATATCAATAGATAGATACATAGATATACTACACTTTACAAATCCAAAATAAAAAAAATTAAGCACTTACATGTCCTTTTTCAATACTTTGAATCCTGAAGAGATCGGTAAAGGTTGGGGGTCACCCAGAGTTCGCTGATGATTGACAGGTCATGTACATGTGACTCACTGATCAGATACATTTTCATGATAAAAGGCCAGATTTGTAAATGTTTATTAAAAAAATCAAAATAATACTTGTTATGCTCGGTTTCTTTACTTCACTGGTATTTAAATTGCAAATAAAACTTTATGAGATTTCTGATTTATTTATATTCAATACAATCAAATATTTTATCACTGTTATTACATTAAATAACCCTTAAAGACAGATAATACAATTATTTGAAACAAGGTTTAACACGAATAAACCCAACAAATCATTTTTTTATTTTTTTTTACATTTAAGCCTTGAAAATAAATCACTGTTATTTTTTACTTTTTAATTTCACATTCATTACCAATTATTAATTCTTCCTAACTTGATAATAAAAATAACCGTAATTTTAATCTTTACCTAAAAAATCATCAATTCAAAAAATAAATAAATAAATAAATAAAAGTCCCGATTTATAAATGATTTAATGGTTCAAAATATTTATACTATTTAGAAAAATACTTTATTCAACTGGTATTTATATTGTGTTTAAAATTAACACATTAAACAGGTTAGGTTAGGTTAGGTTAGGTTACTTTTATTGTACCCGTAGGTAAATTTGTTTTACAGTGCAATGACTATGGCATCCAATACAAAAACACACAACATAGAACACTCCACAATACATAGGAACAAATAGGCTAATTAAATACTCATACTGAGTAAAGTGCTCTCAAGAAAGTGCTCTCAAAACATTAAATGTGGTCTTTGTAAAAGAACCTTAAGAAGAACCTAAAAACAAACAAACTTAAAAATCAATAAAAAACATTAAAATAAAAAAAGATAAAAATCATAAAACCCTATTACAACATTTCTGAGAACCACCTCTACATTTTGTTAATCATATTAATCGCATTTGGTACGAAGCTGCTCTTATATCTTTTCGTTCTACACCTTGGGACTTTATACCTCCTCGCAGACGGCAATAACTGAAACTCACTGTGCAGGGGGTGAGAGTCATCATCTAAGATTGAGAAGGCCATCCTTTGTAACTGTTTGGTATACAGGGATGCCACTCCTGGTTTAGACTCACCTATCAAACGGCCAGACCATTTTACTATCTGGTCTAACTGATTTTTTGCCTTTAAAGTTATATGACCATACCATACTACAGTGGAGAAAGACAACACAGATTCAATAAAAGCATGATAAAACATTTTCATTATTGTTCGGTCAAGATTAAACACAGATAATTTCCTTAGGCAATACAAACGCTGGTGCCCCTTTTTGCACAGAGCCTCACAATTCTTTTCAAAATTCAGTTTCTCATCAATAATAGTCCCAAGGTATTTGTATGATTGTACATACTCTATTGTTTGGCCTTTAATTGAGGTAGGTTCACTTGGATGAGTACTTTTCCTAAAATCAATGATCATATCCTTGGTCTTTGATATATTAAGCTGTAAGTAAGATTCCTCACACCAATTGACAAAATCCTCAATAATTGGGCCATGTGAGGTCTCATTCTCCTTAAGTAAACTCAAAATAACTGAGTCATCCGCATACTTTATGATAATTCTGTTATCATACAAGCTTTGACACATATTTGTATATAAAATAAATAAAAGTGGAGACAGCGCACATCCTTGAGGAGACCCTGTAGAGGAACTCCTCTGTTCAGATAAGACACCATTTACTCTGACTCTCTGTGTTCTGTTAGTTAAGAAATCCAAAATCCAACCCATCAAATTATTGCTTAGCGCAAACTGATCTAAGAGCCTCTTGATTAAAATGTGTGGTTGAATTGTATTAAAAGCTGAAGAAAAATCAACAAATAAAAGTCTAGCATGTGTCCTCTGGCCATCCAAATGTCTTAATAGCAAATTTAGCATTGTGACTGTAGCGTCATGTACTCCTCTGTGAGGTCTATATGCAAACATGCATAGGGTCCAATTTATGTTCGGTCAACCTTAGGATCTCAGACCGCACTAATTTCTCAAAGATTTTCATTAAAACGGAAGTCAAAGCAACCGGCCTAAAATCATTAATCATCTTAGGACCACTGCATTTAGGGACAGGGATGACCACCGCATCCTTCCAGAGGATCGGTACATGTTGTGTCTTCAGAGACTTATTATAAATCTCATGAAATACAGGGCTCAGTTCTTTTGCACATGACTTTAATAGTCTGCCACAGATGCTATCAGGACCTGGGCTTTTATTTGCCTTTACAAGTCTAAAAGCTTTTTCAACCTCCTGAAGGTCGATGTTAAAATGCTGATCATCCATTAATTTAAAATTCAACTCCTGGATTTCTTTACTGAAATCCAAATTGTCAAAACGACAGTAAAAGTAGTTGAGTGCATTTGCCAGTTCAAAATCAGAATTAAAACCATTTAAAGTAACCTGATTGCTGCAGTTTGAGTTCTGAAGGCCTACTATGGTTTTCATATTTGCCCATGCTGAGCCAGGATTTTTGGATGCCATCTTATTTTCTAATTTTTCCTTATAGCTTTGTTTAGCTTTAAGGATTTCAGTCTTCAAATCCTTAGTAGCCACATGTAAGTCCATAGTTGTTCCGTGTTTAAATGCAAATTTTTTCCTTTGTAAACAGGACTTAACTGATTTAGTAACCCAGGGCTTATTGTTGGAATAGATTTTGACCTTTTTACATGGGATTATCATGTCCCTGCAAAAAGCCATATATGAGCATGTAACATCCACCATTAAGTCCAAATCGTCACCACAGGCCTGTTTAAATATGTCCCAATCTGTACAGCTGTAACAGTCTTGTAGACAGGACACATCATCTTCTGACCACACTCTGATGTCCATAGTCACTGTTTTCTCCCTTTTTAAAACAGTCTTATATATAGGCAACAAATGGACACAATTGTGATCTGACGAGCCCAAGGGAGCCAGAGGAATAGATTTATATGCACCTCTCACCGATCCATAACACAGATCTAAAGTCTTTCCCCGTCTGGTCGGACAGGAGACATACTGATGGAAAGTTTTAAGAGTCTGTTTTAGGGAGACATGATTAAAGTCACCAAGGATGAAGTTTGGTGCCTCCGGTGAGATTGACTGTAACCTCTGTACAACATCAAATACTGTACTAGTAGCCGACGCGGAGTTTGCCTTCGGGTGAATGTAAACTGTTGTGATCAGAGCCGCCTTAACCTAATGTTAGGCCCCGGGGCTGAGAGGTTTTGTAGGCCCCCCCATCCCCTCAATTTAAAGAGTCTCATTTAAAAAAAGTGTAATAGCCTATCTATAGGTAATCTACATCACAAAATGCATTAGTTTCTTTCGAGACCTACAACAGTGATTTTTTAAAATATTGTTTTTCATTTTAATATTGTTATTAACATATCACTGAGCACATAAACACAAGACACTTTATTTAACAACCACACACAGCAACTAAATTTCAACTTTATGCAAATGAGAAGCGATTTTCGCGAGCGATGACCAATAGGAAAGAAGCCTTTCAGTGGAGCTCAGCTCCCGTCACCGTCTCGAGTGAAATTGCATGTGAATCGGCAAGACCGAAGAGTTCAAGGGCGATTTCACTGTTTTATATGATTTGACTGTAACTAACCACAAACATGGATATAATAAAATGATGCATGGAAAAGAAACTGTCGACAGTCTCAGTGAGTTTAATTCATACATTTATAGTTCGAGTGTTGTAGTTTTATGATGCAAGTTTAGCACTGCTGCAGTTCATTTTACAGTGCATTATGTTGACTATTAGGGACAAGAAAATGTATTAGCCTATTTGTCAAATTCGGATGACGTTTTAGTAATTGATGACAGTATGAGTGAGTTTAATTTGTAGATTGATCGATCGTTAATCTAGTAAATGATTTAATCCCTGAACACTGCTGTGTGGTAGATATAAAAACACTCTCCCAACAGCATACTGTTTCTTTTGAGCCTAATTCCTAGTCAAATTAAAATGATATAGTTGTATAATATCACTTGTGGTGGTGTTTTGTATAGATGTGGCCAGACGAGCAGTCTCGCCTCATTCGCGCCGCGGGACCTCTAGACGCGCGTAAACGCGTCTTTACAACACTGAAATCACTCGCGCCAGACGCTCTATTCGCGTTTGGTGTGAACGCACTATAACAATAACATTAGAGCGACAGCACTACCAACACCCACAAGCGACTAGCGACATACAGCGACAAAATCTGACAAGTTAAAACAATATGACCTTTTCAGCTCATCATGAACCTGAACATGGGAGGCCCCTGAACTTGGGAGGCCCCTGGGCTTCAGCCCAGGTAAGCCCGTGCATTAAGGCGGCCTTGGTTGTGATAAACATCTGAGGGAACTCTCGAGGTAGATAAAACGGTCTCAGGGACACCGATAAAAGTTCTATGTCAGGCGTACAAATACGCTCTCTGACAGTAACACATGAGCAATATCGCTTGTTGACATACAAACATACCCCTCCCTCCTTGGGTTTTCCCCGTCACCTTTGATAGTCGATCCAAACGAAAAGGGGCTCCGAATCCATCCATACACAAATCGACGTCCCGGTCACTCTCTGTGAGCCATGTTTCAGTAAATGCCATAATACAACAGTTCATAAAATCCTTTTGGTAGCGGACATTTCCTTGAAGCTCATCCACTTTGTTCCTTAGTGATTGTACATTTCCCATAATCATCGAAGGCAATGGAGCCCGGTTGAAACGCTGTTTCTTTAGGCGAGTTTTTACGCCGCCTCGTTTGCCCCTTTTCCTTTTCTTTACCGTGTCCCTTGCTTCCTGGTAATCCCTTCGAATCGAATTGGGTACATTCAACATTAGATTTTCCCGAGCTGGGTTACTGTTCTTGAGCTGCAACAATGTCTCTCTCGTATATATATGTTGTCCTCCCTTGGCATAAAGCCCCGCAAGTTTTACCGGCGGCCATCCAGTACATCACAAGCCATAACGACAAAAGATAAAAAGCATCCATTTCGACCAAATGTAAAACTTTAAGAGCACTCCTTCAGTAGAGACATAAAAACGGATAAAAACTTTAAAGACACTAAAACAAAAGAAACGTCATCAAACATACACGAGGACGCCGAACACTCATTCACTGCCAGTCGCTGCGTGCGCATGCGCCAAGTTTATGTGTTTATGTACAAGTTTATGTTTATGCAAAACAGCAAGGTTTATGTATTTTATTCATTTTTAATCTTTATCATAAATCGCTGATATGTTTTTTTTTCAATAAATGTATATAGTTTAAGACTTGAAAATAAATTACTGTTATGTTATGTTTTAATATATATTATTTTCATAGGGTTTGTGTAATTATGTGTGTTTTGGAAAGAATGACTTAAAATTAAACTGAAAGTAAACATAGGCCGAGATACATCTTAGAAACATGAATATATTTTGTCCCATAGCTCCGCCCAGGAAGCTGTCAGCTACATAAACCAGGTATCATTCGAAAGGGTTTTTTTTAGACCTTTCCAAAGAGTCTACTCTGATGTCTGTGGTATGTAGGGGTCAAGAGATATTGATAGTCAAATTTTAACAGGAAGTTTAAAATGAATAAAAGTGCATTTTATTTTATTCTAAAGTTATAAATTTAGTTTTCAATGTAAATGCAATCTTAATAAAATATCTGAAAAATGATTGGTATTGTTTTCCCTTTAATTAACAGTTGAATTAAAAAATCGGGACTTTTATTGAAAGTCAATAAATACAAATGTAATTTATTTTATTCTAAATTTACAAAGTTATTTTATAATGTAAATGCAATCTTAATAAAATATCTGAAAAATTATAGGTATTGTTTTCCCTTTAATTTAACATGAACAGGTGAATTAAAAAATCGGGACTTTTATTATGATAAAAAAACCGGAAAACTGAAGGAACTGAAAGTCA
The DNA here is from genome assembly GCF_965113295.1 of Leuciscus leuciscus. Taxonomy (NCBI): domain Eukaryota; kingdom Metazoa; phylum Chordata; class Actinopteri; order Cypriniformes; family Leuciscidae; genus Leuciscus; species Leuciscus leuciscus. The sequence continues at coordinate 286,789 of NC_138739.1, read as the reverse complement.
ATAGTGAAAGTTACCTCACCTGTGTTTTTGCATCGAATAGTTGTTAAATCTTAGTTTAAAGAAGTGTAACATTGGCTGAAATAAGATTTAACATCATATTCTTTCTTTCTATGCAGGATTGGAAAGAAAAATGGAAAGGTTAGTGCATGTTTAAGCGTAATTATAGTGTAATTATATGTGTAATAGTGTCAGGTGTAAAACGATTTGAAAATGAAAGTAAAAATAAGCATTCAGCGATCTTTCAAAGGTAGAATAACATCAATAATAATAATTGTTAGGGTTAGTGTAAGTTTAGTGTGACAAATCTTGTAGTTAATCTGATTTATTTGTGTTTTTACATATCAACGATCTTTTTAAGGTTGATTAAAAAAATAAATAATAATGTTTAGTGTGTTTTTGTTGCATTTTGGATGAGTAATATTGTAGTGTAACATGTAATTACATTTGCAATAGTGTATTGTATAAAACGAATTAAATATGAAAGTAAAAATAAGCATTCAGCAATTTTACAAAGGTTGAATAACATCAATAATGGTAATGGTTAGGATTAGGGTAAGTTTAGTGTGAATATCTAGTAGTTAATCTTTTTTTATTTGTGTTTTGTCATATCAGTGATCTTTTAAAGGCTGATTAACACAAAAAGTAATGTTTAGTGTGTTTTTTGTTGTATATTGGATGAGTAATAGTTTAGTGTAACAACACATATAGTTAATTTATGTTTAATTTTTCTTTTAGTGACGAAAATAATCCTTTTCATGTCGCTGCGGAGGAAAACACAAGAGGACTGCTGACGTCCTGCTTTAGTTTTCCAAACACAGAGCAGTTCCTGAGGGACGAGTCGGTCCATATACCACTCTTTCCATCAATAGTGGATGAGGCCTTCAAAGAATTGAGGTACTCTTTTGACTTTGATGGAATTGTGGTACAGGTGTCGGACCTGAGCCAAATAACGGCTGGCATACATTATCTTTTTGTGGGGAAAGTAGATGGGCAAAAAGTAAGTAATCACTGGCACTTGCTGAAGAAGCACATGGACCTTCAGCGCCACACTGCCAATGGGGTGAATGCTTTACGCAAAAGTGTGGGTGTAAACCTTGGTTTTTTGGATGGGGGTTACTTTCTTAACATAACATGTGTCCCTGCTAACCCCAACACAGCTCATCCAATGTTTCAGAGTGAGCTAATTGTCAAGGCCCATGCCATTGGTCTCATTAATGCATTGTTTCAGAACTTCTCTGAACGTCTGAAAAGTCTGCCACCAAAGGATCTGCAGAGACCAACGATTCAAAAAAACAGTTTGGTCACACTAGGCAGGTTGAATATTTTACACCAGGACCAAAAATTCATCCTGCAACTATTCCAGCAGTCTATTCCATGATAATGACCATCACACAATTTGGACAGAAGGATGAGAGGCGGTTCGATGTAAGCAGCCTAGTGTCCAAAGATGGGATTGCAAATGTGTCCTATCATGTAGCATGTAACATCTACCCACGGGACCAATCAATTGACCTATTTTGGTCACGGTCTGGCTTACAGGAGGTTGTGGGACAGCGTGGGAGTCTGTTTCCAGTATATGGTATGGCTGAAACAGTAAACTTCCAAACCAACATCGACCACAAGCCACTTGATGTCGGAAGAACACTTTCTCAGGTGTTTTGTGAGGCTAACCGCAAACTCAACTTCTTGCAGCTTTATGCAGTGACTCCTCACACCCATCAGGCCACCCCAGCGAAGCATCCAGTGAGCAGAGTCATCACAACATGTGATTTACACATTCAGAAACACCGTAAGATGCTTCTCAGCGATGCCAAGAAGTACGTTGATCATTTAGAAGACTTAGCTGTAAAAACAGACACCCGAACCTTTGTGAGGATTGAGGGTGTCTTCCTGGCTTGTGAAGATTTCCCTGAGGTCGTAGGAGCCGCAAGTTTCTTCGATCAGATGATGCTGGATAACATGCTGGAAGTTTTCCCAATGCTGACACCATTTAAGGATAACAATGATGGCTTGGGCATAAGGAACATCATAGTTCCGGTTGCCTGGTACCTGAGGAACACTCTCTCTGATCTTCTGAAGAAAGAAAAAGGATTGGGTGGATTCGAAAGTTCATGGAAGGCTTTCCAACTGGAACTGGCTGCTGAGCAGTTTTTTTTTGGACGGCCAATTTGTCCAAAAACCAGACAGTATGCCTCACCTCTTGGTGTTTGCTGTATCAATGACAACAGTTTGTCACGGGTGAGGGGATTTCATTTCCATTTTCTGGGGCTTCTTCAGTCGACAATTGGCCAAGTCCCTTACTCTAACTTCTTTGCTTCCCTAACTTACTTGCTGCACAGCATAAATGACAGACAAACTTCAGCAAATGTCCTTTAAATGCTTTAATCACGGCCGGGAGTTCTCAAGCAGTTCTCAGAGAATCTCAGCCACATAGAATAATACATCAGGTTTTATAGGATAAAGACATGACACATAAAAACAAAAACATTGTGCCTAACTCATGACTTTAACATTGTCACCATCTATTAATATGATTGGTTCCATTGGTGAAGCGATCCAAATATTCTGTGTGCTGATTTGCAGGAGGAAATGGTTGGGGAGACGCAGGGAGCAAGGATTGTGTGTTATGCAAAGAAAGTTGGAGGTTAATAAATAATTTTGCAATGTGCTGCTGTTGTGTCTGGTCAAGCAAATGTTTGTGCTTTGTTTCTGTTTGATATAATTGTAAAGCTTATGTTCTGGTCTATAACTCCTCCCTGAACTTCCCGCTGCCCTGTATCTTGCTTTCTCATTGGCTGTTGTCAGGGGATCTGAACAGAGGACTTAATCACTGAGATAAAGTGAGTTTATTAGAATCGTGGGAAATACGACCTGCAAGGTTAGTGACACAAGTGCTCAAATGGTAAGGTGAAGTGAAGGATCTCCAGAGCTGTCCGTAATGCTCATTGGACACACAGGCTGAGAACACCACCTCAGACGGAGAACGAGAGAGAGAGAACAGCCAGGAAATAATCAGCTGTCACTCCTCGTCTAAGTGTCCTGGGAACAGTGGCGAACAAGGTAAGACATAAAACATAACCAGCACAGATCCACATGAGACAAAACCTTTAACGATCTACTGACAACCAGGGGCAGACGCAGCAGAGAATATAAAGGAAAATGGAACAAGCGACTGCTGTGGGAAATCAGCTCGACTGATCTGTGCGCAGCTGCGCAGAATCAGCACTGATTGCCCAGGTCACAAGATGCAGAAAAAGACAGGACAAACACAGACAACTGGGGGAAGTCTATGATGCACCCTGAACCGTGACAGTACCAGGTGGATATTCTTAAACTGGGGGGTTCATTTTAGATGAACTGACACCGGACTGAGCACCTTAGTGATAGGAAACGGTCCAATAAATTTGGGTACCAGTTTACGTGAGAGAAGTCTGAGGGGAATGTCCTGGGAAGACAACCAGACCTTCTGACGACACACATAAAGTGGGGGCTTAGTATGGTGACGGTCCGCTGACGCCTTATTCCTGTCACCAGTCCGAGTGAAGGCTCCTCTGGCGATCCTCCATGTACGGAGGCATCTCTGAATGAACGCATGTGCGGATGGAACAATGGCGTTGGATTCCTGGGAGGGGATTAAGGGTGGCTGGTAGCCTAAACAGCACTGGAAGGGAGACAAACCCATAGACAAGACCAGGAGGGAGTTATGTGTGTACTCGATCGTGGTTAATCTGGAACTCCAAAACGACACTTCCACAGATGCCACACAGTGCAAGACCCTCTCCAGATCCTGGTTGGCACGTTCGGCCTGACCGTTAGTCTGCAGGTGATACCCGGAGGAGAGACTCGCAGTTGCCCCCAGCTGTCGACAGAACTCTGTCCAAAACTTAGACACAAATTGGGGGGGACACCATCAGAGACCACGTTCATCGGGAGACAATGAATGCAGAAAATGTGGTTTAAGACAACAGTCGCTGTATCCCTCATGAAGGCAATTTGGGCAGGGGAACAAAATGAGCCGCCTTTGAGAACCTGTCCACCACAGTGAGGACTACCTTGTTGCCACTAGAACGAGGTAGGCCGGTAACGAAGTCCAAAGCTATGTGTGACCAGGGCCTCGAAGGGACAGACAGCAGCTGGAGTAACCCTGCCGGGGATCGATTGGAGCCCTTACCCGCAGCACAAACTGGACTGTCCGACGCATACTGACGAGCGTCCCACGCCATGGACGGCCACCAAAACCGCTGCTTGATTAAACTGCACATATGAGTCGCTCCTGGGTGGCAAGCTAGTTCGGAATTAGTGACCCCACTGTTGGACGCTAGTTTGGACTGATTCCAGCACAAACAACAGGCTCTCAGGCCACCCCGCGGGAACCGTGACGTTGCGCAGCGCAGTGCGTACTCTGGACTCCACTCCCCAGGTGACCACCGCTACCACCGGACCGGGAGGCAGAATGGTCACAGGGAGGGTGGGTTTAGCCTCGGCTTACCACCCTTGGCTCCCGGGCGATAGGAGATGTAAAGTTGAAACGACCGAAAAACAGTGCCCAGCGAGCCTGTTGAGAATTTGGTTGTTTAGTGGTGCCAATGTACTATAAGTTCTTATGATTGGTCCAAACAACAAAAGGGACCTCCGCGCCATCTGACGAGATGGAGACATCCATTCATAGAAAAACGGCCTCTGCTCTCCTTTGAATCATAAACTTCAGAAACGACTCAATGTGTCCAAGTTTTTTGAATCACTGTTTAACTTACTGGATAGTTAGATGCCAGAGAAATCTAATAAGGCCAGTACAAATAAAATTTGTTGGAACCATTTTATTCCAGCTTTAAATGTCGCTCTGGGCATTTAGTGTGTACAACATACAGTATTGGCCCTAAATGTAAGCAGGATTGGACGACAGCTGATCACAGGATTAAGATTTACATTTACATTTAATCATTTATCAGACGCTTTTATCCAAAGCGACTTACAAATGAGGAGAGCAATAGAAGCAATTAAACTAACAATAGGACAACAATATATAAGTGATGTGACCATTCCCAGTTTTGTCCAACGCAGTACACACATTTTTTTTTTTTTAAACAAAAAAAAAAATATATATCTAAGTATTGCTGAAATAGATGCATCTTCAGGCGTTTCTTGAAAATGGCTATGGTCTCAGCAGCTCAGGTTGAGTTAGGCAGGTCATTCCACCAGCAGGGAACAGTCCAGGTGAAGGTCATTGAAAGAGATTTTGTGCCTCTTTGAGATGGCACCACGAGGTGACGTTCACTTGCAGAACTCAAGTTTCTGGATGGCACGTAAGTCTGGAGTAATGAGTTTAGGTAAAAGGGAGCAGAGCCAGTGGTTGTTCTGTAGGCAAACATCAGTGCCTTGAATTTGATGTGAGCGGCTGTTGGCAACCAGTGCAATTTAGTGAGGAGAGGAGTGATGTGTGTCTCTTCGCCTCGTTAAAGACCACTCTGGCTGCGGCATTCTGGATCAGTTGCAGAGGTTTGACAGTGATGCTGGAAGACCTGCCAAGAGAGCATTATAATAGTCCAGTCTGGATAGAACTAGCACTTGGACAAGGAGTTGTGTAGCTTCGATAGGAAGGGCCTGATCCTCCTAATGTTGTATAAGGCAAATCTGCAGGACTGGGCAGTTCTAGAAATGTGGTCTGTGAAGTTCAACTGATCATCAAACGCAACTCCAAGGAGTTATGGATGACGAACCTAGCTGAATGGAGAAAAGAGTTTTGTAAGCAAACTGTAACTGGATCTGCATAATGTAAGATACCATTACTGCATACCAGAGAGCAAAAATAATTTATATTATTGTAGCAGTATTATAGTAATCTGCAACTAAGTGTGATTAGTCTATTATAGCACATACTGTATCTGATTTGTGTCTGCCCCACAAAGAAAAAGGCCTTTGAAAAATGTCGCTAGTAACCCTTTATGTCGCTAGTAACCACAATCAATGTCTTTTTTTTTTCAACACATCCCATAATTTAAAAAAATATTGGCCTCTACCAAATGGTTGAGATGGCACTTAAAGGTAGAAGAAATTGTATACACATTTTCATATGAACTATGAAAATATTAACTATAATACTAATTTATTTAAAAACTTAATCAAAATAAAATATTTGTGTATATTGAATCTACTTTATTTATTGAAGTATGCCATTAAATATTTCAGGTTTTCATTTTAACACAGGAAATGATATGTTTTCTTGTTTTTTAACAATAAACAAAAATAAATAACACATAACTAAAAGTAACAAAACCAAAGACATTACATTATTTCTGCATTCAAAAACAAAAACAAAAATAAATAGCAAAAGATTGTAATATAATGGCATTTTAGGCTTTTATGTTTCAATAAACACGCCGTCAAGTGTGGTAGAGCAACAGGATTTTCTTTTTCTTTGCCCATCATAATTTATGATCAAAACCTTTTCTAATCTTGACAAAACACATATTGTCAGAAAGGTCTGAGTCTCAAGGTTCCATATTTTGTGACAGAAGTGATATTTGGATAGAAATGTATTAATTTGTTACGGCAGAATGCATACAATTAAATTCAATGGAATGTATGTCACCCGGTGGCTATTTTAGGTAATACGCCTAAACAAAATCTCATGGGAACTTCAATCAACTTCAAATTTGGAACACAACTTGGTTAGATATATGGCTTTGATTTTATAGTAATTTTATAGTAAAAAATATTCTGTAACATATATATTGTATATAAAAGAAAAAATATTAAGTACAGTATATTTGATTTACTGTAAATTTAAACTAACATTACTTTTTCATACTTTCATTTTTTGAAGTGCTTTCACTTCAGCAATGATCTGCTGAATGTTTTCTTTAAAACAAGACCAAACTTAAGTCTATATTCCAAAGCATTTCCAAAACAAGTTTTAATAGTACATTTTAATGTCCATTCTTAAAAAATGGGGGTGACAGTTAACCATTATGTGACAAATCAACCGTTTGGTTGAGCATGTTTTTGAAAAATTATTAAAAACATACATACGTTTTTTCATGGCACCAAGTAACATAATTTTGTAAAGTTAGGGCTCTTACAGTGTAATATGTCAAAAAAATATGCTTACCTTGCAAAAACAGTTCACATGGCAGGAGTGATTTTTTTGTTTCTGAAATCCATGTTTGAGGAAGTGTTGTGACAAGTACTGTTGATTGACTGTGACATCTAGTGGATTTTCTTGGCACAACATACCTCACCCAGATGGTAGAGATGGCTCAATCAGCTTGAGTTAAGTTAGGTACTCCTCTCAATACAATATAGTGACTCAAAACCATTTGGTCGAGCAGCACCTTTGATTACATTAATATATAGCTTTTGTAATGTCTGGCTGTCTGTGTTCCACTCAACAGGAGACTGTGAAATGGCCTTCTTTGGGGGTGTGAGCTGTATTTTGGAGCCACTTGTTTTTGTTGCTCTCTCCAAGGCAAAAATGATCTCCTCTGATGGCACCAGTAAACCCTTCAGCAGCCAAGCAGACGGATATGGGAGAGGTGAAGGCTGTGGGATTGTTCTCCTAAAGCCTCTGAAAAAAGTAAACAATTAGACTGTCTCACATAAACACATCACTATAACAACAATGCACCTTATGATAAAGTACTATAACCAAGAAACAGAAGTAGTCTATGTTTTGACAGGCTCTCAAGGACCATGATCATATTTGGGGCACAATCAGCAAAACTGCAGTAAATCAGGATGGCCACAGCGTTAGCCCAATCACCAAACCATCCGTGGTACAGCAGGAGGAGCTGCTTAGAAAAATCTACTCAACAGAGACTGACCTGACTAGTGTCCAGTACATTGAGGCTCATGGGACTGGGACTCCAGTTGGAGATCCAATAGAGGCAGGTAGCATCTCAAAAGTCATTGCCAAAGCAAGACCTCAAAAGTCAGGGCCACTCATCATTGGTTCTGTTAAAGGCAATATTGGACACACAGAATCTGCTGCAGGTGTTGCAGGGCTCATAAAGGTTGTTTTGATGATGCAGCACGAAACCATAGTGCCATCATTGTTCTACTCCGTGGAAAACTCCAGCATAGACATTGAATCTCTCAATATGAAAATCCCCACCACAGCAGAAAAATGGACCAGTGACCGCAGAGCAGGGAGGTGTGCAGGAATCAATAACTTTGGGTTTGGTGGAACAAATGCACATGCAATTGTCAGACAATATGTTCAATCAAAAAAGCCAAAAGCTCAGCAGATCAGCAAATCCCATCAGTATTTTGTGGTCTCTGCAGCCTCTGAAAAATCCATGAAAAATATTATTGAAAAAATGGCAGAACAGATCAGTGCAGGGAATATATCAGATCTACAGTCTTTACTGTACACATCTGCATGCAGAAGAAGTCACTTGAAACACAAGTACAGGAAAGTATTTCAAACATCATCATTGGCAGACCTGAAAGAGAAACTTACTGCTGCTGTGGAGAAAAAGCTTGTACCGTCAAAGACAGACTCCAAGCTAGTTTTTGTGTTTTGTGGCAATGGTGTTACATATCAGGGTATGTGCAAGCAGCTCCTAAAACAAGAGCCAGTTTTCAGAGAGGAAATTGTGAAGATTGAAACTCTGTTGCAAAGCTATAGAAGTTTGAATCTGATGGAGATGCTGGAAAGTGAATCTGAGAAAAGTACAGAGCCGTCTGATCCAAAGATTGTCCAGCCTCTTCTGTTTGCTATTCAGGTTGCTGTTGTCAAACTCCTGAAACACTGGGGCATCAGTCCTGATGCTGTTTTGGGGCACTCTATTGGAGAAGTCGCTGCAGCTCATTGTTCTGGTTTGCTGTCACTTGAAGATGCAGTGAAAGTCATCCACTATCGAAGTTCTCTGCAAAGCACTGTGACAGGAGGGAAGATGCTGGTAGTCAGTAATATGGCTGTTTCTGAAATTTTGAAAATTCTTCCATCTTATTCAGGAAAGGTTTGTCTGGCTGCTTATAACAGCCCTCAGTCTTGCACCCTCTCAGGAGATGCAGATGACATTGACAGGCTGCAACAGAATTTGAGCAACTCAGCCAGTGGAAAAGATTTGTTCCTTCGCATTTTAGATGTACCTGCAGCATACCACAGTCACAAGATGGATCCTATTTTATCCAAAGTGGAACAGAGTATAGGCTCATTACAGGCACATCATTTGGAGGCAGAATTGTTCTCAACAGTGACAGGTGTTAGTTTGTGTTCTTCAGATTTTATTACTGGTGAATATTGGGCAAAGAATATCAGAGAGCCAGTTGAATTTGAGCAAGCTGTAAGGTCTGCAGCTAAAAACAAAAGGAGTGTGATATTTGTTGAAATTGGTCCAAGAAGATCTTTGCAGAGGTACATCACTGAGACTCTGGGAAATGACTTCACTGTGATTCCCTCAGTGCAGCCTGATAAAGATCACGAGACCATGCTTGATGTTGTTTCCAAACTGTTTGAGCTTGGGGTAAAAGTGGACTGGAAAATGTTCTACAAAGGTTTTGAGGCTGAACCAGTTCCCTATCCACGATACCAGTTTGATGATGTGAAGAGAGATGTCTTCACTTCACGTTTGCAGTTGATCAGTCCCACTGGCAACCATCCAGTAGTTACACAAATGGGTACAGACAGTTCAATGTTCAACTGTGATTTATCCTCTGAATCAGTGGCCTTCCTGCAGCACCACAAGCACAATGGGGTTGCCATCATTCCTGGTGCATTTTATGTAGAGTTGGGTTTGGCAACTTGCATGGCATACACAAAACCTAAGATTCCACTAAGTTCTCTGCAGCTCAGCATAACATTCCAGTATCCATTCGTTTTCACCCAGAATGCCCCAGATATAAAAGTACAGCTGGATCCATCTGACCAGGCTGATAACACATGTAACTTCAAAATACAGTCTACTTCTGCAGTCTATGCGTTTGGCACAGTAGAAGCAAAACCAGGTAGAAGTCCTGAAGAACAGTTCATTTCATTGGACTGTATTTCCAAAAGATGCACATCCCACATGACGACTGAAGAACTCTACAAGCATCTAAGTCAGACAGGATTTGAGTATGGGTCTGTCTTCAGAAATAATGCAGAGGTTTATTGTGGGGAAGAATACAGAGAGGCTATATCTATTGTGAAGATCCCAAAGGAATTACTGCCTCAATTACATGACTATCACCTTCACCCTGTGGTCTTGGATTATTTCATGCAAATTGTTCCTGTAACTATAGGGCATGACCTATCAGCAAGACCTCAATTTCCTGCACAAATAGAAAGCCTGACTGTTTTTGAACCATTGCAAGAGGAAATGGTTGTTTATCTGAGAGCAGTACATGTGGGAGAAGATGATTTTGACATTTGTGGCTGCTTAGCCAACAAACAGGGTAGGGTGTTAGTTGAACTCAGGCATGTGAAGATCAGATTGCTAGGAAGTCGTTCCCAAGTAGTCAAGGAGTACTTCTACCATAACAATTTCAGTATCATCTCTGAAGTTGCCAGATTTGATACACCAATTAAGGCACTGGTCTTTTCTGACCAGGTAGGAATTGGTAAAGCTTTGCAACAGTACTTGGACCCAACATCTAGATATGTGTCGTCTTCAAACAGTAACACACTGTTAGAATGCAGAGTGGAACTTTTTTTGTCAAAACTGAATATTTCAAGTGTAAAGAAAAACTTCCAGGAAATTTTGTTCATGTGGGGTGATGCAGACCTAACCTCTCTCGAATCAGAGAAGGTCTTGGACAGTATGGCAGGGTGTTGTGAGATTTTCAGAAAGATTGTTGGATATCTCAAGGCACTTAATTTCCCAGGTGATATCCGAGTAATAACCTATAAGTCTTCTGAGAGCTTAGTGGAGCACATAAACCCTGGGTTTGTTCTGTCAGGCATGATAAGAGCATGTGCAGCTGAGTTGCCAGAACTTTCCTTCCAGCTGATTGACATGAGCTCTGCCAATTCTGAAGACATCAAAGCTTTGGTTCAGGTCCTCAGATCATACCCCTGTAACAAATATCCAGAGCTAGTAGTGGAGGAGGGCAAAGTTCTCAAACCTGAAATCACCCACACACCTTTGCCAACCATGGCAATCTCTTCAAGAAACATCCACAAGTTGCAAAATGAAGACTTAATTTTGCAAACATCTGACCCATATATAATGACAAATCTCTCAGCAACAAATATGGATAATCATACTGAACTGAATCAAGGAAAACACATTGAGCTTAAACTCAGTCAAATCTGTGTTCATTCATCAGATTACTTTCCAGTCAGCATTTCTGACCTGAAGTATGGCCAGACATTGTATTGGAACAAGCACACAACTAAAAATCATAAGCTCTTAGCCCTTGACTTCAGTGGCACTGTCACGTCTGTGGGTAAAGATGTCAGCAAATTTAAAGTTGGTGATCATGTTGTGTCTTGTTACCCTGTGGCTGCCACATCTAAAGTAGCTCTCCCAGCAGCTGTTTGCTGCAAAGCAAAAAGACTTTCATTCCTGAATGACGTGCCTTGTGTCTCTTTTATGGTACTGGCTTGGGAGATCTTACATGAGGCTTTACCCAAGGCTAAACAGCAAAGGAAACTGGGTATTTTCTCCACTGTTCCTGACTCAGCTCTGATGATTGTCTTAATTGCAATTGCAAACAGATCTGGTTGGAATGTCAGAGTGAGCACCCAGGCTGATCAGCTGTCTTGTGATTTTAGTGAGGTTGTGGGAGCTGTTCTTCTACCTCCATATAATGTAAAAACCGTTGAAATAGCAAGCAGTGTTAAAGGCATCAAAGACATTGTGTTTGTCTGTGACAACCAGGCAGATTTCCCATTGAATTCAAAGACATTCAGTACAAATGAGGAGGTCTTCTTCCATGTCCTTTTCATGTCCCAAATAATGCAGAAATGGTCTCTGCAGACACAAATGCCACAAATCTACCGTTGGCTGAAATCCTTGGATTTGGACAGAAAGTTATTGTCTTTAGACACAACAGCTGTTCAAAGAGTGAAATCTGAAGACATTGATCTTATGTCTGTAAAAGAATCTGAATCATACTTCAGATGCCAGATCCTACCCATTATAGTCCTGAATAGTGAAGCCAAAGACCAGCTGTCTGACATTCCAGTGATGCTCAAACACAGTCTATTCCAGAAAAATTCAGTCTATATTGTCACAGGTGGTTTAACTGGGTTGGGCTTTGAGACAGTAAAGTTCATTGCTCAGAAAGGAGGAGGGAACATTGTCCTTCTGTCTAGGAGTAATCCAAACCCTCAGATGCAACAAGAGATAAGTCAGGTCAGTCGCCATTGGGGTTCTGTCATTAAATCTCTGCCCTGTGATGTTTCAGTTTCTGAGCAAGTGGACCAGACAATTGTTAACATTGGAAAACTATTTCCATCCAGTCCCATCAAAGGGGTGTTTCACAGTGCGGTTGTCCTGCATGATGGGCTGATTGAACGTCTTGACAAATCTCTTTATGAGAAAGTCATGAGGCCAAAAGTAAACGGAGTGATTAACCTTCACCGTGCTACCATACAGTGCAATCTGGATTACTTTGTGTGTTATTCCTCCATCGCTGCCTTCATTGGCAATGCCTCACAATCTAATTATGCAGCGGCTAATACATTCATGGACACTTTCTGTCAGTATCGCAGAAACATTGGGCTTTCTGGACAGTCCATTAATTGGGGGGCTTTGAATCTTGGCCTTCTTCTGAACAAAGTCCATTTCCAAAGATTTCTGGAGGCAAAGGGAATCATGCTTTTGGAGATTCCAGAAATCCATGAAAGTCTTGAGCAGTGTCTCTTGATCAACAAACCTCAACAGGTTGTATGCAGATTCAATTTTAAAAACAGCTGGAATAACATCTTCAGTCAGAACAAATCACTGAATGTACGCTTGTTCAAAATAGCACAGGAAGCCATCACTAAAGCTGGAGTGTTCATATCTAGAACTGAACAACCCATGATGTCATCCCCACCACGTGATTATCTGAGGTTCATGATTAGTGAAACGACTGGTGTTGAGATGGACGAGCTGAATGATGATGTTCATCTTTTCGATTTAGGTATTGACTCAATGTTAGCCATGACTCTGCAGAATGTTCTCTTCAATGATAGAGGTGTGAATGTCCCTTTAGTGACTCTTCTGGATCCAAATAGCACACTGGAAACTCTCACTAAAATCCTGGAGGAGAATTGTGTTGACGGATATCAGAGTGAAGATGAGAGCAATTCCACATACTTATAATGGTGATTTGTATTTCTCCACAGCAGTCTTTTTGAAGCCTCAAAACAAATAATATTGTTTTAGGAAATTCATGAACTTTTGAAGTGAAATGGGTGTATAGTATGTTTTGTACTACAGTACTTGATTAAACAATCCACCTTTCTGAATAAGGTATTTAGCAGATTTTCCACATTTCACCAAACTCTGTTGTTTCTGGGTGGCATATTTCAGGATTCCTGCATCCTCTGTATTAACAGTAGGCCTACATATCATTATGATAAATTAGGTTATGCAGAAAATTCTGACTGCGGACTTAACATTGTTCATCTTTGTTTTACACTATAAAAATTGATCACCTGAAATTGTTACCTTAAGGAGCTATTTTTATCTGATTTAGGTTGATTCAGTGATGTTAAATAATATCTTTGACTTGAATTAATTTAGATAGTACCAATTTTACAGTGCAATTTATGTTTTGTTCATCAGGTCACACTAGGTATAAATGAGAAACAAACTTCTTCTAGAGAGCTTTCTGTGTCTATTTGACTGTACTTGAAACCTTACCTGTTTGTGTGGCACATACTGACATGCTTGTTCTTTTTTCAGCATATTGAGACAATGTAATATTCAAACTAAAGAAATCATGATGAAGGCATTTTTAAGTTTGGTCTGAGGTAACAACAAAGACTAAATGAAGTTGTATGAAAATAATTTTAAATGAATGAAGATATCTAATAGTATCAGTAAGAGTTGTTTTATTTCCAAAAGGCATTATTGTTTGTATTCTGAACAATGTTTAAAATATTAATAATGGTATGCTTGCACTTCCTGCATAGTTTTAGGCTTTCTGGGGTAATTAGTAGCATCATGTTCATATTTTACAAAGAAAGTGTTGAAATAAAATGAGATGTCAATATGGTATGATCATTTATCAGTAAGACTACAATGAAAGCAGTAAGGAATGTCATAGAAATTTGCCCATTTCAACTTTGCAAGATATATTTGAGGAAGAGATGGTTTGGCCCGATAGGCCTTTCATAAGGTGTATGATAAAATAAAGAACAGTGAAGTATATGCATCCAGCAACCCTGTTACTCAAATCTCTGCAAAATAAAGAAATGGAATGAAAAAAGTCGGTAAGACTTTCTATGAAGCTTGTTTTTATAATGCATTATACGGGTACTCTCAATGCATTACAATAGATGCATATTGCCTTATAAACAATCTTTGAATATGTTGTATCATCTGATAAATAATAACAACAATTACAATACATTATAGTACTTGCCTATTTGTGGTTATAACTTTTAAGAATACAATGCATTATTACACCAGATGACGCCTACATTCATAATGCATCATAAAGGTATTCTTAATGCATTATAATGCATGCATAATGCCCTATAAACAACCTTATACACAACATACACGACACAACATTTAGAGAGTGGATGGAAGACATACAAAATGGATATATGGCGCCACCATGGAAACTGGACAGTAAACTTTTGAAAGAGCACCTCAAGTACATTGAATGGGAATACTGGCTTGCCAGGAACCAGCCCTTGCAAATTCTTGGCCGCCCTAATATATGACATTAGAAAATGCAACTTGCATGAATGTGGTTTAACAGACTGTAAAATAACATATTTTTGAGAACTCTTGTGCACCTCAAACTGTATATAACTGTTTATATTGTATATTTAAATTAATTTTTGCTTATCATTTTTAGGACAAGACCAAAAATAGGCAATAAGCTGTACATAAATACAAATATTTTATAGTGTGTGTTAGTCCAGCAGGGGGTGCTCACCCTGTGGTCTGTGTGGGTCCTAACGCCCCAGCATAGTGATGGGGACACTACTCTGTCAAAGAGCACCGTCCTTCGGATGAGACGTTAAACAGAGGTCCTGACTCTCTGTGGTCACAAAAAATCCCAGGATGTTTTTCGAAAGCGTAGGGGTGTAACCCCAGTGTCCTGGCCAAATTTGCCCAGTGGCCTCTGTCCATCATGGCCTCGTTATCATCCCCATATATATATATATATATATATATACTAATTGGCTTCATCACTCTGTATAGAAAACTGTTGACTTTCAATCAGTTTGGGTTTGCCAGTGGGGGACTAGTTCACCACAGATGTCCGGTTAGAGACATGAAGAAGCAGCAGAAAGTTTTCTTTGTAGCTTTATTTTCTCCACAACAATTCCATAATGCTTCAATAAAGGTTTAGCACATAAGTGCAGATGAGTACATTCGTGAGGCCATGAGTATGGGTGTGTTCTAAAACAAAGCATACAATATATATATCAATATAACATAACATGAACAATTCAATAACAAGATAAATACATACAATGAGATGTAGCAGAAATGCTTCCATGAAACATAAGCAAAATCATGTGAATACGTGAACACAAATGATATCCCTACTTCTATGTGAAGCATCCCCAAACAAGGAGCAGACAAAACAGCACCAAACAAACAAATGCATTTCATCAAACAGTCAACATGAGTTGAAATACATAAACCAACTTACTTGTATTCTATACGCACACGCACACATCAATGGCAAGAAAGCATAGAGTCCTTTTGCTACACTCACTCCATGCAGAGCTATTTACTACTAATGCTAATCAATGCCACCTGCTGGAGATGGGCGGAGCCTAGTGTCTTCACGTTGCTGCTTTGACAGCATGCTCTGACATTGGCTGATTGCCAGAGCAAATCTCACAGACTCAAATACAGAATACACTTGCAATGGGCCTTTTTAACAGCCGCCCCCAGATTTCTAAAGAATGAGGAAATCTGTCCATTATAAAAAGGTCAGTCAAATTATAGTCTGGAATCTCAGGCAGTTGTATAACCTTAGCCACAGGTCGCACATAAAACTTGTCCTTAATTCTCACTTCAACAGTCCTGACTTTATTATCCACCCCAGGGAATACTTGCGAGATCTGACCAGTGGGCCACAGGGCCCTGGGAAATTGAGGGTCCACAATCATAACTGTAGTTCCAACCTTGATATCGGGTGACTCTCGTTGCCACTTGCTACAAGTCTGAAGGTCAGGCAAATAGAACTTGATAAACCGCTTCCAGAAGTGATCTGCTAGGACTTGGCTATGACGCCAACGACATCGACTCAGTATTTCACTTTGAGGGTATATCACTTGAGGAAGGGACGAATCAGGCCGCCCCATAAGGAGCGAATTAGGAGTGATAGGAATTGGATCAGAGGCATTCGAGGAGGTATACTCCAGGGGTTTAGAATTTAATATCCCTTCGATCTCAACGAGTGTAGTGAGAAGAGTTTTCTCGGGTATAGACTGAGTTCCCAGAGTGACCTGTAGAGCTTGTTTCAGGGAACGAATCTCCCTTTCCCAACACCCACCAAAGTGTGGGGCATGAGGTGGGTTGAAATGGAAGATAATCTGCTGACTGGCAAGTTGTTCCTGAAGCTCTGGAACTAGTTCACCAAATGCCTGCCGTAGCTCCCTTTCCCCTCCTTTAAAATTCGTACCTTGATCACATAAAACTTCCAAAGGCTTCCCACGTCGGGAAATAAAACGCCTAAGGGCCATAAGGAAGGAGTCTGTATCAAGTCTTGGAAGGAGGTCGATGTACACCGCACGAGCAGTCATGCGCTTGAACAAAATACCCCAGCGCTTCTCATTTCTCCGTCCAATTTTTACTATGTATGGCCCGAAACAGTCAATACCAGTAGAATAAAATGCGGGTTTGAAGAGACGTAATCTGGC
The DNA here is from genome assembly GCF_965113295.1 of Leuciscus leuciscus. Taxonomy (NCBI): domain Eukaryota; kingdom Metazoa; phylum Chordata; class Actinopteri; order Cypriniformes; family Leuciscidae; genus Leuciscus; species Leuciscus leuciscus. The sequence continues at coordinate 269,817 of NC_138739.1, read as the reverse complement.
TGGAGGCAGATCTGCCATTCTGGGTATCTGTTGTGTCGAATTCTGTCAGGGGGGTCTACCTGAGAGTGGCACCTCCCTCGCTCCAGCTACACCTCAAACTCGACGTCAACGAAGAAAGGGTCACAATAGGAAGCCTGTAACTAAGCATGTCACTGACGAGCTTTCTGGTTTACTAAAACATATGACTGTCTAAAAATATTGTTTTGAATAAAGAGTTTATTGTCCATCTCTGCCTCTCTCAAGTCACATGAGAGAGCAGTGACAAGGGTCTTTGTCCACACATACAAAGGAACTATTGTACCTTCGGAGGAAAAGCCACTGACTTGACAGTCAGGCTTGTACAGGAATAGTATGTCAGACACTTGCTGGGATCAGCAGTTGTACATGTGATATTGAAATAAGCAGTCATGTGCCTTACAGTAAATATGATGAAGACACCTCAATTCGGACTATAAAAGAAGAGACCTGGACAGAACTCACTTGCTCTTCCTTGCAATCTCCAGTCCGGAACGCCAGCAGTTTTCGGATGCAAGAAGCTTTAAGCCTAGCTAATATTACTCTGTTAGTTTAGTACTCTATTATAATCTGTAACAAGTATATCTTTCATTTTGATTCTTTTAATAAATATTGTTAAACATTTATTACAATCATCTGACTGGAACTTGGATTTTTGAGTACGTGTCACCTTCTTCCACCTGGATCAGGAAGATCCTAGCTGGAGGAAAACTACAAGAGGGTGAGCATTCTTTTCTGATATAAGAATAATAACTGTGAGATTTGATTGATTACAAAGCCTAGCCAAAGAGGCAGCTTACGACAGGGTTATTGTTGTATAGCGAACACGGTTGAAGAGTACCTAAACAGGTAGACTTATACTACAAAGGGGAAATCTATTATCTTTATAATTTATTATCTTTATAATAGAATACGAATTTGTAGAGACTGATCGCTTAACTCTTAAAGCACGACTAAAGGATAGGCTCTTTAGTTACCGTGGGATTATCCATATATCCTGGATAGGATGTAGGATGATTTGGAACGGTATTAATCGTGAAAATTTTTACAGTTGCTTTTTACGAAGCTTCTGACACTCTAAACAATCCTTGCGCTGATAACGTCAGATTGCTTCCCTACCCCGAAGGATCCAGTATTTTCTACGCATTTCTGCCAGTACTCTCTCAGGTCCTGGGTGAAGCAGCTTTGCATCATAGTCTTTAATAAGAAGGTTAGTGACAGGATGATGGGAATCCAGCACAATAGGATGCATCAACTCAGGCTCAATCTCTTCACAGCAGCGAAGACGACCTCCTACCCTAAGGAGGTGACTTACACAGTCAAGTTCGGGAGCAAGGCTAAGGAGCCGACTGTTGCTATTCGGTTGTTTCCCCGCTGTAAGTTGTGCCATATTGGAGGGAAAGCTTTCTCATTGGGCTTGCTGAAGGATAGCTATCTCAGCCTGTTGAAAGTCTTCAGTTGATAGATTGGCCCCATCCTCCCTGAGAGATTCTGCGATGGCTGTCAGTAATTCTTGAAAGGTCAGAAATTTGCTTAGATCGAGCATGGACAAGCGATGTGCAGTATTAGTCAGACCACAGAATGTAGAGTTTCTTAGTTCATCACTGTCAATAAAAGAGGATCAGGGTGTAACCTGCCACTGATCAGATGAGAGATGAAGGAATGGGGGCCCTGTATTCCAACGACTTTGTGGCCCTAGTTCTGCCAGCCTTTTCCCTCGGGTGATATCATCTGCCAGGTTACTATCTGAAGCCACATAGCACCATTCACAGTGGCTGGTAAGGTCCTGAATCTCTGTCACCCTTGTACCAACGAAAACCTTGAATCGACAGGATTCGGATCCAATCCAGGTCAAACCAGTGGTGGCATCAGTCCAAATGAAAACTTGTCGAATAGGCAAAGTCAATCTTCTGAAGGGTCTTAGCCAACTGCGCACCTGTCAGGGCTGCACATAGTTCTAGACGAGGTATTGACAGCTGTTTCTTAGGAGCCACTCTTGATCTGGCCACTATGAATGTGACCTCCACTTCTCCCTGCCGGTCTTCCGTTCAAAGATAGGCGACCGACCCATAAGCTGACTCAGACGCGTCACAGAAGATATGGATATCTCGCTGGCTGAAAAGATCATCCTTCGGTGCAGTACAATAGCATCTGGGTAAGACATCTTTTGTAAGTCACTAAGCTCCTCTGCCCATCTGTTCCAAGCATTCATCAAATCTTCTGGTAACCTGGGATCATCCCAATCTCTCCTTTTGTCCCATAGTCGCTGCACAATCACCTTGGCACGTGTGATGATGTAGCCAAGAGGATCATATTGACTGGCAAGCACCTTATATATATTGTGCATAGTAACTTCTTGGCACTTTACAGCACAGAGCTTATAGGACAAAGTATCAGTTTGACAGTTCCACTGCAATCCAAGCACTGATTAATGGTTTGAGGCATTACCCTTGAATATAAATTGCTCAGCACTGTCCGATCTGGATGCTGCTGGTAAGTGACTGATGGTGGAAGGCGCATTACTGGCCCATTGCCTGAGTTCGAATCCTCCATCTGCCAAAGTACTCTGCAACTGGTCTACCATGAACTTTGCTTCATCTACAGAGGGCAGACTTTGCAGGTAATTGTCTACATAAAATGCCTTCAGTACAGCATCATGTATCTTTTCACCAGGCTGACTATTTTCCAAGACATGCTTCTGCAAGGCAAAGACGGCGCAACATAGGCTACTAGTGGTCCCAAAGGGGAGAACTTGCCATTCAAAAAATCTGGACTGAACTTCTCTTTCTAGGTCTCTCCATAAGAAACGGAGAAGGGGTCGATCTTCAGGAAGTAGTAGTAGTAGTAGTAGTAGTAGTAGTAGCCTTTATTGTCACTAGTCACAAGTACCAGCGAAATTAGCCATCAACCTGTCCATACAAACATACATACAATATGACAAGGGGGTAGACAGAACAGGAAGACAGAGCATTGAGGAAAAAAAATACAGCATAACATGAGTAGAGGTGAGGAGAAAAAAAGGCAACCCCCAGACTATGCTCCTGTAAGGAGTACAGTTTGGGAACAGTAAAAAACACCTCAGCAACATTAGCACATAATCAGTACACAACATGAACACACAAGACTTGCAACAGGGGAGGGGAGTGGGGGATGGAGATAACCCAGCACAGGCAAGCAGCCATCCGGTCCTGCAGCCATTTTCGGCGCTGGTCACAGACCCGCCTGTCAGACTGGTGGTACAAAGCGTCGAAGGCGTGGGATTGGGGGTGGGGGAGGGTGATTGCATATCTGTGTACAGGGGCGATTCTAGGATTTTCATTTTAGGGGGGCTCAGCCCCCAATGAGGGTATGATTTAAAAAAAAAAAAAAAAAAAGTTAGTTTATGGTCTAATGCTCATTATTAACTAGTTTCATTAATTCATCCAGTAACATGCATATGGCACAGTTTTATGATCACTGAGGAACCGAATGTGAGGTATTTAGGGGGGTTCGGGGGCATGCTCCCCCGAGAAAATTTTGATTTCTCTTATCTACATATGTGCATTTAAAGATGTTTTGAAGGCCAAAGAAATTTGATAACAATAGCTTTAAAACATAGCAATAGCATGTGCAGGCAGCTGTTTTTTCTCTCTCCTCATCAGCATCACACTCTTTTTCTCTTTGTTTTTATCTTGCTCTGTCTCTTCCCCTCCTAAAGCTGAGCTTTGACTGATATAGGCTTTTCATTTTTGTCTGTCAGTGAAGAAAGTAAACATAGGGTCAACTGATAGGTTGATTTATGAATAATTTTTTCAGACAAAGCTACCAGGAAAGCTAGGTAACTAAGTTTATTAAATTCATTCACAATATGTACACATTCACTATTGATCTAGGCCTAATATATGGCCATAGACAGGGCTTTATAATCAAAGAGGTCATAAATTTGAGGTTGTTATGGGGTTAAACATTTTTCTGATATGTGCATTTCAAGACGTTTGAAGGCCAAAAAAGGATAAGAAATAGATTTAAAACCTGCTCTCTCCTCATCTCCATCACTCTTTTTCTCTCAGTCTCCTGATCTTGCCCTGTCTCTTCCCCTCCTAAAGCTGAACTTTTTTAATTTACTGAAGGCTACAAATTGTATTATATTAATTCTCAACATGTACACATGCATTATTAATCTTGTGCCTATGAAAACGGCTTTGTTAATGTTTCTTGTCCCCTCACAATGACATAATTACACGTTATATAGACCTATTTTCAGCTCAAAATGGCGAAATTAGACAAAAGTTTATTAGTTTTCTAATTATTTTTGTCATTTGTTTAACATTTATGACCTAAAAAACTGTCAAATATAAAATGTTTAGTTTAGCTACTTACATCTTCTTAACTCGCACTTGACCGTAAACTGAAGCGTCAGTCGTGCTGCTAAAATTCGCGCACAGCAGCTTCTGCGAACACGCATTTGTGTGGCCTACACTTAATCACAAATGTTTAGGGGGGCTAGGCAGAAGTTTAAAAAGGGCCTAGTGACGCCTATGGTTCTCACTCTGCGTGTGTTTCGCGCTGGATCACGGCCGTGCTGAGCGGTGCAGGTACAGAGGAGAAGTAGAAGAGAAGAGGATGACACCATTTGCTAAGCGTGGATGTTTTCATTTTCATCCTTACACATACATTTTAAACCACAAACTACGGAGTATGTTTTGGACATTATTTAACCTTGTCAAAGACGAATTTTTTTTTTTAGAATAACATTTCTTACTCCAAGTTTTAGGGGTGCTGAGCTCCTTTTTAGGGGTGCTGAAGCACCCCTAAAAAGGGGCTAGCCTCGCCCATGTCTGTGTATATGTAAGAGTTCGTGTATGTGTAGGCCTGGAGAGTCGCTACGCCTGGCATCCTAATCTAGGTGCCTCAGTCCGCAGGATGTCATAGCGATACACAGCAGTTGCCATGGAGTCAACCTTGATCAGGTCCCAGACAGAGTCAACAATCAGCAGGTGTCTGTGGGGAGTGGGGGAAGGAACACAAGAGCGTCTCGCTGCAGTGCTCTTCCGGGGGAGTTGTTGTTCCAGCAGCAGCCTCGGCCAAGGCCAGTGCTGGTTGAGGGGGGCCAAAAGCAGATAAGACTGGGGTTGTTTGGTCTTGGGACGAGTAGCCGCATTCCAATTTACACAGCTCCTGGTCCATTTTGGTCTCCAAAACGATCCATTTGCCTTTGCAAAGCTGTGAGCTTCTTCATGATGTTATCCATATTGTGGTTCATAGTCACAGTCTGAGTGCTGACAGCTCTGCCCACTGCTTCAATCATGACGGGCAGCCTTGTGGGGTTTTGGACAGCTGTCACCGTCTTCTTAATTCCTCGATAAACCAGGGCAATGCCTAATCCAAACAGCAGAAAACCTGTTATCATGGTTCCGAATAGGTAGAAGGAGGAAGGAAGGAATAGGAAGGAGTCTTATCTGGTGGAACATTCCTTTAATGTCGCTACTGATAGCGATAGAATGTTCTCTGAATCTTAGTAGCACAGCCAGTAAGGAGGAAGTCAGTGTAGGTCCTGGAAGTAACAGTTCATTGAGGTTGTTTCCTTGAAACTGGAATGAACAGTTGAAAACTACTCTATGTTTCCCATTATGTTCAACCATATGGTGTGGGATATACCAACTTACTGGATTTTCTTCGGCTCCTGACTGTAGTTCAGCAATGTAACCTGCCTGCTCAAGTCATTTAATCTCAGCCTGGTAGATAGCTGCTTGATCAGAAGACTTACTGAGGCGACGCTCTAGGCTTCTTAGATGAGGCATTACCGCTGCTTTGGGCGCATGAAGAGAGGGCATATTTTGAACTCTGAGCAGTGGGGTAACATATCGCTGAATCCCGTCGACTTGAACTCTGACAGTTTTTTGTTCCAGTAGGTTTAATGACTGCTGGTCACGTACTGATCTAGTACTTGTCCTCTCATCCCTCCAAGGAAGGACATCCATTTGCCAGAGTCGTTCAACTTGTTCATGCAGAATAACAGAAGGTGACAAACTTGTGAACAGACATTGTTGCTCTGTGAGGCTGTGTTGCAGAGCCTGAACTGGTCCTTGCAAAGTCCACCCAAGGAGAGTTCTAATCACTGCAGGACCTCCTGGTGGGCCCAAGCGAACTGGTTCGACTGGAGTAATTAAATTAGGGTAGTCTGATCCAATGAGCAAAACTGGATGAGCAGTTTTAAACTCTTGGAGGGGAAGTCCTTTAAGGTGACGGTACCTTTTCCATAAAGCCTTAACAGGATGACAGTGCACTCCAAGCCCCAGCTCTGGCGCAGTGAAAGCTCCGCTGATTGGATATACCTTGTCTGGCTGACAGGCTGGTGAAAGGTTGAAGGATACAGCCGCCCCATGCAGGACCTTTAACTCTTCTCTGACTGTGCGCAGAGGCAGGTCCTCCAGCTTACCTTTCAATTTCAGCTGGCTAGCCGCAGTGTGTAGTAAAATGCTCCTTTCGGAGCCATCATCAAGAATGGCGTAAGCTTTCATGGATCGATCTCCATTTCTCAGAATGACTTTACATATTTTCAACAGTACCTTCCGACTTCCTGGGGGCTTGTCAATGAATAATACATCGTTAGCGGCCTCCCACCTGATAGGGCTAGCAGATAGGTCCTCTCTTTCTACTGTTCTCTCCCTGCTCCGCGCATTAACTTCATGAAGAACAAGTAAGTGATGCCCATTACATGTCTTGCAGCGCATCTTAAGATTACACTCTGCCGATCTATGGCCCCGTCCCACAGTGCCAGCATCTGTTGTGGCCCTTAACCCTCTGAGGTCTGAGGGGTTTTTGGGGTCCTTGAGATGTTCTGACATGCCCTGACATTTGTGCTTTTTTCAGTTGCTTATAAACATATTAATGGCAAAGGTATAATTACACTCTATTTAGCACAAACAGGGCTACCATAATATGTGAGCAACATGCATGTACATGTTTGTATTTTTGAGAGAATAATGTTTATGCATGGTTATTGAAAAAACTAAAAACTAAAGTTTCTGAAATAAGGCCACAAAACACATACTAAATATGTGTCAATAAGACTTTTGACTAATTGATGTCTTTGCCTAGAGTTTTTTCTTCAAAATGATGTGAAAATCATCCTGCCCTTATCATTCATATAACACAATACATTGATTTAAATCTTGTAAAACACTTTTTGTTTGTAAAGGCAATATGCGCAAGGGGCGTCAACCATTCAACAGCATCATGCATATGTAGTGGTTCACACCTCAGGAGACAATGGGGCCCGCATACTTAATGAGCCATTCATTCAGGTGTGTCACCTATAGCCACAAGAAAGAATGCAAGAGCAATATATATACAGTATATATATATATATATATATTCTACCAAATTGGTTCACAGTTGGAAGCATGTCAATTTTTTTTTTTTTATTACAAATTTTGCTTGCAAATTGTATAATATCCAAGGAAAACATGTCTATTAATTGTGCAGTTAATTCTCATACTGTATTTTCAGTTTTGGAATATGTATCCTCTCCCCAAATTTGTCAATAATAAAACACAATAAAAATTATTTAAAGAAAATGCTTATATTTACCTTTTAAAATTTGTTTACATCTACCTTGTAAATATATATTTTTTTATTAAAAAGGTTACAATTACAACAACAATTGAAGTGTAATCTTTCTTTGTAAAAACTAAAGTATACATTTTATCATACATATTTCAAACTTCGAATATAGCCTACATTGACAAAACATACTATATTTAACATATTAGCAAAAATTGGCAAACAAAAGCTTATTTGAGGTGGCAGATATTTTACAGTAAAAATGTGTAATCTATCCAAAACTAATCAACGAAATGTTGTCTTTCATATGTCTGTAACATAGGTCTTTCGTTTTTATTATAAGGAATATAAATGTTAATTTGCAGTTTAATACGTTGCTTATACAAATACATTTTATTTCAACATATTTCAATCGATTTTACTCAGTATAGCAAAATAGTTTGCTAAAAGCAGATCATTTATTCACACACAGAAACGCAATTCAAATTTAAACAGCGCATCTCTGCGTTCATTCATTCACACAGAAACGCGATTTACTTGAGAATGAAAAAAAAACTTACTACATTATTCCATCCGTTGCTCCTCGAAATACCAGCACTTCTGAGGTAAGTTTTCCATTATTATTATTCCTCACAGCGCTGCGAGACAGTGTAGACGACTACACTTATCTGAATAAACTTGATGTGTTTTCTCGAGCTGATATGTGGGCGTTCACAGTTTGTATGGGATCGTCTCAGTCATTTGCGTTTGAATAGCACGCGCTCTCCGTGGGCGGGGCCGATTATAACGTAATGAGATGAGATGAGCTCGACTGGAATCGCTCTCTTTTAATACAGATTTCACAAGATGAAGATATTTGTTTTTTATATAAATTACTTCATTTAAAAGACGAGAATTCAAGCTTCATGCCTGTGTCTTTGTATGCCTGTTTGACTGAGTATTCGCTCAGTTATTGTTCATTTTCGGACGCGTTTCAGAATGGACTTCACTGGCAGAGAGAAGGCAGAACTCGCTTCGTGTTTATTTTTCTTTATTTGGCAAAAAGCACAACACTTTGTTTTTATTGTGAGTATACACAAAAATAATACACATTTAACAGAATCGATTGATGTATGAAACTCCTATGGAAAATCAAAGTCAACAGAGTATTTATGAGTTTCTTTTACATTGATAAAAAAAAAGCGAGCTGGTATCGCCGGCGATACCGTAGACCTCAGGGGGTTAATCCAATCTTGCCTCTGAAATTTGGAGAGTTGAGAGAAATTGGCACAGTTATTCAATGAGTGTTTGTCATTATCACAGTAAGGGCAGTAAGGTTTTGCCATGGTGGTCTTAACTGTGACAGGTAGACAAGTAGAACTTCTGTCCCTTTGTGGAATGAGTACCCTCTACCAGAGTTGCTTGCATATCTTGTGGAATCTTCTTGCACTTGGATTTCATATTCTAACCAGTCTGAGAAGTCAAGGAGGGTAGGAATCTTTACATCTAATGGATAGATGAATCTTCTGAAACTGCTTTGCAGATCATGTGGCAATTTACCCAGAAGTCTGGACACATGAGATCCACATTTTAATTCTACTTTACCAGGCTTACCTAGTTTTCGCAACATTCCCACCAAGGATCTCACCCTCAGAGCGTACATTCGGCAGAGGTGGACAGTAACAAAGTACATTTACTTGAGTACTGTACTTAAGTACACTTTTTGAGTATATGTACTTTACTTGAGTATTATGTTTTCTGGAAACTTTTTACTTTAACTTCACTACATTTGAAAGACGAATATCTTACTTTTTACTCCACTACAATTCTGTCAGGTCCTTGAGTAGAAAGTAGTAATGTCAGTCAGGGGATGATTTTGGTTGCAGGGACCCGCAGGGGTTGCATTTTTGCAGGGGTTGCATTGTGACTGGAAATGAAAGTCGAATTGACGTCAGAAACCATCAACGTCTGTCCAACGTTGGAGATTAATGTCAATCTGGCGTTGGATTCTGACATCGATCTGATTTTCATTTTCAACGTTGGGTTTGGTCTTCTAAATGCAAATTTTGTCATTGTTTTGGTGCACACTAGCTTATAGATAACAGTAAGGCTAACATATTCATACTAAAAGCCAAAAAACTTGAAATAGGGCAGTATTTGAGGGAACAGCCATTTGGGTGTCCGAAACCATTGTGGACGTTATTGAGTGCACTTATTCAATCTCACATTCAATCCCACTACTGTGTTCTAGAAATCAATTTGATATTGATATGAGGGTAGGCAGGCATAGATTCAGAGGTAAGTGTAAGTGTGTAAGTATTACACACAACAATGCAACAATAATAAAACAATGCTTTGAAAGTTACTTTTGATACTTAAGTACTTTTAAAAACAAGTACTCCTGTATTTTTACTTAAATAAAAATCGGTCTTTACAACTTTTACTTGTACCGGAGTAATATTTGACCAGTAGTATCTCTACTTTCACTCAAGTAAGGAAGTTGTGTACTTTGTCCACCTCTGACATTCGGAAGGTTCTGATATCTCCAGTGTTGATGCTTGGTCCTTCCATCAATTCCACTATGTGCTGCAACGCCAACTGATGTGGCTGGCCATACTGCTTATTGAGGGCACCCATGGTTTTGGTATAAGGATGACGTGAACTGCTGTAAGATTCAGCAATAAGCTGAGCTTCTTCAAGCTTGAGATGTTCTAGCAGAATATGGAATTTGAAGTGCTCTGTGGAATCAACTGGCAGAATGTTTTCCAAAGCAATCTTAAGCCATGCAAACTCTCTGGGGTTTGGGTGAATCAGGTCAGGAATCGTAGGAGTAGGTCCACGATATACTCTTTCTTGGTCAACCAATAAACTTGGAGAGTGGTGGTGCCTTCTACTCCTAGATGATAACTTGTGCCATGGCCTGAGGGAAGATTGTGGAGATGGTGATCGGACATGACTTCTTGGAACCATGTTGACCTCAGGTCTTCCATCTTGACTCCTATTGATCTGTCTGTCAATCGGTGGACTGGTGTTAACCTTTTGGTGCCTGGATGAGTGCAGGCGCAGGTTTCTCATGCCATCATCAACAGAAGAGGAATGACTTTCTTGACTGCTTGAATCCTCTGAGCTTTCCGAACTTTCCGCTGTTCTACGATCTTGTAATGCTTCATAAGATGCCTGGGCATTTTTTGCATTTGATACCGGCTCAATTACTCTGGACCTTCGTGGGGCTGGTATTGGTCTAGAGCGGTCTTGGGTCTTTGATGAACCAGATACAGGAAGTGGAGATAATATCTGAGGAAATTGTGACTGCTGATTTCGCCAACTTAGCAATTCTTTCACCTCTTCTTCCAATTGAGACATCTGTGACGTGAACTTAGTGTTGGCCTGCTTAAGATCATCTCTTTTCTCATTCAGCTGCTGAACCGTGACAATCAGGTCTCGGTGGTGTTTCCTTAACCCCCGGGGTCGGCGGTATCGCCGGCGATACCAGCTCGCTTTTTTTTATCAGTGTAAAAGAGACTCAAAAATACTCTGTTGACTTTGATTTTCCATAGGAGTTTCATACATCAATCGATCCTGTTAAGTGTGTATTTTTTTTGTGTATACTCACAATAAAAACAAAGTGTTGTGCTTTTTGCCAAATAAAGAAAAATAAACACAAAGCGAGTTCTGCCTTCTCTCTGTCAGTTAAGTCCATTCTGAAACGCGTCCGAAAATGAACCATAACTCAGCGAATACTCAGTCAAACAGGCATACAGACACACAGGCATGAAGCTTGAATTCTCTTCTTTTAAATGAAGTAATTTTTATAAAAAACAAATATTCTCAGTTTATGCAATCTGTATGAAAAGAGAGAGATGTCAGTCGTTCTCATCTCAGATCATTAAGTTTTAATGTGACCCCGCCCACGGAGAGCGCACGCTATTCAAACGCAAATGATCAAGGCAATCCATGCAAACTGTGAACACCTCCATATCAGCTCGAGAAAACACATCAAGCTTATTCAGATCATTGTACTTGTTTACACCGTCTCGCAGCGCTGTGAGGAATAATACTATCGTAATAATAATAATGGAAAATGTACCTCAGAAGTGCTGGTATTTCGAGGAGCAACGGATGCCGCTGAGCTGAGGAATACTGTAGTAAGTTTTTTTTTCATTCTCAAGTGAATCGCGTTTCTGTGTGTGAATGAATGAACGGCAGAGATGCGCTGTTTACCACAACTCGCAAAAAGACGGTTTAAATTTGAATCGCGTTTCTGTGTGTGAATGAATGTTTCGCTTTTAGCAAACTGTATTGCTATACTGAGTAAAAATCGACTGAAATATGTTGAAATAAAATGTATTTGTATAAGCAATATTAAACTGCAAATTAACATTTATATTTCTTATAATAAAAACGAAAGACCTATGTTACAGACATATATGAAAGACAACATTTCGTTGATTAGTTTTGGATAGATTATACATTTTTACTGTAAAATATCTGCCACCTCAAATAAGCTTTTGTTTGCCAATTTTTGCTCATATGTTAAATATAGTATGTTTTGTCAAAAATAAAGTAATCAAATAATATGTTATAGTGTTTATTCCAATGTAGGCTATATTTAAGTAATGAATCCTTAACTTTGAAATATATGATAAAATGTATACTTTAGTTTTTACAAACAAAGATTACACTTGAATTGTTGTTGTAATTGTAACCTTTTTAATAAAAAAATATATATTTACAAGGTAGATGTAAACAAACTATTAAAAGGTAAATATAAGCCTTTTCTTTAAATATTTTTTATTGTGTTTTATTAGTGACAAATTTGGGGAGAGGATAAATATTCCAAAACTGAAAATACAGTATGAGAATTAACTGCACAATTACTAGACATGTTTTCCTTGGATATTATAGGCCAATTTGCAAGCACAATTTGTAAAAAAAAAAAAAAAAAATTGAGATGCTTCCAACTGTTGCTCTTGCATTCTTTCTTGTGGCTCAGTGACACCTGAATGAATGGCTCATAACGTATGCGGGCCCCATTGTCTCCTCAGGTGCGAACCACTAAATATGCATGATGGTGTTGGATCGTTGATGCCCCACTCGCATATTGCCTTTCCAAACAGAAAGTGTTTTGCAAAATTTAAATCAATGTATTGTGTTATGTGAATGATTAGGCAGGATGATTTTCACATCATTTTGAAGAAAAAACCCATTAGTCAAAAGTCTTATTGACACATATTTAGTATGTGTTTTGTGGCCTTATTTCAGAAACTTTAGTTTTTAGTTTTTTCAATAACCATGCATAAACATTATTCTCTCAAAAATACAAACATGTACATTCATGTTGCTCACATATTATGGTAGCCCTGTTTGTGCTAAATAGAGTGTAATTACACCTTTGCCATTAATATGTTTATAAGCAACTGAAAAAAGCACAAATGTCAGGGCATGTCAGAACATCTCAAGGACCCCAAAAACACCTTAGACCCCAGAGGGTTAAATCAGCATTCTCATCCCGCAGGGCTTCCATTTGCTGGTCCCACTGATCCGTTATATACCACCGTTGTGGACTGTGATAATCACTATGATGTGCTGGTGCCTGTGGGGTGTCCATCCTGACATCCTCGTCGACAGATGCAGCACAAGAAGATTTGTGAGAATAGTTGGGTGGTGATAAGGATCTGTGTAGGTTATAACCAGTCAAATCATAATCCTGCAAATGTGCTGGAAAAGACGATTGTCTCCTGGGCCGCACAACAGGGATTTCAGCTAATAGCTGCTTCTCCATAACTGTGGAAAACTCTGACTCCGGCTCAAAGGACCATATAGAAAACTGTTGACTTTCAATCAGTTTGGGTTTGCCAGTGGGGGACTAGTTCACCACAGATGTCCGGTTAGAGACATGAAGAAGCAGCAGAAAGTTTTCTTTGTAGCTTTATTTTCTCCACAACAATTCCATAATGCTTCAATAAAGGTTTAGCACATAAGTGCAGATGAGTACATTCGTGAGGCCATGAGTATCGGTGGGTGTGTTCTAAAACAAAGCATACAATATATATATATCAATATAACATAACATGAACAATTCAATAACAAGATAAATACATACAATAAGATGTAGATGTAATGGAGAGAAATGCTTCCATTAAACATAAGCAACATCATGTGAATACGTGAACACAAATGAAATCCCTACTTTTATGTGAAGCATCCCCAAACAAGGAGCAGACAAAACAGCACCAAACAAACAAATGCATTTCATCAAACAGTCAGCATGAGTTGAAATACATAAACCAACTTGTATTCTATACGCACACGCACACATCAATGGCAAGAAAGCATAGAGTCCGTTTGCTACACTCACCCCATGCAGAGCTATTTACTACTAATGCTAATCAATGCCACCTGCTGGAGATGGGCGGAGCCTAGTGTCTTCACATTGCTGCTTTGACAGCGTGCTCTGACATTGTCTGATTGCCAGAGCAAATCTCACAGACTCAAATACAGAATACACTTACAATGGGCCTTTTTAACACTCTGTCTCCTCTCCACCAATAAGCTGGTGTGTGGTGGGCGTTCTGGCGCAATATGGCTGCCGTCTCATTATCCAAGTGGATGCTGCACACTGGTGGTGGTTGAGGAGATTCCCCCTTCTATGCAAAGCGCTTTTGAGTGCTGAGAAAAGTGTTATATAAATGTAATGAATTATTATTATTATTAAAATGATTAGCTTCCGGCAGACGCGGCTTTGATGCTTCAAACAAACAGCTGGGCAAAAAACTCAAGCTCCTCCGACATTTCTCTTTAAAAATTGTCGTTTTAGACTTCTAATTCATGACTGGTGTTTTTTTTTTTGTTTTTTTTTGCTCTATCCTCTGCGCTTCCACGTTCGTCATTAAGTTGTGTGTCAGGTCAAGGGTTAGGCTTTCGCTGTAAATCGATGTGTACGGCTGTCTGCCAGAAGCTAGTTATTTAAAGGTGCTCTAAGCTCTACAGTAAAAGACCTGGGTGTCATACTCGATTGCAACCTGTCTTTTGAAAATCATATTTCATATGTTACAAAAACAGCATTTTTCCACCTTAGAAACATTGCTAAGCTACGTAATATGCTATCAGTTTCTGATGCAGAAAAGTTAGTTCATGCATTCATGACCTCGAGACTGGATTACTGTAATGCTTTACTAGCTGGGTTGTCCTGCATCCTCAATAAACAAGCTACAGTTAGTCCAAAATGCCGCCGCTAGAGTTCTTACTAGATCAAGAAAATATGATCATATAACACCGATTTTATCATCACTGCATTGGTTACCTATAAAGTTCCGTATTAATTACAAGGTATTGCTACTGACCTATAAAGCCCTAAACGGCTTAGCTCCAGTCTATTTAACGGATCTTTTATCACCCTATAATCCATCGCGCTCTTTAAGATCACTAAATTCAAGGCTTTTGGTCATACCTAGGATATCCAGAACCACCAAAGGAGGGAGAGCATTCTCACATTTGGCTCCAAAACTCTGGAATAGTCTTCCTGATACTGTTCGTTGCTCAGACTCGCTCTCCCAGTTTAAAACTAGATTAAAGTCGCATCTCTTCAGCCAGGCATTCATATAATCCTACAGTTCAAACTACAATCCGGCCTCTAGCTCATAAATGCCAGAGGAGAACTGGCCCCCGACTGAGCCTGGGTTCTCCCAAGGTTTTTTTTTTTTTCTCCATTAGGTCACCTGATGGAGTTTTAGGACACCATTAGGTCACTTGATGAAGTTTTTCGGTTCCTTGCCACTGTTGCCTTTGGCTTGCTCAGTTGGGGATATTTTGGGGATATTTAATTTAATTTTATCAATCAATAAATTCCTCTTGAAACAAACTTTGTTGTATTATTTTAATTTAATACTGTGAAGCTGCTTTGATACAATCTGTATTGTGAAAAGCGCTATACAAATAAACTTGACTTGACTTGACTTAAGCCAGCGGTTTTCAAACCCTGAGACTTAAAAAATGGGTCGCCAGGATGATTTAAGGAAAATATAATTAAATTAAAAAACAAAATTTGTTTTCATAAAATCATAGTCTATAGGCCTATATAAAAGAAACGTCTCGGTTACGGATGTAACCCTCGTTCCCTGAGTAGGAAACGGAGACGTTACGTCGGATGACGACGATTGGGGTTTCGCTTAGAAGCCTCTGGAACAGAGGAGGGCGGCAGTGGCGGGACCCGAGGGTGGCGCGCACTGCGGCCCTCGGGCTCTGTTGGCTCAGGATTGGGGGATTCAATTCTGTCTTTAACCACATTAGGGTACTGCTCGTCGTTGGACGAGCAGCGGGGAGTGGAGAACAAAAGATTCTCCCCCGGCCCTCCACCGGGGGAAGGAGTGGCCCTGCTACCAGCTCCTGAACAGAAAAGTGCCAATCCTGAGCGGCCCGTCTCAGGGGCGCCACTTGGCCTGGCGTTTAGCGGGCCGGGGGCCGGAGAGGGCTGTGGCGCCTTCCTGCGGCTTCCTCCACGACGCGGCCCAGATGAAGGCTGCTGCTGGGGCCGTGCGGGAGGGGCGGGAGCCGCGGGAGGGCGCCCTCGGCGGCGAGCAGGCTGAGGATTCTGTGCCGACGGCTGAGCAGCGGAGCGTCGGGGCAGAATGTGCTTGATCGCCTCAGTCTGCTTCTGGGCGGTCGAGAACTGGTGGGCAAAGTCCTCGACTGCACCGCCGAAAAGGCCGGTCTGGGATATGGGAGCGTCGAGCAGACGAGTCCACTCGGGCTCACGCATATCGGCCAGGTTCAGCCAGAGATGTCGCTCCTGGACCACAGCTGTGGACATCACCAGACCCAGGGAGCGCGCGGTCACCTTCGTCGCTCGGAGAGCGAGGTCGGTGGCGGCGCACAGCTCATTGAAGAGCCCTGGGTCTGTCCTACCCTCGTGCATGTCACGGAGCATCTGGGCCTGGTAGACCTGCAGGATGGCCATGGCATGCAAAGAGGCAGCTGCCTGTCCCGCCGCTCTGTAAGACTTCGCCACCATAGTAGACGAAAATCTACAGGCTTTGGATGGGTGCTTAGGAACACCACACGATGAAGCGCTTGTCGGACACAGCTGCATCGCGACAGAACGTTCGACCGGGGGAATCCCAGTGTACCCACAAGCATCAGCCTTATCGAGGGGAGGAAAGGCGGAGAAAGCCGACAGACGATCACGGGAAGACATGGGAGCCTTCCAGGACCGCGTGACTTCCTCATGCACTTCCGGGAAGAATGGAATTGGGTTTGGGCGGCGACGAGTGTCAGCGGCCGCTCCCAAAAACCAATCATCCAGCCGCGAGCGCACTGGATCGGGTGGCGGGGACCACTCGAGCCCAATGGCCGCGGCTGCCCGGGAAAGCATGGCAGTCAGGTCGGGATCAGACTCGGGCAATGCTGACACGCCCGAGGGCGGCAACACAGCCGAATCCTCACTTCCCGAGGACTCATGCCCACCTTGTGATGCAGCGATCGACATTGCATCCTCTTCTGGAGCTCCAAACGAAACACGCGGGGCCTCCGTAGAGGGACCAGCGGTCTCAGTTTGAACGCTCGCGGGTACCGATGCTGAAGAGGGGTGTGTGGACCGTGGACGTGTCGGAGGTATGTCCCACACAGTCACCCTCAGGTCACCCCGGCCACCAGCCGAAGTACTAGCTCTCGGGGAGTCAGTAGATCGGGGTGTGGGTAGGGGGACTCTCGCTCTGGTGAGCTCATTGAGTCTCGACCGCAGCATGGAGATGGTCATGTTCCCGCAGTGAGAACATGAGTCATCCACAAACGCTGCTTTAGCGTGATCAATGCCCAAACACGCTAAGCAGAGATTGTGCCCATCAGCAAAGAATACATCGCGACCACAACCAGAAGTGCACGGGCGAGGCATCTTTAAAAAGACGTGCCACGTGCAATGCTCTTTTTGTGAGAGGAAACTCCGCGGATGTTGAAGCGAACAGGGAGAAATCACACTAACTGTCAGATCACTGACCAGATCAGCAGGGTAGTGTGCACTCGCTGAAATCGCCGTCACACCAACACCGGAGAGCTCGCTTGTCTCGAAGGATTGAGAAGGATAACTCAGGATTTTTTGGCTTGCGTGGAGTGGAGAAGTTCTCGGCTCCGAAGCGAAAACATATCTGCATGTTGCCAGCGTACTTCCTTATATACCCCCTGCGGTGGGCGGAGATACGCTATGCAAATTCCGCAGACCCATGGCATTTTATTGCCATTGGCTCGTTTTATATACTCGAAGGTGATAGGCTTCTAAGCGAAACCCCAATCGTCGTCATCCGATGTAACTCGGAGTGACCACGAAAGGGAATAAGGGGGTAACAAGCGGCACTTTAATTTACAGCCCGCAGGAGTTACACTTACCCTGTAACTACACAGAACAAGGGGGTAACAAGCGGCACTTTAATTTACAGCCCGCAGGAGTTACACTTACCCTGTAACTACACAGAACAAGGGGGTAACAAACACTACTTACTATGTAACAATACGAAACAACAATATTTGCACAGTAATTACAGGGAAAGGTACTCTTATTAAAAAAAAACAAAAAAAAAAACAACGTTTTAATTACACAGTATATTTGCCCTGACATTTAAGTGTCATTGCAATACAATGTGATAAGGTAAATACTAATCTTAAATTAAAACTTAAATTAAAATCATAGCAGAAACTATTTTTTTTTTTGGCTTAACGTTAAGTAGTTTAGTAAGAAAAGCCAATAAATTGAATTTTTATCATACTGTGCTTACATGCAGCCATATATATATAAGTTTAATTTACAACCCACAGATGTCAAAATTACCCTGTAACTACATTGCATATTTATAAAACGTATTTTGCCAGAAATGTGATAAAAACTTTAATATACAACATACATACAATTTTTGCCTGGAATATATTAACAGAATAGGTACCGGTTAGTTTTAAAATAATTAGGCTACATTATAAATAATGTGCTTGTATATCTGGTTGTACCCCTTTATTACCCAAAACGTAACATATTGTTCCCTTATACCTACACCGAGGTACACTATAATTACAGAAACGTTCACCGTAATTTCGGTTTACTTACGCAGTTGTTTGCGGGTCGTAATATACAGTGTTACCTATTATTTTTATCGAGATTTAAATGCGTTTAAGATTGTCTGCCCCTGCTTTAAGGAGATTTGATTCTTTGCTGGCTCTCAAAGGTTAACTGTTTGTGATATTTTGACATTCTCTGATCTGCTCTTTCTTTCTTTATTTACTTTCGTTAATCTGTTCCTATATATCTTCTTTGTTTAATGTACTTGTATGTATTATATTTTAATTTATTAAAAACCCATTATACGCTTAATTGTCTCTGTCTGCTGCTCACCGAACAAAGCCTCTTAAATGTGTGATCTTAAGCTACAAGCTTTATATCGTTGATTAGCCTACAGGTTAGTAATCTTATAGAACAAGAATGTTATTCTTCATGACCAGAAGAATAGACTTTCTTGAGAGTTTATGAGAAGATCGTATTCGGTTTGGTGGACAAACGGATTATTCGATTGTGAAATAAATTTTGTAGCCTATCTGTATATTTATAATTGATTATAATTCGTTGTGGTTAATTATCTATATATAGAAATACAAATATACGGGCTAAGTTTTACATTTTTGGGCGATTTAAAATGTGTAGGTAATAATTGATCATAACCAGTATGATTAATTATTACAGTTTTTCTCGATTGTTTAAACACATTTCTTGAAATTATGCCTCGTATTCTCAAAATTCTAAACACAAATCCATAACGTCTCACCCAATTCCCCAAACATCCTATTTTCAGGTCAAAATGAAGCTCTACACTCAAAACCATTCACTCTTGCTGAAAAACCAAACTTTGTCCTCAGACACACACACAAACACACACACACACTACAACATAGTCTAACACACTGGTGCAATAAATTCAAAACAACATTTCCAAAACTGGTAAGTTATGTTGCTTGTGGTTCCCCCATTACAAACCTTTTCACATGATGAACACAGAAGACACAAACAATGGATACATTGGCACATTTTTATTCATTCATGTACTACACAGTACAACACACACACACACACAAAAAACAAAAACAAAATTTTTCTTCCTGTTTTACTCTTTTTTTCTTCTTTTTTTTACTCTCTCCTCTAACCCTAACCCTAAACCTAACCCTTTTTTATAATATTTACTTAAGATGTGTGTGCCCATCATATGACAGTAAAAGAGCACACACAAACCTTATTCTAATATGAAAGTGTATTGGAATGGTAAAGAGTGTTGGTCGTGACAAGAGGGCCTCCACTCAAGGAGACAATATGATGAACATGCCTAAGAATGTTCCAGATATGGTTGAAATACCATCATTGGCCTAGAAAGATAACATTCTGGAGTCAAGACTATAAAGGAGAAAGGATGCTTCACTGTCACACTGTGATTCCGTAAAATTGGTGCCTTTTGCGTCCCTTACAAATAATCAGTTCTAAAGTTGCTTTAACAACAAATAAATGTGTAATTTAAAAAACGTAATGTTACTATAGATCATATGCATCAATATAAGACCAGGTAAAAGCCAATAAAATATAATTTAAAATAATTAAAATCACATATTATATGCTATGGGTAAGGATTTTGGCCTGTCCCTCGCTATGGTTGTTCTTTTTCAACATGACTTCTCATTTGTAAAATGTTAGTAAAATGAAACAATTTTCACAAATTGATATTGTCTCAAGTGTAATCTCATTGTTAAGCAATGGTTTTGACATAAATAGATATATTTTCTTATAAATATAAGTAATTTTATCACTGTCCCCTAATTTCATATCAGTCCTGTTACTAACACCAAAACCCCCCTATAAAATAATGGTACAAACCAGAAGTGACATAATTTCAAGGAAGTGACATCATTTAGAGCAAGTGGATTCCACAGTGTAAGCAAGGGTAATTTTCTCTCTTCTTAAATATTCTATTTTTCATGTTTTGTCAGGGTTGTTAGAGAGGGGTCGGCATACAACATCAGTCCTGTTACCATTTTTTAAAGTGTACATATAAACAATTATTTATTAATCCTGATATTACCAAAATCTAGAAGTAATAACCTTTCAGATTACATACCATGTGCCTTTCTGACATTGACCTGTTAGCTAGAAATGAGCATATTAGCATCAAATCATCAGTCCTGTTACCATCAGTCCTGTTACTATACCAGAGCAATAGGGGGCATAGATTCTAGCCCAGCTGCATAACTAGGTCATAGATGGTGTATTTGTTATTTACATTCAATTGCAATTTAAGGATTAGTACAACAACTCAGGGACATAGACATTTATAAAGGTTATTTTGTGTATTTTTAAGCTAAAACCAGCGACATATGACTCAGTAGCATATGAGCATCAAGCACATGCTGCTTAGTTACCATTGTTTGTTTCTGCATCGTTTTTTCATTTGTATACTTATGCACCTTACTTTGTACTTTGTCTTATTTGCATAGAATTAACACCACTTAATTTGTTATACACTTTTACAGTTGTTAGTAACATGTCATTAACTGCAGCTGAGAAGCAACGACGCTATCGCGCACGTAGAGACCAGGATCCAGAGAGGAGGGAAAGTTTTTATACATTTTATACGTCCAAAGTTGATTTAAATCAACCAAATGGTTTTAAGTCAGTTATTTATCTTTTGCTGTATTGTGTCAGTAGGAGATATCAGTTTACATTTCCAAACATTCTTTTTGCCAGTAATAATCCAGTGAGATTTGTGTATGCACAAGGAGTCTGACAACAGCCGGTATGATCTGATCTCACCATCATCGAGTCCGTCATGAAGAAACAGAAGAAACTGAGAGAGACTAAATCCAGAAGAATGTCTCCGGGACGCTTGAAGAAACCTTCCTGCAAAGCTACAGTACTATGAAAAGTACTGCACTTGTGTTAAAATGCTGTAAAGTGAGAATGCTTTCAAAAATAAAACTTATATTAACTAATTCAAATCAATATGGTGTAACAACCATTTGCATTTAAAACGGCTTTTGTCCAAGTACACTTGCGCATAGTTTTTCAGGTAGCTTTGCAGGATGGTTTCTTCAAGCATCTCGTAGACATTCCCACAGTTCTTCTGGATTTAGTCTGTCTCAGTTTCTGTAATTCTAGATTACCTCCCATATGGAAGCAGATTGTCATGGCCTAATGTTCCATAGGTAACTAGTACGTAAATAAGTTCATAACTCTTGTCCATAATGCATGCAATTTAGGGCTGGGAATCGATTAAAAAAAATTAACTAATTAATTGCACAATTTCTGTAATTAATTGCAATTAATTGCGCTTCCCCCAAGCTTGTAATCATCAATATTTAAACTTAGAATCACCTAATTAAACAACACAGGAAAAAAAGGGAACAGAAAATAGCCCTATATTAAAATATTAAACATCAATATATCAATATATTATTCTTTTTCAATAATCAATCAACATAATCAATTTAACAGATTATTATTATTATTATTATTATTTTATTAATTATTAAAACAAAATATAGTCCTACAAAGCTATTATTACCAGAGCATGTGATCAGAGCAGGTCACATCAAATCAAATCAAATTTTACCATTGTTGCCCAGCATGGCTATACCAGCTCAGCAAACAGAAGTCAACAGAGAAATTTCACGTTACTTGAGTGGACTTTACTTTTCCAGTGCTTAGTACATGATTGAAGCCTTTGGGCCGTTAACGACAGAGCCGCCGACACACACACACACACACACACACACACATACACATACACATACACACACACACACACACACACACACACACACACACACACACACACACACGGAACGGAGAGCTCGCCGCTGCTGGGCCATTAACGACAGAGCGAGCCGACACACACACACACACACACGCGCGCGCGGAGCACAGAGCGCGCCGACCGACCGACCGACACACACACTCACGCGCGTGTGCGCGCGGAGCACAGAGCGCGACGCACATACCGAGCGGAAAAGACCCGCTCATGAAAGCTGCCCGAGAATGAAACCTGACCGCCGAACATGGAGGGGCGGGACGGCATATTTCGGCCTTTTTAATAGCAGACGCAACAGGAAATCATTAAAACGAGGCAAAAAAAAAAAAGTGCTGCGTCAATTGCGTTATTTTTTTTTAACGCGTTAAACATTTCAAATTAATCGCAAAGATTAACGCGTTAATTCCCCCAGCCCTAATGCAATTAACTGCAATGACAAACAATAGGTGACTAAAGACCCTCACGGTTATTGAGAGCTCAGTCCTGTTACTGTCATTAATTTGATATTTTAAAAGAAAAATTACAGTCAAACAGATCTCACCATAGTAACATGTACTATACTGCATTTTGGACAAGACCCTTTTTAAAATAAATGTCTTGTCAAAGTATACATATTTCTTAATTGTAATGTGATGTCATCCCTGAAATAGGACATTTTTAGTCATCTGAATGCAATTATGATATAAAACATATATTTTTTTAAATATGACATAATCTGAATGAAAAGAGGGACCAAAATACTACTTATATATGTGCAAACTGTTGCATATTTGTAATTGAAAGTATTTTATATAGAATCACTTTAGTCAGTAACAGGACTGAGGAAAATATCAAAACATGAAATAAATAAACAGTCATAAAATAATAAATGGCATAGCTTGAGATGGCCCAACACAATTTCTTGTCACGTTAAGATGTCTTGAAAACCTCTGACTCCTCATGCAAAATGAAACTTTTGCCTCAAAACAGTTTTACCTGTGTTAAAAATCAAACACTGCTCTCAAATCATAAACAAAGTGATCAAAATGATATACACTATCAAGCCGTCAGTAAAAAAATACACCAAAAAATAGAAAACACATTGTTCAAAACATATAGTTCTCGAAAGATATGTATGGACTGCTATTCTATTTGTAGACTTACCCGTGAAACCTTACTGTACCATCAAAAAGTTCATTTGTGACATACTGTATGACTGCACATGATAAAAGGAAAAATAAAAATAGGACAAGTAAAAAGTAAGTAAAAAAAAAAAAAACATATAGTTTTCAGGGAGAAGTAATTTCAAAACAATTTTTTCCGTAATTGTCTTTTGATGAACGAAAACATATTCTATCATAGTAGCTCAGAAATTACTACTCTGCTTTGCTCTTTGCAATTTTATTTTTTTGTTCTTCCTCCTCCATGTACCCCTATTTTTTATTTTTACTTTCTCCTTCCCACCTTCAACAACCTGTTTTCCCTCTGAAATGGCTTATTGGTTGTGTCACATCTTTTGAAACAGGTTAAATCAATTTTGAGTGGTTGTGTTCAATCAATGACGTGTGTTCTCTTTTTGTATTTAGTAATTGTTGCCTCTTGTGTTTACCAGTATGGATGACATGTGCATTAGAGTGCAGAATGTGTTTAGAGAATGAGAATGTGTTAAGAGTTTTGCTGAAAAGTCTAAGTGAGATTTGCAAATTGTGTTTTCCCATGTGAAATGGTTTAAGGTATTGACAACAGACTGCACAATTAGCTATTCAGCCAATGGGTTTTAGTGTTTTAGCAATTGAGAAAAACTGTATTCAGTGATAGAATTGTGTTTGCCACCACTCCTCCCTGAAGGTTCTCCAGGCGACGGTAAAGCGACTCAAATTTGGCCTTACTCGTAGCCCAGCCTCCCTCATAGTCAAACCATTGACTAAGACATGGGCAACTAGAGAGGCTTGATTTCATCTTCTTGCTCATGCCCTTCCTCCTCCTTATCCCTCCTCGATCTCTTCCTTCATGTCTTTCTGGATCCATTGTTCCAAAACTCAATAAACTGATTCGGGCCCTTTTATCCATCTATTGATCTATTGAAGGATCTGATTGATGTGTGTTCAATTTGGACTCTTAGTGTTTCCATCTGGGTAATTGTGTGTAACTGAGCTGAAGCTGTGTTGACTTGAGTGAACAATATTGAGTGCTAGTGCTTTATACATGACAACATGGCGTAGGCAATGAGAAATGAAGGGATTTGTGTGTTGAGTTTTGCAGTGAAAGTTCAACAAATCTGACTCATGTGTCAAAACAGGGAATAGTGTTTATAGTTTAGGGAAATGGGTGTGCTTTTTGATAAATGGCATTATGGCTTTGAAATTTTAGTTCAAAAGCCTGGTTATAGTGTTAAAGGCACAATATGTATTTTTTTTTATTTAAAAATATAAAAAATCACTATATCCATGTTATATATTTTTTAAAGTTGTGTATTTACATTATCCCGACAGTTCCAATTAACTTCTAAATCCAGAGAAATTAATATTTTAATTCGAAGACACGGACCGTGTCTTTATTTCCGTTTTGTCGCCGTCAATGCCGTCATATCCGTGTTGTCTCTGGTTTCCGCTCGTGCTGCCATGGCAACCAGAGCTATGAACCAGAGCCCTCTGATAGTAACCAAACTGACGCGGACAACTGTGTAGTTCGCAATGTCTATTTGCACGCTGTTGTTGTTTCGTTCAAACATTATGGACCATGGCAAGCAGACTTTGGATAAAAAAGGAGAACTAAACCGAGAATCAATATCAGCGCGGTGTTTTCGAGATGTCGAGAGCTCCCATGGACACTATATAAACGAGAGCTCCACGTCCGAGACTTCGACAACTCCTACATGTACTTTATTAAACAGGTGAGCACATTTACATAAAACTAATCAAGGTTATATAGTTCAACAATGATAAAATGTTAGAATATGATCTGTATGTTATTCTAATGTTGATCTAGCTAGCTTACTGCTAGTCTCATACAGACAGACTAACGTTAACACATACATTTCAACACATTCAAATGCAGTTTAGAGTGATAGTGTAATGTTAGACCAAGTGAAACAGCGCTGCGTTACCTCTCAAGTTTAATTTGTCTAATAAACTGACCTGTGAGTAGTAATTCTGCGTGTAGTTCGGTAGAATGAAATGTCCATATTCTTTTTATATCCGCGGGACTCGCATCGCGTTTGGAGCTGATAGCTGTCTCTTAGCAATCCCGAACTGCTTCATATCACAGTCATGATAAAAGCATCGATGTATTCAGTAATCCATATACATTATTAGATCGGTCGGCTTGACGTTGACGACAAAATCCATAATTCATAGCAAATGTTGCGTCATCAATCTACGCCTTTGTTATTGTAAATAGGTTAGCGACCCCTAGTGGAGAAAAAATCCCATATTGTGCCTTTAAAGCAATCGAGAAAAACTGTAATTATAATTATATTACTGTAATTATATAGTATTATATATTCCCCTCATTTGAGCTGATTCGCTACAGTTCTAAGAGGCAAACGCCCCTCGAGGGCTGAGCGAGCATGCTCTGCTCCCAAACAACTAACACACAGATTGTGTGAATCCCCGTCTGGAATTTAGTGAGGACAGGGATGAACACACTTTCTGTGATTGCGTTGTTATATATATATATACAGAGGATAATCAAGGAAAAGAAATATGTGGTAATAATGTACGTCTAATAGCCTACTTTGTATTGTTATTAAGTCCAAAGTTCAAATTTGCCATTAAGAACATAAACAGCTGTTATGTGTCAGTATTGCATTTATAATCAATTTGTAAATCATTAAGCTAGCATAAAGCTTGTGAAACAATATAGTTTGAACTATAAGAGTGTTTTTTTGATCGCGGATCAAAAAACCACTCTTCCGTTCCGATTACCATAACAAATCGATTTGCCCCGCTCAGTGAAACACCCACTGAGAATCATTGTGTCCTAGTTATTGGCGATTCTATCACACGGAACGTGAAAATAGAGACACCAGCCACCATAGTCACATGTTTGCCGGGAGCCAGAGCGCCTGACATCAAAGCAAATTTAAAAGTGCTGGCTAATGCTAATCGTAAATTCTCTAAGATCATTATTCATGTCGGCACTGATGATGTTCGACTTCGCCAGTCGGAGATCACCAAAATTAATATTAAAGAGGTGTGTGAACTTGCAAGTACGATGTCAAGGACTGTAATTTGCTCTGGCCCCCTTCCTGTTCGCAGGAGTGATGAGATAGTTAGTAGATTGTGTTCGCTTAACGGTTGGCTGTCTAAGTGGTGTCCGCAAAATAATATAGAATTCATAGACAATTGGAAAAGTTTTTGGGGCAAACCTGACCTGTTGAAAAGAGATGGTATTCATCCCTCCTGGGATGGTGCTGCTCTTCTCTCTAGTAATATGGCTCATAGTCTTAGAGCTCAAACATGACAATCTGGGGCTCAGGTCAGGAAGCAGACAGACTGGCTAAACCGACCGTCTGCTAGCGGCCTCGCGTCACCAAGGTCAGATAAATCCCATCACATAGAGCCTCTTTCACCTAGCTATCATCATATAGAGACTGTGTCTGTTCCCCGAATTTGGAAATCCAAAAAACGTTTAAACCCATCTAAGGTTAAAAATTTTATTGATGTTCAACAAATAAAAAACAGCTATAATACAGATGAGCAAATACTAAAGCTTGGGTTGCTGAATATTCGATCGCTTACTTCAAAAGCACTCGTTGTTCATGATATGATTTCAGATAATAACCTAGATGTGCTGTGTTTGACAGAAACCTGGCTAAAACCAAACGATTACATTACTTTAAATGAATCAACCCCGCAAGATTACTGTTATAAACATGAGCCTCATCTGAAACGCAAAGGAAGAGGTGTTGCTGTAATTTATAGTAATACTCTCAAAACCACTAAGAAATCAAGTTTTAAATATAATTCTTTTGAAGTATCGGTGCTTAATGTAAAAATATATAGTGTAAACGATAAATCACATTTGAGATTTGTGCTGGCTACTGTATACAGGCCACCAGGGCACCATACAGACTTTATCAAAGAATTTGCAGACTTTCTATCAGAATTAATATTGACTGCAGATAAAGTAGTAATTGTTGGTGATTTTAATATTCACATCGATAATGAAAAAGATGCATTGGGATTGGCATTTAAAGACATTGTAAATTCATTTGGAGTTAGACAACACGTGTCAGGACCTACTCATCGTCGTAATCATACTCTAGATCTAATATTATCACACGGAATAGATGCTGATGCCGTTGAAATTCTGCAGCAGAGCGATGACATCTCAGATCATTATCTAGTCTCGTGTAAACTTCATTTAGCCAAGGCTGCAAAGCCGACTCCGTGTTACAAATATGTTAGACCTATCACTTCTGCCACTAATGATTGCTTTATTAATAATCTTCCTGATCAGTTTCATCATCTCAGCATCCCAGATAGCTTAGAAGAACTTGATATTACAACAGAAACGTTTAACTCTCTCTTTTCAAGCACTTTAGACACAGTTGCTCCGTTGTGCTTAAAGAAGATTAAAGAAAATAGTCCAACGCCGTGGTACAACGAGCACACTCAGGCCCTTAAGAGAGCAGCCAGAAAAATGGAGCGCAACTGGAAGAAAACAAAACTAGATGTATTTCGCATTTCATGGAAGGAGAGCTCGATTACTTACAGAAAGGCTTTAAAAGCTGCTAGATCTGCTTATTTTTCAACCCTATTAGAAGAAAATAAACATAATCCTAGGTATTTATTTGAAACAGTGGCTAAACTAACAAAAAATAAAGCTTCAAGCCCAGAAGTTTCCAAGCAACACAGCAGTAATGATTTTATGAACTTCTTCACTTATAAGATTGATAATATCAGGGACAAAATTATAACTATGCAACCGTCTACTACAGTATCGCATCAGGGAGTGCATTGTAGTCTCCCTGAGGGAAAATTTGATTCATTTGTTGCTATAGGAGAGGAAGAATTTACTAAACTCGTTAAATCATCTAAATCGACAACATGTATGTTAGACCCTATACCAACTAAGCTACTGAAAGAGATGCTTCCAGAGGTCCTAGATCCTCTTCTTAATATCATTAATTCGTCTTTGTCTCTAGGATATGTACCGAAAACCTTTAAGCTGGCTATGATTAAACCGCTTGTTAAAAAAACGCAACTTGATCCTACAGAATTAGTCAATTACAGGCCGATCTCGAATCTACCTTTTCTGTCAAAGATATTAGAAAAGGCAGTATCCTCACAACTGTGTTCCTTTCTTGAAAGAAATGATATCTGCGAGGATTTCCAGTCCGGATTTAGACCGTACCATAGTACCGAGACGGCTCTCATTAGAGTCACAAATGATTTGCTCTTATCATCCGATCGTGGTTGTGTCTCTCTATTAGTCTTACTCGATCTTAGTGCTGCATTTGACACCATTGACCACAACATTCTTTTAAATAGACTCGAAAACTATGTTGGGATTAGTGGGATTGCACTAGCATGGTTTAAATCATACTTATCTGCCTGTTATCAGTTTGTAGCAGTAAATGATGAGATGTCTCATCGATCACAAGTTCAGTATGGCGTACCACAAGGCTCAGTACTAGGACCGCTGCTGTTCACTCTGTACATGCTACCATTAGGAGATATCATTTGGAAACATGGAATTAGCTTTCACTGTTATGCCGATGATACTCAGCTCTATATTTCTTCAAAACCTAACGAAACTTATCAATTCACAAAATTAACGGAATGCATAGCGGATATAAAAAATTGGATGACTCGTAATGTCCTACTTCTAAATTCAGAAAAAACAGAGTTTCTAATTATTGGACAAAAAACTTCCTCACGTAATAATCTAGAATACTGTCTAACACTCGATGGCTGCTCTGTTAAGTCTTCGTCGTCGGTTAGGAACCTGGGTGTGCTCTTTGATACCAATCTTTCATTTGAAAGTCACGTGTCTAGTATCTGTAAAACTGCATTTTTCCATCTTAAAAATATATCTAAATTACGCCATATGCTCTCATTGACAAATGCGGAACAATTAGTTCATGCGTTCATGACCTCAAGGCTAGATTACTGTAATGCTCTACTGGGTGGTTGCCCTGCACGCTTAATAAACAAACTACAGCTAGTCCAAAACGCAGCAGCTCGAGTTCTTACCAGAACCAGGAAGTATGACCATATTAGCCCAGTTCTGTCAAAACTGCATTGGCTCCCTATTAAACATCGCATCAATTTTAAAATATTGCTGATTACTTACAAAGCACTAAATGGTTTAGCTCCGCAGTGCTTGAGCGAGCTCTTAACGCATTATAGTCCATCAAGTCTATTGCGATCTCAAAATTCCGGCCAGTTAATAATACCTAGAATATCAAAATCGACTGCTGGCGGTAGATCCTTCTCCTATTTAGCACCAAAACTCTGGAACAGTCTTCCTACCATTGTCCGGGAAGCAGACACACTCTGTCAGTTCAAAGCCAGATTAAAGACACATCTCTTTGACCTAGCATTCACTTAATACATTATAGACTTCTATAATTTAATGTTAGGCTGCATAGATTAGGTCAGCTGGAACCGGGAACACTTCCCATAAATCCTGATGTACTCGTTACATCATGAGAAGAATGGCATCTACGCTAATTTTAGTGTCTGTGTTTATCCCGAGGTTTTCCTGCAGCCTGCCGGATCCAGGCCGTATCCAGATCTGACGAAGGACCTTCGCCTGGACCCGATGACAACGCAGTGCTGAAGTGCCGACTAGTCTCTCCCTATGGAGGATCCCTCTACCACTATACAGATAAGGCGTTGTCGGGAAAATTCGTTTCGCGTTCCTACCCCAAAGCAACAAAATAAAATACAATTCTTTATCAAAATTTATAAGGAAAGACAAGTACTTTGTTTAGGCTTGGCTTGTAGGGAATTCCAAACCTGCGTATATTCAAACGCACATAACTATAGAACCCATTCTAAATGCGCATGTGAACGCCATCAGCGTTTCTCACAGGTTCGCGTTTAAAGTCTGTGTAGAGGGAATGGTGTCGTCTTAGCGGCCCCTAATTTAATAACAAATGATCGTTGCGACGGAAGCAAATCAATCAAAACTAACTTTAGATAAAAAAAAAAAAAAACTTTACTCTGCTATAAAGCCAAAACAATCTTTTTTTTTTTTTTTTATATATATTTTATTGATTTTACACAAACAACAAACAAACAAGCCCAGCTATTACCAACATACAAAACAGGTGGAAATTATTCACACACACAAATTGCACATCACATGTTACATCACATAACCTACATTATTGTTTACAACAAAAAATTTTTTTTTTAAATATTGTTTACACATAAAAAAAATAAAAAAAATAAAAAAATAAAAAGTTTATGACTTATTGGTGAAGACAAAATGTGGTCTCCCATCCTGCAGCAAACCAGAAAGATCACCAGGAAGGTAGTCAAGAAAAGGTTGCCAAACATTATAAAACAAATTGGTATTGCCCCTTAATATGGCACTGAGGCGTTCCAGAGGAAAAACCTTAAATATTTCTCTGTACCACTGTGTGACCGAGGGAGGTTTTTCCTCAATCCACTGGAACAAAACACAACGCCTTGCTAGAAGTAAGAGTTTACTCATTAACAACAGTTGCCCTACAGATAGAGAGAGCTGCTCTAAATGTAGATTCAGAAGGAACAAGACTGGTTCTGATTTAACTGTTTTGTGAAAAGTTGAACTTAGCTCCTGAGAAATATTCCTCTAATACCTGAGTATTAAGGGACATAGCCAAATACAATGATAGTAGGTCCCTACTTCTTTCTTACACTTCCTACAGAGGGGAGAGACTTGGGGGTTAATCTTGTTTAGAAAATGAGGAGTGCGCTGCAATCTATGCAATATCCTGTACTGACTCTCTCTAAGTCTATTACACATAAACAGTTTCTTAACAGATTCAAATGCATCTGACCAGATATTAGTATCAAGATCAATCTCCAAATCCTTTTCCCATGACTCCCTGCTTTTGTTAACATTGGCACAATTAAGAGAGTACAGTTTTCCATAAAAGAGTGAGATAAATTTTCTGTTATTGGAAGCAGTTGAATTAAAAGTAAGGAGGAGGCCATCAATTGGACTCTCTATTGATTGGTCTGTTGAGAGTACAAGATTGGACTGTACAAAATGTCTAACCTGAAGAAAACCAAAAAAGTGGCTGTGTGGTATTTGGTATTTATTCTGAAGTTGTGAAAATGACATAAGATTACTGTTTTCAAAAAAATTACCCACGAATCGTAGCCCCTTTGAGTACCAAAAATTGAAAATACTTTTCCCCACACCAGGAGGAAAAGCTTTATTCTGGGTTATAGGTTGTAATGCTAATGAAAAGCCTCTCTGACCAACATGTTTAGTGATATCACGCCAAGTCTTTAGAGTGTTAAGCATGATGGGATTATTTTTAACCTCTGCCATGATTTCACCTTTGTTAATTGAAATAAGACTGATGGGGGAGAAAGGGGCACAGCACCAGGCATCCACCAGGGTTCCCTCCTGGTGGAGAAAATGATTGAGCCAGCCTGATATTATGCGTGCATGACAGGCCCAGTTATAATACAAAAAATTGGGAAGGGCTTGACCCCCTCTGTTAACGGGTAATTGTAAAGTTTTCATCTTTAATCTAGGTCTCTTTCCGTGCCATATGAAATTTGAGAGAGCTCTTTCTATACCTAAAAATGCCCTTCTAGTGATCCTAAGTGGTAGCATTTGCATTGGATATAATATTCTGGGAAGCACGTTCATCTTTATCAGGCTGATCCTGCCCATCCATGACAGAGGGAGATCGAACCATCTTTTAAGATCACATTTAACTGCTGTCAAAGTTGGCTTAAAATTCAATTTATACAATTCTTCAACCTTAGCTGATACTCTGACGCCCAGGTAAACAAAGCCAGCACTTGACCATCTAAATGGAAAATTGACAAGGGTTGCACGGTCTCCAAAGTCACCCAGTGGCAGGGCCTCTGACTTGTCATAGTTAATTTTGTACCCTGAAATTTGACCAAATTGACATATAATTGTTACCAAAACGGGTATAGAATTCTCTGGTTTGGTGATAAACAGTAATATGTCATCAGCATAAAGCGATATTTTGTATTCAATGTCTCCTAAAGTTACACCGGACAGTCCATTGTGATTCCTAATAGTCTCAGCAAGCGGTTCGAGAGCAAGTGCAAATAAAAGCGGTGAGAGGGGACAACCCTGACGTGTACCTCTACTCAAGGGAAAAATATCAGACACTGAACCATTTACCATGACCCGGGCGGCAGGAGACCTGTATAGAAGCTTAACCCACTTAATAAAATCCGAGCCCAGCCCAAATTTATCAAGAACATCAAAAAGGTACTCCCACTCCACCCGGTCAAACGCTTTGTCGGCATCTAATGAAACCGCCAGGACCCTCTTCTCTGTACTATGTGAAAATTGTATTATGTTTAGGAGCCTTCGAACATTAGAGACAGAATATCTATTTTTGACAAATCCAGTCTGGTCTGGTCTAACTAGAACAGGTAGCATCTCCTCTAGCCGTCTAGCCAGGAGTTTTGATAATATTTTGCAATCAACACCAAGCAAACTTATTGGTCTATAAGACTTGCAACAATCAGAAGGCTTATCTTTTTTTTAAATCAGAGAGATGTGGGCCAAATTTAAAGTTGGTGGAAGCGTGCCTCTTTCAAACGATTCATTAAACATGTTAGTCAGGGGTCCAACCACCAGCTTGATCATCTTTTTATAAAATTCAGGCCCGAATCCATCCGGACCCGGGGCTTTCCCACTCTGTAGTGATTTAATGGTCTCTGTAACTTCTTGTGCTGTAATTGGTCTACATAAGTCATTTCTACAATCTTCAGTTAAAGTGGGAAGATGTATTCCATCAAAAAATCTTTTTCTCTGCTCTGAAGTGTTTTGGCATTCGGAGGAATATAGTTCTTGATAAAAATCCTTAAAAATTTTGCACATGGTTTTGGTTTCGAAATGCTCTGTACCTTTACTATCCCTAAGCGATGGTATAACATGAGGCCCTGTCTGGCCCCTGGCTAGTCGAGCCAGGAGCCTCCCAGGTTTATTGCCAGATTTGAATAATCTATGCTTAGCAAAAAAGAAGGACGATTCTGCTTTTTGAGACAAAAGTTGGTCTAGGGCAGAGCTGACTGCTTCTAATTTTTTAAGTATAGATAATGAGGCTGTGGTCTTGAGGTCCCTATCCAGCGCTATAATTTGTTGCTCAAGTTCTATCTGTTTTGCCAGTGTACTTTTTCTCTTTGCAGCAGTATAGGAAATTATGGCTCCCCTCAGGAAGGCCTTGCCTGTTTCCCACAGAGTAGACGCAGAGATCTCAGGTGAATCATTTGTTGAAATAAAAAGGTCCCATTGTGATTCCAAATATGTTAAAAATCCAGGGTCACTTAGAAGAGAAGTATTTAAACGCCAGTGTCTAGATAGGGGGTTATAGTAAGGTGGCATGAGTTCTATAGAGACCGATGAATGGTCTGAGAGGGCACATGGATTAATAGAGCAGGCTATAGTCTTGTCTAGGGTTAACCTCGAGACAAAAAAATAATCAATTCTCGAAAAAGAATGATGAGGGCGAGAGAAAAATGTGAAGTCTTTATCTTGTGGGTTAATTACCCTCCATGCATCAAATAAAACCAGATCTGAACAGATCCCCTTTGTAGCTTGGGACATTTTGGTGGGGGGTAGAGTTTTAGGTGGGCTGTGGTCCATTTCTGGGGCCAAAACGCAGTTAAAATCCCCTCCAAGTATGACATATGGAGGGCAAATTGAGGAGATATCAGCCAATAATTTAGAATAGAACGAGCTGTCAAATGTATTAGGGGCATAGACGCTTCCTATGAGAACACGTTCTCCATACAGACACCCAGTAACAGCAACATACCTTCCTTCAGTATCTTGTATGACTTTATCAAGTGTAAATGTAAGATTTTTATGGATAAGTATTGCTACTCCTCTACTCTTTGAGTTAAATGAAGAATAATAAATTTGGCTGACCCAGTCCCGCTTTAATTTCAAGTGTTCCAGATCAGTGAGATGGGTCTCTTGTAATAGTGCCACTTGTACCTTATCTTTTTTGAGCATGGAGAGAATTTTCCGCCGCTTCACCACATGATTGATACCTTTAACATTTAGTGTAATAATTTTGGTGTTACTCATGACGTGGACTACTTATTGGGTAGCAAGTGAGAGTGATCCATTTAGGGTATATAAAACATAATATATATATAAAAAATAAATAAAAAAAACACCACCACACACACACACATTGCAGTTCACACTTATTGGGCAGATAAACTGTGCTGGGATAAACATGCCCATCACCAACAGATGGGAGAACGTCAGAACTCTGAGAAAACCAAGTAAACAAAAACAAAAGGCTACCCAATGGGTAGTGTTGTAAGAGCACATGCTGCTGAAAGGAGTAATCGCTTCTGGAAAACAAAACAGTTTTCATCTCATGCCCAACCCCACAACATAAAGTTAACAAGCACATTATTATTCTGATCAGTCAGATCAGCAAAAAGCTCCTGTAGCTACAACATTATCAGTAACAGCAAATCTCTCGTATCTTAATAGAGGAAGAAACATAGTTGAGCCAACTCGACTCTGAACCCATTTAAGTTCTCATGCAAACTGTTTTAGTTTGCTGTAATAGTAGTTTTAGAATATATAGTCTTCTGTATATATATAATAAAACTTACTCAGTCCTTAGCGAATCGGCAGATGAGAATCACAGACCGGAGTCATCTTCTGACTCTATTCCAGCGTATTGAGAAAGTTTTCTGCACCTCTCCGTGTTTCAAATTTGTGCTCCGTACCGTTGTGGTTCACGGTGAGTGTAGCAGGGAATCGCATGCTGAAACGGATACCTTTGTCAATGAGGGCTTGACATACGCTATTGAAGGCGCGACGTCTCTCTCGAACCGCAGTAGACAGGTCCTGGTGAATAAGGATCTTCTTGCCTTCGTACTCCAGGTTCGGCTTCGCCCTCAGTGCTGCCATTATCCTGGGTTTGTCTCTGGAGTTGTGAAGCTTAATAATCACCGGACGTGGACGCGCTCCCCTTGGTCCCAAGCTGCGGTGTGCCCGGTCGATCTTGATACGGCTTTTAGTACCGGGGCTACCCTCTAAGCCGAGTACAGTCGGGAGCCAAGATTCAAAGAACTGTATAGGACGTTTCCCCTCCGTGCCCTCTTCCAGATTGAGGATACGTATATTGTCCCGCCTGCTCCGGTTCTCCATATCATCCATGCTATCTGCCATTATCTTAATTTTCTTCTCTGCTTCGGCGACTCTTAGCTCCAGCCTGGTCACTGTGTCTTCCACATCCGAAACTCGTTGTTTGGACTGGCTCTCCAAAGTTGAGGAGATTTTTTCTAGAGTCTCTGAGAATTTAGAGAGCTTTTCGTCCATGGCATTAGTAAAACTTTGGGTTACCTCACGGATCAGAGTCGTGGTGTCCACAATAGGCAGAGGCCCATCGTCTTGTAATGGAGAGTCGCTAGCTGAACTAGCATTAGCAGCTGAAGCGTTTGTCAACTTCCGTGACTGAATTTTCGTCTGTTTCGACATGGTTAACCACCAGCAAAGTTCACTTGTTTGTTGCCACTTATGTAGGTGCTATTTTAAGCTAAGAGGGGTGTAGTAAGTTGCAGGAAATCTAGTTAATGTTGTGGGGGAGCGGGAGCTCAGCGAAAACACGTCCTCAGCCAGTCATAGTCACATGCCTCGCCAAAACAATCTCTGTTACCTTAAATTATACGCTTATCTCTGTAAAGCTGCTTTGAAACAATCTACATTGTTAAAAGCGCTATATAAATGAAGATGACTTGACATGATCTTAGATCATGGCCTGTATGAAAGTTAGGATTTTGAAATTCATTTAGAAAATATTATGTATGTTTAGATTATATTTTGACTAGTGTTTATGCTGCCTCATTATCATCAACGAAGAGTGCTTGCAAATATCTATTGCAAATGTGTGTATGTGCTGAAATGTGTAAATATGCCCAGCTGATGAATTGCAAATGTGTTAATGTTTGCGTTGTGCTATCTCCGTAATGGCCCATTGACACGCAATATATGCCTACAGCACGTGTCTACAATTATTCGCATCAGTTATTCATACAGACTAATGGTAATATACTTTGAAATATTTATGTTATAATAGTTTTCAACTTTTAAAAAAAAAAGGAATGTAGCTGCATCACCTTCATCTGCAACTCGGAGGGCGCGCAGCAACACAGTCGAACATCAGAACGAGTAAGTACATATTTACCCATGTTAGTTCAATTTTTTTTACAATATGAGCCTGTATGACTTTATTTTTGGAGGTTGGTTGATAATGTTAAATATTTTTTCTTTGTGTTATCTTATCAGCATGCTATGTCCATCAGCTGTCCATGTGCTGGAATAGTACTCTAAAATATATGATAATAATAGTTTTCAACTTTTTTTAAAGGAATGATGTAGGTTCTGCAACTGGCACTAAGAGGGCACGCAGCAACATAGATAGAAATCAGAAAGAGTAAGTACATATTTACCCACTATTTTACAGATGTTAGACCTGATGTTGTTTTATCACTTAGTACTTTGTTCAACGTTTATTATTATTAATATTATTATTTTTATAGGAATGTGGTAGCATCACCCTCAGCCTCACCTGCAACTCGCACTGGGAGGGCACGCGACAGGTGTCGTTCAGTTTTGAGAACAACTGAAAAGTAAGTACACTTATTCCCTTTCTTTCAGATATTAGTATAATTCTGTTTAAATATTCTGGTTTTACATAGTCCATACAAACATTATGTGTCTGTATGGCTTTGCATCTGGCCAATGTTACTTATAATGATTGAAATGCAGTTGTTATATTTTGTGTAATAAACATGCTCACAGTTGTTTGTTTATTTTACAGCTATAAAGGTGATGGTGATCATCAGACACCTGTTGCAAAGAGGGCCAAGACAAACATTCAGACAAGCAACAAGCAGTCTACTTTGTCATGGCAAACAGAGACTGACATTGATATGGTTCCACAGACTCTGAGATTCCTGCCTGCACAGAAACCTGGCGCACAGCTGAGTCCTGCTGACGCACACACTCCTCTGAGTCTCTTCAAAATGTTTTTTTTTTCTGAGAATGCAGTGTCAACTCTGTGCCACAACACCAATGCTCAAGCTGCTGGTGCAATTGCTAAAGGCCGCAAATATAAATGGACTGATGTCAGCATCAGTGAGATGTACCGCTACATTGGGCTGCTTTTTTACATGGCTATGGTGAAGATCAGCTCCATCAGCGACTACTGGCGGCAAGACAGTCTTTTCTCTTTGCCTTTTCCTGCCACAATCATGTCCCGAGACCGATACCGCACCATTTCATGGAATGTGCACATGAGTCACCCAGATGCAGATAAGGAGAATGACAAAGAAACCTCTCATGGACACTATCCGTCATGCTTGTAAAGCCATCTATCATCTATCATAAAATAAACTTAGCTGTCGATGAGAGAATGGTGGCATGCAAAGCACACACAGGAATGACGCAGTACATGAAAGCCAAACCAACCAGATGGGGTTTCAAGTTGTTTGTTCTTGCAGACTCATCAAATGGATACACTTTGGACTTTTCTGTGTACACAGGAGAGAACAACTTTCCTTCAGGCCATGGACTGTCACATGATGCTGTAACATCTCTTTTGGACTGTAAAGTTTTAGGCTCTGGGTACCATGTGTACATGGACAATTTCTACACAAGCCCAAAGCTCCTCAAATACCTGTTTGCAATGAAGTTTGATGCATGTGGGACTTACAGGGACAACAGGAAGGATTGCCCACGTGATGCAACCAATTCACTCTCCAAAAAATCTGCCAGAGGATCCATCAGGTGGGTTCGGGATGGCCCTCTTGTATTTGTGAAGTGGATGGACACACGAGAGGTGTCTGTCTGTTCCACCATTCAATCTGCTTATACTGGTGAGACTGTGCAGAGGAGGGTGAAAACACACGATACATGGAGGACAAAGACATTTCCATGTCCTGCACCTGTGACTGCATACAACAAACACATGGGGGGTGTGGACCTGTCCGATTAGCTCTTACAGTACTACACTGCACAACACAACACAATGAAGTGGTACAGAAAGATCATTCTACACTTCTTGGACATTGCTGCCACCAATGCTTTCCTTATCCACAAAGAGCTATGTGGTAACATGACCCATAAACAGTTAATGGAACAGCTTATTGCGGAGCTCTGTGGTGTGTCACAGAAAGTAGCACCAAAACAAACGAGTAGTGACCATGTGCCGGTTCCAGGAGCTGAGCTGAGCTCAGATGCAAAGAACATTTGCACAGTTGGTCGCAAGATCTGTGTGCTTTGCAAAGGACAGCTTGGTAAAAGGCAGGACACACCTTGGAAATGCCAGGCATGTGATGTTCACTTGTGTCTTCAGCTGAACAGGAAATGTTTTCAAAAATGGCACCAAGACATGTAACTATATTCTATCTGCCTTTATTTTAGTTTATTTTGCTTTATTTTGCTTAAAGCCCGCCATCAACGGGGCATAGGCATTTACTGTGAGATACCTGCAAATTTAGAACATTTAGTTCCTCCACATAGAGGAATTACAATAAAACAGATTGAAAAACAAAACCTTTGAATCTCCTCTTCTTTGTTCAGGCACTTGATAGCCCATTAGCCACTGGGGGAGTGTATGTCACACCCCTGGTCTGAATCTCATTAATATTGATGGGCCATTACCCCTCCCATTCATAAACCTCTTCTGACAAAAAATATGTTTTACAAGGTTTAAATCAATGCATTGTTTTATGAGAACGATTAGGCAGGATGATTTTCACATCATTTTAAAAGAAAAAACTCTAGGCGACAACATACATTAGTCAAAAGTCTTGTGAACACATACAGTGCTATGCATAAGTTTAGACACCCATGCTAAAGTTGACTAAAAAATCATCTTTTGGAAATTGAACTTAATGCCTTAATTTAAAAAAATAGGAAAAATCCAACCTTTAAGGACACCAATTTTCTTTGTGAATGAATAATGTATCATAAATAAATAAATGTTCTTCCTTAAAATACAGGGTGCATAAGTTTGGACACCCCTATGTTAAATTCCCATAGAGCCAGGCAGAT
The DNA here is from genome assembly GCF_965113295.1 of Leuciscus leuciscus. Taxonomy (NCBI): domain Eukaryota; kingdom Metazoa; phylum Chordata; class Actinopteri; order Cypriniformes; family Leuciscidae; genus Leuciscus; species Leuciscus leuciscus. Next base: position 230,224 of record NC_138739.1, on the reverse strand, counting down.
TTTTATTTTTAAAGGCCAGTTACTTCATGGAGCCAAGAAACTATGCATCCTGATAAAGTTCCCTTGGCCTCTGGAATTAAAATTAAAATATTAAAATAATATTAAAATATCACATAGCCTTCACCATACCTAGAGACTGGCATGGAGTACTTTCCATAAGATCATCTCTCAATGCAAATCAAACCAGCTATTAGGCTAACTGAAATAAAACCATGCCAATCTCTAGGTATGGTGAAGGCTATGTGATGATGTGGGACTATTTTAATTCCAAAGGCCAAGGGAACTTTATCAGGATGCATAGTATCCTGGATCCATGAAGTAACTGGAATTTAAAAATAAAAATCTGCCTGCCTCTATGGGAATTTAACATAGGGGTGTCCAAACTTATGCACCCTGTATTTTAAGGAAGAATATTTATTTATTTACGATACATTATTCATTCACAAAGAAAATTGGTGTCCTTAAAGGTTGGATTTTTCCTAATTTTTTAAATTAAGGCATTAAGTTCATTTTCCAAAAGATGACTTTTTATTCCTCTTTTTAGTCAACTTTAGTATGGGTGTCTAAACTTATGCATAGCACTGTATTTACTATATGTTTTGTGGTCTTATTTCAGCAACTTTCATTTTTATTTTTTCAAATAACCATGCATAAACATTATTCTCTTAAAAACACAAAGATTTACAAGCATGTTGATCAGATATGATGGTAGCCCTGTTTGTGCTTTATAGAGTGAATTTAAACCTTTGCCATTAACATGTTTATAAATAACTGAAAAAACAACAAATGTCAGCGCATGTCAGAACACCTCCAGGGCCTAGAAAACCCCTCAGACTCCAGAGGGTTAACATATGAGCAGAAATTGGCAAACAAAAGCTTATTTGATGTGACAGTATAGTCATTTTACAGTAAACACTTTAATCTATTAGTCAGGGGGCCAATTCTGAAAAGGGCTTCCGTTAAAACTTTTGCGGACATGTTTTGGTACAAGCTGTCACCCTATTTTTTTAGTTAGAAGACACCCATAGGTAAGATATTAGGGTGGTTGTCAAGCTGAATTTTTTTTTTTTTGTGACTTGACAAGCAATTTCAGGCCAATTTTTTGGTTTCCTGCACGACATGCCAACAGTAAATGTTGAATATCTACCCACAACCACAAGGACCATATTCATAAAAATGGTATCAAATGAAAGCCAACACTCATGGGATGTCTGCTGAAGTGTCAGAATGAACATTTATTGTACAGTGTAAGAGACAACAGAACTAGAACATGAAAAAAAAACATCTCCGCCAAAAGAGAACCAGTTTTCAAAGTGAATATCAGCTTGGAAACATAACCTAGTATCCCAAAACCTCTATCATTCAGTACCCATATCTATGGGAATGAGTCAAGCCAAGTTTAAAGCTTGTAGGGAGAGACAGTGCAATGCTGCACAAGTTATAATACTTTAATGTCAAGGCGGAAATTTAGAACTGTAGATGATGGTCTATGGTGCTATTTGACTTAATTAGTGTACCAGGTTGTAACACAAATTATATTTAATTCACATATCACTATAGTTATTAATTCCATCCTAACAAACCTGCTCTCTCACTTCTTTAGGGTTAGGGGTTAGTAACTAGTTAGTAGTAATAACTATGTAATAGTCGTATGGCAAAGGTATGTTTTTCCCCATCAAAGCAGTGGCTCTCAGGTTGGCAGAGGTTGGCTCTCAGGTTGTCAGTCTCATCCCTTTGAGACTGAATGGATTGAATAAGCAAGGTCAAGCTAAGCGCAATGCAAATAATGGTGTCTATGTGTCTATTATATTGCAAAAATATTGCACAATATTATTCTACAATAATCTCCAGAAAGAGCACAAAGACACCACTTCCTGAAAAATCACTTCAATCAAAGGGCTTTATCTTGGCTGTATTTTCCATATTTGTCTTGACAAATGAAACATTTTTCCCAATCAATATCTCTTCCTGTTTGTTTTTCTTTGGACGCTAGGCTTACAGCTCCCTCTGGATCCATGTTATCTCATCTAAAGGCAAAGAAATTTTTCACTACACTAGTCTGAGTGGATCACTACAATGTCCTCTGACATAAGCTGAGGGCTTTGCTATCTAACAAACTTATTAACACTTTTAGCTATAGCAGACTGTAAAATAGGCTGCTGTGCAGCAAATAAATTAAAAACATAATATTTCCATTATACATCTGCACAAAACTTAATTTACCTATTAGTAAGTAAGCTAGTAATTATGAAAGTAAATTAGCCTAGCTATACACTCACCTAAAGGATTATTAGGAACACCTGTTCAATTTCTCATTAATGCAATTATCTAATCAACCAATCACATGGCAGTTGCTTCAGTGCATTTAGGGGTGTGGTCCTGGTCAAGACAATCTCCTGAACTCCAAACTGAATGTCAGAATGGGAAAGAAAGGTGATTTAAGCTATTTTGAGTGTGGCATGGTTGTTGGTGCCAGACGGGCCGGTCTGAGTATTTCACAATCTGCTCAATTACTGGGATTTTCACACACAACCATTTCTAGGGTTTACAAAGAATGGTGTGAAAAGGGAAAAGCATCCAGTATGCGGCAGTCCTGTGGGCGAAAATGCCTTGTTGATGCTAGAGGTCAGAGGAGAATGGGCCGACTGATTCAAGCTGATAGAAGAGCAACTTTGGCTGAAATAACCGTTACAACCAAGGTATGCAGCAAAGCATTTGTGAAGCCACAACACGCACAACCTTGAGGCGGATGGGCTACAACAGCAGAAGACCCCACCGGGTACCACTCATCTCCACTACAAATAGGAAAAGAGGCTACAATTTGCACAAGCTCACCAAAATTGGACAGTTGAAGACTGGAAAAATGTTGCCTGGTCTGATGAGTCTCGATTTCTGTTGAGACATTCAGATGGTAGAGTCAGAATTTGGCGTAAACAGAATGAGAACATGGATCCATCATGCCTTGTTACCACTGTGCAGGCTGGTGGTGGTGGTGTAATGGTGTGGGGGATGTGTTCTTGGCACACTTTAGGCCCCTTAGTGCCAATTAGGCATCGTTTAAATGCCACGGCCTACCTGAGCATTGTTTCTGACCATGTCCATCCCTTTATGACCACCATGTACCCATCCTCTGATGGCTACTTCCAGCAGGATAATGCACCATGTCACAAAGCTCGAATCATGTCAAATTGGTTTCTTGAACATGACAATGAGTTCACTGTACTAAAATGGCCCCCACAGTCACCAGATCTCAACCCAATAGAGCATCTTTGGGATGTGGTGGAACGGGAGCTTCGTGACCTGGATGTGCATCCCACTAATCTCCATCAACTGCAAGATGCTATTCTATCAATATGGGCCAACATATTTACATTTACATTTACATTTAGTCATTTAGCAGACGCCCTTATCCAAAGCGACTTACAAATTAGGACTAAATTCAGCGAGTCATCATAAAGAGGCAAAAGCAACAACAACGCAGGAAGTGCTCAAAATACGAAGTTCAGGTATTATTCAGAGTAGCATAAGCCTGATAAGTGATGTTTCAAAGGGAAAGAAAAAGTTTTTTTTTTTTTTTTTTTTTCTATAAGGTTAAGTGTTCACGGAAGAGATTGGTTTTCAGCTGTTTTTTGAATGTTGTCAGGGATTCTGCATTCCGGATGAGGGTGGGGAGAGCGTTCCACCAGCATGGAACTGTAAATGAGAATGTTCTGGAAAGTGATTTTGTGGCTTTCTGTGATGGAACCACGAGACGTCGCTCGTTGACCGATCTTAGGTGTCTGGTAGGGATGTAGACTCGTAGGAGTGAGTGAAAGTAGGAGGGAGCTGAGCCTGTGATAGTTCTGTAAGCAAGCGTCAGTGCCTTGAACTTGATGCGAGCAGCTAGAGGTAGCCAGTGCAGAGAGATGAACAGAGGAGTGACGTGGGCCCTCTTGGGCTCGTTGAAGACAAGACGAGCTGCAGCATTCTGGATCATCTGTAGGGGTTTGGTTGCACATGCTGGGAGTCCAGCCAGAAGGGCATTGCAGTAGTCAAGCCTAGAGATGACCAGGGCCTGGACGATAAGTTGTGTTGCATGCTCAGTTAGGAAAGGCCTGATCTTCCTGATGTTGTGCAGTGCAAACCTGCATGATCGAGCTGTCTTTGAAATGTGATCTGTGAAGGTCAGCTGGTCATCAAACGTTACTCCAAGATTTCTGACCGATCTTGATGGGGTGATTATTGATGACTCTAGCTGGATGGTGAAGTCGTGCTGTAGAGATGGATTGGCAGGGAGGACGAGAAGCTCAGTCTTTGCCAGGTTGAGCTGCAGGTGATGTTCCTTCATCCATGTGGAGATGTCCGCCAGACAGCTTGAGACCCGTGCAGCTACTGTGGGATCATCTGGTTGAAAGGAGAGGAAGAGCTGTGTGTCATCAGCATAGCAGTGGTAGGAAAAACCGTGTGCCTGTATGATGTGTCCCAGTGATGTGGTGTAGATGGAGAAGAGGAGGGGACCAAGAACTGAACCCTGGGGAACCCCTGTGGTCAGCTGATGTGCTCTGGATACCTCGCCTCTCCATGCGACCTTGAAGGACCTACCTGTGAGATAGGACTCAAACCAGTGGAGTGAAGTTCCTGTGATGCCCAGTGATGAGAGGGTGGACAGAAGGATCTGATGATTCACCGTGTCGAAGGCAGCAGACAGATCCAGGAGAATGAGGACTGAAGATTTGGAAGCAGCTTTTGCGATCCGTAGGGCTTCTGTGACTGACAGTAATGCAGTCTCAGTTGAATGTCCTTTCTTGAAGCCAGATTGGTTGACATCCAGCTGGTTGTTTAGAGACAAGAAGGATGTTAGTTGGTTGAAGACAGCTCTTTCAAGTGTCTTCGCAATGAATGGTAGGAGAGAGATAGGTCTGTAATTCTCTACCAATGATGTGTTTAGCGTTGGTTTTTTGAGCAGTGGAGTAACCCGAGCCTGCTTGAATGCTGTAGGGAAGGTGCCAGTGTGGAGGGATGAGTTGATGATGTGTGTGAGTGATGGTAGAAGTGTGGGAGAGATGGCTTGTAGAAGGTGTGAGGGGATGGGGTCAAGCGTGCAGGTGGTAGGGTGACTGGAGAGGAGAAGTGTAGATACTTCTTCCTCGGTTAGCGGAGAAAAGGAGGACAGAGGGGTATTGGCTGTGGAAGGGGTCGGTCTGGGTTCCTGTGTGTGTGGAATATCTAAAGAATGCTTTCAGCACCTTGTTGAATCAATGCCACGTAGAATTAAGGCAGTTCTGAAGGCGAAAGGGGGTCAAACACAGTATTAGTATGGTGTTCCTAATAATCCTTTAGGTGAGTGTATGTCTGGTAAGTATATAGCTAGTTGGAAAACAGTTTAGCTTACCTGTTTCTGGCAACATTTGATGGTAGAATGGTAGAATCTTGAGGTAAATGTTTGTGTAGACAAATAGATCAAGTTAATCTGTTGTGTGATTGTGTGATTCACTCCTTTATAAAGTTTTGTTCAGACTGTACTGTTGACACCTGCTGTGATCATCTTCTCTGGATCTGCTGCCTCAATCTGCTGCCAAATCACAGCTGTGCTGACACAACAGTGCCCCTTGTGGTGTGATACTCTTGTGGTATTTATTGATTATTATGTTTTAATGATCATGCTTGCACATAAGTTTGATTATATTGCACATTTGGCCAAAATTACAATAGGTAATATGGAAGAAAATGGAAGCACTTTGGGGAAAAAATTTGCTTTTACCACTTTTAAGAATATAGTGTTAAAATGGACAAAAAACATTTTCTAAGCTGACAACCTGGCTAGAACACATTTTGAGGGGTTAAATATTAATACTGGATAGGTTGTATACTTGTACCAAAAAGTGTCCAACAAAGTTTTAATATCAGTTTTGGCCCCCTGACTACATCATGACTGTCAAAAGACCACATTATTTGGCTTGCATATTAGCACAATAACAAGAAAACATTACTTTTCTGGGTTTTTATACCCGTTCACTGTTTTCGTAGAAATGACACATATAGGGCATGTGAAAGCATTGAGAACACTTGCCATATTGCAAACTTACTTTAATATAATGTTTGAGCTTGAAGACTTCTGACTGATCTCAATTCCAGAAGTTCCAGATAGCCAATGTTCCAATTCCTGGTATTGCATCAAAAAACTGAGGGGAAAAAAAAAAGAAAGAAGTTTGCGTAATGTTTGTGCAAAATTACATTACATTAAATTGTAACACAGCAACATTGATTTTCTTTATTTACTTGAGTCACAGATTCAGATTCGGTCACAAAAAAAAATCAGTACCGTAAAACTTCAAATAATAGCCCGGGCTCCTATTTACCCAAATTGCCGAACTGCACCGGCTTGTATTTGAGACAGGCGTCTATAAGAGACAGGCCTTTAATTTAGTGTTGAGATGTTCAAGCATGACAGTAGGAGGTTACCACATTATATTATGTTTTATTTATAATTAATTTGAATGTGTTTAACAAAAACATTTAATGTAAGAAATGTCTTTGGCTATTGGCAGCATAAAAAAAAAAAAAAAACGAAACGATGTGACAGCAATGGGCAGAACAGAAGTTACCGCTAAAATACATCGAGCATATGACCTTGTTGCCCGAAACACATCAACAAGAAAGAATGAAGGCTACCCTGTAAAACAACTGCAATCATGTGATAGAAAATTACTCTATTCATCACTATCATCATCCCCGCGATCCTCAATTACAAGTTAATTGGCGAATTCCTCCTCCACGTCGCTCTCCTCCACGTCTCCCTCTCCAGCCTCCGCTAACTCTGCCTGCCTTGCACTAACAGCTCCCGCCCAGATGCACACGGCTCTCCCTCTTTGAAACAATGGATAAGGTGATCCACGCTTCCATCAGAAGCTACTGTCAGGCCACATACCTAAGGATCCTCTTTTTCCCTCACACACACACACACACGCGCGAATAGTGATGAGTCGTTCATGAACGGTTGCGTCTGTCACATGAAATCTAATCAAAACATAGAACAGACAATCTGACTGGTTTTAGAAGATCAAATACAACCCGATACTAAAAAAACAGACCAGGCCTCTATTTGAGACCGGCCTTTATTTACCCAAACCTGTCGTCACACCAGGCGTTTAAAAGAGACAGGCGTCTATTTGGGACTCGGCTATTATTTGAAGTTTTATGGTAATTTAGGCATTTCTGAAACAGTCACTCAGTTTTAAGCCTTTACAAATTGAAATAAAGTGTGTTTGTTTTTTAAACCTTTACAATGTGACCATTTAGTACCATACTACGAGTATTTCCCTTATGTCATTTTAGCTGTATATCAATTACACTAAATTTGCTGACATTATTTTTTGAGAACATTCGTGGATGCTTTTGCCGGAAAGCCACACAGGGCTGTCACCAAAGAGACTGCTGTAGTGTACCATTTGAAACCAAAGTCAACGTTCACTTTAACCCAAACAATGATCTTTTTCTAACACTTTTGATGATGTTTTGGGCCAGTTAATGCGCTTAACAAGTGCGCAGCATATTTGAAAGCTGTAGCTAGCAGTGGTCAACTTTAGTTAGCCAGCCACGTGCCACACAGACACAGCCACAAAAATACAAGCTAACACAAAGATAATGTTCTTGTAAATGCAACGTTAACACAAAGCTAAAATGTATCTGCAACCTAGCTAATGTAACATCTGACATACATTACTTGTTTTGTTTTCGGTCGTCAATCTTAATGTATACTCTAGCTATGTGTCAGTATTGCGTTGAATTTTTGAATGTGTCAGTAAATATTTTTCATGTTACCTCTCACACGTGTTGCTTCCTCGAAAACAGCAGTCTTCATTGTTCATGTCGCGCACTTCTTTCTGCGTGATTTGCTGAACACAGAGGTTTGTGATTTTTCTTTTGCATTGGTTTTCGTAGCTTATTATTTAAATTGCTTTGAAACGCCTAAAACGCCGCTACTCGGCAAGCATGTGCTGGTCCGTACAGACAACACTGCGACCGTTGCGTACATCAACCATCAAGGTGGTCTACACTCCCATCGCATGTCACAACTCGCCCGCCACCTCCTTTTATGGAGTCAGAAGCATCTGAGGTCGCTTCGTGCCACTCATATCCCCGGGCTGCTCAATCATGCCGCCGATGAGCTCTCACGACAGCATGTGACCCCCAGAGAGTAGAGACTTCATCCCCAGGTGATTAAGCTGATTTGGGACCACTTCGGAGCCACACAGATCGATCGGACTCGTCTCATTGGCAGTGGTTTTATTCTCTGACCAGGGGCACTCTCTGCACGTATGCACTGGCACACAGCTGGCCCCGGGGCCTTCGCAAATATGCGTTTCCCCCAGTGAGCCTTCTTGCACAGACACTGTGCAAAGTCAGGGAGGAAGAGGAGCAGGTCTTGCTAGTTGCCCCTTATTGGCCTAACCGGACCTGGTTCCCTGAACTTGTGCTCCTCTCGTCAGCCCCTTCCTGGCCCATTTCTCTGAGGGAGGACCTTCTCTCTCAGAGACGGAGCACCATATGGAACCCGCAACCAGACCTCTTGAAACTTCATGTCTGGTCCCTGGACGGGACGCGGAGGTTCTAGGTGATCTACCACAATCAGTCGTAGACACCATCGCTTCTGAGAGCACCCTCTACAAGGCATGGTTACGCATTGAGGTGGAACTTGTTCGTTGATTGGTGGGTTCCGGGTTCCGCTCGGCTCCTCAGCGAAAAACAAGTGGTGCGTGCATCCGCTTCCATATTTATATCCGCGCTGCGGGGCGGAGCGTGAGATGCAAATCTTGCACGCCAATGTGCATTGGCTCATTTTTACAATACTCGATGACAGGTTCCCTAGCGTGATCCCAATCACTCGACAAGTCGACTACGTCTCCATTCCCTCCTTCAGGGATTGATTAATTCAGTTAATAAGGCACTACTCTAAGGCTGGAAAAATGAGCGCGCCACGTATTATGAGCGCACTTGCCGCACGCCTACATTTGAAATAACGAAATTGCACAAAAAAAACAAATAATTTGTTTATTTTTTATTGGGGCATTTATTTATTAATTTTGTTGCTTTTGAGGTTGCGGAAGAAAGGGTTTTTTTTTTTTTTTTTTTTTTTGAGAAACCAATTTACATACAAAATAGGTATTGAACAAACAATAGGCTATTAACAATTTACAATTCTCAAAAGGCAGACGTAGTTGCAAATTACAATAAATGACAGCAATGAAGTCTCAAATCATATTTACAACCATGAAAGGCAAGGAAGTGAAAATAAATTAATAAATGAAAAAAAAAGTTCATTATGAGGAAAATCTTTCTTCTTAATTTGTTTGTATTCAAGGGGATTCACATTATACACAACCTTTTACTGCACAATTGAGACCAAAACAACTTTGAAATTCTATATGGTTGAAGTCTTTCAATGAAGACACTTCTTTGTTGTTGAATGATTTTTAATAATTCACCCAGACAAGGAGATGGGAGAGAGAATGTCAAATCAAAATCAAATCAAGTATATTTGTATAGCGCTTTTCACAATACAGATTGTATCAAAGCAGCTTCACAGTATTAAAATAAAATAATACAACAAAGTTTGTTTCTAGTGGAATTTATTGATTGATAGAATAAAATAAAATTAAATATCCCCAAAATATCCCCAACTGAGCAAGCCAAAGGCAACAGTGGCAAGGAACCGAAAAACTCCATCAAGTGACCTAATGGTGTCCTGAAACTCCATCAGGTGACCTAATGGAGAAAAAAAAAAACTTGGGAGAACCCAGGCTCAGTTCTCCTCTGGCATTTATGAACTAGAGGCCGGATTGTAGTTTGAAACTGTGAGATTAACAATATTATATGAATGCCTGGCTGAAAAGATGCGTCTTTAATCTAGTTTTAAACTGGGAGAGTGAGTCCAAGTAACGAACAGTATCAGGAAGACTATTCCAGAGTTTTGGAGGCAAATGCGAAAATGCTCTCCCTCCTTTGGTTGATCTGGATATCCTAGGTATGACCAAAAGCCTCGAATTTATTGATCTTAAAGGGCGTGATGGATTATAGGGTGATAGAAGATCCGTTAAATAGACTGGAGCTAAGCCGTTTAGGGCTTTATAAGTCAATAGCAATACCTTATAATTAATACGGAACTTTATAGGTAGCCAATGCAGTGATGATAAAATCGGTGTTATATGATCATATTTTCTTGATCTAGTAAGAACTCTAGCGGCTGCATTTTGGACTAACTGTAGCTTGTTTATTGAGGATGCAGGACAACCGGCTAATAAAGCATTACAGTAATCTAGTCTCGAGGTCATGAATGCATGAACTAACTTTTCTGCATCAGAAACTGATAGCATATTACGCAGCTTAGCAATGTTTCTAAGGTGGAAAAAGGCTGTTTTTGTAACATACGAAATATGATTTTCAAAAGACAGGTTACAATCGAGTATAACACCCAGGTCTTTTACTGTAGATGATAAAGTAACAGGACATCCTTCGATGTCAAAGTTGTATTGTGAGAGGTTCTGTGGGCGGTTTTTTGAACCGATAAGTATTACCTCTGTCTTGTCTGGATTTAATAAAAGAAAATTACGCGTCATCCAATCTTTTATATCTTTAACACACTCTGTCAATTTGGATAATTTAGCGTTTTCATCTGGCCGTGATGAAATATATATTTGAGTGTCATCAGCATAACAATGGAAACTAATTCCATGATTCCTTATAATATTTCCAAGTGGCAGCATATATATTGAGAATAATAGAGGGCCTAACACAGATCCCTGTGTTGTTTTAGATGAAGTGATAAGTTTATTTAACTCTTTTTGTTCTATAGTTGTAAAGCACTGTAATTGTTCTTGCGGGGTGATAATTGAAGCTGAATTGTAAGGTGCGATTGAGGATTGAACGTTTACAATTGTGGTTCTGATGTTTTCTATTTTCTCAGTGAAGAAGTTCATGAAATCATTACTACTAAACTGTAACGGGATATTTTGTTCGGGTGACGTCTGTTTATTTGTTAGTCTAGCCACGGTGTTAAATAAAAACCTAGGATTGTTTTGGTTGTTTTCTATTAGTTTGCGGAGATGCTCAGCCCTGGCCGCTTTTAGGGCCTTTTTATAACGTGACATACTGTCTTTCCACGTGATTCTAAAGACCTCTAAATTAGTTTGTTTCCATTTACGCTCTAAATTACGGGTTTCTCTCTTTAGAACATGCGTAGTATTATTGTACCATGGTGCTTTAATTTTCTCTGTGACCTTTTTTAATCTAACGGGTGCAACAACATCTAATGATCTAGAGAGAATGGTGCTCATAGTGCTAGTTAGTTCTTCTAGTTCATCTGTTTGTTTGGGTTCAGGCAGCAGCTGAGACAGATCAGACAAGCAACTCGAGAAATTATCTATGGTGGATGGAAGGATTGTTCTGCCTGGTCGAAAACGCGGCGCCGCATGACATATTACAGCAGTACGTAATATGCAAGTTACCAAGTAATGGTCAGTGACATCATCACTTTGTGGAATGATATCTATATCGGTTGGATCGGATCCATATGATATAATTAAATCGAGTGTGTGATTAAGACGATGAGTTGGTCCGGTGACGTTTTGTTTGACCCCAAAGGAATTTAATAAATCTATAAACGCAGCCCCTAACGCATCATTTGGATTATCTACGTGTATGTTAAAATCTCCAACAATTAATGCTTTATCTACATTGACCAATAGATCTGAGAGAAAATCTGCAAACTCTTTTAGGAAATCAGCGTAAGGCCCAGGCGGTCTATATACGGTAGCCAAGGCTAGAGATAATAGGGATTTTTTTCTAACATCTAAGAGCGTAACATTTAGTACAAGTATTTCAAACGAAATAAACTTATAACCCGTTTTCTGAGTAACATTGAGAATATCTCTATAGACCGCTGCAACACCGCCGCCACGACCAATCAGACGGGGTTCGTGCTTATAGGAGTATCCTAATGGAGTAGACTCATTTAGACCGAAATAATCATTAGGTTTAAGCCAAGTTTCAGTAAGGCAAAGTACATCGAAGCTATTATCCGTGACTATTTCATTTACAATAACTGCCTTAGGTGTGAGTGATCTAATGTTTAGAAGACCTAGCTTTAGAAATTGTTTTTGGTTACTAATAGCAACATTTTCTGGTTTAATAACAATTAGATTTTTTCTAGATCCTGCAGTAGATTTATTATTTGATCTCACTAAACGAGGAATAGACACAGTTTCTATGCAATGTTCTACACTATTTATATCAGTTAATTTGGTGCAGCAGAGACTATGATTTGAACTTTTGGTTACTAGTCAAAAGGTATTTAACATTTTGGAGATGTTATCTGACAGAAGATCCGATCCGAATCTGCTTGGGTGTAAGCCATCAGCACGGTAAAGCCTAGGACGCTCCCAAAACAGATTCCAATTATTTACAAAGAGCAGTTTCTGCTCATTGCACCATGATATTAACCATTCATTTAGCGCGAATAATCTACTAAACTTTTCATGACCTAGTCGGTACGTGGGAAGCGGTCCTGACACAATGATCGTTATATCAGGCGATGTGCTGCGTACCGTATCGATCAGATTCCTGAAGTCTTTCTTCAGAACCTCTGTCTGTCGCAGCCTGATGTCGGCCCCTCCCGCGTGCAGGACCACAGTTCCGACGCGCTCGTTCAGAATCTCGGGAACGTGAGCAGCGATTTCAGAAACACGAGCACCAGGATAGCAGTGACTATGCACCTTACTTTTATTTAACGTAGCTTGTACGTGTCGAACGATGGAATCACCGATGATCACAGCATCGCGTTCTGTTTCGCGAAGAGGGGAGAAGCGGTTTTGTGTGGATATCTCGAAAACCGGGAGGGTCGGAGAGAGTTTTCTTGGTCTAGACCTGACTCGCGTCTTCCGCTGCGGAAATATCCAGGCTTCGTGGTGGCATGTTGGAGCCGGCGTAAACGAGACCATAGCTGATCGCGGCCTCGACGCTCGTGACCGATGCTGAGTAACGCACGGAGTAGACGAGGTCGGAGTCAGCGGGTTAGTAACGTTGATCACTGATTTGTGTTCATCGGCGCGTGATGTTTCAAGAGCTAACCGCCGGTCTATCAGCTCGGCTTTTCTCATTAAAAGGTCGTGGATCTGTTTCTCAACAGCTTCCAGCTCAGACTGCAACGCGTGTAGCTCAAATGTGTCCTCACCTGCACCAAAAGGTAGACTACTTACATCTGATATATTCGCCATTTTAACAGATTGACAGTAAGTTAAGTTAGCAACGACGCTACCAGTGATGCTATCAATATTAATACTAATTTATGACTGAAGTCTTGGATATAATCCGTCTTTTTAGTGGTACAGGTGTGGAGTAGACGCACGATAGGCGAAAAAATGTTTGTTTGTACCGTAAGTGAGTGTGGAGAAGACGCGTTCAGCCGTGATCCACAGGAGTAACCTATAAGAGTATCCGACGTTGGATCACTAATAGGCTTGAGACGCGTCTGCTCAACAGTCCGCGTTGTAACTATGAGGTGAGGAAAAATAGAAAATGTTCGTTGTAAGTGAGTTTAAAGAGAAATCAAGAATTATAAATCAATCGGGAGCTCCAAAGACAACAACGCGTTCAGACGCGACGCATGCGCATTCGAAACAGGAAGCATTGAGACAGGAAACAGGAAGGTTCACTGGTTCACTGCACAGTGTAGTGTAGTGTGAAAGAATCCCCTTTACAGTAGACTAATGCATGATTTTTGGCATGCCATTTACAACAACAACAACAACAACAAAAAACTTAAAAATCCATGTTTTAAACAAAAATCAATTTATTTGAGAACATTACCATAGTTGTCCATCATGTCCAATAGGGAAAAAATTATATTGAACCCAGTTTTCATAAAATAAAGATTTGTAGTGGTACAGAATAAAATGATTGTTCCAAATACAAGTTTTATGTTAACTAAAATTGTAAGAAAATGCTAATTTCCAATACAGGAGAACTTGTTGATGGAATGCAGACAAATGAAGAGGTAATTTGGACAACTCAAAGTCACATCAAATAAAAAATTCCAGGTGTCAGAGGAAAGTAGGCCTATCTAAAGTGGGTGACGACGCACATCAGCAGTTTGTAGGGAGTAACTTGTAGTAGGACCATAGACTGAAAAAATTAATAAAAATAGGAAGCAGTCGGACACATGTGAATTATAGTGGTGTGTAGACAAGAGATAGCTAGACAGTTGAAAAACGCTTCTGTGTCAAAGTGTCTGTTATCAACGGATTCTGTTCATGTGTGCCCAGACATTTTAGAGATCCCGACCAGCTGATGTTTTACGGCCATGTCCGGAATAAAGAGTAGGCATACGTATGGTAAACCTATATACTGTACAGTAGGGATGGGGCGGTATGAAAATTTCATATCACGATAATAGTGACCAAAATTATTGTGATTATCAATATTATCACAGTTTTGTTAAAACGAGATGAAAGTGTTCAAAAATAACTGATGCTCACACTGAAAACATTTCAACAAGTTTTATATTTGAAAATTAACAAGCAGCTCTATGCACTTTTTTTAAGCAAGATTCTATTCTGCTGCATTTCCTTATAATATACCTGTCAACACTCCCGTTTTTCCCAGGTTTCTACGTTTTTTAGCCCTATCTCCCGGACCCCTCCCGGTAAGCAAACTCTGCTACAATAATATATCAGCAGCATGTATGTAAAAGTTTGTAGTTTTGAGATAATGACATTTATGCGTGATTTGTGAAAATACAAAAAGAATTGTCATTGAAATAAGGCCATGAAACACATACTGATTATTTCTTCACAAGACTTTTAAAAATTGTATCACATAGCCTAGAATATTTGCTCCAAAACTATGTGAAAATCACCCTGACTGCTCATTCAGATAAGACAATATATTGATTTAAAAACTGTAAGACCCCTCCTTGAACTGCCACCTTACCGTGGTGGAGGGGTTTGAGTACCCGAACGACCCTAGGAGCTATGTTGTCGGGGGCTATATGCCCCTGGTAGGGTCTCCCAAGGCAAACAGGTCCTAGGTGACGGGTCAGACTAAGAGCGGTTCAAAACCCTTATGATGACTACAAATTCGAGGACCGTGACGTCGCCCGGCATGGCGCAGCCGGGGCCCCACCCTGGAGCCAGGCCCGGGGTCGGGGCTCGTATGCGAGCGTCTGGTGGTCGGGCCTCCCCCATGGGGTCCGGCCGGGCTCAGCCCGAAGGAGCGACGTGGGGCCACCCTCCCGTGGACCCACCACCTGCAGGAGGAACCGCAAGGGGCCGGTGCAAAGTGGATCGGGCGGCAGTCAAAGGCGGGGGCCTAGACAACCCGATCCCTGGACGCGGAATCTAGCTATAGGGACATGGAATGTTACCTCTCTGGCGGGGAAGGAGCCTGAGATTGTGCGTGAGGTTCAGAGATTCCGACTAGAGATAGTTGGGATCACCTCCACGCACGGCTTGGGCTCTGGAACCACACTCCTCAAGAGAGAGAATGGACTCTTCACCGCTCTGGAGTTGCCCATGGTGAGAGGCGGCGGGCTGGTGTGGGTTTGCTTATAGCCCCCCAGCTCAGCCACCATGTGTTGGAGTTCACCCCGGTGAACGAGAGGGTCGCTTCCCTGCGCCTTCGGGTCAGGGATAGGTCTCTCACTGTCGTTTGTGCCTACGGGCCAAACGGCAGTGCAGAGTACCCGGCCTTCTTGGAGTCTCTGGGAGGGGTGCTGGAAACTGCTCCAACTGGGGACTCCATCGTTCTACTGGGAGACTTCAATGCCCACGTGGGCAGCGACAGTGACACCTGGAGGGGCGTGATTGGGAGGAACGCCCCCCTGATCTGAACCCGAGTGGTGTTCTGTTATTGGACTTCTGTGCTAGTTACAGCTTGTCCATAACGAACACCATGTTCAAGCATAAGGGTGTCCATCAGTGCACATGGCACCAGGACACCTTAGGCCAGAGGTCGATGATCGACTTTGTGGTTGTTTCATCTGACCTCCAGCCGTATGTCTTGGACACTCGGGTGAAGAGAGGGGCGGAGCTGTCAACCGATCACCACCTGGTGGTGAGTTGGATCCGATGGCGGGGGAGGAAGCTGGACAGACTCGGCAGACCCAAACATACTGTGAGGGTCTGTTGGGAACATTTGGCCGAATCCCCTGTCAGAGAGATCTTCAACTCCCACCTCCGACAGAGCTTCGACCAGATCCCGAGGGAGTCTGGAGATATTGAGTCCGAGTGGACCATGTTCTCCACCTCCATTGTCAACGCGGCCACTCGGAGCTGTGGCCGTAAGGTCTCCGGTGCCTGTCGAGGCGGCAATCCCCGAACCCGGTGGTGGACACCGGAAGTAAGGGATGCCGTCAAGCTGAAAAAGGAGTCCTATTGGGCCTGGCTGACTTGTGGGACTCCTGAGGCAGCTGACGGGTACCGACGGGCCAAGCGGACTGCAGCACGGGTGGTTGTGGAGGCAAAAACTCGGGCCTGGGAGGAGTTCGGTGAGGCCATGGAGAAGGACTATCGGTCGACCTCGAAGAGATTCTGGCAAACCGTCCGGCGCCTCGGGAGGGGGAAGCAGTGCCCTACCAACGCTGTTTACAGTGGAGGTGGGCAGCTGTTGACCTCGACTGGGGATATCACCAGACGGTGGAAGGAATACTTCGAGGATCTCCTCAATCCCGCCGTCACGTCTTCCATTGAGGAAGCAGAGGCTGAGGGCTCGGAGGCGGACTCGTCCATCACCCAAGCTGAAGTCACCGAGGTAGTCAAGAAACTCCTCGGTGGCAAGGCACCGGGGGTGGATGAGATCCGCCCTGAGTACCTCAAGTCTCTGGATGTTGTGGGGCTGTCTTGGCTGACACGCCTCTGCAGCATCGCGTGGCGGTCGGGGACAGTACCTTTGGACTAGCAGAACGGGGTGGTGGTCCCTCTTTTTAAGAAGGGGGACCGGAGGGTGTGCTCCAACTATAGGGGGATCACACTTCTCAGCCTCCCCGGGAAAGTCTATGCCAGGGTACTGGAGAGGAGAATCCGGCCGATAGTAGAACCTCGGATTCAGGAGGAACAGTGTGGTTTTCGTCCCGGTCGTGGAACACTGGATCAGTTCTATACCCTCTACAGGGTGCTGGAGGGTTCATGGGAGTTTGCCCAACCAATCCACCTGTGCTTTGTGGATTTGGAGAAGGCATTCGACTGTATCCCTCACGGCATCTTGTGGAGGGTGCTCCGGGAGTATGGGGTCCGGGGTCCTTTGCTAAGGGCTGTCCGGTCCCTGTACGACCGGAGCAGGAGCTTGGTTCGCATTGCCGGCAGTAAGTCAGACTTGTTCCCAGTGCATGTTGGACTCTGTCAGGGCTGCCCTTTGTCGCCGGTTCTGTTTATAATTTTTATGGACAGAATTTCTAGGCGCAGCCAGGGGCCGGAGGGGGTCAGGTTTGGGGACCACACGATTTCATCTCTGCTCTTTGCGGATGATGTTTTCGTGCTGGCCCCATCAGACCAGGACCTTCAGCATGCACTGGGACGGTTTGCAGCCGAGTGTGAAGCGGCTGGGATGAGAATCAGCACCTCCAAATCAGAGGCCATGGTCCTCAGTCGGAAAAGGGTGGCTTGCCCACTTCAGGTTGGTGGAGAGCTCCTGCCTCAAGTGGAGGAGTTCAAGTATCTTGGGGTCTTGTTCACGAGTGAGGGAAGGATGGAACGGGAGATTGACAGACGGATCGGTGCAGCTTCTGCAGTAATGCGGTCGCTGTACCGGTCTGTCGTGGTGTAGAAGGAGCTGAGCCGCAAGGCGAAGCTCTCGATTTACCGGTCAATCTATGTTCCTACTCTCACCTATGGTCATGAGCTTTGGGTCATGACCGAAAGGACAAGATCCCGGATACAGGCGGCCGAAATGTGCTTTCTCCGCAGGGTGGCTGGGCGATCCCTTAGAGATAGGGTGAGAAGCTCGGTCACTCGGGAGGAGCTCAGAGTAGAGCCGCTGCTCCTCCACATCAAGAGGGGCCAGCTGAGGTGGCTCTGGCATCTTTTCCGGATGCCTCCGGGCATGTCCCACCGGGAGGAGACCCCGGGGAAGACCTAGGACACGCTAGAGGGACTATGTCTCCCGGCTGGCCTGGGAACGCCTCGGAGTCCCCCCGGAAGAGCTGGAGGAAGTGTCTAGGGAGAGGGAAGTCTGGGCATCCCTGCTTAGACTGCTGCCCCTGCGACCCGGCCCCGGATAAGCGGAAGAAGATGGATGGATGGATGGATGGATGGATGGATGGATGGATGGATGGACGTGTTTTGTGTGAGAAAGCTTTATGCGGGAGGCGTGATCACATCATTAATATGTATGGTTTTCACACCTGAGAAAGACAAAGACCCTCCCCTAATGGCCCTATTTTAGGAGCTATCAGGCCGTATCATTCTGAGCAACCTTGCACAAAGAATGAGGAGATTAAGAAAAGAACGGCTTTTTGATTGTTTGGATTTATTTACAACACATCATAATCCAAATATACACAACAAATGACAAAAAAAGCACATTATTTAACCCTCTGGGGTCTGAGGTGTTTTCTGGGTCCTGGAGGTGTTCTGACATGCTCTGACATTTGTGCTTACTTCTGTTACTTGTGACATTTTCATGGCTAAAGTCTGATTACACTGTATTCAGCACAAACTCTGCTATAATAATATATCAGCAGCATGTATGTAAAAGTTTGTAGTTTTGAGATAATGACATTTATGCGTGGTTTGTGAAAATACAAAAAGAAATTGTCACTGAAATAAGGTCATGAAACCCATACTGATTATTTCTTCACAAGACTTTTGAAAATTGTATCACGTAGCTTAGAATATTTGCTCCAAAGCTATGTGAAAATCGCCCTGACTGCTCATTCAGATATGACAATATATTGATTTAAAATTTCTAAGACGTGTTTTGTGTGAGAAAGCTTTATGCGAAGGGGGGTGATCACCTCCTTAATATGCATGGATTTCACACCTGAGAAAGACAAAGACACTCCATAATGGCCCTATTTTAGGAGCTATCAGGCCCTGTCATTCTGAGCAACCTTGCACAAAGAATGAGGAGATTTAAAAAAGAATGGCTTTTTGATTGTTTGGATTTATTTACAACACAACATAATCCAAATATACACAACAAATGCCAAAAAAGCACATTATTGAAAACAATGATCTAAAGACAGAGACCTTTGTGCCATTCATAAAAACATTGTACATACCTTTCATTTCCAAGGTGTTTGATTTTCACTTTACCATGTTCATGTACAGAGACTTATGTGAATGTTGAAGTCAACAGGACTCCTCAGTTGGGCATCTGGTCCCTGAAAAAAAAAAAAAAAAAAAAAAAACGCTGTGAACATACTGATATCAAGAGAAACTATAGGGAACTATAAAAAAAAAAAAAAAAAAAAAAAAAAATAATGAAGCCTATTGTTTGGCACATTTTGCTTTTCAAACGTGTGCAGAGAACATTTACTGAAGTGATTAAGCCGTTCAAAACTATTAAACTAATTATTGTTACCATGTTATACATCTACGTTTGAGCAGATATCCACAAACACAGTATTTAACAGTAAACACGGTTCTAAACATTATAATATTCACCATAGTATACACTCATACTAGCCTACTTTTATCATGCTGTGTTTTATTATAGAATATAAAAACATCCTCGTGTCAGACATTAGCACTGAAAGGTTGCCTACCAGTCAAGTTCACATTTCAACATGTTGTCTATTTATAGATACATATACATGTATGATATTAGGTTTAGTTCATGTTTTTACTACAATCTCATTTCATAACATACATTTTAATCTGGCACCACCAGTTTAACATGTCTTACCTTAAAAATCGTCTCATCTTTAAATCGCGTTCTTTTAATTCTTCTGAGGTAAATCCAAGTGAAACAGCACAGCACAGCACAAACACAGTCTTCCAAACTCGATGAAAAGCAGAGAGAAGTTACCGAAGTCTCTGATTCTTTGTTTTGAGGTAATGAGGGCGTTTACAGGTCTGCGTTTCTCCGCGTGAATCATTTGCATGTCAATCGCTCGTTTGCGCGTGGGCGTGGTCATATTAGAGTTAATGAGGAAGCGTTTGAGAAACTGTACATGCTGCTGCTTTCATACGGATTACTTAAACAGAGAATATTTGTTTTTTATATAATTTACATACTTTAAAAATAGAGACTCCAAGCGTTGTATAGACATGCATTTCAAGTCTGTGTGACAAACATTCGCTGAGTTACAGGTCATTTTCTGTCGCGTTTCAGAATGAGTTTCACATTAAGACTGACGGCAGAACGCGCATCATGTTTATTTTCTTTATTTTACAAAAAACACAACATTTTGTTTTTATTATGAGTGTACACAAATAAAAGAAGACATTTAAGTGTTTTGATTGATGCATAAAACTTACATATAAAATCAAAATCAACAGACTATTTTGAGTTTCTTTTGTTCTGATAAGAAAAAAAGTGAGCTGGTATCGCAGGCGATACCGCCGACCCCAGGGAGTTAAGGGGAAATCCAGACACGTTATCCAATATACAGGCAATAGGTCAAAACACAGGTAGGCCATCCATCCATCCAGACAAAAAAACAAACAAACAAACAAACAAAACAGGCAGGGGTCGTTATTTGTTTTTGTTTTTTCGCTCAAAAAGTATTCAGTAAAAAGTAGTCACTTGATAAACTTAAGGTTGAGCCACTGTAGTCACTTGGACTATTCTAACGATGTCTTTTTCTGGGCTGGCAGATGAAATTACCTTGCAGCCTATGGAGAAGTGAGACAGCTCTCAGATTTCATCAAAAATATCTTAATTTGTGTTCCGAAGATGAACAAAAGTCTTACGGGGTTGGAACAACATTTTCATTTTTGGGTGAACTAACCCTATAAAGTTGTTGAGACCCCACCCAATGCCTCTCACATTTTCGTTGTCAGAAGCAAAGGATGTTCAGTTTCTTTTAAAAATGCATCAACAACCGAAGCACTGTGAAACCACACACACCAACACACATAATACTTGTAACAATGACCCTTAAGTTTGCAGGTCAAGCCTGAATTATGCTTTAAGTAATTCAAGCTTGTCCTGCAAATCAAACACTTCATCATCTGGGCCGTCTATTTAATTTTCAGCCATAAAACTTTTCACAATGTTTATTAATTTCATATGTAATCTTTCAACTTATCTGATCATGTTTATTAACTGCTGGCCATGACGGATCAGTCCATTCTAGGGAAGTTGAGTCTTAGCACAAGCGCCTTCTTCTCCTCCTTCTTCTCCTTCTCCTTCTTGCGAACTCTCCTTGCATGGTCTCTCTGGAGATGTTCAACTACAAGATCGTCCATAAAAATCTCAACCTTGTCTGTCACATTTAAAGCATGTTAATGATCTTTAATATATCTCATTTCTGGGTCATCCTCGTCTGTCACATTTAAAGCATGTAAATGATCTTTAATATATCTAATTTCTGGGTCATCCTCGTCTGTCACATTTAAAGCATGTAAATGATCTTTAATATATCTAATTTCTGGGGATTTATCAGAAGAATTCACCATCAGTTGTCCCATCTTTCCAATATTTATGACTAGGGATGGGAATTGATAAGAATTTAACGATTCCGATTCCATTATCGATATTGCTTATCGATCCGATTCCTTATCGATTCTCTTATCGATTCTTATTGGGTGAGGGAATAAGTACAAATTTGTTTGTATTAACTCGCTTTAATATCTGATCAGAAGACACAGCACAGAGTATACACAAATTATGTGTAGCAACCTCAGAACAAACCTAAAAGTAGGTGAGCTACTTCTCAAAGTAAAGTCCAGGGACCTATAGCCTAGGGCAGTGTTTCTCAACCAGTATGCCATGGCACACTAGTGTGTGCCTTGAAAGATTATCAAGAAGAGTGCCTTAGGATTAGGAAATTGACAATTTTCACATTCATTGGTCCGGACAAAAAAATAAATAAAACTGCCATTTATGTGCCATAAAAACTAAAAACACAGACTGAAAACAGTTTAGGAAGAGCTTGTGTCTTTTGGAATATTAACAGTGCTCATTTGGATTAGGCTATTGAGTTACTAAAACAATCTTTGTCAAATAATACACAGGTTTTCTTCACATTTTTAACGTTTTTGTTTCCATTTGTTTAATTTCAAGATCTGATGTGACTTATCCATTGTTGTTTTTACAGCTACAAAGCTGGGAGCACTAAATGATATTCAGTCACATTATACACGCTTTTAACATTAAATAAAGCACAAAAATAGTACCTGATATTATCATAGCCACACTTTGAGATTGTTGTTCCAGCGCGACGTCGCAGTAAAATAGGATTCGTTTCAAATAGAATCGTCGCGTGTCGCGGCTGGTTAAACTTTGATTAACATGGAAAATTATACTTTTTATCGCGTGTCGCGCCGTCGCGTCGCATGTAGTTAGGACACGGTCAGAGCGCTTCTGCCTCGATGCCATGTTTGCTCATAGTGTTTGCTACGTTCTGAACCAAAACAACGCAGCACGTGTGTGACGTCGTGTCACATTTGAACGAGCGGAACCGATAAGCGGAATCGTTAAGCAGGCATACTAACGGTTCCAAGGAATCGATTCACTGGGCACCGGTTCTGAAGAAGACACCGGGCACCGGTTCCCATCCCTATTTATGACAAAAGGCAACTTCCACGATTTCGATGCTTGTTTGTGGAAATTGGCATGTTTGATGGCCAATTTGTTACATTTAATATTACGACCCAACAAAAAATTTCAAAGCATCACAAATGTCAAACATAAAATTTGATATAAAGAACCAGGGAGCATTACCACTTAATTGTAAACACTTTGATAAAGGTTGTGAAATCTTGAGAACTAATGTGTGGAGTAGTTTCTGTTCATTGTTTTTATCTTATCATGTTGTGTGAGAGGAAAATATCCTGTTGTGCCTGTCGTTTCTGCAGATAAGTTATTTTGTTTAAAGGAGTCATTACCTGCAAATTTCACTTTTCCACGAGAATCAATGTATGTTATGATTGCATAATGATTATACACTGGCCGGGAAGCCGATATTTAAAAGTGAAGCGTTTGTTTACCTCAGGGTTTGTAAAATAGCCCACGTGCACGCGCACTAAAAAACGAGATTTTGATTTCTTCCCCGTCTTGACGTCAAGACGGGGCAGGATATACCATATATGGACACCGCAGACCTATGCTGCAGGAAGCCCGCCCCTCTCCCCCTCATATTCAGTTCAGTCGCGAAAGATGCAGAAACGTAGTGCAGACGTGAGTTGCTCTGTTGTTGACTGCCAGAATCAACATGTAAATGTGTTTTCTCTACCAAGAACGGACCTAGCTATCAGGGACCAGTGGATTAAATTCATTTTTAATGAAGCGGTTCCTTCAACCCTTCCCACTGGCTTATCGTTGCTGTCTGTTCTGTGCTAAACATTGTACGCCGGAATCCTTCACAAATTTGGGGCCATGTCAGGCGAAGTTGGCATCGAAGCTCGGGAAAAGCGCCATTCCAACAGTCAGAGACTTGCCTGCAATTGAAACGGTAAGACTGTGTTTTTATTGCTCTACTGTGTGTAACAAACAGCAGCTAACTGCTAATGCGGTTATTGCGTCTGTCACTAGACAAAAAAACAAAGACTCGAGGTGAAGTAATTATTTATGTTCCCTGTAAACGATTTTTGACTGCATTATAATGATTTCTTAATTCAGAATATGATCAAGATTGCGTAGGTGGATGTGTTCGGGGAATTTGCCAGTTAATAGTAACATTTAAAGCCCCTTAAATGAACGAAATGACTCGAAAAAAGATTTGTTCATTTTGATGAACGAGATCGAACAAGAAGGTCAATAGACACTGGTGGCTGGTGTTGCCAGATTGGGTTTTTTTCCGCCACATATTAAGGGCGGTTTACGGTGGGTTTTAGGTGGGTTTTCGCCTGGAAGACTTTATTGAAATCTGGCATCCTACTGAACGAAGTTAATCTGAGAGAGCGTGGCGTTCACAGACACCAGAAAGAACGTGTTCACAGTAACGTTCATCAGGCAGTAATGCGGTACGTTCAGTTCACGTTCGCCCAAAATATGAACGAGGCACAACACTGGCGGGAGTATTAGCTTCGAGGTAAACATGGAATGGCTGATACTTTGCAAAAAACAAATGACTGAGATCATCATGAATTCGGCTATGGTATATTGATTGCCTAACGCTTATACACTGGCCGGGAAGCCAGTCGCGGCCAGGTCGGTTTCATTCACAACTTGCGCCATGATGTCATTTTGGAATGATAAGCGTTACCTGCGGTGTCAACCCCCCTCCTTCCTGCAACCAATCAACGCGCCCCTCATTTGCATTATTAAAATGACTGTCCACGACAGCCAAAATATCGCATCAGATCTCGCGAGACAATAATGCCTTCAGAAATAAGGGTCTGAGGAGCTCTGTGTTTATTTTTTTTCCACTTTTCTTTTTTAGAAGGGCCTGAAAGACTATAATACAGCAGTAGGTATCCAAGGTAATACTAGGTAATGACTCCTTTAAATTTGTTTTCTCTTTGTAAACGTGTGTTTTTGATGCAACCTCTTGTCAGATTCTGTTGTCTTGATGCCTTTAAGTGTCCTTATGTGGATGATTGGAATTTTTTACTTGGTTTTTAATTTAATAATTTTTTATATCATAAAATAAAGTGTTTAGATTTTTATACTGGACTTTTATAAGGTCCTTTGCCCTTATTGAAGAAGTGAATCTGCATTAACAAATGCAGGTTTTGAGTTCTATCAAATATTTCTCTGGATGGAGGAGTTGCTGGGGTGTTGTAGGGGATCGCGGGGCACAACGTAACACGGGGCTACTTGTAACATACTTGTTTTAAATACTTCCACACATGCTAGGATGACGAAACTTAGTGTATTTGCTAGTTGCCATATCAACACTATATAGAGAAATAAATTGCGCCAAAATTATTATTTTTTTGGAAGATATCCATAGACATTTATTAAACCATAGCAAAAGTATGTTTCTTACTTAAGTTTCTCTATTTTTCTCTATCTCTATTTTTTGTGTTTATTTAAAATGAGACAAATCTGATATTATTTTAATCTCCAATATGTTATTTAACAGTTGAGATAGCTCTTTAATGCTTCGCTAGCTAGCAGAAGACACTAGCAGGGTTTAAATCCCAGTTGTGCAGGCGGGGCATGTTGTCACACTGCGTTACAATGTGCCCCTATTAGAAATACGCTATTATATTCTATACTTTTATTAATTTTATTGAGAAAACGTGAGAAAAAGGTGAATAAAGACTGAGAGTCAATGTTCAGAAATTACTAATTATTTATTTGTTTTGAACTATGTTGTATAGCTGTGTTTTCCTGTGTTCGTAGTCAAAACTCAAAAATGAGTTTATATTTAATTATAAAAAATTGACATTATTTTATATGAAAGTTTTTTAATTATATTTTATTTAGAAAATATTTTAGTTTGTCTTGTATATTTTTTTTATGAGATCAGATAACATTTTAAGCTGTCATATGCCATGTTCCCTTTCAAGGGAACGTTTCCGGTTACTTAACTGTAACCTTGTTCCCTGAGAAAGCGGAACGAGATGCTGCGCTGCTCAGCGCATTGGGAACGTCTTTAATCGTGACCAGCTGTGAATATTGTGTATAACACGTCAATGAAATTGACCCGGAGGCAATATAGCCTCGGTCGGTGACGTCATCACCGCACCCCCGCGACACAAGGCTAAAAGTAGATGAGCCACAGGTGCATCGTCAGGATATTTTGTCTGAAGAGCAGTCCTGGGACATCTTCAGCACGGCAAAGTAGCGCAGCATCTCGTTCCGCTTTCTCAGGGAACAAGGTTACAGTTAAGTAACCGGAGACGTTCCCTTTCGAAAGCTACAATCGATGCTGCGCTGCTCAGCGCATTGGGAACGAGAATACCTACGCCGCCGTGCTTGAACATGTCTGGACTCCCACGGTTGTGCAGGTGTGTTTCACAAGAACGTAAGAAGGCCTAGACATTAGCTTGCGATGACGACTCAAGGACATGAGAGCCCGGAGTGGCATGAACATCCAAACTATAAAATCTTATGAATGTGTGCGGAGAGGACCAGCCTGCCGCATCACAAATAAACTGCAAGGGGCACCTCTTGCCAAGGCAGCAGAGGAGGCGACCCCTCTGGTGGAGTGAACCCTTAAAGCCATTGGCGAAGCTTGACCGCGCGCCTCATAGGCAAGAGCAATAGCATCCCTGACCCAATGTGACATGGTCTGCTTAGTGGCGGCAGCCATTGGTTGCGGCCCCCATAACAGACGAAAAGTCGCTCTGACTTACGCCACTAGCTAGTGTGGTGGACGTAGGCCTGAAGAGCACGGACTGGACATAGTCTATAAGATCTCCCCTGTTCCGGCGTCGTGAACGGCGGAGAGCAGAAGGCCTCAAGCGTGACAGGATGTATAGCCGAAAAAGGCACCTTAGGCAGGTAATCAGGATGAGGATGCAAAATCACTTTCACCATTCCTGGGCAAAGTCTAAGCAGGGTGGCAAAATCAACAGAGCCTGCATATTCCCAATTCTTTTCAAAGAAGTTATTGCCATAAGAAAAAAACATCTTTAGAGTCAGAAGTTTTCAGACGCTGATTCTAGAGTTTCAAAAGGTGTCTCAACCAGACCCTTCTAGGACTACTGCTATGTCCCATGATGGGATATTGGTTTTTACAGGAGGCCTCAGTCGTCTGGCCCCACGAATGAAACAAGCGAGCAGAGGATGTCTCCCGAGTGGCACCCCGTAAACCAAGGCATGGCAAGCCAAAAGAGCGGCCAAATAAACCTTGAGAGTGGCGGGGCATGTGCCTGTTGTTAATTTTTCCCGCAGAAAATCCAGAACTGAAGCAATCTGGCAGTTGACCGGATCTGCATTATGTACAACACCTTTCAAAGACACTCCATTTGTTGGCATAACTCTTTCTAGTGGAGGAATCCCTAGCACTTAGAATGGTCTCAATAACGGCAGGCGAAAGCCCAGTGTCCCTCAGTTGGTACCCATCAGGGGCCAAACATGAAGGTTCCAGAGGTTGGGCCTGGGATGGAATATCGTGGCCTCCGTCTGAAACAGAAAGTCCCTCCTCTCCGGAATCGTCCATGGCGAGCCGTTGAGGAGAGATATTATCTCGGAGAACCAAACTCTGGCTAGAACTCCTGGAAGCAGAGAAACTGGAGGAAACGCATACAGGCACATTCTGGGCCATGTGTGTGCCATCGCATCCAGACCCAGGGGCTGGGTGATTCAGAGAGAAGTAGAGGGGACATTGCGCTTTCTGATAAGAGGCGAAGAGGTCCAACACCACTTCGTAAAATCTGGTCCAAACCTGTTTGACTACTTCTGGGTGGAGTTTCCATTCCCCTATCGGTAGTTTCTGTCTGAACAGTAAATCCGCTCCCACATTCAGGTGCTCTGAAATGCCCTGAGTGACAGGAACTTTTCCTGGGCCCAGAGAAAGATCTGCCTCGCTATTCTATTCAGATTGCGTGAGCACAAACCTCCCTGGTAATTTATGTAAGAGACTGCCGCTGTGCTGCACTAGGACATGGCTGTCTCTCAACTGAGGAAGAAAGTATTTCAGGGCCAGAAATACAGTCATCAGCTTGAGGCAGTTGATGTGCCAATTGAGCTGATGACCCTCCCATTCCCCTTGAGCTGGACGACCACTTAAGACCGCTCCCCAGCTCATCAGGGAGACGTCTGCCGTTAGCATTCTGCGACAGCAAGACGCACCTAAAGTGGGACCCAAAGCAAGGAACCGGGGTCTGAACCACATAGAAAGGGAACGAAGCCGCAGCGCGTAACCCTTACCATAAACATGGATTTTAGAAAGTGCACGAAGCATTCAGCGCGTGACTCACCATAAACATGGATTTTAGAAAGGACACGAAGCACTCAGCGAGTGTTCTTGCCTTTATTTGCCCTTGGGGATTGTAGTTGAAATCCCCCATTTTGAGCCACAACTGACATGGTCTCATGCGCAAAAGGCCCAGAGGAATCATTGTGGACGCAGCTGCCATGAGACCTATGTAATGTCCTGACCTAGCTAGATGTTGCTTAGGGTGTTAATTGGTCCTGACACGAGCAGGAGATAATTATGCCCGATGGTGACAGAATCCCATTTAACCCCAAACATGTTACCCTCGGGTGGGAGAGAGTACACCCTTGGCGTTGACCTCAGCCCCCTAGAGATAACATGGCTAGGTCGAATGGAAGGACCCAATATTGGTAAGCTTTGCCCCCAAAAGCAAACTTGGGAACCTCCTGTGTTGTGGCAATATTCTATATGAAAATATACATCCCTCAGATCGATCATGACGAACCAAACGTGATGTTGAATTTACGACACGATCGTCTTTACAGTTAACATCTTGAACTTGAGTGCTTTAACTGTACGGTTTAAGCCTCAAAGATCGAAGATTGGACGCAACCCCCCATCCTTCTTGGGGACCAGGAAGTATCTGCTGTAATAGCCTGACTCTCTCTCTGAAAGAGGAACATGTTCTATGGCCTCTTTGTTCAGAAGAGATTGTAGCTCTTGTGACAGTACATGCGCCAGTTCCGGTCTCACGGAAGTGAATACCACGCCGTTGAAACGCGGAGGACGATTAATAAATTGGATTCTATCCTATTTGTACTGTACTTAATACCCAAGTAGAAAAAACTGGCAGAAGTTTCCACGCTGCCAGACTCTCTGAGAGTGGTATCAACTTAACACTTCCTTTTGAGGGGATATTAGATGTTCTGTGTCCTGGATGACAGCAGAAAAGCAACAGAACATCTAACATTTCGCTGGAAACCGCTGCTCCCCGAATCACCAGAGGTGGCGAGGAAGTACAGTGGTTTCGTGAGGGTGTCAGGTAGGAGCTGTTTGATTTAAATGTCTCGTCCCGTTGGGGCACACCCCTGGGACAAAACAACCCTCAGGATTTTGTCTTAGGTCTATTATGCAGCTGCTGAGTGCAACGAGCAGGTCCCCAGTTTTTTTTTTTTTCGAGGGAGAGCGCAACTCGTTACACTCTGCTTTAAACCCTCCTAAAATGACGATGAGCAAAAAGAAGAGAAGAAAATGTCTCTTCAGACTGGCCCATCATCGTAAAACCACCCAACCCCGCACCCATGATAGTCTTAATACGTCAAGGGCACAAAGATGCACGAAGAATAAGGTTTTCCCATGAACAAGTTAACGTCATGGAGATCCTCAAGGAGGGCAGTCTAGCTGTAATCCGACCATCACACAAGTCACCACCTCGAGAACCTCTCAAATGTTTTATCATAACGAGAGATATGTTCGGAGGCAGCTTTAATTTCTCAGAATTAAATGTGGCCGAAGAACAGTCAGACAATTTTATATTATATATAATACATACATATATATATAGTTATATTATATAAAATATTATATATATATAAATCAGTTTCTCAGCAATAAACACATCGCAATCAGACAAGCAAACACGGTCTGGATGATATGCTGTGTTTAAATCTTTCATAAGATCAACCTGGTATGCCTTTAACACGGCCATGGTGTACAACGCACTACCAGCCTGACCGCTGAAAATGCATCTGATAATGTGATCCCAGGAGAGAGATAGCCCGCGAGCGTCTCTCCAAACTGAGACAATTTCATATAATCGCGTGCCCTCGCACCCGCGAAAGTAGAATGGCTCGATGTCGAGGACACAAGACATAAATATTTACAGTCTTTATTTATAGACTGTTTTATGGGACTCTTTTTGTTGTGATCAGAATAATCCGGCCACTGCACGAGCGATCGCCACGAGCGTTCTCCTTTTATCAACACGGGAGAAACGCTCGGAGGCGACAAACCCACGAGATTCAATGTCCTCTGCCCGAGCCGAAGAAGCGCCGAGGCACGCTTCGGTAGTCAGGCAAAAGGACATCGCGATCTGGAGAGAGAGCGAGCGATAAGGACGCACCGTCTCTCGCTTCTCAGCCAGATCGCACGCGAGCCCCACAATCATTATGGGCGCTACCCCAATGAAATAAGCAAAGCGAACGCGAAGCACTTTAACTGTGAACATTCCACTGTGCTCGCAATCACCATGCTCAAATGCAAGGGCAGTTCTTTCCCAAACAAACAAAGCAGTAAGTGTGTGTATTCAGTTCTGACATGGGACGGGAGCATGGAGGAACACAACACTTATTGTTTTGTTGGCTCATTTCTCCTCTTTTTTTACTTTTTAAACTCTTTGATGTAATAGAGAGAAAAAGGCTTGAGAAAGGAGAAATTTTCTGCACACTGCCTGAATAAACTAACTCCTAGCAAAGATCTGTAGCAGATAAAAGGTAGAGAGAGAGTTTTGACGTTCACACATGCACAGTAATGGTCTGAAGACAAAAGACCTGACGATGCACCTGTGGCTCATCTACTTATAGCCTCGTGTCGCGGGGGTGCGGTGATGACGTCACCGACCGAGGCTATATTGCCTCCGGGTCAATTTAATTGACGTGTTATACACAATATTCACAGCTGGTCACGATTAAAGACGTTCCCAATGCGCTGAGCAGCGCAGCATCGATTGTAGCTTTCGAAAGGGAACTCGAGCTGCGTCGAGACGCGGTGGGAATGCCCTGCGTGATTGCGTCGTGAAGCACGTGTATAACCAGTCCAATGGAAAGACGAAACGTCATAGGCGGGTGACGTCATCGACCAGGAAGCTATTAACCAGCGCTGAAAACAGACCGCGACAGCTTCTGTGCCTTCAGCAAGCGATCTGTGTATTCTGTCCTTGTCAAATTTATTGTTGTCTGTCAAGTTGCAATATATATATATATATATATATATATATATATATATATATATATATTACGGCAAAAGAGAGCAAGCAAGCGTTGTCTTGTTCCCTGCCCACGTTATATCACGGGTGGGGACACACACTTCAGCTTTGTGTTGCTTGTTTGGGAGTGGAGCATGCCAGCAGTCAGTTCTCGAGGGGGCTGACTGTGAGCATTGCAAGAAGCTGTGCGTGAGGACGCTCCGCTCCCGCCGGCCGTTCTTCGAGGAGGACGGTTCAGTGCGCGCTCCCCGAGGCGCGGGTCCCGCTGCTGCCGAGGCACGGATCGAACAGCGGGGTTTGAGACGGGCCCCGCCCTATCTCTGCCTTCACCTGTTAGATCCAGTGCCTTATCTCGGGGAGAAGCACGCTCTGCGGTTTCACGCTCTGCGATTTCCAGTTCCGAGGAATTGGTATCGTTAGTGTTTTTGTTAAGAGTACAAAACATTTATAAAAATAAAGAATAAAGCAGATGTTTATGAGTTTTCAATAAATAAATAAATAAGTCAGCTCATAACTCTGTTGAATAAAGAGGAGCATTTAAAAGGAGGTTTTATCTAGTGCTGTTGCTAAGTTAAATATTACTGGCCAGCCGGTTGTTATGAGAGTTAAAATATAAGGAAAACTCTATATCTCAGCCTCCTCGTCGGGGAATGCCGTTTCCCTATCTCCACACTGAGGTGTCGAGATCGTGGAATAAACTGGTTTATATTTATGTGTTTAATCCCCAAACTTCTACTATAGTAATGGTATGGGTATCAAGTATCATGGTATGACAGTGCCTCGGGTTAAAGAGACGCTTGCGAGCTATCTCTCTCCCGAGTCTGCGTCATCTTAACCCCGACGTTACCCACCAGCCATCATAAAATAGATGAATATTATCAAAAAAAAAAGGCAGCACTGGTGGGTAAATTATATAAGGACATGGATGAATGTGAGGATGTCAGCACTGACGCTCTTCGAGAATTGCGTCGTGCAACAGATAAACTATACCGGGGAGGGACAGTTTCGAGAAATCGTTTCTCCTCGGCGTCCTCTGGGGGGGGACTCTCTGAGGAGGGTCGCAGCGCTGCCAGTTCGGTTGTTTTCCTGCTGGTGGCCACGGAGTGAAATATATATATATACAGTTTTTCTGATGTTAAGAAAAAAATGAAGAAATAAATTATTCGGCGCCGTTCCAGAGGTTTCTTCCTCACCGATCTAATGTTTCTGAGACTGGGCGGGAGCAGTCTCAGCCTACTAAAGCTCCTCGCAGCATAAATAAAATGCAGCAAAACAGAGCGTCGCCATTTGGGCTCATCCACAATCGAAGGGGACCTGGGTGGCGGTCGCAGTCTAGCCAGTTAGAGATATGCAAGATCTGAGGACTGTTTTATCTCTAAAATAGCTGGGAGAAGAAGCCCTGACGCCAAGGCTGCAGGCTTCTGAGGGCGGTCCCCTCCGGGGCAGGGACGGTTTTGAGAAATCGTTTCTCCTCGGCACCCTCTGGGGTGCGACTCTCAAAAGAAAGGGTCGCAGCGCTGCCAGTTCTACGTTCAGGGCACCGAGGTGTCAGCGTCCCCATACGATCCTCCGAGGAGGGGCGTAGAGCGGTCAGTTCGGTTGTTCCCTGCCGGTTCGCCGCTTCAGGGCACCAAAGTGACTGTTCAACCAAATCCAGAGGCCAGTCTCGAGAGACTGGTTCCCCTAGTAGAATTTCTGGCAGCGTGGAAACTACTGCCACATATTTCTCAGTGGGTCCTGCACACTATAGAAAAGGGTTTCAGAATTCAGCTCGGTTCTCATCCGCCCAGATTTCTAGGGGTCCTCCCCACAGTGGTGGACCCCGAGCAGGCTCTGGTTATGGAGCAGGAAGTACTGACACTTCTGCAAAAGGAGCTATAGAAGGGGTTCCTCCTCCCATCCGACAGTCAGGGTTTTACAGCCATTACTTCATTGTTCCGAAAGAGGATGAGTGGTTGCGTCCTATTCTAGACCTGCGTCAATTAAACAGCAGGTTTCAGAATCTCAAGTTCAAAGAATGCTTACGCTAAATATGATTGTGTCACAGACTCAGTCCGAGGACTGGTTTGTCACAATAGACTTTAAGGACGATTACTTATCTATCCATCCTCATCACAGGAGGTTCCTGAGGTTTGCTTTCGGGGGGCGAAGCATACCAGTATCAGGTTCTTCCCTGCGGCCTAGGTTTATCACCCCGCACCTTTACAAAATGCGTGGATGCAGCTCTGGCTCCTCTGAGACTCCAGGGCATTCGCGTATTGAATTATATCGACGATTGGTTGATTTTAGCTCAGTCCGAGCAGATGGCAGTTCGGCATCGAGATGTCGTTCTGTCTCACATAAAGAGGTTGGGGTTGTGGCTCAACGCCAAGAAGAGTGTGCTCACTTTTGGCCTTCTGTACATGAGACCTCTGCAGTGGTGGCTCAGGACCAAGGGGTTTTCTCCGAGGGGAAATCCGTTTCGCATGATCAAGGTCACGCGGCGATGCCTTCGTGCCTTGGTCATGTGGAAGAAACCTTGGTTCCTCGCCCAGGGCCCGGTGCTGGGGGCTTCTTATCGACGCGTAATGCTTTCGACGGATGCTTCCCTCACGGGATGGGGGGCGGTCATGAGTGGCCGCTCGGCGAAAGGTCTTTGGGACCATCAACGTTCTTGGCACATAAATCGGCTAGAAATGATGGCGGTATTTCAAGCTCTCAAATACTTCCTGCCAGACCTGAGAGGTCACCATGTGCTTGTCCTTCTGGACAACACACTGATGGTCTCGTATATCAGAGCAGATATCCTGTTGAGGCAGGGGCTGAGGCCCGGGGAATGGAGACTTCACCCCGAGGTGGTGGAGCTCCTTTGGGAGAACTTCGGTCAAAACTCAAGTCTACCTTTCGCATCGTTTATATACAACGCATTGCTCTATGTGGTTCTCCCTGACGCATTCAGCTCTGCTTGAACTGGATGCAACGTATTAGGTGTGGTTGAGGCTACACCTGTATGCATTTCCCGATATCTTTGCTCCCGGGAGTTACTCTCATCCGGAGTAATGGATACTGTGGGCTCGGCCTCTGAGGGAGCCCAGCTCATAGATTCAGGTCTATCGACTGAGGTCGTGGAGACCATACTCCAGTCTAGAGCTCCCTCCACGAGAAGACTGAATATGCATTGAAATGGAAACTGTTCTCTGCTTGGTGCGGAGAACGCCTTCTGAATCTTGCTATCTGCCCTATGGTACAGTACTTGATTTCTGCAATGAATGTTTCTTTGCTGGGTTATCTCTGAGGAGAGATCCTTATTTCGTCTTCTCCGTGGTACATGAGGCTGAGGCCTGCACGTACTTGGATTTGCACCTGGTATGGTGATAGTCTTTCTTCACCCCTTGCCTGGTTGTATTCCTAGGTCCCTACTAAATGTGCGGGTCATTTGTGCTGCAGGCCTTCTTTCCTCCACCTTAATACCCCAGATCAGGAAAAACACAATCTGTTATGCCCTGTCCGGGCTTTGGATGCTTATGTCCACAGAGCTGCCCTGTGGCGTATATATAAGAGCAATTATTTGTCTGCTTCGGGTTACCTAAGTTAGGTTGCCCTGGGCGTTCCTGCATCTAAACAGATAATGAGCAAGTGAGTAGTTGAGGCTATCTCAATTGCTTATGAAGCGGCCGGACAGCCTTCACCTTTGGCTGTCCCGGCCCATACTCCCTGCATGCCTGTGATCGACTTGCTTCGGCTTTTCAGAAGCTGTCGCAGTCTGTTTTCAGCGCTGGTTTATAGCTTCCTGGTCGATGACGTCACCCGCCTATGACGTCTCGCAGTGTTTCCCACACATAGACTAATTCGTGGCGGTGCGCCACAGAATCAACACAGGCCGCCACATATTGCGTTTCGTTATTAAAAAAAACAACAAAAAAATACGCTATTTAAAACACGCAGCATATTCATTAAGCTGCATTTCCTTTCCCTGCTCTCCCTCCGTCTCTCTGTCACTCACGCGTCTCTCTCACAACACAAGCGATTTTTTGTCTCGCCAAGACCTTATTTGATCGGTGAGTGATGTAGTAGATGACTGAAAGAACGAGCAGAGAGAGAGGCCCGGTCGCGAGCGCGCTCCCTCACCGTCTTCAAACTGTCTTGTTCTCTCTCGCTCCCTCGCGCATATTAATCAAAATCAATTGAAAATAGACACGATGGTAAAAGATCGGAAGACCGAAGTTTCACATGAAGCATTCGGGTATTTTTTTCCTGAATTACTGCTGGGTGTTGTGCTAAAAAAAATAATAATTACATTGCCTTATCTTCCTTGAAAAGCGTTCCGTCCATTCAGCTGACATGAAAAACACTTTCAATAAACAAAACCTATCCAATGATTAAATGTTTTCTGTGTTGACAAATCTTGTGCGATGTCCTAACTGCCGGGATAATCACACAATGCGTACAAGTCCGCTAATGACACGTCCGATTCGCGAACTAATGACTCCTTTGAACCGATTCAACCAAAACAATCTTTTAGTTTAGACTGTTTGTGGTAAATGCAGTTGGGTTGTCGAGGTCAAAACTCTAAATAAGCTGTGAATCAAATAAACTTACTATAAATAATGTTGTCATTTTTTTACTCTTACACAGAATTTTTGGATTTTGTGAAGGTGTGAATCATTTTTGATTAATATTTAATATATTAAAGTTCTGTGTAACAGATTATTAACGGAGATAATAATCTCCATTAATAATCCCCCCCCCCCCCCCCCCGCCACAAATTGATTTATAATCTGTGGGAAACACTGTCTCGTCTTTCCATTGGACTGATTATACACGTGCTTCACGACGCAATCACGCAGGGCGTTCCCACCGCGTCTCGACGCAGCGTCTCATTCCCTCTCAGGGAACCAGGGTTACATACGTAACCTGAGATGTTACAATGTGCCCGTGTCACATTTCACCTCCATTCTTTTGGGGTATATCCAGAAAAAAGTATATACTGTATTAATAAAACAAAACCACATAATTGTACTAGACATGTGGGAAATTAATGTTGGAAAAAATAAATAGTCTGAACCATATACAAACTAAGAAAGTAAAAAAACGTTACTTTGTGCCCCGCTCTCCCCTACTCAATTATTTCTTTAAAGACTAGAATTTACTTGTGTATCCACATCCTAGTTACGGTCTCTTAATATTGAAAATGGCCCAATAGTTAAGCATGCAGTTTCTGGCAGTGATAAAGAGGACAGGTGACAACAAGGAAGTTTGTTAATGAGTAACCTTATTTAATGAGTAACAAATGATTTGTTAGTGTTCAGCTCAGCCTATAAGTATGTTATGACAACATTGAGAACATTGTAGAAGGAGGATGTTTCTGGGGCTTTGCAAAAGAGCAAGAGATTCATCGTAGACTGTTAAAGTGTGTGGAGGATGGCGAAGTGTAAAACAGACTGCATCGAAAGGCCTCTGTCTCTGGCCTTTGAAAAACTCGGTCGAGTTGTTGGTAGACATCCATGTGTGTTTATTTTATCAGCTATATGTGTGGCTGCTGCACTTGGAGCTGGTTTCATCTTTCTTCACGAGAGAGAGGCAAATGACATTGAAGACCAGTTTACGCCTGTCAATGGACCTGCCAAGTGGGAGAGGGCATTTGTGGTGGAAAATTTCCCACAATCTGAAGAGTTTTCTCAGCTGCGGCTTTCGTCTGAAGGCTCTTATGCCTCTTTGATCTTCACAGGTTTGCAAGGAGAAAATATATTAACTGAAGCAGCTTTTAATGACATTATAGCGCTAGACGGACAAGTGAAAAGTATGACGACAGGAAACACTTTTGAAAACATCTGTGCCAAAACAAAGGGAAGGTGCATGTCAAATGCAATTTTAGACATTATAAATTATATTGCTACTGAAATTGTTTCTTTAAACATTTCATATCCGATGAATAATGGCACATTTTTGGGAACAACCATCGGTGGCGTAGAGCTAAAGCCGGATAGCTCAGAGCTGACCAGTGCAAAAGCGGTCAGGCTTTTTTATTTCTTAGACGAGAAGAAGACAAAAGAAAACCTTTACTGGCTTGATGGCTTTCTAAAACTCCTCTCAAACTATACAGAACAGAAAACAGTAAGTAAACATGAGTGAGTTATATCTACAAGCATAGTGATACCTAGTGACCATTGAGTGTGTAAATGTTAATTAATCTAACCATCTCCATTAACTGTAAGTCAAGTACCAAAAGTTATTTGGTCAACAGTTCCAATATTTTGAGAAAATGAACTAAATCTATGTACATTTGCTTAATTTTTCTCCAGGCTATTCATGTCCTGTCATGATTTGCCCTAACTATTTCTTCACTGTGCTTCAACACAATGCAACAAATTCACGTGTATACAGTAACTATACTGAACAGTGTTTTGTGTTGAATTTCTACAGGTCCATGTGTCTTACTTTACATCAATATCGAGACAGAATGAGCTTGAGACCAATTCAGACTCTGTGATCCCCCTCTTCTCTATTACGTATTTCCTGGCCATAACCATTTCTATTCTGACTTGTTTAAGGTATTATAAAGAATTAAAAATCACATTAGCACATTTCTATCACTAGCTATGTTATTTATCTCTTGTCTCCTTCCTCAGGTTAGACCCTGTCAGGACGAAGGTGTGGGTGGCTACGTTCGGAGTGGTCTCCGCTGGGATGGCCGTGTTGGCCAGCTTTGGTCTGCTGCTGTTCTGTGGGATGCCGTTTGCCATGACCGTGGCCTCAGCCCCCTTTCTGATTCTGGGTAAATGTCATTTATTTCATCACCTAGTAGGTGTCTCACAACTGACGGCTCACCGTCTCTGCTTTCCTCCAGGTGTTGGCGTTGATGACATGTTCATTATGATCTCCTGCTGGCAGAAGACTGAAGTTCATAAAGACGTTGAGCTTCGTTTAGCAGAAACGTATAAAGAGGCCGGCGTGTCCATCACTATCACCACGCTGACAGATGTGCTGGCTTTCTACATCGGCCTCATGACGCCCTTCCGCTCAGTTCAGTCCTTCTGCATGTACACCAGCACAGCTCTTCTGTTCTGCTACATCTTCAACATCACCTTCTTTGGCGCGTGTCTCGCACTGAACGGACGGAGAGAGAAAGGCAACAGACACTGGCTGACATGCATGAAAGTCCCAGAAGCCACTGGTGATGATGGAGGCTGTTGTGTTGGTGGGGCGTATGATGAAAACACACATAAGGAATTAGAAATGCCAGTGGATTCATTCTTTAAAAACTATTACGGCCCTTTCTTAACACGAGTGTGGGTTAAAGCGCTCGTGTGTCTGATCTATGCTGGGTATTTGGCAGTCAGTATCTATGGATGCTTCCAAATGCAGGAAGGTCTAGATTTAAGAAATTTAGCAGCAGACGGCTCATATGTTGGTAGTTACTATGACAAAGAAGATGAATTCTTCTCTGCCTTTGGTCCCAATGTCATGTTAGTTATAAAGGATGAAGACTTTCAGTACTGGAACCCAACTGCTCGCAAAAGTCTTGACTTGTGTTTGGAAAATTTCCAAAATCTGACAATGGTAGATTCAGGGATTTCACCGATTTCTTGGCTGAGTAAATACATGCAGTTTGGACTGAATACAAGTTTAAATTTAGACAGTGAAATGGAATTCAAAAGCAATTTAACTGCATTTCTTAATCTGTCTGGTTTTAGTCAAGATGTTAATTTCACTAACAATCAAATCCATGTGTCACGTATGTTCATTCAGTCTGTGAACATCAGCACAGCGATCGATGAGAAGAACATGCTGAATGCATTTAGAGAAACCGCAGAAAAATGTGTCGTTGATCTGATAGTGTATCACCCCGCATTCATCTATTTCGACCAATACGCCGTCATCATCACTAATACAATCCAAAACTTAGCAGTTGCTACATGTGCAATGTTAGTAATTTCACTCCTGTTGATCCCAAACCCTCTTTGCTCTCTCTGGGTGACATTTGCCATCGCATCTGTCATTGTGGGAGTGGCCGGTTTCATGGCATTATGGGATGTTAGTTTAGACTCTGTGTCTATGATTAATCTTGTAATTTGTATCGGGTTTTCTGTCGACTTCTCTGCTCACATATGCTATGCTTTTGTGTCAAGTGAAAAGTCCTCAGCGAATGAGAAAGCCATGGATGCCATCAATAAACTGGGCTATCCCATCATCCAGGGAGCGGTGTCCACGGTCGCCGGTGTGGTGGTGCTCGCGGCTGCTGAAAGCTACATCTTCAAGACCTTCTTCAAAATCATGTTCTTAGTCATTCTGTTTGGGGCCGTCCATGGCATTATATTCATACCGGTGTTCCTGACCTTCCTCGGCACTTGCGGTAACCGTCATGAAAGAAACACACAAACGAGCTGTGAGTAAATGCAGTCGTGATTCAGAATGAATGGTCTGATGATCCTGACTGTTACTGAGATTACTTTTCTGAAAAATTTATTAATCAAGGTTAATTTCTGAATATACTATCATGCTCTAGTTTCCCAGTTTACGGCCTGAGATTAGTTTAGTGACTCTGCATGCATAGGACAAGTGGTTTACAAAATGGATGGATGAACATTTTTCTTTTTGTTTGAGCTTAGCTCTATAGGACATTTTGATTTGACCATGCAAGTAAATAGCAATTATTCTGTTCTGTTCTTATGTATACACTGCATCTCACATGTTTTTGTGTATTTATATTTTAATCAAGATTACTCTCTCCTGGATGCCATGACATGTGAGCAGAGGCAATATTTCAATATTTCAATATTTCAGTTCCTGATCCTGGTAGAATGTAAATCAGTGCTAATGCAAATAAAAAAATTAATTCATCCAATAAAAAAAAAAGGGTAATGGTTCTATATTTTATAACTTGAGCCAATGAAAAATAAATAAGTCATACGTGTGCTTACGTGAGCTCCCCTGTTAGCTATACATAATAAAACGTGTTTACAGCAAAATCACAACTACAGTGTCTAACGTCTTTACACCTTCAACAATTCAACAGTTAACTCTACATTAGTTCAAAACATGCGATTTTAGCACAAGGAACCGTGTTTACTCACATTTGAAAGCACCCGCGTCGCTGATCTCTACGATGTTTGATAATGACGTATCCTCTCGCGTGGCCTCCTGGGATAGAAGAGTATCCATTGGTTGAGCACTCGAAAATCTGGCCGGAAGCAGTAAGCCATCCGGGAACTTCTCACCTACTCTTTTATGAATACTGATGTTTCGAACATACTTTTTCTTTCACATACTGTTTTCGCCTACTATATAGTAGGAAAGTAGGCATATTCGAACGCACTATGAGTATACGTACGTCTGAATCTCGCGAGAATTAATACGTCACCCAGGTAATTCTCACCTACTCTTTTATGAATGCAGAGGATTCGTACATACTTTTTCGCTCGCCTACTGCTTTTCCCGCGGTTTCGAACGCAGCAAGTGACTGCATTTTTTGTATATTGTGTACATAGATTATTTGAAATTTCATAGGTGGGACATGAAATGTCCCAAATATCGTCATCAACGAACCTTTATCACCTGACGAAAACAAGACGAGGCGCAACGTAAATCCTGGTCATGTGACGATGACTATAATTAAATGTATAATGCAATATTGTTGACGAATAAAAACGAGACTAAATGTGGTTTACAAAATAAAAACTATGCTAAAATGTCTCTTCATTTTCGTTGACCAAAATGAGACGAGACAAAATGTTATAACGTCACGACAAATGAGAGAGTTGTGCGTGAGCCCATACATTTAAGCTTTGTCGGCTTTGAATTCTGGTTTGTGATCTGGTCACCCGATTATCAGCAAATTTAACAGTATTCCATTAGTTATTCCATTCAGAAAGCTTGAATTGTCTACTTTTAAACAAAACAATTCAAAATGAAAAGAAACCGACTAGCCTACTCTGCTTATGTAGGCTAATCCGTATGAAGTGTGCATTTCTCTCTATAGGCGCGTTCACTGCGAAGATGTCAGCATCGTCAACTTAATCTTTGCAGCCCGACACTGACACAGAAAACACTAGTTTATTAATAAACAATTAAAATGTCTCACTTATATATTTGACACATTCATAA
Source organism: Leuciscus leuciscus (assembly GCF_965113295.1). NCBI lineage: Eukaryota > Metazoa > Chordata > Actinopteri > Cypriniformes > Leuciscidae > Leuciscus > Leuciscus leuciscus. The sequence goes on along the minus strand of NC_138739.1, from coordinate 189,248 downwards.
TCATTACTTTTGCCTGTTCTTTGTGACCGCTGTTATGTGTGTTTTTGGCAGCGTCACCCTCGGGTTAGCGTCACCACCGCATTAGCACCGAAAACATGGAGATTTTGTTTTAGAGAATAATCGCACAACCTATTAGATATTCTATAATTAACCCTATGAGGTCGGCAATCACGCCGGCATGATCTGCTTGCTTTTTTCCTTATCAGTGCAAAGAAGACTCTAAATATTCTGTTAACTTTGATGTTACAAACCAGTTTCATACATCAATCGATCCTGTTAAGTGTGTATCATTTTTGTGTATACTCACAATAAAAACAAAGTGTTGTGCTTTTTGCCAAATACAGAAAAATAAACACGAAGCGAGTTCTGCCTTCTCTCTGTCAGTGAAGTCAATTCTGAAACGTGTTCGAAAATGAACCATAACCCAGCAAATACTCAGTCAAACAGGCATACAGACACGCAGGCATGAAGCTTGAATTCTCCTCTTTTAAATGAAGTAATTTATATAAAGAACAAATATTCTCAGTTTATGTAATATGTTTGAAAAGTTTGAAAAATATGTTGTCGTTCTCATCTCAGCTCATTATTTTTAATTTGACCCCACCCACGAAGAGCTGCGCTATCCACGCAACTGAGCAATCCACGCAAACCTGTGAACGCCCACATATCAGCTCGAGAAAACACAAGTTTAATCAGATCATTGTACTTGTTTACACCGTCTCGCGGCGCTGTGAGGAATAATAATAATGGAAAATGTACCTCAGAAGTGCTGGTATTTCGAGGAGCAAGGATCCGACTGAGCTGAGGAATACTGTAGTAAGTTTTTTTTTCATTCTCAAGTGAATCGCGTTTCTGTGTGTGAATGAATGAACGGCAGAGATGCGCGCTGTTTACCACAACTCGCAAAAAGACGGTTTAAATTTGAATCGCGTTTCTGTGTGTGAATGAATGTTTCGCTTTTAGCAAACTGTATTGCTATACTGAGTAAAAATCGACTGAAATATGTTGAAATAAAATGTATTTGTATAAGCAACGTATTAAACTGCAAATTAACATTTATATTTCTTATAATAAAAACGAAAGACCTATGTTACAGACATATGAAAGACAACATTTCGTTGATTAGTTTTGAATAGATTATACATTTTTACTGTAAAATATCTGCCACCTCAAATAAGCTTTTGTTTGCCAATTTTTGCTCATATGTTAAATAAAGTATGTTTAGTCAAAAATAAAGTAATCAAATAATCAATCAAATCCTTAACTTTGAAATATGTATGATAAAAGGTATACTTTAGTTTTTACAAAGAAAAATTACACTTGAATTGTTGTTGTAATTGTAACCTTTTTAATAAAAAAAAATATATTTACAAGGTAGATGTAAACAAACTATTAAAAGGTAAATATAAGCCTTTTCTTTAAATAATTTTTATTGTGTTTTATTAGTGACAAATTTCGGGTGAGGATAAATATTCCAAAACTGAAAATACAGTATGAGAATTAACTGCACAATTACTAGACATGTTTTCCTTGGATATTATAGGCCAATTTGTAAGCACAATTTGTGGAAAAATAAAAAACAATTGAGATGCTTCCAACTGTTGCTCTTGCATTCTTTCTTGTGGCTCAGTGACACACCTGAATGAATGGCTCATTAAGTATGCGGGCACCATTGTCTCCTCAGGTGCGAACCACTAAATACGCATAATTTTCTTTTATTAAATCCAGACAAGACAGAGGTAATACTTATCGGTTCAAAAAACCGCCCACAGAACCTCTCACAATACAACTTTGACATCGTAGGATGTCCTGTTACTTTATCCTCTACAGTAAAAGACCTGGGTGTTATACTCGATTGTAACCTGTCTTTTGAAAATCATATTTCGTATGTTACAAAAACAGCCTTTTTCCACCTTAGAAACATTGCTAAGCTACGTAATATGCTATCAGTTTCTGATGCAGAAAGGTTAGTTCATGCATTCATGACCTCGAGACTGGATTACTGTAATGCCTCAGTGTCAAAATAGCCCCTGAAATTTGACCTTTCGATTGACACCACATTCGACCAAATAGTAGCTTCCTTTTCCTGCCACTCAGCCTACAATAGCCAACGAGAGCCCACGCTGTAAGTGCCAGCCCCTTTTGTTTCATGTTTTGTTCTCCTAAGAGATGGGTTCTCCCAAGGGAAAGACATGGGCTTCCGTTTAGGAGCAACCATGGAAGAAGAATCAAATGGGGTCCGCAGGATCGCACATATGGAACCCAGCCTAGACCCGGTTCTCAAGGATTCAGCGGTATATAGACCTGGCGCCAGACGCTCCGCCACATTCGGCCACCGAAGGGTGATTGAGGACTCAACAGGTTTTTCACTCTGGAGACATGAGTGCAACTGTAGGCGCAGCAAGCTGACAAGAGACTGGCCTCTCTGTGCTATTACCCATTTGAGGTGAGAACACAGGAGGAAACCGGCTCTGCAAGTAGGCTATAGAACCTAGCGAACACGTTGGGTGTCGCCCAGCCCGCAGCTCTACAAATATCTGTTAGCGAGGCGCCAGCTTCCAGGAAGAAGCCACACTTCTTGTTGAGTGAGCTTGCAGTCTGAGTGGGCAAGGCACGCCTTGTGCACCGTAAGCCAGTGTGATGGTGTCCACTATCCAGTGGGCCATTCTCTGCTTGGAGACAGCCTTTCCCCCTTATGCTGGCCTCCGCTGGTCTTTTTTTATTTTATTTAATCAGGGACAGTACACATTAATAGTACATAACAATATGTAACATGCGCCAGATTTAGCCAACACTGGCTAATTTTCATCCGTTGTCCCTTTTGCTGGTTGATGTTAAGGACATACACAACACAAGAATAAAAAAAAAAAAAATTACTAAAACAAAACCTACCATACCAGAAGATCTATAAATGTTCACAATTTTGATTCAACGTTAACCATATTTTCAGCTTTTTTGAGAAACCACAATGACCTGTTATTTGTTTTAATTCTTTCAACTCCGTTGGAAGTCTATTCCACTCATGTGTTCCTCTAAAAGCCAAAGATAGCTGACCAAAGGTAGTTCTTCTTAGTGGTACCTTATAATCACACCTAATACCAGCTCATGTATACCGTCCTGTAATCTGATAAATATAATCCTTAAAAACAGGGGGAGCAAGGCCATTTAGAATCTTAAAAACAAGTACCAAATCAGCATTTTGAATCAAATGTTCCCAACTTAAAAGGGAATACTTGTCTAAAATACTACAATGAGGAAAACTATTTGGCTTTTTATCTAGGACCTTGAGAGTTTGTTTATATATGATTTCAACCGGTTTAAGAAATGTTTTTTTCTTACATGTCTTTGTGCAGGTAGTCATACAGGATGTAATATATGGAACAATCATCGAGTTCATAAATAAGACTGCCTATTTTGTAGTCAAGCAATTTCTAAAAAATCAGAAATTTGCTAAATTAAATTTCACTGTGTTTATCACTTTCTTCACGTTTTTTAAAAGTAAGTTGAGAATATATTATTATTCCTAAATATTTAAATTCATGTAGTACCTCAAGTTTCTGTCCCTGGATGAATACTTCTGCTTTTGCGTCATGATCTGGGGCCTCATTTATAAACGTGGCGCCGCTTCCGACGCATAAGTTGTGATTTATAAAAACAAACTTGACGGGAAAATTTGCGCACCTGCACGCAAACTCTGATGCGTACAAACGTTTTGGAGATGGAGCAGTTTGGCGACACCGATGGTGAGCTGGAGTTAAGCGTCTTTTTGTTCACTTTTAGACAGAAAATCTAAAGAAATACAAGATAATACAAATATAATTTCACTCACCAAGCCTGTCACTTGAAGCAAATATCCATCCCTTCTTAAATGTCCGCGCCAGCGAGCGCGTTGGGCCGTTTAGTGAAACTCTCTCTGTCCTAGCGTGTATCCCATATTTGTATAGGGTCCGCTTGTTTGCATGCTTTTCGCCACTTGGCTCGGTCCAGGGCATCATCAGTGGTGATATTTACTGCGCGCATATCCTCCGCCAGACGATCGAGCCACCGCTTCTTCGGCCGGCCACGCGGTCGTCGCCCGGGTGGTGATAGATTATACGCCGTTTTCACCACTGTCTCATCGCCACTTCTGATGACATGGCCATACCAGCGGAGTCGGGCTTCACGCATCTTATGGACTATGGGCACCACGCCCATGCGCCTTCGGACATCTTCGTTCATGACGCGGTCGAATCGCGTGAGGCCGAGGGACCAGCGGAGCATCTTCATCTCCATAACATGGAGGGACTGCTCATGTTTGGTGGTGGCTGGCCAACACTCGGAACCGTACAACGCGACCGGGCATACAACGGTTTTATAAATCTTGCCCTTGAGTGATATGGGCATTCGGCGATCACAGAGAATGCCTGTGACTTGTCTCCATTTGAGCCATGCTGACTCGGGCTCGGGCGTCAGGAAGAGAGTCACCATCGCTCCGGATTAGAGAACCAAGATATTTAAATTCGGTGACTTTGTTTAATGGCTGCCCTCCAACTCTGATTGTCCCGTCGCTCTGGGTTCCGCACTCCATATACTCGGTCTTTTTGATGTTAAGGCGCAGTCCGTGCGCATCTAACCTCTCATTCCAGCCTTGCACTTGACGTTCAAGCCCACAACGAGTTTTGTCAGCTTGGAAGATATCGTCGGCGAATAAAAGTGACCAGGGCTGAGACACCTGAATATCCCCCGTGGCAGTATCCATGCAAAGGATAAAAAGAAGCGGGGAGAGGGCGGATCCCTGGTGCACGCCAACGGTGGTCGGAAATGTTTTGGACAGGCCTGCAGGGCATCGGACGGCGCTGGTGGTGTTGGTATAGAGAAGCTGGATCCATCGTACGTACTCTTCAGGGGCACCGTGGCAGTGGCTCAGTGGTTCATGTAGATTGTCTACAAACCGGAAGGTTGGTGGTTCAATCCCCGGTTCCACCTGACCAAGTGTCGAGGTGTCCTTGAGCAAGACACCTAACCCCAGCTGCTCCCGACGAGCTGGATCGCCTTGCATGGCTGACACCGCCGTCGGTGTATGAATGAGTGAGTGAATGGGTGAATGTGAGGCAATATTGTAAAGCGCTTTGGTGGCCATTGGGTCTGTGAAAGCGCTATATAAATGCAGTCCATTTACCATTTACCATTTACCGTGAGAGCGGAGGGAATGCCAGATAAGATCCCGGGGCACACGGTCAAATGCCTTCTCGAGGTCGAGAAAGGCCATGTGTACTTGCTGGTTCTTCTCCCGGTGCCTCTCTAGCAGCAGCCTAACGAAGTGGATCGCATCAGTAGTGCCGCTTCCTCTAACAAATCCGCACTGATTTAGACTGATGGAAACGATCTTCCGGAGGCGGGTGTCAATTACACGCTCAAATATCTTCATGGCATGGCAGAGCAGGCGAATTGGGCGGTAGGTATTGCATTCGCTGACGTCGCCTTTGCCTTTCCAGATCGGGACCGTTACGCTGGTGGCCCATGTTGAGGGAATGGTACCCTCATCAATGATCTTATTAAACAGTCGGACAAGAACTTCAGTGCCTCGGTGTCCGAGTAACTTCCACGCCTCAGCGGGAATGTTATCGGGTCCCGGGGCCTTTCCTTTCTTCATCTTTTTCACTGCAAACTCGACCTCTGCAAGGCTGATCTGCGGTACCGGCCCGAGAATGGGGGCGCTGCTTGTGATCAGTGGATGCGGGAATTCCATGTTGCAAATCGAGTCAAAATACTCTTTCCAGCGTTGCAAAATGGCGGGTGGATCACGAAGGACTTGATGGTTGGAGTCTTTGATATTCATTACTTGACCAATATCCAGTGTCGAGCAATGGCGAGCATTTGCGAGTTTGTAGATTCGGTTGGCTCCTTCAGGCGTGTCGAGCTGTGCATAAAGCTCGGCGTGGTGTCGGGCCTTTGCGGTAGCCACCACCTTCTTCGCTATCGACTTCTGTCGTCTATACTCATGCCAATCATCGGCCACCCGCGAGACACGCGGCCTGAATGCAGCCTTCTTTGCCTTCGTAGCTTCCTGTACCTCGTCGGTCCACCACCAGACCTGCTTGTCTATGAATTGTCGCCCTGGCTTGGTCACACCGAGGCACTCTTCCGCCACGTCACGGATCATCTTAGACATGTTTACCCAGAGTGTTTCCACAGGCTGGTCACCCTCAATGGCGGCGATATATGTGTTGAGCGCGGCAGCCAGTTGTGTTGTCTTCTCAGGCAAGCGCCACCACTTGATCTTCTCAGGACCAGTAAGTCGAGTGCGGGGTCGGAGGCCGGAGTTCAGCCGGAGGTCAAGGACTAGTAGCCGGTGTTGGGAGGCAATTGTCTCAGATGGGATCACCTTGGCATCCCTGACCAGCTTGAAGTCGCGGCGTCGGATAAGCCAATAGTCAATCTGGGTCGATCGTCCACCGCTGGTGTAGGTGGCGAGATGGGAGTCACGTTTCTTGAAGAACGTGTTGACAATGACCAGATCGTGAGCCTCTGCGCAATTGAGAATTTGACCGCCCCCTTCATTTCGGGTCCCATAGCCTTGTCCGCCGTGTACCTGCTCGTACCCTTCTCGCGCAGTCCCAACATGGCCATTGAGGTCGCCGCCGATCAGGAGATGCTCATTGATGTTGATTGATCGAACATGATCGTCGAACTGACACCAGAATTCCTCCTTCTCGGCTTCAGTGCATCCGGACTGGGGGGCATAGCAGGAGACCACCCTCAGGATCACCGACCCAGTGTCGATCATAATTGACATGAGGCGATCCGAGATGCGGTTGACCTCAACGACATTGTTGCGCAACTTCTCGCTGACTATGGTCGCCACTCCATTTCGGTTGTTTGTCACTCCATAGTAGTAGAGCTTGTACCCTTCTCCAATGTCTCTCGCTTTGGCGCCTTTCCATTTTGTTTCTTGTATGCAGGCGATATCAACACGCCGGGTTCTCAATGAATCAGCCAATTCACGGGTTCTTCCAGTAAGCGTGCCAATATTGAGGGTTGCAAATCGTAGATGTTGGACTAGCCGTTTCAGCTTGCCGCGTCCTTGGGCAGGTAGCCCACGTCCACTTTTCGCGCCGTTTGGGCGAGGACGGCACGCGTCACCTATGGGGGACGCCCTAGCATTCAGATCCAAATGTCGTTTAAGCATTGCAATTTTGATGCGACAGGAAGTTTCAATCAGCCGACGCGTCACACCGTCTGTCACTGACCACCCTCACCGTTAGCCCGATCAAATTAATCATCGGTTTCCGGCCGGCACCTCGTGGAGGTGGTGATGGGATTTTGACGCAAATAAAATAAGGATTTAAACTTTTAATAAAGAATTACATTTTTTACTTCTGATATAAACATTTAGATTTAATATGCCATTCAAATTAATGGAGAACACTTAAACATGAAATCATTACTGAGAAGTTACAACATTTTTTATATTCATATTCAATCAATAGAAATATTTGTTGTGGATGCGATGTTTTTGAACACTTTTCCTGTAGCGTGCTGTGTTTTAATGTTTTAACCTATTTTTTACAGTCTATGGTTTTAACCACAGAGATAATTGCTTATCATGATAATACAAGATTGTCTGAGAAAATTTTTTGTGCAAATAATGCCCAAGGCCTATCTGTTTCCATTAAAAATATAAATCAATTAAAAATACTATTCGACCAGTGGAAAAGATGAAATGTATTTTACACTATTTGATTTATGTATTCAAAAACAAGACAAGGATAGACAAGTACATGATTTTTATTAAGTTAATGTGTCTTGTACCATTAAACGTTATCACGTGGATGAATAATCATATGCAAATGATATGCAGATGAGGATATGCATAGTAAAACTAGGCGTTGTAAGCTCCATATATGGTTATTTTGGGGTGGAGACGCATGTGCGAACAATCTTCCGCTGACTGGGATTTATAAAGTGAATTCAGGAAGGTTCTGGCGTACGAACGGTTTTATAAGTCTGAATATTTTTTTGCGTACGTCATTTTTGGCTTTCAGGCGCATGTATACTTTTAGTAAGGTTCCTACGCACAGTTTTATAAATGAGACCCCTGGCCTTTTAGTAAAAATGTACAAATAGGTTTTTTTATTTTTTTTATTAAGATGTAAACATGATTTTACAAGCCATTGTGAAACCAGATCCATGGTATCAATCAATTTCTGTGACACCCATTTTTGACTTTTTGCATGTGCATACAGGACAGCATCAGAATACATTTGACAAATAACATCTGGAGGACAAACATTTGGTAAATCATTTACATACATACTCAACAATAATGGACCCAAAATAGAACCTAGTGGAACTACAATATTATAATCTCTTCACTGAGGTCCTGAAGCTTTGAGTTCTGTCTACGTATCATCGCAGAACGCAGAAGGGCTGGGTCTGCATGATACTAATCCTCTCAGCGAGAGGAAGACCACTCGATGTACAGCTTCCACTTCAAGACTGAAGCGTGTCTCGTAGACGTTGCTCATGCCGAAGTGATGGTGTTAAGTACCTCTGAGGGTAAGTCACCTAGAACCTCCGCTTCCCGCTCAGGGACCAGACATGGAGTTTCCAGAGGTCTGGGCGCAGGTGCCATAGGGTGCCTCGTCTCTGAGAAAGAAGGTCCTTCCTAATAATATCTCTAAAGGGTAGCATATACAGGGTGAAAACCAACGGTCTTAGTACTGAGCCTTGCGGTACTCCATACTGAACTTGTGATCAGTATGACATCTCTTCATTTACTGCTGCAAACTGATAACAGTAACTCTAATGAGAACAGTCTCAGTACCTTGATACAGTCTAAAATCCTGAATGTAAAACCTTGCAGATACCACTTCTTTCTAAAAAGGAACTTAGTCATGAGGATATTGCCTTTGCTAGTATTTTTGACAGAAAGGGTAGATTCGAGATCGGTCTGTAATTGACTAATTCTCTAGGATGAAGTTGCAGTTTAATCAAAAGAGGTTTAATAATAGCCAGCTTAAAAGTTCTAGGTACGTATCCTTATGACAATGAATTCATAATATTAACCCCCTGGGGTCGGCTATCGCGCCGGGGCGCTTTTTTTTATCAGATAAGCTTGCTTTTTTTCTTATCAGTGCAAAAGAGACTCAAAATACTCTGTTGACTTTGATTTTACATACAAGTGTCATACATCATTCGATCCTGTTAAGTGTCTTTTTTTTGTGTATACTAGCAATAAAAACAAAATGTTGTGCTTTTTGCCAAATAAAGAGTGCGATGCGAGTTCTGCCTTCTCTCTGTCAGTGAAGTCCATTCTGAAACGCGTCCGAAAATTAACTAAGTAATTTATATAAAAAACAAATATTCTCAGTTTATGTAATATGTATGAAAAGAGAGAGATGTCAGTTGTTCTCATCTCAGCTCATTAAGTGTTAATGTGACCCCGCCCACGGAGAGCGTGCGCTATTCAAACGCAAATAACTGAGGCAATCATTGTGTTTTATTAGTGACACATTTGGGTAGAGAATATATTCCAAAACTGAAAATACAGTATGAGAACAATTAACTGCACTATTACTAGAAATGTTTACCTTGGATATAATTATACAATTTGTGAAAAAACAACAACAACTATGTTTCCAACTGTGAACCAATTTTGTATTTATATATATATATATATATATATATATATATATCTCTATAATACATTTTATTTATGATGCACTTTACATTTCAATGAAATCTCAAAGTGCTACAGTAACAGGAGGTTAAAAACAGTCCGAATATCACAAAATAAATAAATAAATAAATAAATAACAATAAAACACCATAAAATTAAAATCAAAATCATGAGAGTTAAAAGGCCTGTTGAAATAAAAATGCCTTTAGACCCTTCTTGAAAACCTCTATGTTTTGTGGAGCCCTTAGGGACTCTGGGAGGGCATTCCAGAGCCGTGGGTCGACTGCCTGAAATGCCCTGTCTCCCATGGAGGAGAGTTTAGTCCTTGGTTGGTACAGGCAGTAGGTAGAGGTAGAGGAGCGGAGGTTACGTGTGGCGGTGTGTGGAATGAGGAGTTTACTGAGGTAGGCAGGGGCAGTTCCATGTATGCACTGATGGGTGAGGAGACAGATTTTGTACTGAATTCTGTGTTGAATGGGCAACCAGTGTAGTAATTTCAGGACAGGTATGATATGATCATATTTGCGCCTCCTCGTCAGGACCCGGGCAGCGCAGTTCTGAATATGCTGTAGCCTTTGCAGGCTTCTGCCAGGGATCCCGACAAGGAGGGCATTACAATAGTCCAACCTGGAGGAGACAAAGGCATGGATCAATCTCTCAGCATCCGTTTGGGAGAGGGAAGGACAGAGTTTGGCGATATTTTTAATGACAAATGCACACACTGACACACACACAGTTTTTACATTGATTTTGAAGCAATATGATTGTGTAGTATTTTATAGACACTCAGGGTTCTCAAGTCTCACGCATTGGCCATGAGACACACGCAATTCAACCAGTTCACACGCTCACACGCCACACCGTGTATTTCTCACGCTGAAAAGGCAATGCCAACCAAGTTGTCCTGCACTCACTGAGTTTTTATTACTTGTTTTTTGTTATATTCCAGGCTAAGCCAAGATCGCCTCACAGGTCTACTTTCACATTACAAGAGCATGGATTTGAGTCAAAGGAAAAGAAATCTGGTGGGAGAAAAAACAATACACGATCACTAGAATTTGAAGATATACAGCGAGATGTAAGGTTCCTGAAAAAATTATGCATCAGAAAATGCATTGGTCCTTCCTGGGAGGGTTACTGGTTTAAAGAGGGATGACACACAGCTTCTGACTTCATCTCACACAAAGCTTTCGGTCTACAACTGCTACAGGCAAGGTCTTGAAAATACAGGTAAATAATTATTATTGAGTATTATATGGTATTATAGAGAGAGCAAAAACATTTCAAGCCTTTGAAATACTTTAGAAAATGATTTTATCGGATTCTTGTATTTGTTGTTTTTAAGACACACAATAATGGGAGACAGCAACTTTTTCAAGCTTTGGAAGAAAGTCTGCCCTTTTATTATCACAGCCAAGCCAATGACTGACTTGTGTTCGGTTTGCCAGGAGAATAATAGTCTCATCTTAGTAGTAGTGCGAACTTGACAGATGTCCAGAAAAGAGACCGTGTTGCACAACAAGAGAAGCATCTATTGATTGTTAAAACTGAGAGGTCCCTGTACAATAACATGGTCACAGAGGCCTAGACAGTGTGTGCTGAGAATGACATCAAAGACCTAAGCAGAAAACGCCCATGGAGTCGCTACATCACTATGCACTACTAGTTTGACTATGCCCAGCAAGTCTACCTGCCAAGTAACCCCTTGTAGCCAGGACCAATTTGTTTTCTAGTTCCAAGGAAGTATGGGTTGATTGGTGTCTGCTGTGAGGGGATTCCTCAATAGGTGAACTTCCTGGCTGATGAACCCCATCTCATTATTAAAGGCTCAAATGCGGTCATTTCATACCTACACTTTTTCTTCAGCAATATGACATTTGTATGTATTACAAATAAAACATATAGATTGTAATAAATGTCAGCTTGCTTATTTTGCTTAAAGGATTAGTTCACCTCAAAATGAAAATTTCCTGATAATTTACTCAACCCCAATGCCACCCAAGATGTTCATGTCTGTCTTTCTCCAGAAGGAAAGAAATTACGTTTTTTAACCCTCTGAGGTCAGCAATCACGCCGGCGTGATCTGCTCGCTTTTTTCCTTATCAGTGCAAAGGAGACTCCAAAATAATCTGTTGATTTTGATTTTACATAATTGTGTTATACATTAATCGATTCTGTTAAGTTTGTATTATTTTTGTGTATACTCACAATAAAAACAAAGTGTTGTGCTTTTTGCCAAATAAAGAAAAATAAACATGATGCGAGTTCTGCCTTCTCTCTGTCAGTGAAGTAAATTCTGAAACACGTCCGAAAATGAACCATAACTCAGCGAATACTCAGTCAAACAGGCATACAGACACACAGGCATGAAGCTTGAATTCTCTTCTTTTGAATTAAGTAATTTATATAAAAAAACAAATATTCTCAGTTTATGCAATCTGTATGAAAAGAGAGAGATGTCAGTCGTTCTCATCTCAGCTCATTATTTTTAATATGACCCCGCCCACGGAGAGCGCGCGCTATTCAAACGCAAATGACTGAGGCAATACACGCAAACCTGTGAACGCCCCCATATCAGCTCGAGAAAACACATCAAGTTTATTCAGATCATTGTACTTGTTTACACCGTCTCGCGGCGCTATGAGGAATAATACTATCGTAATAATAATAATGGAAAATGTACCTCAGAAGTGCTGGTATTTCGAGGAGCAACGGATGCCGCTGAGCTGAGGAATACTGTAGTAAGTTTTTTTCATTCTCAAGTGAATCGCGTTTCTGTGTGTGAATGAATGAACGGCAGAGATGCGCTGTTTACCACAACTCGCAAAAAGACGGTTTAAATTTGATAACCTATGTTACAGACATATGAAAGACAACATTTCGTTGACTTTTTTTGGATAGATTATACATTTTTACTGTAAAATATCTGCCACCTCAAATAAGCTTTTGTTTGCCAATTTTTGCTTATATGTTAAATAAAGTATGTTTTGTCAAAAATAAAGTCATCAAATAATATGTTATTAGTGTTTTTTCCAAAGTAGCCTAGGCTATATTCAAAGTAATGAATCCTTAACTTTGAAATACGTATGATAAAATGTATACTTTAGTTTTTACAAAGAAAGATTACATTTGAATTGTTGTAATTGTAACCTTTTTAATAAAAATATATATTTACAAGGTATATGTAAACAAACTATTAAAAAGTAAATATGTCTTTTTTTTAAATAATTTTTATTGTGTTTTATTAGTGCCTTACTTGATGGCCCATTAGCCATTGGGGGAGTGTCTATGTCACACCCCTGGTCTGAATCTCATTAATATTGATTGGCCATTACCACTCCCACGCATAAACCTCTTCTGACAAAAAAACTGGCATAAAGTTTAAATCATTGTATTGTTTTATTTGATGATTTTAAGATCATTTTGAAGAAAAAAAAACTCTAGGGGACAACATCCATTAGTCAAAAGTCTTATTGACACATATTTAGTATGTGTTTTGTGGCCTTATTTCAGAAACTTTACTTTTTAGTTTTTTCAATAACCATGCATAAACATTATTCTCTCAAAAATACAAACATGAACATACATGTTGCTCACATATTATGGTAGCCCTGTTTGTGCTAAATAGAGTGTAATTACACCTTTGCCATTAATATGTATATAAGCAACTGAAAAAAGCACAAATGTCAGGGCATGTCAAAACATCTCAAGGACCCCAAAAACATCTCAGACCCCAGAGGGTTAAGGAAAACATTTCAGGATTTTTCTCCACACAATGGACTTCAATGGTAACCAAATTGTCGAAGTCCAAATCAATGCAGTTTCAAAGGGCTTTGAAGTGCTTTAAAGGGCTCTGCAAGATCCCAGCTGAGGAATAGGGTCTTTTCGAGCGAAACGATCGGTCATTTTCTAAATAAAATAAAAATGTATATTTTTTTTTAACCACAATTGTTCGTCTTGTGCTGTTCTGTGATGCGCCAGGAATTGTATAATCACGTTGGAAAGGTCACACTGGACGTAGGCGGAAGTACCGCCCCATTGTTTACAAAGCGAACGTGTGAAGACTAATACAAAAGCCCTTTAACCCTCTGGGGTCTGAGGTGTTTTCTGGGCCCTGGAGGTGTTCTGACATACTTGTGACATTTTCATGGCTAAAGTCTGATTACACTGTATTCAGCACAAACTCTGCTACAATAATATGTCAGCAGCATGTATGTAAAAGTTTGTAGTTTTGAGATAATGACATTTATGTGTGGTTTGTGGAAAAAAAAACTAAAACAATTGTCACTGAAATAAGGCCATGAAACCCCTACTGATTATTTCTTCACACAACTTTTGAAAATTGTATCACATAGCCTAGAATATTTGTTCCAAAACTATGTGAAAATCATCCTGCATACTCATTCAGATAAAACAATATATCGATTTTAAATTTGTAAGACATGTTTTGTGTAAGAAACCCATATATGGTTGCTTCATATACAGCAACCATATATCTTCCTTACTTAAATCGGCGAGAATTACCTTCTGTGTTTCATGTAAGGACAATACCGATTATGGCCCATTTCATACTAAATAGCAGACATACAACTTGTAGGGAATTTTTGCGTTATATATGATTACTGTAAAAAGTCTTATATGAGTTTTACATGACAAAAGTATGCAAATGTGTATGGTATTAGTAGAAAATAACTGATATTCATATATAAATAATTTAAAGTTCTTATATTGAATCATATGCTAGTCAAATTAAAGTCATATAGAATTTATACACATTTTGTGTCATTTGTTTATGTGTTTCATACAGATTTCATGTTTTGATGACCAACATCTAATTCACTTATAGTTGGCAAATTTTTTAATTGTACAGTGCAGAAGCTGGTTCGAGGATTTTCCTACAGGATTTGAAAGAGCAGTTGAAAAGCAATTACATTGTAAGACCGTGTATTTACATTAATTGTGAACTGTCTGGGCCTGTTGTTTGTGAACAAATCATAACATATTGCAAATGAACAAAGTGATTAAAATGTTGAAAATTGGCTGGAATATATTTTTGTGTATGTGACATGAACTCTGGTGGTGATATACTCTAAAAACTTTTAATATGATTTACAAAATTTTTTTGGTTAAACATTTTTACACTTAGAATATTGATTACATTTTTAAGCAGTGAAATCAATTACATACACTGTATTAACTGAGTAAATGTTAAGTAAAACAAATTAGATAGATCTGAGTAAATGCTTTTGGTACATTAACAAATAAAATTGAGTAGAAATAATTGGGGGGGAAACATTTAAAAACAAATATTTATGAATAATATTAACTGTGTTTATATGTGAGTAATATTAACTTTTTTATTTCCTCTAAACCTTTGTATAAATATTCCATACCACCACCGGTATAACTGCATGACATTGGCCTTTATTTTCGATGAGTAGCCTACAGCAATACAGCATATTTTATACTATTTTTAACACGTATACAATATTGCCTACATTTAAACTCGTGTAACAAACATTTTCGAAGTAAAAATTAAACATTTAGGCCTAAACATTCAAGTAATTAAAGTGTAATCAACCGGTCTGTTATCCAGTATCCACCGGATCAGCGCTGGTTCCCATGCCGGAGATGGACTCGCCTCTGCGGGGGAACCTCTAACTTTACACCGCCGTCCTGCGTCACTCACAGCCGAAAGATGCTGCGACTGACTCCATAACCTGCCAATAAACAAACAGTGCACAGTTCTGAGGACATTTTATCATCCAAATTAGTTATATTCATTATCTTTAGGAATATAGTCGTGTGTTTTTTATGCAAGGCGTTACAATCACGCGAAAAGACAGGCGCGAGTCGACACTCGTTTAACTCGTTTAAGGTGAGTAATATTGCGTCTCTGTATGTTCTATCGCATTAAATAAAATGATTTAAAGCACATTAATGATCATACAGATAAAGTAAAGCGTACTCGGTTACCTAACTTAACCTCGGTTCTCTCTAGAAGAGGGAACGAGTATTGTGTAAATTGCTTACGCTACAGGTAAAGTCATCTTTGCTCGAGATCTGAAGCCAAAAAGTTATCCTTAATTTTGTATTTATTGTCAATGCAGTGCGGCATCCAGCAGACCATAGCAGGCTATATAAGCGTGCTCATTGGCTGTCCAGCGGCAACTGCAGCAGCCTTCCGGTGAGCCCCGTGTGACGTAACGTCCAATGAGGGCGCTTCGCCCTCCACGCGTCACAGCCCGCCAGAATGGGTGTGGCTTAGCATAGGCTGAACTTTGATTTTCATTGACTGAAGCGAATAAGCGCGTGGCACGACATTCACCAAAATGTGTTTTCTTCAAAATTACAGTTACTACAGTAACATCAGGTGGCACAAAATATTTTAGAGTGGAGGATTGTTCGACAACTTAAAATTGAAGGTGTAGCTTGCTAAGAGCATGTATATATATTCATATTTTTGCAGTGCAGCAAGACGAATGGGACTCCATCAACTCCTCAACTTCAGAGTCCCCAGTGGAAGTTAAGAAAAAGAAGAGCAAGAAAAGAAAGAAGAAGAAAAGCAAGAGAAGCAAATAAAAAGGGGGGGGGGGGGGGTATAATGTGTTACTTTGTTGTTTTTGAGTATACTATAGAAGAGACAATGTTTTATTAAGATGAAAAAGTGTTTTGAATTTTTTTTGTAAAATAAAAGTCAGAAATTAAATGGGATCCTTTATTGTATATTTACTGCACTTAACCTGTAACTACACAGAACAAGGGGGTAACAAGCGCCACTTTAATTTACAGCCCGCAGGAGTTACACTTACCCTGTGATCGACCGACAAACAACAATCACAATAGACCTGCTTATCATCCTCCAAAAAGGAACTTTCTGAACAGATTTTGTTATTGATGTGTAGTCATTTGGATGGTTTGAAGCAGTGGATTGTGAAACTGAAGGGTGATATTTGGTGGATTGAGATTGGGCCTACCGGTGGTAGTGGAGCCATCTTCCTCTACCTAGCCAGCTCCAGGCTTTCCAGCCACCACCACCAGGCCGGCTCAAGGCTTTTTCAGCCACTACCACCAGGCCGGTTCCAGGCTTTCAGCCACTACCACCAGGCCGGCTCCAGGCTTTCAGCCACTACCACCAGGCCGGCTCCAGGCTTTCAGCCACTACCACCAGGCCGGCTTTCAGGCTTCCAGCCACCACCATCTGGCCGATTCCAGGTTTCCAGCTTTCAGGGTTAGCAGAACATGGCTCCTCCAAAGTTAAGGAACACAGAGGAGGAATATGCAACCATCATTCAGGTAAATGAACTGTTACAACAGCAAAAAGATATGTTCATGGCTCTGTTACAGCAACAGCAGGAAATGTTCAAGGACTTTGTTAAAATTATTATGGACTCAGTGAACACCAGAATGGATAACGTTTCCAAAAAATTACAAGAGCTAAAAGCAAGTTTACAATATACACAGAAGGACGTAGATGAACTTAAAGTCACTCAAGCTAAACAGTCGGAGCATGGAAAAATCACAGAAACTGATATAGTGAAAATCTGTGAGAGTCTGCAAGTTATGTGTGACAAACAAGAATATCTTGAAAGTCAATCAAGGAGAAATAATATTGTGATTGATGGAGTTCCTGAATCCACTGGCGAATCCTGGGCAGACTCTGAAGAAAAAGTGAAGGACATTTTTAGGCAAAAACTACAACTACAAAGAGACATGGAGATGGAGCGTGCACACCGAATAGGAAAACCTGAAGCTGCTAGAAATAGACCAAGATCCATTGTTGTTAAATTTCTAAACTTCAAGGACAAAGCTGCAGTTATGCAAAGAGCAAAGAACCTCAAGGGCACAAAAATTTTCATTAATGACGATTACACTGATGCTGTGCGGTTAAAAAGAAAGGAATTGATGCCAAAGTTGAAAGAAGCACGTGACAAAGGAGACATTGCCTACCTCAGATACGACAAACTCATCATCCATTCCCGCACCAGCACCCCTAAGTAATCTCTGCGCAACTCTGAAGGTATGACAGCACATAAAACTCATGTACTCATTACCAAGAAAAGGCTTAAGACTAGCACATATTAATATAAACAGTCTCAGGAATAAAATCAATGAAGTTGCTGAACTGCTAAATGAGTATAAAATACACATTCTTCCTATCTCAGAGACTCACTTGGACTCTTCCTTTGATGACACAGAACTGTTTATTGAAGGTTACAACATATACAGAAATGACAGAAATGGTTTTGGTGGTGGAGTAGCTTTTCATATTCAGAATCACTTGCCAGTAAAAATAAGAACTGATTTAATGAGTTTTAACATCGAAATATTATGGTTGCAAATGCATCTACCTCACCGAAAGTCGATACTTCTGTGTTGCTGTTACCGGTCACCAAGTGCCAATTGTGAATATCTTGATACTATCTGTAAAATGTTGGATATAAATACTAATGTAAGTCAGGACATATATTTCATGGGTGACTTAAACATTGACTGGTTTTCTAAAGACTGCTACTTGAAAAAAAAACTGTTAACTACTGCAAATGCATGTGGACTTACTCAACTTATAAATAAGCCTACAAGAACATGTTTTAAGAGCGATGGCTCCAGAACATCTACCTGTATAGATCATATTTTCACAAACCCTCCTGAACTGTGTAAAAAGGTATTGTCTATTCCCACTGGTAGCAGTGATCATAATCTGATCATTTCTGTGTTAACAACCAAGCTGAGTGGATCTGGAACTGCAGTCTTATTTAAAAGATCTTATAAATTGTTTAAAAATGACAAGTTTATTGAAGATGTTCAAGCTATATGCTGGTCTGATGTGTTGGCAGCTAGTAATCCAGAAATTGCTCTCTTTAAATTTAACAATCTATTCTTGTCATTGATTGAGAAACATGCACCTTTAAAGAAGTTTACTGTCAGGAACAACGTCACACCTTGGTTGGATGATGAACTGAAAAATTCTATGAAAATAAGAGATCAAATGAAAAGAACAGCAGTTACTACAGGAAATAAATGTGATTGGGATCTATATCGTAAAATGAGAAATTCTGTTACTAAACTTAATAAAAAGAAGAAGAAAATTTATTTTGATAATCATGTTAAAAATATAGGTAATGATAGTAGGAAGTTATGGAATGTTTTAAATCAATTGACTGGTAAGAAAAATAAAATAATTCCATCTTTTTTGGAAACGGGATACATTTATAACTAAGCCAATAGATATGTTGTAAAGTTTTCTTTCTTCAAAGCAGAAACCAGGAGACGTTGGGATCACGTTCAAACAGAAGTATTCTTTATTGAGCGCGGCTGCGGATTCATCCAACATAATCTAACTCTAATACAGTATGCATTGTAGTTATATACATTCCAAGGGGGAGGGATTACATAGAGGTGGAGACTCTGAACAAAGCATGCAAATGAAGTAGGAACACACCCTACTCTGAGTCCAATTGAATCAGCATAACTATTCACATGCTGATACTGGCCAGGAGCTCCAATTCCAAGAGCCATCCCAGAGCCGTTAAAGACAAAAGGTGAAAGTCAATCAACCTAACGATTCAACGTATGGGCTCCGAAAGGTGAGAATCAAGTGATCTGATTCATTTAAAACACAATAGAGAAAACAGGTCTGGCAGGAACGGAGACTCTTTGCTGGAGACTCAATAAATCAGTCTACTAAACTTTATCAGTTTAGATACTATTGCAGTGGAAAAACTAAATTAAACATTTAATAAAAATGTAATCCAACACTTCCCCCTTTGAGAGTTCTAATAACTCTCACAAAAATACAAATTTATACACTTAAAAGTTAATTCTTGTAACTTGTGTAAGTTACAGGCACGTATAACTTATTCTGTGTTGTGTCCTTGATTTACATGAGTGTCATAGTTCTTCTCAAAACCATAACTGTTGACACCTGCGACGTGTTTTACACAGGGTGTAAAATGTCATATAAACTACATGATTAGACAGAAAACCATGTAGCATAAGAGTGGAAGTCTTGAAAGTCCATGGCGCCTGAATAGCTGTGAAGTCTGTTTCCTGTAGAGTCCATTTGTCACATAGAGTCGCTCTGATGACTCGTCCCTCATGAGGCTTGTTCATGGAATTCTGAGGTGATGTTTTATACCAGAATGCTGCTTGTGAAGACATCATGGCATACACACATACCTGTAACACAATAAAACAAAGAAACGGCAGACCAGCAGTATTCAGGCATGGACTTCATTCTTCCATAAGTCGCACATGTTCTGTGTTGATTTTCTGTAATTGCATGTTGACACAGAAACGAAACATGCGATTAGGGTCCGTGAATTCTCTGCGTTGTGTATTTTTCATTTTCTTTTGTGATAGTTCGTTCAGCAGTGGGTGTATTAGTCTTCTTTAGGTTGTGGCTTCATATGCAGATAAGACGTCGTTGCATATGGATTTTTTTTTTTGGAACAGCCCTCAAGTGTTTATCTGCACAGAGGAAGAAAGAAAACAAAACAGAGCAGTATTTCTTCAAAACACTACGGTTGTAGCAGTTTTAACACTATGGTTCTATCGTTTTCAGAGTCTACGGTTGTCGTTTCATTCTTTCCCTATTTCTTAATTTATGAGACACCTAAAAAAGAACAGTGAGGTGAGGATGGACTATGGTTGGGAAGGGCCTCTTCACCGCAGGGTTGGCCCCCGAAAGCCTGTTGCTTCCAGTTCTCCCCTGGGCACCTCACTGGTCCATGTGTCCTATCCTATCCCTGTGTTGTGTACACACTGTACAGTGTGTGAGAAAATTGGCACATTTCCATTCTCCAGTGAAACATCAGTCCTAATAAACATCATTAACAGAGGATGGTTGTCTGACTGCAATATTTTATGGCATAACATTTAAGGCTGTGAGTCTTATTTAATGTCCCCTAAACAAAAGCTGAGACAGTCACTTTCCTTTTGTTCTATTAAACAAAAATAAGTCTTTCATCGTTGTTGTAAGTTACTGGGGAGATTAAGCAATCACAGCCTAAATGGTTAACACTGTATCAAGTTGCCCCACGAGTTTAACGAGGAGGGGAGGGGCTGCTTTAAAGTAGCAAACAAATGTAGTAAGAGCTGCATAACATTGTTAACTTGTCTTAAGTTATTTTTGTTTTTTCTACATTCTTTTCCAAAATGTCCGTGCTTGCCACAGTAAGAACAACTGGCTTCTCTAGGACTTTTGCGTTTCTTTGGCTTCTCTGAGTTGACCTTAACAGAAACTGCTGCAATTCTTACTCTCTCTTTGACAACAGAATCTCTTTCCCAAATAGCTAAACTTTCTAGGTTACTTCTGAGAGTTCTTTTAGCCCACGTAATATCTAGGAATGGCAAGGCTGTTCTGTACTCAGCTACAAGACCATCTGCCCAAATTCGGATTAGAGCTCCTTTGTCAGCTAACACACTTTCGGAATCATCCACTATTCCACTGTACGTTACCGCTACCTGACAGAACCTCTCAGTATATTCACTCACAGTTTCTTCTTTCTCTTGTACACAGCCAGTAACTCTCGACCAATCGATTTTGGGTCCTAAGATATTCTTTAGGATTTTCAAAACACCTTCTCTCAAATCGCCTTTACTGACATGTTGCAATTCGGAAGTAACAGCAGTCTCAAAACTGTTGAATTCAGATTCAGTTAGAATTTGTGACATCAGCTGTGTGACTTCCGGCAACGACATGTCGTAAAGATGCATTTTACTGAACAATGCTCTTCTAAATTCAGAAAATGTTTTCTGTGCTGAGGGTAAACTCTGGGAGAGTCTATCTATATCCTTAGGACCTAAAGATGTTTTGACTGCTTGTGGCTGAAATATAGGGGTTGCAAATGAAACTGTATCAACACCTTTTCCCTGAGGCTTTTGTCTAGCTACGCACACTTCAACTGCATTTACATCTGCATTGACATTGTCCTCTATACTATCAAAAGACTGTAAATCAGGATAGCTTTCATCTGACTGTTGGTTTTCTGAGTCACATTTGGTTGAGGCCTTGAGGCCCACCGTTTTCGTGAAACAGGACACTTGAGTAAGCAATTGTTTGTTCTGTTCTTTCAACTTATCTATACAACGAGCTTGTTCTTGTACAATGGATAAACTAAATTCTCTGTGACAGAAGATAATGCCTTTGACACTGTTCTTGCGAATACTTTCTCCTAGTACCTTCTTACAATCTTCGATTGACCAAACTTTGCCTGGATTAATGCCAAATTTCTTTGTTAAATTCAATCTGACTTCCTCAGTCACGATGGAGTCCATGTGCTCTGATAACAAAGACTTGAATTCACTGTCTGTCCATAAAGGTTTAATCAGTCTAGTACTTTTCCTAAACATTTTTGTGAATTTCTTTGTTGCCACACAATCAAAAACATTAAAACTTCTCTCTACTGTCTACAATAGAGGGTACACTTGTTAACACAGCTTAACTATTGTTAACTTTCCAAATTACCACACTTAACTTCCCTGCCGACAAGAACAGAGAATCAACAGAAATAACTAGCACGTAAAGCTAATTCTTCTCTGCCTAAAGCAAAGGATACCAACTATTAGCACTTGATGCTAACTTTCTCTAGCTTACAGATAGGTCTTCTCTAGCAAGAGCATACACACAATATTAACATGTAACTGTTAATCTTCCCTGCCAACAACAGGGGGTAAATTTCATCTCTAAAAGAAAAACTTTTTTAGAGGCTCATCTTTAGATAACCAAACTCTACAGCTGTTTGTTAACTACTTCTCTGAACGGCGCAGAGGAAAACATTTGTACTGGTCTGCATTGGTTCTTTGAATGGAGTGTAAACTCACCGAATCGTTGGTTGTACAGAAAAATTTCGTCTGGAACTCAGTCAGCTTTGTTGAGATCTTTGAGCTTGAAGTTTCAAGATTCAGTCTGGAACTCAGTCAGCTTTGTTGAGATCTTTGAGCTTGAAGTTTTCAATCTGGAGGAAGCTGGAAAGATTCAGTCTGGCAATCTTTGTCAAATCTTTTGTTGAGCTTGAAGTTTCAAGATTCAGTTCATTGAGCTTAAAATTCTTTGAGTTTCCTTCTCCATCCGGGTCACAAGGCACCATCTGTTGTAAAGTTTTCTTTCTTCAAAGCAGAAACCAGGAGACGTTGGGATCACGTTCAAACAGAAGTATTCTTTATTGAGCGCGGCTGCGGATTCGTCCAACATAATCTAACTCTAATACAGTATGCATTGTAGTTATATACATTCCAAGGGGGAGGGATTACATAGAGGTGGAGACTCTGAACAAAGCATGCAAATGAAGTAGGAACACACCCTACTCTGAGTCCAATTGAATCAGCATAACTATTCACATGCTGATACTGGCCAGGAGCTCCAATTCCAAGAGCCATCCCAGAGCCGTTAAAGACAAAAGGTGAAAGTCAATCAACCTAACGATTCAACGTATGGGCTCCGAAAGGTGAGAATCAAGTGATCTGATTCATTTAAAACACAATAGAGAAAACAGGTCTGGCAGGAACGGAGACTCTTTGCTGGAGACTCAATAAATCAGTCTACTAAACTTTATCAGTTTAGATACTATTGCAGTGAAAAACCAAATTAAACATTTAATAAAAATGTAATCCAACAGATATTGCAAATTATCTTAATGATTATTTTATAAGAAAATTAGATAAACTAAGAGAAAATATGCCTAATCTAAGTAATGATATATCTCACCTATTAATAAGAAATGAACTGATGAAAAATAAAAACTTAAGGTTTAAATTAGAAAGTGTAAATATAGATCAAGTAAAGAATCTTTTAAAATCCTGTAAAAACAAACCACCGGGTGTCGACGGTCTTGACAGCAGGCTTCTTAAACTAGCTGCTGACTCTATTGCCCCTGTTCTAACCCACATCATTAACCTCAGTTTTATCTGCTGTACCTACCCACATGCATGGAAGCAGGCTAAAATAGTTCCTCTGCCCAAAGATAAAAAACTGCCTTTCTCTGGTCCCAACAGTCGCCCGATAAGTATATTACCTGTATTATCTAAAATAATGGAATCTATAGTATATGATCAAATTAACAACTATTTTTATACAAATGATTTATTAACAGATTTTCAGCATGCATACAGAAAAAGTCACTCCACTGCCACTGCACTGACTCACATGTCTGATGATTGGCTTAGAGAGACTGAAAAGATAAATATTATTGGTGCTGTATTTTTAGATTTTTCTGCTGCCTTTGACATCATAGATCACGAACTGTTATTAACAAAATTATCTTGTTATGGTTTTGAGCAGTCAGCAATCACATGGATGTACAGTTATCTGTCAAACAGAACACAGACAGTGTTTTTTAATGGCAGTCTCTCAGGTATCAGAAATATCACATGTGGAGTACCCCAAGGCAGTTGTCTGGGTCCATTATTATTTAATATTTTTACTAATGATTTACCGTACATTTTACATAAGGCCAACATTGTCATGTACGCTGACGATTCAACTATATATACATCAGCAAGTACACAAATGGAACTAGAAACTGTTTTAAATATAGAATTACAATATGTAGTAGATTGGATCAAATTAAATAAACTGGCACTAAACACAGTAAAAACTAACTGCATGATTTTAGGTTCAAATTATAACATTAATCAAAATCCTGTAATTAATATTAAAATTAATAACGCAATTATTAAACAGGTGCATGAGACCAAACTGCTGGGTGTAACAGTTGACTCTAGATTATCATGGAAAAAACATATTAATAATATTATTGCAAAAATGGGAAGAGGTATATCTATTATGAGAAGACATGCACATTTTTTAACTTCAAATATTATGAATTATGCGATGAAAGCACTAATATTGACATACCTTGACTATTGCCCAGCAGTTTGGTCAAATGCCACTGGTGAATATATGAATAAATTACAACTTATACAGAATAGAGCTGCTCGTGTAGCACTTAGGTGCAGCTATAGGAGAAATATTATATTAATGCACAAAGATCTTAACTGGTTGTTGGTCGAAGATAGACTGTTGTATTCACTGTTAATTTTCATAAGAAACATTTCCATTTCAAAATTGCCTTCTGTTTTGTTTAAGCATCTTTCTTTTAGTGTAGACAATCATCAGTACGGTACCAGACATGCAACTAAAGGCAACTTCACCTTACCCATAGCAAGAACAAATGCCGTAAAAAACACTGTTATGTTCAGAGGTATGAAGGAATGGAATAAACTGCCAAAGCATATCATACTTACTAACAATGTCAATACATTTAAATTATATGTAAAACAGCATCTATCAAAATAATACATCTGACTGTTTAGATTTATTTATTGTTGTGTGTGAACATGTGTAGGTATATATATAGGCGTATGTGTATGAATGTGTTTTTATATGTGTGTATATTTCATGCCCGTATGAGGGTACATATGTACGTTGATATGTGTATATATATGTGTATATGTATGTGTATGTACCTTTTCCATTTATTTGTTGTATTTTTTTTTAATGATTTCTTTTTCTTTTTGTTTATGTATACATTTTTTTCAGGACCCCAGGAAGAATAGCTGCAGCACGGCTGTAGCTAATGGGGATCCTTTCAATAAAAAAACTAAAACTAAAACTACACAGAACAAGGGGTTAACAAGCGCCACTTTAATTTACAGCCCGCAGGAGTTACACTTACCCTGTAACTACACAGAACAAGGGGTTAACAAGCGCCACTTTAATTTACAGCCCGCAGGAGTTACACTTACCCTGTAACTACACAGAACAAGGGGGTAACATGCGCCACTAATTTACAGCCCGCAGGAGTTACACTTACCCTGTAACTACACAGAACAAGGGGGTAACATGCGCCACTTTAATTTACAGCCCGCAGGAGTTACACTTACCCTGTAACTACACAGAACAAATGGGTAACATGCACCACTTTAATTTACAGCCCGCAGGAGTTACACTTACCCTGTAACTACACAGAACAAGGGGGTAACATGCGCCTCTTTAATTTACAGCCCGCAGGAGTTACACTTACCCTGTAACTACACAGAACAAGGGGGTAACAAGCGCCACTTTAATTTACAGCCCGCAGGAGTTACACTTACCCTGTAACTACACAGAACAAGGGGGTAACAAGCGCCACTTTAATTTACAGCCTGCAAGAGTTACACTTACCCTGTAACTACACAGAACAAGGGGGTAACATGCGCCACTTTAATTTACAGCCCGCAGGAGTTACACTTACACTGTAACTACACAGAACAAGGGGGTAACAAGCGCCACTTTAATTTACAGCCCGCAGGAGTTACACTTACCCTGTAACTACACAGAACAAAGGGGTAACAAGCGCCACTTTAATTTACAGCCCGCAGGAGTTACACTTACACTGTAACTACACAGAACAAGGGGGTAACAAGCGCCACTTTAATTTACAGCCCGCAGGAGTTACACTTACCCTGTAACTACACAGAACAAGGGGGTAACATGCGCCACTAATTTACAGCCCGCAGGAGTTACACTTACCCTGTAACTACACAGAACAAGGGGGTAACATGCACCACTTTAATTTACAGCCCGCAGGAGTTACACTTACCCTGTAACTACACAGAACAAGGGGCAAACATGCGCCACTTTAATTTACAGCCCGCAGGAGTTACACTTACCCTGTAACTACACAGAACAAGGGGGTAACAAGCGCCACTTTAATTTACAGCCCGCAGGAGTTACACTTACACTGTAACTACACAGAACAAGGGGGTAACAAGCGCCACTTTAATTTACAGCCCGCAGGAGTTACACTTACCCTGTAACTACACAGAACAAGGGGGTAACATGCGCCACTAATTTACAGCCCGCAGGAGTTACACTTACCCTGTAACTACACAGAACAAGGGGGTAACATGCGCCACTTTAATTTACAGCCCGCAGGAGTTACACTTACCCTGTAACTACACAGAACAAAGGGGTAACATGCACCACTTTAATTTACAGCCCGCAGGAGTTACACTTACCCTGTAACTACACAGAACAAGGGGGTAACATGCGCCTCTTTAATTTACAGCCCGCAGGAGTTACACTTACCCTGTAACTACACAGAACAAGGGGGTAACAAGCGCCACTTTAATTTACAGCCCGCAGGAGTTACACTTACCCTGTAACTACACAGAACAAGGGGGTAACAAGCGCCACTTTAATTTACAGCCCGCAAGAGTTACACTTACCCTGTAACTACACAGAACAAGGGGGTAACATGCGCCACTTTAATTTACAGCCCGCAGGAGTTACACTTACACTGTAACTACACAGAACAAGGGGGTAACAAGCGCCACTTTAATTTACAGCCCGCAGGAGTTACACTTACCCTGTAACTACACAGAACAAGGGGGTAACAAGCGCCACTTTAATTTACAGCCCGCGGGAGTTACACTTACCCTGTAAATACACAGAACAAGGGGGTAACATGCACCACTTTAATTTACAGCCCGCGGGAGTTACACTTACCCTGTAACTACACAGAACAAGGGGGTAACAAGCGGCACTTTAATTTACAGCCCGCAGGAGTTACACTTACCCTGTAACTACACAGAACAAGGGGGTAACATGCACCACTTTAATTTACAGCCCGCAGGAGTTACACTTACCCTGTAACTACACAGAACAAAGGGGTAACAAGCGCCACTTTAATTTACAGCCCGCAGGAGTTACACTTACACTGTAACTACACAGAACAAGGGGGTAACAAGCGCCACTTTAATTTACAGCCCGCAGGAGTTACACTTACCCTGTAACTACACAGAACAAGGGGGTAACATGCGCCACTAATTTACAGCCCGCAGGAGTTACACTTACCCTGTAACTACACAGAACAAGGGGGTAACATGCACCACTTTAATTTACAGCCCGCAGGAGTTACACTTACCCTGTAACTACACAGAACAAGGGGGTAACAAGCGCCACTTTAATTTACAGCCCGCAGGAGTTACACTTACCCTGTAACTACACAGAACAAGGGGGTAACAAGCGCCACTTTAATTTACAGCCCGCAGGAGTTACACTTACCCTGTAACTACACAGAACAAGGGGGTAACAAGCGCCACTTTAATTTACAGCCCGCAGGAGTTACACTTACCCTGTAACTACACAGAACAAGGGGGTAACAAGCACCACTTTAATTTACAGCCCGCAAGAGTTACACTTACCCTGTAACTACACAGAACAAGGGGGTAACAAGCGCCACTTTAATTTACAGCCCGCAGGAGTTACACTTACCCTGTAACTACACAGAACAAGGGGGTAACATGCGCCACTTTAATTTACAGCCCGTAAGAGTTACACTTACCCTGTAACTACACAGAACAAGGGGGTAACATGCGCCACTTTAATTTACAGCCCGCAAGAGTTACACTTACACTGTAACTACACAGAACAAGGGGGTAACAAGCGGCACTTTAATTTACAGCCCGCAAGAGTTACACTTACCCTGTAACTACACAGAACAAGGGGGTAACAAGCGCCACTTTAATTTACAGCCCGCAGGAGTTACACTTACCCTGTAACTACGCAGTTGAAATGGGTAACAGACAATGTAACACAACGAAACAACACTATTTGCACAGTAATTACAGAGAAAGGTACTCTTATAAAAAAAAATAAAAAAAAATAAAAACTTTTAATTACACGGTATATTTGCCCTGACATTTAAGTGTCATTGCAATACAATGTGATAAGGTAAGTAAGTGCTACATGGTACGTTCTAAATTAAAATCATAGCAGAAACTAATTTTTTTTGGCTTAACGTTAAGTAGTTTAGTAAGAAAAGCCAATAAATAGCATTGCCAATGTTTTTCGAAATCAGCTGTTCATAAAATTGTTTCAGATTAAATTTTTATCATACTGTGCTTACATACAGCCATATATATATATATATATATATATATATATATATATATATATATATATATATATATATATAAAAGTTTAATTTACAACCCACAGATTATTACCCTGTTATTATTACCCACAAAATTACCCTATAACTACATTGCACAAGAACATATTTTGCCAGAAATGTGATAAAAACTTTTATATACAACAGACGTACAATTTTTGCCTGGAATATATTAACAGAATAGGTACCTGTTAGTTTTAAAATAATTACATTATAAATAATTTGCTTGTATATCTGGTTGTACCCCTTTATTACCCAAAACATAACATATTGTTCCCTTATACCTACACGGAGGTACACTATAATTACAGAAACGTACACCATAATTTCGGTTTACTTAGGCAGTTGTTTGCGGGTCGTAATATAAAGTGTTACCAATAATCATAAATATTGCTAATGAATTCATTTAGATCTTTAATTATTCTGGGTATCTCATATTTTCAATTATTCATTCATTATGGTATTACTTTGAGACGTCACATCACGAATGTGCGCTCACGATCACAATCGTAGCCAGTTCTGAAGTAGTCAGAGGATGCAGTGCGAACTATTTTACCCTTACGCGGTCACCCATGCTTACTCATAACAAAAGGTGTAATTTTTTAATAGTCGCAAGATTCAACGTGCTAAGTCAGTGATAATCAGAAATCGGAAGGTCTCCTTAATGATGTGCCCCATGCTCCATTCATTAGTGCCTTCGGTTTGATCTACCCTGGAGTAGCGTTGTGGAAACACCAGACTACACTTTAATCTACTACAAATAATTTCAGAATAATGCAGAATAAATTCAAGATGTAACATTTATCTGTCAGGTAAAATGTATCATGCCAATTACACAAGTAAATAAATACATGACATCAATTACTCAAAGATGACTCTAGAAGTAAGCAATGCATTCCTGACAGAGACACACAGTGTTGTGTAAGTGTTTTGTAAGTGTTTTCCAGGTGTAAGACTCAGGAAACACTGAAACAGCACTGCATGGGGGTTTTCCTGGTTACAGGTTCCCAAAGACTGCTCCGTCACCTACCCTTTAATACCCAGACCAGAACAAAGGCTTATACCAATATTTTTTAAGAGTTGTTTTGGGTCAATTCATGTACCCCAGGGGGTTACACTTGGTTTCGGGGGAGAAGGAAGATATCTTGAAGAGACATCACCCAATGAGGAGAACAGGTCTCCTAAGTTCTCAATCTTTCTCAATATACCAATGACTGTACACTCTTAAAATGATACCAAACATGAGATAAGTTTTGACAAGACAATGTCCTGTGCTCTTTCTTTGTGATCTTCTGTCCAGGGTGCGTTTTATTGCTTTATTGCAGGGTGATTTTTATCTCAGCTTTTGTTTTAGCAGGAAAATTAGTTCTTACACAGGAGAGAGCGGAACCAGGGATGCCAATATCAGAAAGTTGAGAGATCAGTATTTTATGGCAGACTGTGTCAAATGCAGCGCTTAGATTGAGAAGCATCAAGATGTTTATTAACCCTGAATCCATGGACAAAAGAATGTTGTTAACCACCCAAAGAAGAGCAGTTAGCTGTACTTTTGTTCCAGATAATGTTATTGGTGCTATGTCCATCTTAATCATTGTACTTTGCAATGTAAACAGATATTTCCTTAGGTAATGCAAACCCTATACCATAAAGAGTGATCGTTATCATGTGTTTTTCTGGGACAATAAAGTCAACAACATAAAAAACTAAGGAAGAACAATCTGTTTTTATTGCATTTTTATCCCTAAATCAAAAAAAAACATGTTTAACAGTGCATGAGTCCACACTCAGCAGCAGTGTTGAAGTTAGAAGATAATTAAGTGATGATAGAGCATTAGTGATGGACAACTGCTTTTAGCAAGCAGAATCACTGAAGAAAAGTGGAACAACAAAAAAACAAAACAAAGAGTAGAAACACAAAATCTACTGAAGATAATTTAAAAAAAAATTCCTCCATTTCACAGACAAGGCTTAAGATAGTCCCAGACTAAAATGCATGTTTGAGCTGTTTTAACTGAAAACAATTTGCAGCTGACGTATCTTAAAATATGTCAGTGCCATTGTTTGTCTCACGATGCACACCAGTAAATTTTTTTACCCAAGGAATTTTTATGAAAGCTACTTAAATGTCCTAATTGAACAAAGGTCTAATCTTGGCTTAATCTAAGGGTGTATTCACACCAGGAAAGTCCAATAGTTCACTTGCTTTGGTCCGGATTTTGCAAGACGAAGGTGTGCTGCAAGACGGTTCTGGTGGAGAGAACATGCTCTTAACTGATAAGTTCAAACATTATTAAAAACAAGTGAACAGTCAGTAATAAAATAAGAACAAATACACAAATTACAAGCAGAGATTAATACTAAATAACAAAGTTACAAAGTCTAACAGTAGTATTCAGGTAGGCTACAGAAATTATTAAGCCTAAATGTAAAATAACACTATTTGTTCACTGAAGAAATTAAATATAGTTCCATCTTTCTTAAAGTTGTATTTTGTTATTTTATTCATATTAATAATGACACAGACAACAGTAGGAATATTGGGTGTCTGCTGTCACTTTAAGACCAAATGCATGGACCGAAAAAAATTACAAACATCAACTATGACATAACCGAGAAAATAATTGCCGAGACGGGTAGACGAGTTTTTAACAATTTTGTGTGCATGTGTGTCCGTTCAAGGGCAAGGAAACGCAAAAGAGGAATCAATTCGGTGTTCTAGCGCTGTCTGAAACGCACCTCTCTGCCTCTCTCTTTCTGTGTGCAGAGAGAGCAAAGCGATGCATAAGGATGCAGTGTAACGACGCCCAGTTTCAGGAATGCACTTATATTTTGTTGGTAGTACCAGTTTTCAACAATTATTAGTAAACACTGAGTTGTCAACACTTCGGAAAAATAATAATTCGTTGTAACACTAGCATCGCTTTCTGCCAGGACTTTTACGTGCTTTTCTCAACTCAGTGAAGTGACGTCGACGTCCGGGTTAGCGGTAGCATGAACCGTCAGGCAAGTGTTATTTAAATAAACTCCTGATGTACTTACAAACTTTCCAATGCCTCGTTTTATGAGTACAGAACCTATTTGTATTACTGTAGAAGTTTGGTACCATTCTGGGCATTATTAGTGGGGTAATTTATGAGATACATCATAGGATCCATTAGCGCCTGCACTAAGCCATCCGGCTGATATCTCTAAATAAGCTCTAACTTTAATTAGGTTCAACCAAGGGGAAAAAGGCTTCTGGGGGGTGTTTGGCTCTAGGTCATGGTGCAAAGGACCCTTGGTTGATTTGACTCCAAACCATCCCTTTAAATCTCTCAAGATCTCTGCAAAGGATGATTAAACAACCCCACAAACAGCATTACTTATCCAAACAGCATTCACTTATTTGTAAGAGATTGTCTGGGTTTGTTTCTGTTTACCTGCTATCAATAAAATGAGCAGGGCTTGAACCCAAGTCATTCCTATTTTCTGTCATGCACAATTTGGTGTTTTATCATCTGATTTGCATTCTCACTATTTATCCACCTTGTGGATGATATTTCAAATTTATTCTTAATAATTCCTTGAGCTCACCTCACTTAGTAGCATAGGCCTTTTTACTTGGAAATCACTCAACCCACTTTGCTCATGTTAACAGTAACAAAACTATATTTTATGCATGTGGAACAGAATCATTTCTGTTCGATGGGATCAATCATGACATCCTGCAAAAGGAAAAAGTTCAATGTGGGGTGGACAGGGCCAGCTTGCTTGCTCTCTGCCATCCTAAGTTATTCGCTGCGCAGGTGTGACACTGTTTCTTTCTGCCACAACACTGAAAATCATCCATGGCCGTTATTTTATTAGGCATATTTTACCCTGTGGGGCAACTTAATACATTTAGATACAGCTGTTTTGATTGGAATAATTTATTTGTCTTGGTGTCTCTCAAAACACCATCTTTAACACACACACACACACACTTTCTGACCCCTCTCTGGCCAGAGAATCATACCTTTTTGTCTCCCTCAGCAGCTTGTGAACTGAATGAGGAATATATATATATATATATATATATATATATATATATATATATTGTGACGAGCGTCCCGGCCGTCGCCGGCATCGCCCTGGAAACAAACGAGCCACAGCTGCACGTCCTCATCACGCCCCGATCGGCCTCAGCTGCGGCTCATCAACTGGCGTGCTTATAAGCACACATGGCACAAGAGTTGTTGGAGAACCTCTGACTGAGAAAGTGGAACTAATGCTTCTCTCTATTCTCTCACAGACAGCAGCTGAAGCCGATCTCTCCCCACGAGCACTCAGACACGGACTTCACTGGCACGAGGATAAGAAGCACACCACTCACCGGAGCACCTACCCGGACTGTCTGCTTTCACCATTCACTCTGTTCAATAAACCCACCCTCCGGGGCTTTAATTTGAGCTCTCCTCAGCGTGAGGACGACAGGCTGAAACACTGTTGGGAACAGGTCCGTATCATAGACGGGAAAGAAGTTCAGCCTGGTCCCCATCCTCTCCCGCACTTTGTGGTCCAAAATGGCCTGCTGTATTGTGTCGCGCAGCGAAGGGGGGAGGAAAGAACGTTGCTGGTGGTGCCCCGGTCGAAGACAGAGACGGTGCTGGAGCTCGCGCACACACACCCCATGGCGGGGCACCTCGGGGCTGACAACACTACACAGAGAATCCGGGACCGTTTACACTGGCCGGGGATCGACGCCGAGGTAAAACGCTTTTGTCAGGCCTGCCCGACCTGCCAACGTACCTCTCCCAGGAAGCCTCCCCCAGCCCCATGATTTCGCTGCCCATCATCGACGTGCCCTTCGAGCGTATCGGGATAGATCTGGTAGGGCCGCTGCCGAAGTCAGCCCGGGGACACGAACACATCCTGGTGATTGTCGACTACGCCACCCGGTATCCGGAAGCAGTGCCCCTCCGGAAAGCTACGGCCAAGTCCATCACCCACGAGCTCTTCATGCTGTTCAGCCGAGTCGGCATCCCAGCGGAGATACTGACCGACCAAGGTACCCCCTTTATGTCCCGGCTAATGGCTGATCTCTGCAGGCTGCTGAGGGTGAAGCAGTTGAGGACTACAGTCTACCACCCGCAAACCGACGGCCTCGTGGAGAGGTTTAACCAAACCCTCAAACAAATGCTCTGCAGAGTGACCGCAGAAGACCGGCGCGATTGGGACCTGATGTTGCCGTATGTCCTCTTCGGCATCCGCGAGGTTCCCCAGGCCTCAACTGGCTTCACCCCCTTTGAGCTCCTGTTCGGACGACAACCTCGTGGCCTCCTGGACGTAGCAAGGGAGGCCTGGGAGCAGCAGCCTGCAGCCCATCGCTCCGTCGTGGAACACGTAAGACAGATGAGGAACAAGATCGACCGGGTCATGCCGTTAGTCCGGGAACATCTGGTGAAGGCGCAGCAGCCCAGCCACGGGAATTCCAACCTGGAGACCGTGTTATGGCTCTAGTCCCCAACGCCGCCTGTAAGTTCCTCGCCACCTGGCAGGGCCCGTACACCGTCCTGGAGAAAATTGGCCCCGTCACCTATCGCCTACGCCAGCCAGGAAGGCGCCGTCCAAATCAGTTGTACCACATCAACCTCCTCAAGAAGTGGGTGGGGACTAGAGACCAACTTACAGCTCTAGCCGTCTCCGAACCCGTGGTTGTGGACTTCAACCCCCAGCTCTCGGCTGCTCAGAAGGCAGACCTGCAGCACCTGGTCGGTCAGTTTTCGGATGTGTTCTCTCTTCTCCCCGGGCGGACCAACGTACTACATCACGACATCCCCACACCACCTGGAGTCGTCGTCCGGCAGCGCCCCTACCGCGTCCCTGAGGCTCGTCGGCAGGCTATCGAGGAAGAGGTACAACAAATGTTGAAGTTAGGGGTGACAGAACCATCGCGTGGCCCGTGGTCCAGCCCAATTGTGATGGTCCCAAAACCGGACGGCACCCTCCGCTTCTGTAACGACTTTCGACGCCTCAACGAAGTCTCAGAGTTCGACGGGTACCCCATGCCTCGAGTGGATGAATTACTGGACCGCCTGGGGAGGGCCCGGTTTATCTCCACCTTGGACCTTACAAAAGGATATTGGCAGGTACCGCTTTCTCCCTCTGCAAAGCCCAAAACAGCGGGCAACCCTTCCTTTTACAGTCCCCTAATTACTAGGTATTTACCTGGTAAATATATGGTAAGCTATAGTTGGTTATTGGTTATTACCACAGGTAACAAGAATGTAAATGCAGAGAAACTACAAACTAATTACTAGGTATTTACTGGGTAAGTTATAGTTGGTTATTGGTAATTACCACAGGTAACAAGTATGTAAATGCAGAGAAACTACAAACTAATTACTAAGTATTTACCTGGTAAGCATATGGTAAATTATAGTATTTTAGTGTGTAATTACTTAAGGTGATTAGTATGCAATTACAGAGAAACTACCAGGGAAAAAAACACCACCGTTAAATATCAACTCAACAAAGTACTGTGTACTTGTTACCTGTTTAGGTTGGTAATAACTCAGATTTAATTGTGTACTTCATCAGAATGTAGGCAGCCAATTTTTAGAAACACCTCCAGTATTACCCATCAATTCAAGTTAGGTGTGTAGTTATCCTAGGGTTATGTTGGTAACAGTCCATGTTTATTTATTACTATCTTGAAATTAAGATGGTAGTTTCCAATAAATGACTTGGTAATTAATTTACCTTACACTTACCTGGTAACTACCCCGCAGGAACAGTTTTCCCTAATGTCATGGCACATCTTAAATACTGGGTATGTTCTTGCAGATGTTTTTACAATTTACTCAGTAAGTAAAGTGCAACTGTACTGTAAAATGAAGCCTTGTTTATTTCCATGGTATTACTGGAATTGTACCATATAACCTGATCATTCCCTTTTCCATATAGTCACACTTTTTTACCTTGTATGTCCTGCAACGTTACCAAGGAAAACATGACAATTTACTCAGTAAGTAAAGTGTAACTGTACTGTAAAATGAAGCCTTGTTTATTTCCATGGAATTACTGGGATCTTACCATATAACCTGATCATTCCCTTTTCCATAGTCACATTTTTTTACCTCGTATGTCCTGCAACGTTACCAAGGAAAACATGACAATTTACTCGGTAAGTAAAGTGTAACTGTACTGTAAAATGAAGCCTTGCTTATTTCCATGGTATTACCGGAATTGTACCATATAACCTGATCATTCCCTTTTCCATAGTCACTTTTTTTTTTACCTCGTATGTCCTGCAACGTTACCAAGGAAAACATGACAATTTACTCAGTAAGTAAAGTGCAACTGTACTGTAAAAGGAAGCCTTTTTATTTCCATGGAATTATTGGGATCTTACCCTATAATCTGTAATAGCTACGTAACTGCAGCTATTACAGATTATTGGGTAAAATCCCAGTAATTCCATGGAAATAAAAAGGCTTCCTTTTATAGTACAGTTGCACTTTACTTACTGAGAATGTTCAATGTGATCTCATGAGAATACGTGTGTATTTTTACGTAAAGTGCAATTCTACCGTACATTTACTTACGTTTTATACACACAGAAACGTATAATACTGATGTATTTACAGCACTAAAATGTAAAATGTTTACGAATTAACAGCACAAAAACGATAAGCCTACATGCAGTTAAACAAGAATACACTTTAAAACCTTAAAAATACCTTATTTAATCGTTTAACCATTTTAATATTTAGTTTATTTACAGTGAGACACAAAATGCGTTCTCTCCAATAGAACAATGATACACCATAAATTCACAAAATACATCTTTTTTTTTATTTATTTATATAGCACACATAATACAACAGAAGTTGCCCAAAGTGCTTTACAGACAATATAATAAAACACGTTTACAATTTATAAAAACAATTTTATTATACTTGATATAATCCAAATCTTTAGAATCCATACGTTTGCAAGAAAGAGATCCAAATTCAGCCCTTTATCCAGTGAGTGATCTTCATCTCCATTTCACAGGCTATCACAGCAGCGCAGTCCCTAACTGTCAAATCCCGTGCTCGTGATGAATTCAAATTCAAAAATTGCGCCCTCAAGAAGCCTTACATGTTTTTACGCCAGCGATATCAAACGCTCATTGGCTCTCACCTGTTCGTCCATGTTCATCACAGATTGCAACATGCCGTATTTCAGTCGGTAAACTACATTTGAAATGGAGAAGCGCGCGCCTTCACACAGAGCGAAACCGGATTAACATTTTCATGGATTAATAACTTAAATTCTGCTCTGTACCTCATTCAAAACTATTATATACTGAGAGAGAGGACTGTGACTGCAACACATCATCATGTGAACGACTTTTGGTACCGGTTTTGACATTTTCTTAATAAATATATATCGTTGTGATTACACGTATGTTGTTTTTCTTCATAATTGTAGCCTATGTAGTTTTCTATCTTTGAAAATTGTCATGTTTTCCTTGGTAACGTTGCAGGACATATGAGGTAAAAAAATGTGAATATGGAAAAGGGAATGATCAGGTTATATGGTACAATTCCGGTAATACCATGGAAATAAGCAAGGCTTCATTTTACAGTACAGTTACACTTTACTTACTGAGTAAATTGTCATGTTTTCCTTGGTAACGTTGCAGGACATACGAGGTAAAAATGTGACTATGGAAAAGGGAATGATCAGATTATATGGTAAGATCCCAGTAATTCCATGGAAATAAACAAGGCTTCATTTTACAGTACAGTTGCACTTTACTTACTGAGTAAATTGTCATGTTTTCCTTGGTAACGTTGCAGGACATACAAGGTAAAAAAGTGTGACTATATGGAAAAGGGAATGATCAGGTTATATGGTACAATTCCGGTAATACCATGGAAATAAACAAGGCTTCATTTTACAGTACAGTTGCACTTTACTTACTGAGTAAATTGTAAAAACATCTGCAAGAACATACTCAGTATTTAAAATGTGCCATGACATTAGGGAAAACTGTTCCTGCGGGGTAGTTACCAGGTAAGTGTAAGGTAAATTATTTGATAAACCCTCTATAAATGGGTGTAGCAATGAACAACAACTATGTAAAACAAGGTAATTTATTGGAAACTACCGTCTTAATTGCAAGATAGTAATAAATAAACATGGACTGTTACCAACATAACCCTAGGATAACTGCAAACCTAACTTGAATTGATGGGTAATACTGGAGGTGTTTCTAAAAATTGTCTGCCTACATTCTGAGGAAGTACACAATTAAATCTGAGTTATTACCAACCTAAACAGGTAACAAGTACACAGTACTTTGTTGAGTTGATATTTAACAGTGGTGTTTTTTCCCCTGGTAGTTTCTCTGTAATTGCATACTAATCACCTTAAGTAATTACACACTAAAATATTATAATTTACCATATGCTTACCAGGTAAATACTTAGTAATTAGTTTGTAGTTTCTCTGCATTTACATACTTGTTACCTGTGGTAATTACCAATAACCAACTATAACTTACCATATATTTACCCAATAAATACCTAGTAATTAGTTTGTAGTTTCTCTGCATTTACATACTTGTTACCTGTGGTAATTACCAATAACCAACTATAACTTACCATATATTTACCAGGTAAATACCTAGTAATTAGGGGGCTGTAAAAGGAAGGGTTACCAAACAGCGTTCTCTACCCCCAGTGGGCACTGGCAATACCGGACCCTTCCCTTCGGCCTTCATGGAGCACCCGCTACCTTTCAAAGACTGATGGATATCGTCCTGCGGCCCCATCAGGCCTACGTTGCCGCCTATCTCGACGATGTCGTCATCCACTCAGAGGCGTGGGAGGACCACCTGGACCGTCTACGGAGGGTTCTGTCCGATCTCCGGAGGGCTGGACTCACCGCCAACCCTCGGAAATGTCATTTAGCGCTGCACGAGGCAAAGTACCTAGGTTTCCAAGTGGGACGAGGGAAGATCCGTCCCCAGGAAAAGAAGGTAGAGGCCGTCAGGACAGCCCCACGGCCAAGGACCAAAACCCAGGTATGAGCGTTCTTAGGGTTGGCGGGGTACTATCGCTGCTTCATCCCTGACTTCTCCTCTTTAGCCGCCCCCCTGACAGATCTGACCAGGAAGGGACAGCCGGAGAAAGTACAGTGGACCCCGGCAGCAGAAGACGCTTTCAAGAAGGTTAAATCCGCCCTCACCTCGGAGCCAGTCCTGCGAGCTCCCGACTTCACCTGTCCCTTCCTGCTGCAGACGGATGCCTCAGACACAGGTTTGGGAGCCGTCCTCTCCCAAATCCAAGAGGGAGAAGAGCATCCGGTCCTGTACATCAGCAGGAAGCTGTCCCCAGCCGAGAGAAACTATGCCACCGTGGAGAAGGAGGCTCTGGCCATCAAGTGGGCAGTCCTGGAGCTGCGATACTACCTCCTTGGCCGGAGGTTCACCCTGGTCACCGACCATGCCCCTCTCCAGTGGATGGCACGAGCCAAGAATACCAATGCCAGGGTGACCCGATGGTTCCTCGTGCTCCAGGACTTCCACTTTGAGGTACAACATCGGGCCGGAGCCATGAACTCAAACGCCGACGGACTCTCTCGGATCTGGGCAGCTTTTGCAGGTCTGTCAGGGGTCACTCCCCACCCACCCCCTCTCTCTCCCCTGCTGTCTCATATCCTCAACAGGACCAGGACGACGCTTGGGGGGGGGGGAGTGTGACGAGCGTGCCGGCCGATCATCAGCGTCGCCCTGGAATGTTTACCTTTGAAATCGGAATGACTAACGCGGGGTCTCCAGGCGTGACCCGACATCTAAACAGAGCGAAATCAGACAGAGGCTCTGATTGGAAAGCGGCAGCAACTATAGTCAAAATAATACTTCAGTGAGCAATCACACGGCTGAACTGAACATATTACAGTCAATTAACGGATGGCAAAAGACTCACAAAAGACTCGGCAAAAGATCGAGAATTCATAGCTTGAATCACTAAGGTTGAAGCACTTTGTAGGTTTGTTTGGGGACTCCGAACAGACCATGCCACAGCCACAGTGGAGACATAGAAGAAGTGAAATCCGTAACCCGTAACTTTAAGGAAGTTGGAAGTTTGCGAGAGCCGCAGGAAGTGGGCCCGCCAAAATAAAAGTTTTAACTAAATATGGGTTACAAATGGAAAGATCTAGGGCTGATGCTGAGTCTGAACATATTACAACTTTGTCTGTTTCCATTTTTTCAACCCAACGTAATGCAAATAAAATTGACACCATCTCCACTGTATATACTGCTAATTTGTTAGATATTCTTCTATTAACTTCAATTCCTCTTGCTGGAACCACCAAACCAATTGTTGTCTCAGGATACTTGGTTCCGTCTGTATAGATTTGAGTATAGTTTTTATATACTTCTGTAACATGATCATTAAACACACCTACCAAATCAGCTCTTTCTTCTTTCCTTTTAATCTCTAATAGATGCCAATCTACCTCAGGACATATAATCTTCCATGGGGCCATGACTAGATATACTACCGTAGAACTAACCTTCATATCAGTCACCCCAAGCTCTTTCGCTATATTGTTCGCTATCTGATCAAAGTAGTCGTTTTTATTTCCCCCATTCCCCCAGCATTCATTTAGCACTTCTTTTGTGGGGTGCAAGTCATTATGTCCCTGCAAATTAGTCCAGTAGTTTGCTATCAGATGCCTCCTTCTCACTTCCAGTGGCATTTCTCCCATCTCTACTTGTATCGTTGAAACAGGCGAAGTTTTAAAAGCACCACTACACACTCTGTAGAGAATCTGCTGACAGACTCCAATTTGGATTTTCTGTGTCTGTCAGAGATTTGGTTAAAACCATCAACTCCACAGAGTGTCTTTTATGTACAAGGGTATAACGTTTTTAGATGTGACCGAAAAAAAGGAAAAGGTGGTGGAGTAATGATATATGTGAAAGAGAGGTTTAACTTGTAAATGAATTGAAAACCTCAGTGATTCTTTAGAATGTGTGGGTTTAAGCATCAGACTCTCACCGGAAATGTCATTTGTGGTTATTGTGTTGTATAGACCTCCAACAGCAAAGGACATTTTCTTTACCCATCTCACTGAGATACTTAAAAAATGTAACAATAAGGAAATTATTTTGGTAGGAGATTTTAATATCAATTGGCTAGAAAAAACCTGCAGAAAAAAATTAAAACAAGTAACAATTAAGTTTCACATGGCGCAAATGATAAAGAATGAAACTCGTATAACAAAATCATCCCAAACATTGATTGATCTTATATTCACAAATAGAGAAGAACGAATTGCAAAATCCTATAACCTGATAACTGGTCTATCTGACCACAACCTTACTTTGATAGTCAGGAGGTTATCAAAAGCGAGATATAGGACTTCTAATAGAATTGATATCAATTCAGGGGCTTCATATATCTCAAAAAGAGACTTGGAATTGTCTTATAATGAAATAGAACAAATTCAATGGAATCAGATAACTGTAATCAGCAAGTAATGACTTTATGATAACCTTTAGTGATCTCCTATCGAAAAGTTCCAAATAATCATCTCGGAAGATCAAAAGTAAAACACCTCTTCCCTGGATGAATTAGACGGTGTGAATTTAATGAAACTAAGAGATGCAGCACTTGAAACAGGCCTTTTGACAGACTCCTTGAAACAGGCCTTTTGACAGACTCGCTTTTGTACAAGGAGCTCAGAAACAAAGTCACCCCACTGTTACGAAGAACTAAAGCAAATTTTTTTTATGAATTTAATTGAACAAGCAAAAGGAAACACTAAAAGACTTTGGCAAACCATTGATAAAGTAACTGGTCGGAAGAGTTGTAAAGGTCATAAATTAGAAATTAATATTAATGGAAATCTGGAAACTGATGCTCAAATAGTGACGAATCATTTTAAAGGGGGGGTGAATTGCTATTTCATGCATACTGAGTTTTTTTACACTGTTAAAGAGTTGGATTCCCATGCTAAACATGGACAAAGTTTCAAAAATTAAATTGTACGTTTGAAGGAGTATTTCTGTGCCAAAAAATGTCCTTCCGGTTTGTCACAAGTTTCGGAAAGTTTTTTTCGAGTATGGGTCTGTGTCATGTAAGATGGGGCGGAATTTCCTTATATGGGACCTAAGGGCACTTCTGCCGGTAGAACGCGGGCGCGCGCGCACTCGTAGACCAGACAGACAGAGAGAGAGAGAGAGAGAGCGAAAGCAGTACGTTACCTCATCAAAGCGCTCTGGTCAGCTCACCAAATAAGTGTGTTTTTGGTTGCCAGACAGGGCAAGACAACCCTGGACAGATTCCTAAAGAACCCAGCGTTAAGGGAAAAGTGGATGCAGATTGTTTTTCCGGGCCAAAAACGGAGTTGTGCGAGACTGTTTGTTCCCTGCATTTCGAAGATGATTGTTTTATAAACAAAGCCCAGATCGACGGATTTTTTCCGGAAAAACTCGGTACAGCCTATCTGTCTTTTATAAATATAATAAAACTAAAGACTTTTTGGAGATATGAAGGATGCAATACTACTCTATAGGTACTCAAGATTAACAGGAGATTGAGTGAAAATGAGCATTTCACCCCCCCCCCCTTTAATAATTACTTCATAGAATCAGTCAAAGAACTGGGAATTCAAAACAGAGACTCAAATAATTATGTACGAGCATCTGATTGTATTGATTTATGTACTGATTGTATTTCACACGAACAAAACATGCTAAATTTTAAATTGGCAAACGAATTTGAAATAAAAAAAATGTTGCAATCATTGACAAATTCTAAAAGTAAAGATATTTGGGGAATGGATAATGCTCTTCTTAAAAAACATAAAGCAATTTTTGTAACTCCCATCACATACCTGATAAACAAATCAACAGAAGAGAGCTTTTTTCTCACTGCTTTTAAAACCGCAGTAATCACTCCAGAATTCAAATCAGGGGACAAACATGAGGTCTGCAATTACAGGCCGATTAGCATACTTCCTGTTGTCTCAAAGATTGCAGAGAAAGTAATTGCGGAGCAATTAAAAGAACATTTAAACAAAAATAATGTGCTACATCCCATGCAATTTGGATATAGAAAACACCATTCCACCGAAACTGCATGTTGTTACTTTATTGAGGTGGTGAAGGCAAAGCTGGAAAAGGGCGGGGTCGTGGGCGCCGTGTTTTTGGATCTAAGCAAGGCGTTTGACACGGTCAACCACTCTGTGCTACTGAGGAAGCTGAGCAACTATAATTTGTCTCTAAGTGCACTACAGTGGGTAGAATCATATCTCAGTGACCGTGTCCAGTGTGTAAGAGTCAAAAGTAAGCTATCAACATCTAAGGCTAATGACATAGGTGTCCCACAAGGCTCTGTTCTTGGGCCATTGCTGTTCGCGCTTTACATAAATGATCTTCCTTCGGTGTGCGGTGAGGTGGACATGCAGATGTACGCGGACGATACTGTAGTTTACCTGTATGGAAGCGATGCGACCAGG
Source organism: Leuciscus leuciscus (assembly GCF_965113295.1). Lineage (NCBI taxonomy): Eukaryota > Metazoa > Chordata > Actinopteri > Cypriniformes > Leuciscidae > Leuciscus > Leuciscus leuciscus. The sequence continues at coordinate 146,165 of NC_138739.1, read as the reverse complement.
GCCTGAAGTTAACTTTTTTGACCACCAGCCACAGTGACTTTTTACCAGCCAGTTTTTTTTTTGGTCTCATAAAAGGTGAAAAAAAGGAATTGCACAAACATTTGTTCTTTAACTTGTAAGAATACACATTTAAGTGCTGTCAAGTTATTAACGAGATGAGATCCATACAAGTAATAGCCTAACTCTTAGAATACAGATATAGACCAGCTCCTAAACAAATCACACGCGGCTGTGTTGATGGCTGGGCAGCTGTTAGTTACAGCGTTCAGGAACCGTTAAGCAGAACTAAATATTGTTATTACTGGTAAAGTTACCGGGTAGGCTACCGGACATTTTCTCACCGGTTCCCAACTCCCAACATCTGTGCAACTTGTCATTGTAATGTAGCCTATGTCAGCATTGCATTATCTCATCTCATCTCACCAACAGTTTAATACTTAACTCACACATTCAAACGTAGTCAGAGAAGGGCCTCATCTTTCTCTCCGATCCGTTCCGAAACACTCAAACTGCGCTGCTTTAACCCTCTGGGGACCAAAAACGCGCCCGCGCGTTTTGCTCGTTTTTTTTTTTAGCAATGAAAAATAAACACAAAATGCTCTGTTCATTTTGATCTTTAATTTTCGTGTTATACATCAATCGATCCTGTTCAGTTTCTATTTTTTTTCTGTATACTCACAATAAAAATAAAGTGTTTTGCTTTTTGACAAATAAAGAAACTTTAACATGATGCGATTTCTGCCTTCTCTCTGTCAGTAAACTCCCATTTGAAACGCGTTGGAAAATGATCTATAACTCCGCGAAAATTCAGTCAAACAGGCAAACAGACCCACGGGCATAAAGCTTGAGATCGCAGCTTTTAAATGAAGTCATTTATATAAAAAACAAATATTATCAGCTTCTGTAATCTGTATAAAAAGAGAGCGATTCCAGTCGAGCTCATTACGAGCTCATTGACTTTAATTCGTTCACGCCTACTCACGGAGCGCGCTATTCACAAGATAATGTGCTAAGCCATCTATGCAAAACAGGTAAACGCCCCCAAGCAAATGCATTAAACGCTTCAAGTTTCATCATTCAGTCACCTGCGCGTTGGGAAGATGACACGGTACACCGGTGCGGAAGCCCTTCAGCTCGTCCTGGATACTAGCGACGAAGAGTCCAGATTTTCATCAGAAGAGTTGCGCGACTACTCTGATGACGACCGTTTGTATTTTGAAGAGCAATTGATCCAGCCGTGGATAGAATTTCGGATGAGTAAGTATTTATTCTTACTTGCATTAGTTGACAAGCTATTCAAAACATGAGCTTACATATTATACTGGGTGGACTTGCCATCCAGAGTATTGACATTTGATATCTACCTATATTCAACACGATCTAATGAAAGTGCATATCTATACCATGAATTTAATATATCGTACCATTTCAACGTCAAAAATGTTTGTTTTTTTTGTACATATGCTACACCCCTTGGTTAGGAAATTTGTATTTGTATGTGTAGCCTAGCAGTAAATGATATGTTTAGATCATTATGTATGAAAGATAGAATTTAGAAATTATTTTAGAAAGGAGGCCTAGTAGGTGTTTAGATTATATTTTGACTATATAAATGCTGCCTCATTATCATTAACGATGCATGCTCGCAAATATCAGTTGTAAATGTGTGTAAATGTGCTGAAATGTGTAAATATACCCAGTTAATGAAGTGCACAAATGTGTTAGGCTAATGTTTGCGGTGTGCCTCTCCGGTAATGGCCCATTGACACGCATATAGGCTTATTGCACGCGTCTAAAATTATTTACATCAGTTATTCATTATAGACTAATGCTACTATAGTTATATTTATGTAATAATATTCTTCAACTTTTTTAAAAGGAATGTAGCTTCATCACTACCTCCGCCTGCAACTCGGAGTGCGCTTAGCAACACATTCAGAAATCAGAAAGAGTAAGTACATATTTACCTACTATTTTACAGATGTTAGTTACATTTTGTTTATATACTTAGTGATGATACAAATGTAGCCTATATGTGCCTGTGTGGCTTTGCAACAAATGTGTTGTTATATGCACAATATAACAATTATTGATTGGTAATGTTAATATAAAAGAGCTTATATTGTGTTGCTTTATCAGCATTGCTAAATGTCCATCAGTTATGCATGTGCTGGAATAGTACTCTGTAAAATATATGATAAAAATAGTTTTCAACTTTAAACAAAATTACAATAAAACAGATTGAAAAACAAAACATTTGAATCTCCTCATTCTTTCAGGCTGCCTCACTTGATGGCCCATTAGCACTTGGGGGAGCGTCTATGTCACACCCCTGGTCTGAATCTCATTAATATTGATGACCCATTACCACTCCCACGCATAAACCTCTTCTGACAAAAAAACTGTTTTACAATGTTTAAATCAATGTAGTGTTTTATGTGAAAAATTAGGCAGGATGATTTTCACATAATTTTGAAGCTAGAATTCAAAGGGACAACATCAATTAGTCAAAAGTCTTGTGGACACATATTTAATATGTGTTTTGTGTTCTTAAATCAGCAACTTTCATTTTAATTTTTTCCAATAACCACATTATTCTCTTAAAAATACAAACATCTACATACACGTTGCTCGCATATTATGGTAGGCCTGTTTGTGCTATATAGAGTGAATTTACACCTTTGCCATTAACATGTTTATAAATAACTGAAAAAAGCACAAATGTCAGGGCATGTCAGAACATCTCAACGACCCCAAAAACAGCTTGGTCCCCAGAGGGTTAACAGATTCTTTCTCTACTCCAGTAATGTGCTGCCACATTTTTAGCTAAAATCCAACGAAATGGTTGACTTCGTTTAAATGTCAAAGAACAACAGTTGAAAAAAAAAAAAAAAAAAAAACCTTCGCAAAGACCCGGCCCCTTTAGTTACTGTTGCTATGTCCGACAAGCTACACCGCGCTCACGCCAAACCATGATCTCACGCAATGAAAAACACATCGCGCAGCAGAGACACTGACAACATGCTGACAGGCGAGACAGTGGTTACTTTTGATATTAAACAAAGTCTCAACGTTAAAATTTGGTCATTTTTAAAGAAATTTAGACAATACCGTCTTGTGGCTCTGTAATGTGTCTTGACAGTTCGCTGTGGTGCCTCAGTTAAAGCTGCTCGTGAACCGATTATCTCTTCCTTCTAGTTAATTTATAGCATCAAATAAACATGAATGAACATAAGAAGGAATGTAGTTTTAACTGCAGAAAGATGTCAGTAGGCCTACTCAGTACACTCCGTTTTTTCCAAGTTCAAATCCTCCAACGTTTAGGCGGAAAAAAAGGCGGATTTGGCGGATTATGATTGGCCAGATCGCCTGTCAATCAAACTCCCCGCGAAGGGTCGATTCTCATTGGCTACCTGACAATGTGGCAGGTAGATTGACAGTGTTACCCGCCAATTGCAGAATTCACCCGCATTTGTCGTGTGGTCGGGTGTTAATTTCAGGCCCTGGATGCGACCAGTGTAGCTAATAAACTAACCAATGTTATGGGAAACATCTTAAATTGGCTTTCCTCTGCCTCGCTCACACTGAATGTAAATAAAACAGTAGCAATGTATTTTACCAAAACTCAACGACTGAAGTCCCCCTTTCCATGCATTTATGCAAACCAGAGTCAAATAAAAGTAGTGAAGGAATTTAAATATCTAGGCCTTGTTTTGGATTCAACCATTACTTTCAAAAAACAGCACGTACAGTACGAATAACAGTACGTTGCAGCACGCTAAAATACAGTTTGTCTGTTTTTAGACATATTAGGAATACATTGACTCATGATGCTGTAAAAATTTACTTGGAGGCAATGATAATTCCTCATATAAATTACTGTATTTCTTGTTGGTCACAGACGAGTGAAACAGCAATAAATCCTTTAAAATCTTTATATAATCAAGCTGTTAAAGTGTTAGACAAAAAGCCACTGAGATATCATCACTGTTTGATTCTTGGAAAATACAGCATGTTAAACTTTGATAATATAATTGTGTATGCCAATGTGCGATTAGTTTTTAACATTTTTAATAATATTGCGCCTCCACCCCTGATAACATTTGTCCAGCTCTGTTCTGAACAGATGACTAGGAGCTCCAGGTCCACGAGTCGCAATGACTGCAGACTGCCTACACGTGGCTCGGCCTTTGCACAGACAGCCTTCTCATTTAAAGGCATCAAAGAATGCAGAGATAAACAAGGAGAAATGTTTGGAGAAGACAATGTTCTGTGCTCTTTCTTTGTGATCTTCTGTCCAGGGTGCGTTTTATTGCTTTATTGCAGGGTGATTTTTATCTCTGCTTTTGTCTTAGCAGGAAAATCAGTTCTTACAAAGTCATTGTTTGATCAAAATTAAACGATTTCCCAGAAGGACATTTCAAAACCTGTCCCTTATCTAGACCTTGCCTTTCATCTGTATTTATAATTAACTTTTGTCACGTCCATAGTTATGTCCATAATCATGTTTCAGAGTTAATGCAATTTGAAAAATAAATAAATAAATAAACAGTTTTAGGACAAAAGGCAAGTTCATAAATGCCAGAGGAGAACTGGCCCCCGACTGAGCCTGGGTTCTCCCAAGGTTTTTTTTCCTCCATTAGGTCACCTGATGGAGTTTTAGGACACCATTAGGTCACTTGATGGAGTTTTCGGTTCCTTGCCACTGTTGCCTTTGGCTTGCTCAGTTGGGGATATTTTGGGGATATTTAATTTAATTTAATCAATCAATAAATTACACTAGAAACAAACCTTGTTGTGTTATTTTGGTTTAATGCTGTGAAGCTGCTTTGATGCAATCTGTATTGTGAAAAGCGCTATATAAATATAGTTGACTTGACTTGACTTACTGTACATAACATGAATCATATAATAATAATAATAGTTTTATGAAACCAAATTAATATGAAACCTGACAGGCAGCAAATAAGAAAAATGGGCTGATATAATTGTAGGCTATGTCTTAGTTTTAGTAAGCACTCTGTCTGCTGCATTTTGAACTAGCTTGAGTTTATTTATTGAGCCTGTATCAGGACAATACAGTTGTCAAATCTTGAGGACTAGTCTGGAAAAAGGCTGTTCTGCAAACACTGGAAATATATGTGTCAAAGGGATCAGACCCAACACATCGCTTTACTTTATTTGCACTTGTATTTACTAGTTTTTCTAGCAATGATGCAATAAAGGCTTTTTAGATTTTTTTTATTTATTTATTTTTATTTAATCTTAAATGCCTTGATTATAAATCATGAATCATGGAATCAGTTAATCCTTATCAAAAATGGGCTCTGTATGGGATAGTCCACGGGTTCTAGCTAAGCTAAGGGGAAGTAACATGAAAAGGGTACTAGCATCAGTTAAATTAACTGTTGTACTTGTCAATCATTGGCCAATTTTTATGTTTACTCCTCCTTTAACTAGCTAAATAAATATTGGGCAGACTCAGTCTCATATAAACCTTTTCAACAAGACAAGACTCTACATGAGTATCCAGGTAAGGCAGAATATTTCACCTGCTTTTTTATTTTACACTGTAAAAAATGATGTTCTTCCTCAATGTTTTTGTCTTGTTTTCCAGTACAATACAAATAAAATCAAATGTATCTGCCGACACGGCACGTGAAACATGATGGATGATGATGCTGAAATCGCTGTTGTTGGTATTGGATGCCACTTTCCTGGAGGTAACTGATAACTATTTACCATTTATTATTTCTTCATGTCATGTTTTTGGCTTAAACTATATTTGGAATGTATGTTCTCATCTATTTTAGGAGAGGGACTTGAAAACTTCTGGCGAGTCCTTCTTCATGGAGAGAACTGTGCAGTTCAGATACCAAATGACAGGTTTAATCTCTCTCAATGGTACGATCCAGATGAGAGTAAGGCAGGAAAGACATACACAACAAAGGCAGCACTTATTAATGGGTAAACCTTCAATTAATTTGCCCTCATAAAAGAAATAAAAGGGGTCATGCATTCTGTTTTTAATCATTATTCTCCTTAATGTTCACTTATGTTTTTCAAGTTAAAAAATTGTGCAAACTTAAAAATACATTAAAGGCCAGTGGCTAGAATACTCCATTTTGGGATGACACACTGAGCCCCATCTGTTTGGCCTCTCTTGGCATCAATTCACTCAATAACCCAATTATTTACCTTTTATTATGTGCAGTTTGAATGATTTCGACAACAAGTTTTTCAGCATCACTGATTCTGAATCGATCAGTATGGACCCCCAGCACAAACTTTTGCTGCAGTGCACCTACAGGGCCCTAGAAGATGCTGGGATACCAATGGAAAAGGCCAGTGGAACGAAAACAGGAGTATTTTTGGGTAACATATGCTAAAGAATTAATATATTCTTACTGTTAATGTCTAGGAGTAAATGTATGTGTGTGTTCAGTTATTAATCTCAGTGGATTTATATGTGCATGCATTTATAATTGCATGGTAAATGCCATAGGAGCAATCTGTGGTTAATGATTTGCTTGTGATTGCTTGATTTTCAGGCCTAATGAATAGGGACTTTGAGCTGGCCTCTGTGAGGATTAATCCAAAACACATCAACCACACATCTGGCACTGGTGCCGCTATGAGCATAGCAGCCAACCGCATCTCATACATATTCAACCTCACTGGCCCCTCAGTGTCTATTGACTGTGCCTGTTCCTCATCCCTCGTCGCTCTTCACTTCGCTTGTCAAGCCATAAAACAAGGTAGTCTTCACAAACATGTACTGTGTGTAAAACTTGGGAATATATTTTCGTTCTTTCTACTCTTAAGGAGATTGTTTACGTGTAATTTGTATGTACAGTACGTGCACACACTTTAAATCCTCTCTGGACAAAATAAGCATCTTTTCGATTTGCAGATGCATTTATCCAAAGCAACAAATAAACCCGGAATATTACAATACTATCTGCACTACTAAAAAGGCTGTTTTTGTAACATACAAAATATGATTTTCAAAAGACAGGTTACCATCGAGTATAACACCCAGGTCTTTTACTGTAGAGGATAAAGTAACAGGACATCCTACGATGTCAAAGTTGTATTGTGAGAGGTTCTATGGGCGGTTTTTTGAACCGATAAGTATTACCTCTGTCTTGTCTGGATTTAATAAAAGAAAATTACGCGTCATCCAATCTTTTATATCTTTAACACACTCTTTCAATTTGGATAATTTAGCGTTTTCATCCGGCCGTGATGAAATATAGATTTGAGTGTCATCAGCATAACAATGGAAACTAATTCCATGTTTCCTTATAATATTTCCAAGTGGCATCATATATATTGAGAATAATAGAGGGCCTAACACAGATCCCTGCGGCACTCCATAGTTTACTGGAGTTATGATCGATTTTTCTCCATTTAAATAGACAAAATGGTGGCGGTCAGATAAGTATGATCTAAACCAGCTTAATGCTTGTCCTTGAACATCAGTATACTTTTGTAGTCGATCTAAGAGTATTGTGTGATCTATAGTATCGAACGCAGCACTTAGATCAAGTAAAACTAGTATTGAGATACAGCCTTGGTCAGAAGCTAAAAGTAAATCATTTGTGATTTTAACGAGCGCAGTTTCAGTGCTATGATGCGGCATAGATATAATTTTCTTGCAAGAAAGAGCCCAGTTGAGTGGACACAACTTTTTCTAGTATTTTAGACATAAATGGAAGATTTGAAATGGGTCTATAATTTGCTAGATTATTATGATCTAATTGTGGTTTCTTAATGAGAGGTTTTATAACTGCCAGTTTAAATGTTCTTGGAACATGACCTAAAGATAAAGATGAGTTAATAATATTGAGGAGAGGCTCTTCCACTACAGGTAACACTTCTTTCAGTAGTTTAGTTGGTATAGGATCTAATAAACATGTTGTTGTTTTAGATGAAGTGATAAGTTTATTTAACTCTTTTTGTTCTATAGTTGTAAAGCACTGTAATTGTTCTTGCGGGGTGATAATTGAGGCTGAATTATAAGGCGCGATTGAGGATTGAACGTTTACAATTGTGGTTCTGATGTTTTCTATTTTCTCAGTGTTAATCCCTAACCAAGTTAATGAAATCATTACTACTAAACTGTAACGGGATATTTTGTTCGGGTGACGTCTGTTTATTTGTTAGTCTAGCCACGGTGTTAAATAAAAACCTAGGATTGTTTTGGTTATTTTCTATTAGTTTGCGGAGGTGCTCAGCCCTGGCCGCTTTTAGGGCCTTTTTATAACGTGACATACTGTCTTTCCACGCGATCCTAAAGACCTCTAAATTAGTTTGTTTCCATTTACGCTCTAAATTACGGGTTTCTCTCTTTAGAACATGCGTAGTATTATTGTACCATGGTGCTTTAATTTTCTCTCTGACCTTTTTTAATTTAATGGGTGCAACAACATCCAATGTTCTAAAAAGAACAATTGCTCATAGTGCTAGTTAGTTCTTCTAGTTCATCTGTTTCTTTGGGTTCAGGCAGCAGCTGAGACAGATTAGATAAGCAATTTGAGAAATTATCTATGGTGGATGGAAGGATTGTTCTGCCTGGTCGATAACGCGGTGCATCATGACATATTACAGCAGTACGTAATATGCAAGTTACCAAGTAATGGTCAGTGACATCATCACTTTGTGGAATGATATCTATATCGGTTGGATCGGTTCCATATGATATAATTAAATCGAGTGTGTGATTAAGACGATGAGTTGGTCCGGTGACGTTTTGCTTGACCCCAAAGGAATTTAATAAATCTATAAACGCAGCCCCTAACGCATCATTTAAATTATCTACGTGTATGTTAAAATCTCCAACAATTAATGCTTTATCTACATTGACCAATAGATCTGAGAGAAAATCTGCAAACTCTTTTAGGAAATTAGCGTAAGGCCCAGGCGGTCTATATACGGTAGCCAAGGCTAGAGATAATATGGATTTTTTTTCTAACATCTAAGAGCGTAACATTTAGTACAAGTACTTCAAACGAAATAAACGTATAACCCGTTTTCTGAGTAACATTGAGAATATCTCTATAGATTGTTGCAACACCGCCGCCACGACCAATCAGACGGGGTTCATGTTTATAGGAGTATCCAGATGGAGTAGACTCATTTAGACCGAAATAATCATTTGGTTTAAGCCAGGTTTCAGTAAGGCAAAGTACATCAAAGCTATTATCTGTGACTATTTCAATTACAATAACTGCCTTAGGTGTGAGTGATCTAATGTTTAGAAGACCTAGCTTTAAAAATTGTTTTTGTTTACTAATAGCAACATTTTCTGTTTTAATAACAATTCGATTTTTCCAAGATCCTGCAGTAGAATTATTATTTGATCTCACTAAACGAGGAATAGACACAGTTTCTATGCAATGTTCTACACTAGTATTTATATCATTTAAATTGGTGCAGGAGAGACTATGATTTGGACTATTGGTTACTAGTCATTTAACCAATAGTCCAAATCATAGTCTCTCCTGCACCAATCCTGCACTCTCTGTTTTGCAGGGGAAAACAAATGTATTCCCCTGCAAAACAGAGAGCAGCCAAAAATGTGAAATAACAGCAAAATAAATGTATGTTTGTATTTAAAGCCTGTGAGCTTAATGAAAGTTTTCCCTCAATGTCTGTGAGTTAACAGTGAGGAACAGTTCTCGACTCACCCACAACGGCCCATGCTCAGTCTATTCAGTGGCTTGCCGCATCGTTCAAAGAGGGCGACTTCGTACCCCTCTGAACGTTTCAGAGGATCCTGGGGCTCATGGCCTACTGCAAATGCGTCCTCTTCAGCTATGGCTAGCACCTCAAGTTCCGTCCCATGCATGGCGCTCGGGCCTTTTGACTATCAGGGTAGATCAGCGCTGTACCAAAGCTCTGAAACCCTGGAAAGACACCAGCTGGTACCAGCAGGGTGTAAGCATGGGTGTGATCTCAGAGAAGAGGGTTATCTCAACAGATGCTTCCAACTCAGGTTGGGGACCCCTGTACGAGGGCAGGCCTGCATCCGGCCTCTGGTCAAGCTCGGAGCAACGCCTTCACATCAACTGCCTCGAGATGAGAGCGGCTTTTCTAGCCCTAAAAACCTTCCTTCCATACCTGGCGGGACACCACGTCCTGGTCCGCACAGACAACATGTCAGTGGTGTCTTACATAAATCGCCAGGGCGGCCTCAGGTCCCCAAACCTGCTAGCCATAGCCTCACAGCTACTGCTATGGGCTCAGACCAACCTGCGCTCACTCAGCAACGTTTCCCCGGAGGAGTGGTCTCTACATCCCCAGACGGTTCTCTTGTTATGGGAGATCTGCGGCAGGGCAGAGGTAGACCTCTTTGCCTCAGAAGAGAACTGTCACTGCCCAATCTTTTTCTCAAAGAGCAGGGATGTGCTGGCCCACATCTGGCCCAGCCTCCCCCTCCAGTCTCGATGCTCCCCCAAGTCATCAAACGGATCAGGAACACGAGTTGCTCAGTCCTCCTTGTAGCCCCCCTCTGGCGAACTCAGTCTTGGTTCCCAGAGCTAATGCAGTTGTCAGAGATAGGTCCATGGCCGATCCCGCTCAGGACCGACCTCCTGGCGCCCCCGTCCCGACTTGTGGGCCCTCGATGAGTGGCCACTCAATGGGTACCCCAGGACCTCCCGGAAGGTGTCCTGAATACTATTACGGAGGCTAGGGCCCCTTCCACAAGGAGCCTCTACCAATTCAAATGGTCAACGTTCTCGAGCTGGTGTTTAGCTCCCCCTCCACGCTCAAAGTATATGTGGCAGCTATCGCGGCCTTTCATGTTCAGGTGGAGATTCCCCATCCCAGGCATTTCACAGTGGGTACTGAGAACAGCAGAACAAGGCTATTCGCTTCAGTTTGCTCGCAGACTGCCACGCTTTCGAGGCAAGTGTAAGAGAAGGCGTGGCCCACATTCTGGATCTCAGAAAACTGAATGAGTCACTCATGAGATGGCCATTCAGAATGCTGACGACCAAGCAGATTCTCGCACAAATTCGCCCGAGACAAAGATGCTTATTTTCACATCCAGATATCGCCCCGTCACAGGCCATTCCTGAGATTTGCCTTCGAGGGGCAGGCTTACCAGTACACAGTACTTCAGTTCGGCCTGTCTCTGGCTCCTCGTACATTTACGAAGTGCATGGACGCGGCGCTTACCCCTTTGAGACAACGGGGCGTGCTAAATTATCTAGACGATTGGCTAATCATAGCACAATCGGAGGAGTTATTATTAACTCACAGATCCTGGCTTCTCAGTCACCTGGACTCTTTGGGCCTCAGGATCAACACTGCCAAGAGCCAACTATCGGCCAGACAGAGAATTTAATTACAGCATAACATTGGACTCTTTGGAGATGAAAGCGTGCTTGATGTCAGCTCTCTCTATACAACGCCTGGCCACCTCTTTCAGCATGGGCACGTTGACACCTTTCAAGAGGTTCCAGAAGATGCTGGGCATGATGGCCTCTGCATCCCCGGTCCTGCAGCTGGGTTTGCTATGCATGCGCCCACTGCAACACTGGCTAAAGAACCATGTTCCAGCTCATGCATGGCGATCTGGCTATTTACTAATCAGAGCGAGTCTCAGCTGTGTCAGAGCTCTGGCTCCCTGGAAAAGGGCTGAATGGTTTCGGTCAGGCGTGAGTCTGGGTGTCGTGTCAGTCAGACAGACCATCTCGACAGATCCTTCCAACCTAGATTGGGGGGGCTCTTTTTGAGGGCAGACCAGCATCCGGTCTTTGTTCAGACTCGGAAAAGAGCCTTCACGTAAATTGTTTGGAGATGAAGGCAGTCACTCTAGCGCTGGAAGCCTTCACCCACGTATGGCCGGAACGCCCGCTCTATGCTTTTCCGCCGGTGTCGATGATACCACAGGCCATCGAGCGAATCAGGGAACACCAGAGTGTGGTGTTGTTCATAGCTCCGCTCTGGAAAAACCAGTCGTGGTTTCCCGAGCTGATTCAGATGGCGGCCTCAGCCCCCCGGCCGATCCCGCTGAGGAGGGATCTCCTCTCTCAGGCGAACGGCACGATCTGGGACCCTCATCCCAATTTGTGGGCCCTGCACGCTTGGCCGCTGAACAGATATCAGGGGATCTTTCCAACAGGGTGTTGAGGACCTAAACTGAGGCCAGAACGCCGTCAACCAAGCGCCTATATGCCCAGAAACGGGCTACGTTTTCTAGCTGGTGCACAGCACGGGAGCTAGACCTGCAGTCATGCGAGGTGCCTTCGGTATTCACCTTCCTACAAGAGCTGCTGGACGCGGGACCAGGGGTGTAATTTGTGGGGGGGTTGGGGGGGAGATTACCCCCCCCAATATTTAAATCTATGCATTACAACCCCCCCAATATTTATACCATGATCACATGAAAAGGAGGCATGTTTCAATGTTCAAACCAAATCTACGCCCTTGCACGGGACGCACCCCGTCTATGCTCAGTGTATACGGCAGCCATAGCGGCTTTTCATGCTGCGGTAGCTGGTAAATCACTGGGAAGAAACGACATGTTTGTTCGATTTCTAAAGGGCGCTAGGAGATTGAACCCTCCACAGACCTCCTCTGTCCCCAGCTGGGACCTGTCACTGGTGCTAGAGGCCCTGAAAGTGCCCTTTGGGGGTTAGAGCTCACTCCACGAGAGGCATGGCCTCTTCCTGGACATGGTCTAGTGGAGTCCCCCTTGAAGATATTTGTGCGGCTTGAGTGAGTAACCGAGTAGATATCATTACTGCATACCAGAGAGCAAAAATTATTTCTATTATTGTAGCAGTATTATAGTAGTCTGCAACAAAGTGTGATTAGTCTATTATAGCACATATCTGATTTGTGTCTGCCCCACAAAGAAAAAGGCATTTGAAAAAAAATTTGTTTGCATTTCTTATCTACTTAGTAACCACAATCAATGTCTTTTTTTTCCCCCAACACATCCCATAATTTAAAAAATATTGGCCTCTACCAAATTGGTGAGATGGCACTTAAAGGTAAAAGAAATTGTATACACATTTTCATATGAACTCTGAAAATATGAACTATAATACTAATTTATTTAAAAACATAATCAAAATAAAATATTTTTGTTTATTGAATCTTCTTTATTTATTTGTTTATTTATTTTTTTAAACCTTTATTTTTACAGGCAAGTCATTAAGAACAAGTTCTTATTTACAATGGCGGCCTGACAAGTGGAATAACCACTTAGGGAAAGGGAAAGAGGGCTAAAATAAATACATTAAATACAAGATACAGTTTAAAACACAGTAGACAACAGACACTTATAACCAGCTAAGTGTACAGGTACATAGAAGTGATAATGGATGATACATTTTTTTTATTGAAGTATGCCATTAAATATTTCAGGTTTTCATTTTAACACAGGAAATTTATGTTTTCTTGTTTTTTAACAATAAACAAAAATAAATAACACAAATAACTAAAAGTAACAAAACCAAAGACATTACATTCTTTGTGCATTCAAAAAAAAATAAAAAAAAATAGTAAAAGATAGTAATATAATGGCATTTTAGGCTTTTATGTTTCAATAAACACACTGTCAAGTGTGTTAGAGCAACAAGATTTTTTTTTTCTTTGCCCATCATAATTTATGATCAAAAACTTTTCTAATCTTGACAAAACACATATTGTCTGAATGGTCTGAGTCTCAAGGTTCCATATTTTGTGACAGAAGTGATATTTGGACAGAAATGTATTAATTTGTTACGGCAGAATGCATACAATTAAATTCAATGGAATGTATGTCACCCGGTGGCTATTTTTGGTAATACACCTAAACAAAATATCATGGGATCCTAATTTTTTGTGATATCAACTTCAAATTTGGAACACAACTTGGCTAGATATATGGCTTTGATTTTATAGTAATTTTATAGTAAAAAATATTAAGTACAGTATATTTGATTTACTGTAAATTTAAACTTCCATTACGTTTACATACTTTCATTTTTTGAAGGGCTTTCACTTCAGCAATAATCTGCTGAGTGTTTTCTTTAAAACAAGACCAAACATAAGTCTATATTCCAAAGAATTCTTGAATTAGAACCAAGTTTTAATAGTACATTTTAATGTCCATTCTCAAAAAGGGCAGTTAACCATTATGTGACAAATCAACCGTTTGGTTGAGCATGTTTTTGAAAATGTATTAAAAACATGGCAGGAGTGATTTTTTTGTTTCTGAAATCCATGTTTGAGGAAGTGTTGTGACAAGTACTGTTGATTGACTGTGAAACCTAGTGGATTTTTTTGGCACAACATACCTCAACCAGATGGTAGAGATGGCTCAATCAGCTTGAGTTAAGTTAGGTACTCCTCTCAATACAATATAGTGACTCAAAACCATTTGGTCGAGCAGCACCTTTGATTAAATTAATATATAGCTTTTGTAATGTCTGGCTGTCTGTGTTCCACTCAACAGGAGACTGTGAAATGGCCTTCTTTGGGGGTGTGAGCTGTATTTTGGAGCCACTTGTTTTTGTTGCTCTCTCCAAGGCAAAAATGATCTCCTCTGATGGCACCAGTAAACCCTTCAGCAGCCAAGCAGACGGATATGGGAGAGGTGAAGGCTGTGGGATTGTTCTCCTAAAGCCTCTGAAAAAAGTAAACAATAAGATTGTCTCACATAAACACATCACTATAACAACAATGCACCATATGATAAAGTACTATAACCAAGTAACAGAAGTAGTCTATGTTTTGACAGGCTCTCGAGGACCATGATCATATTTGGGGCACAATCAGCAAAACTGCAGTAAATCAGGATGGCCACAGCGTTAGCCCAATCACCAAACCATCCATGGTACAGCAGGAGGAGCTGCTTAGACAAATCTACTCAACAGAGACTGACCTGACTAGTGTCCAGTACATTGAGGCTCATGGGACTGGGACTCCAGTTGGAGATCCAATAGAGGCAGGTAGCATCTCAAAAGTCATTGCCAAAGCAAGACCTCAAAAGTCAGGGCCACTCATCATTGGTTCTGTTAAAGGCAATATTGGACACACAGAATCTGCCGCAGGTGTTGCAGGGCTCATAAAGGTTGTTTTGATGATGCAGCACGAAACCATAGTGCCATCATTGTTCTACTCCGTGGAAAACTCCAGCATAGACACTGAATCTCTCAATATCAAAATCCCCACCACAGCAGAAAAATGGACCAGTGACCGCAGAGCAGGGAGGTGTGCAGGAATCAATAACTTTGGGTTTGGTGGAACAAATGCACATGCAATTGTCAGACAATATGTTCAGTCAAAAAAGCCAAGAGCTCAGCAGATCAGCAAATCCCATCAGTATTTTGTAGTCTCTGCAGCCTCTGAAAAATCCATGAAAAATATTATTGAAAAAATGGCAGAACAGATCAGTGCAGGGAATATATCAGATCTACAGTCTTTACTGTACACATCTGCATGCAGAAGAAGCCATGTCAAACACAAATACAGGCAAGTATTTCAAACATCATCATTGGCAGATCTGCAAGTGAAACTTACTGCTGCTGTGGAGAAAAAGCTTGCACCGTCAAAGACAGACTCCAAGCTAGTTTTTGTGTTTTGTGGCAATGGTGTTACCTATCAGGGTATGTGCAAGCAGCTCCTAAAACAAGAGCCAGTTTTCAGAGAGGAAATTGTGAAGATTGAAACTCTGTTGCAAAGCCATAGAAGTTTGAATCTGATGGAGATGCTGGAAAGTGAATCTGAAAAAAGTACAGAGCCGTCTGATCCAAAGATTGTCCAGCCTCTTCTGTTTGCTATTCAGGTTGCTGTTGTCAAACTTCTGAAACACTGGGGCATCAGTCCTGATGCTGTTTTGGGGCACTCTATTGGAGAAGTCGCTGCAGCTCACTGTTCTGGTTTGCTGTCACTTGAAGATGCAGTGAAAGTCATCCACTACCGCAGTTCTCTGCAAAGCACTGTGACAGGAGGGAAGATGCTGGTAGTCAGTAATATGGCTGTTTCTGAAGTCTTGAAAATTCTTCCATCTTATTCAGGAAAGGTTTGTCTGGCTGCTTATAACAGCCCTCAGTCTTGCACCCTCTCAGGAGATGCAGATGACATTGACAGGCTGCAACAGAATTTGAGCAACTCAGCCAGAGGAAAAGATTTGTTCCTTCGCATTTTAGATGTACCTGCAGCATACCACAGTCATAAGATGGATCCTATTTTATCCAAAGTGGAACAAAGTATAGGCTCATTGCAGGCACATCATTTGGAGGCTGAATTGTTCTCAACAGTGACAGGTGTTAGTTTGTGTTCCTCAGATTTTATTACTGGTGAATATTGGGCAAAGAATATCAGAGAGCCAGTTAAATTTGAACAAGCTGTAAAGTCTGCAGCTAAAAACAAAAGGAGTGTGATATTTGTTGAAATTGGTCCAAGAAGATCTTTGCAGAGGTACATCACTGAGACTCTGGGAAATGACTTCACTGTGATTCCCTCAGTGCAGCCTGAAAAAGATCACGAGACCATGCTTACTGTTGTTTCCAAACTGTTTGAGCTTGGGGTAAAAGTGGACTGGGAAATGTTCTACAAAGGTTTTGAGGCTGAACCAGTTCCCTTTCCACGATACCAGTTTGATGATGTGAAGAGAGATGTCTTTGCTTCACATTTGCAGTTGATCAGTCCCACTGGCAACCATCCAGTAGTTACACAAATGGGTACAGACAGTTCAGTGTTCAGCTGTGATTTATCCTCTGAATCAGTGGCCTTCCTGCAGCACCACAAGCACAGTGGGGTTGCCATCATTCCTGGGGCATTTTATGCAGAGTTGGGTTTAGCAACTTGCATGGCATACATGAAACCTAAGATTCCACTAAGTTCTCTGCAGCTCAGCATAACATTCCAGAATCCATTTCTTTTCACCCAGAATGCCCCAGATATAAAAGTACAGCTGGATCCATCTGACCAGGCTGATAACACATGTAACTTCAAAATACACTCTACTTCTGCAGTCTATGCGTTTGGCACAGTAGAAGCAAAACCAGGTAGAAGTCCTGAAGAACAGTTCATTTCATTAGACGGTATTTCCAAAAGATGCACATCCCACATGACGACTGAAGAACTCTACAATCATCTAAGTCAAACAGGATTTGATTATGGGTCTGTCTTCAGAAATAATGCAGATATTTATTGTGGGGAAGAATACAGAGAGGCTATATCTATTGTGAAGATCTCAAATGAATTACTGCCTCAATTGCATGACTATCACCTTCACCCTGTGGTCTTGGATTATTTCATGCAGATTATTCCTGTAACTATAGGGGTCATATCAACAAGACCTCAATTTCCTGCACAAATAGAAAGCCTGACTGTTTTTGAACCATTGCAAGAGGAGATGGTTGTTTATCTGAGAGCAGTACATGTGGGAGAAGATGAGTTTGACATTTGTGGCTGCTTAGCCAACATACACGGTAGGGTGTTAGTTGAACTCAGGCATGTGAAGATCAGAATGCTAGGAAGTCGTTCTCAAGTAGTCGAGGAGTACTTCTACCATAACAATTTCAGTATCATCTCTGAAGTTGACAGATTCGATACACCAATTAAGGCACTGGTCTTTTCTGACCAGGTAGGAATTTCTGAAGCTTTGCAACAGTACTTGGACCCAACATCTAGATATGTGTCGTCTTCAAACAGTAACACACTGTTAGAATGCAGAGTGGAACTTTTTTTGTCAAAACTGAAAATTTCAAGTGTAAAGAAAAACTTCCAGGAAATTTTGTTCATGTGGGGTGATGCAGACCTATCCTCTCTCAAATCAGAGAAGGTCTTGGACAGTATGGCAGGGTGTTGTGAGATTTTCAGAAAGATTGTCGGATATCTCAAGGCACTTAATTTCCCAGGCAATATCCGAGTAATAACCTATAAGTCTTCTGAGAGCTTAGTGGAGCACATAAACCCTGGGTTCGTTCTGTCAGGCATGATAAGAGCATGTGCAGCTGAGTTGCCAGAACTTTCCTTCCAGCTGATTGACATGAGTTCTGTCACTTTTGAAGACATCGAAGCTTTGGTTCAGGTCCTCAGGTCTTACCCCTGTCACAAATATCCAGAGCTAGTAGTGAAGGAGGGCAAAATTCTCAAACCTGAAATCACCCACACACCTCTGCCAACCATGGCAGTCTCTTCAAGAAGCGTCCACATGTTGCAAAATGAAGACTTCATTTTGCAAACATCTGACCCATATATAATGACAAATCTCTCAGCAACAAATATGGACAATCATACTGAACTGAATCAAGGAAAACACATTGAGCTTCATCTCAGTAAAATCTGTGTTCATTCATCAGATTACTTTCCAGTCAGCATTTCTGACCTGAAGTATGGCCAGACATTGTATTGGAACAAGCACACAACTGAAAACCATAAGCTCTTAGCCCTTGACTTCAGTGGTACTGTCACAGCTGTGGGTAAAGATGTCAGCAAATTTAAAGTTGGTGATCACGTTGTGTCTTGTTACCCTGTGGCTGCCACATCTAAAGTAGCTCTCCCAGCAGCTGTTTGCTGCAAAGCAAAAAGGATTTCATTCCTGAAAGACGTGCCTTGTGTCTCTTTTATGGTACTGGCTTGGGAGATCTTACATGAGGCTTTACCCAAGGCTAAACAGCAAAGGAAACTGGGTATTTTCTCCACTGTTCCTGACTCAGCTCTGATGATTGTCTTAATTGCAATTGCAAACAGATCCGGTTGGAATGTCAGAGTGAGCACACAGGCTGATCAGCTGTCTTGTGATTTTAGTGAGGTTGTGGCAGCTGTTCTTCTACCTCCTTATAATGTAAAAAACGTTGAAATAGCTAGCAGTGTTAGAGGCATCAAAGACATTGTGTTTGTCTGTGACAACCAGGCAGATTTCCCATTGAATTTAAAGACAATCAGTACAAATGAGGAGGTCTACTGCCATGTCGTTTTCATATCCCAAATAATGCAGAAAGGGTCTCTGCAAACACAAATGCCACAAATCTACCGTTGGCTGAAATCCTTGGATTTGGACAGAAAGTTATTGTATTTAGATGCAACAGCTGTTCAAAGAGTGAAATCTCAAGACAACATTGATCTTATGTCTGTAAAAGAATCTGAATCATACTTCAGATGCCAGATCCTACCCATTATAGTCCTGAATAGTGAAGCCAAAGACCAGCTGTCTGACATTCCAGTGATGCTCAAACACAGTCTTTTCCAGAAAAATGCAGTCTATATTGTCACAGGTGGTTTAACTGGGTTGGGCTTTGAGACAGTAAAGTTCATTGCTCAGAAAGGAGGAGGGAACATTGTCCTGCTGTCTAGGAGTAATCCAAACCCTCAGATGCAACAAGAGATAAGTCAGGTCAGTCGCCATTGGGGTTCTGTCATTAAATCTTTGCCCTGTGATGTTTCAGTTTCTGAGCAAGTGGACCAGACAATTGTTAACATTGGAAAACTATTTCCATCTAGTCCCATCAAAGGGGTGTTTCACAGTGCAGTTGTCCTGCATGATGGGCTGATTGAACGTCTTGACAAATCTCTTTATGAGAAAGTCATGAGGCCAAAAGTAAACGGAGTGATTAACCTTCACCGTGCTACCATACAGTGCAATCTGGATTACTTTGTGTGTTATTCCTCCATCTCTGCCTTCATTGGCAATGCCTCACAATCTAATTATGCAGCGGCTAATACATTCATGGACACTTTCTGTCAGTATCGCAGAAACATTGGGCTTTCTGGACAGTCCATTAATTGGGGGGCTTTGAATCTTGGTCTTTTGTTGAACAAAGTCCATGTCCAAAGATTTCTGGAGGCAAAGGGAATCATGCTTTTGGAGATTCCAGAAATCCATGAAAGTCTTGAGCAGTGCCTCTTGATCAACAAACCTCAACAGGTTGTATGCAGATTCAATTTAAAAAACAGCTTTAATAACATCCTCAGTCAGAACAAATCACTGAATGTACGCTTGTTCAAAATAGCACAGGAAGCCATCATTAAAGCTGAAGTGTTCATATCTAGAACTGAACAACCCATGATGTCATCCCCACCACGTGATTATCTGAGGTTCATGATTAGTGAAACGACTGGTGTTGAGATGGACGAGCTGAATGATGATGTTCATCTTTTCGATTTAGGTATTGATTCAATGTTAGCCATGACTCTGCAGAATGTTCTCTTCAAAGATAGAGGTGTGAATGTCCCTTTAGTGACTCTTCTGGATCCAAATAGCACACTGGCAACTGTTATCAAAGTCCTGGAGGAGAATTGTGTTGACGAATATCAGAGTGAAGATGAGAGCAATTCCACATACTTATAATGGTGATTTGTATTTCTCCACAGCAGTCTTTTTGAAGCCTCTAAACAAATAATATTGTTTTAGGAAATTCATGAACTTTTGAAGTGAAATGGGTTTATAGTGTGTTTTGTACTACAGTACTTGATTAAACAATCCACCTTTCTGAATAAGGTATTTAGCAGATTTTCCAATATTACAACTACATTTAATCTTTGTTTTACACTGTAAAAATTTATAACCTGAAATTGTTACCTTTAGGAGCTATTTTTATCTGTTTTATATCTGTTTCTGCTGTATATTCACTTTGAATGCGCAAATGGATTCAAAATGTTCAAGCGTCCAACTAGTTCCGATAGACGCAAATTTGACGCGCTATTCACGTTTGGTGTGAACGCAGCATTATTATGACACTGGACTGAGAACATACTATGCAAAGATACATTTTTCATACTAACATCATAACACATTATCTGTTTTACGCAAATTTTAACACCAGTTAACACAGATGTGTGTCACTGATTGTGTATTGTTTAGTGTTGTTCCTGTCCTCACCATGTCCTTTTTCTTTAGTCTAACATTTACGGAGTCATTATTTTCACTATGTTGATTCATGTATTGTGTTAAGAACTCAAACAAGACCGGTTACCGTGTTAAATGTTTATTGTTTTCCATTAACCACTTGCATAATATAAATTGTCATACATGCGTACTGGAACATTTTCCAATACCAAACCCGGTCACAGTAACTGCCACCATTTTTGAATATCTCTGTCCCGCCAAAAGAAGGCACAGGTAATTGTTCTCATATGTGAGGGGGAGATTGGTGTTCTGTTTGATTCTTCATTAAACATTGTTAAACATTAATAATTAATTGAGTTTGTTTTGTTTCCAATGTTTATATATTTTTGTATTATTCTAACAGTTTATCTCTTTTGTTACTGTTATTTTTATGTTTTTCTTAAATTTCTTTATTACCTTTAATTACTAAATGATTTAGTCCAAGTAGGAGGGGCTTAGCCTTTTTAAGAGGGCCTCTCAGTGTTGTTGTTGCTCTGTTTTGGGTCAATTTATTGGCATATCCAAAAGTTTGTTCAGGAGTTTGTTTTGTTCAAACTTTGAACAGTTTATTTTATTTTTGTTTGTTTTGTCTCTTTTGGATTTTCACTGTAAATACCATTTGCACTCTATTGGAAAACCTTTGTTTTTCACTTTTTGGAATAAACACTGAACTTTGGACTTCTTCATCATGTCACTTCATTTTTACGCCTCCATGTGTTGGTACACTCAGAGCAGTGGTGCTGCTACTGTTAGAAACATCTTTGGGGCCTCTTTGTGGCAGTTGGCACACCCCTGTCTCTGTTACACCACCCCGTAAAGCAGATTTATAACTCATTCTTTTGTGATATTAAGGAAGCGGTTATAACCTTCTGATTTCTATTTTCTTTTTGTATATAAATATTAAAGCTGCAGTCTGCAAGTCTGGCAGATTGAGGGGACTTAGCCAAAATGTTTAATGCTTACAACTCTCATGCCCCTCCCCCACTCCCACCGAGCACCCTCCCATAGAGTTAGTGCTCGTCAGTGCGTGTGCCCGTCTCATCAGCATCGATCAACACCATGGAGTACTCGGAGGTATGCTGCCCTGGCTAATCTACCCATAGATAGCAATTGCTAATGTCATTTATACTGTAAATGAGCTTATTTGATCTGTTAGAGCTTTGAAAGCGAGACACAATTCTCGGATGAAGACTATGTCCCCCTGGCCGTTTCTACACTCCAGCGGACGGATCAAGGTAATAGACAGAGCCGCGGAGGTGCTGCTGGAGGGAGCGGTGGACCAGGCAGACGGCGACGATTGCGCTATGCCCAAGCAAACCTGGGTAATGAGGACGTGACTCGGGTCAATCGTTTGCGCTAAATCATTTATGCTACTTTTATGGGATTCAGTTGAGTGGAGGGGGAAATCCATAGAAGTAATATTTATTTAGTAGGAAAGACTCTGACTATACTTACACATTCAAATTCAGTTATTTGAAAATTTGAATTATTCAAAACCCATAGAAGTAATAGGGCCCTATCTTGCATCCAGCACAATTGACTTTGTACACAACGCATGCATCATTCCTATTTTGCACCTGGCGCACAGCAGACTTTTCCCTCCACAGACGCACGCCGGTAAACTAGGGAATGAACTTGCGCTCCAGGGGGCGGATCAGCAAAAAGAGGAGGCGTGTTCCAGCACAAACGTTCCCTGGTGCTATTTTGCCGTTTCAGAAAACAATTTGCGCATTTTCAGCAGTGTTGGGCAGTAGCGTCGCTACAAGTGACGTTACTAGCTTAACTACATTTCTCAATAGCATGGTGGTAGCGTCGCTGTTTTCTGAATCAAATAGCTTTTCAGTTGCGAAGCTCTTTTGTTGATCAAGTAGTGCGGTAGCGTCCACACAAGCTGAAGCTACATTTTCTGAAGCACAAGCTCAAATCGGATGCTAATACAACTGCTAAGGATCACTGATCCTGGATCATTAAGTGACACCACCCACCGCCCTACACGGACCTGCCGGTGACGACGACTTCTTCGTGTTTTACGGCGGTTGGCAACCATCTTTTTGGTGCATTACCGCCACCTTCTGCTCCGGAAGGTGACATCACATCACATACTCTACTTGGGCTGAAACGCAAGAAATTTACTTGATGGAAAGATGGCAGAGGGTGAGGACAGAGAGGAATTGATCCCGAGGGGGGAGTCGCCGTGGCCGTACCTCGAGAAGTACATGATACTGATTGAGACAGCAGAGAAAAGGTATGTCTTTAGTTGCCTATTGTGCAATCCAAAAAAAGAAACTGCTCTCAACTTCGAAGACATCAAACACGAATTTGCGAACACACATTCAGGTGATTCCCGAATAAGATAGTTAACACAACCATCGCAATTCAGTAGTCTAGCAACTTGTCAACAGCTAACCACTAGCTAGATTCCTTGAATTGGTAACACTTTATAATGACGTAACGTTCAATTATAAGTTATTTATAAGTTATTAGTTAATGACGAACTAATCATTTACAAAACATCATGACTATATATTCATAAATGAATAAAAAGTGGTACGATAACATTTTATATAAATGTTTTGTTATTTCATTTCATTTCATTTCATTTATTTATTCTCTTTTCATGGTAATGCAACACGAAATGCCACAACAACAATCCACACAAACACAACAAAAATACATTCCATGACAAGAAGAACAGGAGTAGGATGAAGAAAAAAAAAAATCTTATAAACTCCTACCCCATTCTTATAATAAGAAAGTTACAAATTAGATGGCCTAACCGACATGAAAAAAAAAGAAAAAATAAATAACAACGACAAAAAAAAAAAAAGAAAAATAACGCAGACCAGATGTAATCTACTTTCATTTTTAACAATTTTCCTTAATTTTTTTTTGTTTGTTTTACTATTAATTCTGCTTACACAACACTAAACGAACAAAAACAACATTAATGCAATAATGACAACTCTGGCATCAAAGACAATGACGAGACCATGATCATTCATATTATAGTTTTAAGAATTTTCACCATCATCTTTATACAAATTAAGTATCTTCTCTTTATACTTATATTTAAATCGAACTATATTTGAACAACATTTTAAATCATTCTCTAGACAATTCCATCTTTTCACACCAGAAATTGAAACACACATTTGTTTGAGGGTATTTCCAGCAAAAGGTTGTTTAAAATCATTATTTCTTCTACTTGTCTCACTATTTATAGTAAAAAGGGTTTGCAGTCCATGTGGTAACAAGCAATGTTTTGCTTTATGAACAACTAATAAAGTTTGTAAAGAAACCAAGTCCTTCAATTTAAGTAGTCCTGACCTCAGAAACAGTCCTGTAGTATGTTCTCTTGGAGCAACTCCATTAATTATCCTTATTGCCCTTTTTTGCAAAATAAATAAGGGCATTAAATTAGTAAAATATGAATTACCCCATACCTCCAAACAATACATCAAATAGGGCAAAATAAAGGAACAATAAAGGATTCTCATTGCTTTATAATTTAACATAAACTTTACTTTACTCAAAACAGCAATATTTTTACACATTTTATTTCTTACGTAGGCTATATGTGATTTCCATTTAAATTTTTCATCAATGAGTACTCCTAAAAACCTAAATTCTGACACTCTCTCAATAGTTATTCCATTTAGATTCAAACAAACATTATCAGAACATTTTTGATTCGTAAACAACATAAATTTAGTTTTACTTAAATTTAACGACAGTTTATTTTTGTTAAACCATTTCTGAAGTAGGACCAATTCTTGTTCAATAGTTTTGATTAAGATTTTTAAGTTCTTCCCCGATACAAAAAAATTTGTATCGTCCGCAAAAAGAACAAAACATAAAATCTTTGATTCATCACAGAGATCATTAATGTATAAAATAAATAATTTAGGCCCCAACACAGAGCCTTGAGGGACTCCACACTGTATTGTTTCCAACTTAGATTCATGGCCTAAATACTCTACATATTGTTGTCTATTTTCTAAATAACTAATAATCCAATTTAATACTACACCTCTAATTCCATATGTCTGTAATTTAGATATCAATATTGCATGATCGAGAGTGTCAAAGGCCTTTTTAAGGTCAATAAAAACTCCAACTGTGTGATTTTTATTCTCCAATTCTGTAGTAATGTCCTCTGTGATTTTCATCAAAGCCATAGCTGTTGAGCGGGTGCTACGAAACCCAAACTGATTATCGTTTATCAAAGAATGTTTTTCAAGAAAATAATCCAATTTTTTAACAAAAAGCTTCTCCAGAATTTTTGAAAATTGGGAAAGCAAAGATATAGGCCTATAATTTGTAAGACTATGCCTATCACCAGTTTTAAAACAAGGAATAATTTTAGCCACCTTCATTTTATCTGGAAAAAAACCTGTATTAAAAGACAAATTAATTATATATTTTAATGGTCTAATAATGCAACGTAGAGTTTCTTTGACAATATACATATCATTTTGATATTCAGTTATGTCATTTATAAATTATTAGTTAATGAATTAATCATTTATAAAACATGACTACATTCATAAATTCAAGTACTTTATTGTCATTGTGTAGCACAATGAATTTACTCGTGTAAATTTCAGAGAAAATGTACATTTAAAATAAAACAACGCAAGTAGTTAACAATATACAATGATAGTCAATATTAAAAACATTACTAACATAAAACAGCACATATTGTAACGCGCTGCGTAAGGCGGATTCAAAAGGAGCTCACGAAGACAAAGATACAAATAAGTAGCGTTTAATTCCAGAGGAAGAGGGTACACACACCAGGTTACAACAGACAATACCGGACAATAAACTGAATGCAGACAGGAACTTAAATAAACAGGAACTAACAAGATCATTAACAAGACACAGCTAACACAGATGAACTAATTAAATAGACCAGGGAAAAAACAGGACTAAACCAAAATCAACAGAAGACAGGGGAAAACGATAACAGAAACACTGAAAACACTAAAACAGAAATCAAAACTACAACATTACTCCCCCCTCCCGGTAGGCGCGTCCTCGCGCCGTAGAAGGACAAAAGGGGTGGGAGGGTGGGCGCCCTGGAGGCTGACGGGGGAGACAAGGCAGGAAGCCTCCAGGGCGGAGCAGACTGTGGGCGTGGCCATGGCGGTGCGGACTCCTCGGGCGGCCATGGCGGTGCGGACCCCTCGGGCGGCCATGGCGGTGCGGACCCCTCGGGCGGCCATGGCGGTGTGGACCCTTCGGGCGGCCATGGCGGTGTGGACCCTTCGGGCGGCCATGGAAGTGCAGGCTCGGCTGGACTGGCGTGATGAACTGGGTTGGCTGACATTCCTGAGTTGTCGGAGATTACGTTTTCATCGTTCTCAACGACTCCCACAGTGAGGGAGGATCCGCACACCCACAAAGCATGGTCAATGAACTCAACGAAAGAAAGGTGATCCTCACCTAACAGCATAATCGCGCTGAGGATGTCATCCAATCCACTCCAGAAGTAATGTTTGAGCGTTTCTTCGCTCCAACTCGTCTCATGATAGAGTCCCAGGTAAATCTCGACATACTCCTCCAACGAACGACCATTCTGGAAAAGGTAGTCCTCCATATTAATTTTGTGGTCCGGTATTCTGTAACGCGCTGCGTAAGGCGGATTCAAAAGGAGCTCACGAAGACAAAGATACAAATAAGTAGCGTTTAATTCCAGAGGAAGAGGGTACACACACCAGGGGCACGTTCAAGTTCAAAACGGTGCGCAACGTTTTGCTACGGTTTCCGGGTTGAACGTCATGTTTCCTGGAAACGGCGTGCACCGGTGTGCAACAGGGTTTGAGATACGTTTTCTCTTGTTTGGTGGGTGTGTCAGAACTGCAGTCCAATCAGCAGCAACATGTATATAAAGCACGCGGTATTAAAGTGAACTCGCACAATGGGTTTCAAGGAAAGTAATTTACAAATGTGTTCGACGGTATACGCAACAACTGAGGATATTAGAAGACATGTTTGTAGTAAGTTTTATTGTAAAAATATAGGATATCAACATAATGATGTAGTTTTTAGCTTCATTGCAAGTGTATGACATTTGGTATAGAAATAAACAATGGTAATTAAGTGCTTTTCATAAAAATGAAAAAGAAAATACAGGGTATTAAAACAGTATGAACTACAAATAAAGTCAGTATGTGAGGCTAGATGTGTTTTAGTCTGAATTAGGTAAGATGTGTGCTTCAGTTTCAGCAATCCCTTCACTCGATTGGGATGTTCTCTTTTGTTCTGGGCGGCAAGTGCAGTAACTGTAACATCGGGCATATTTTGTAGTATTAAACACATATTTATACCGACTTCATCAGGCTCCAAAAATTCTTCACAAAGAATGGCCTTCTCAGCTGCCATAGTTGCAACTCTTGCGTCATCAGAACAGTGTGTTCAATGCATCACCGTTTCTGTTTAAAAAACGTTGTGCAACGTTTTGTCGGGGCTGAACACAGCCCAGGTTACAACAGACAATACCGGACAATAAACTGAATGCAGACAGGAACTTAAATACACAGGAACTAACAAGATCATTAACAAGACACAGCTGACACAGATGAACTAATTAAACAGACCAGGGAAAAAACAGGACTAAACCAAAATCAACAGAAGACAGGGGAAAACGATAACAGAAACACTGAAAACACTAAAACAGAAATCAAAACTACAACACATATGTGGGAAGCACAAAGCCACCATCTTTTGTAGGTTATTGTTGACAAACTTGATAATACATTATTTATCACAAATCATTGAAGTATTTATGGCAAAATTGTTTAGTTAATCATGAACAAATGATAAACAAACCATTAGTAAATGATCAGTATATCATTTATTGATGTATTGTTATGTTGTAAGCTGGGGCTCGTTCTTCGTACGTCGCTAACTCAGTTAGCTGGATTTGATTGTTGACGATTTGGCATGATCTTGGATTGTTTGGTTCTTCGACGCTCATCCTGGACTTGCTGTCATAGCAACAGGTGCGCAAACTTGAACCTGCTCGGGAGCAGGCTTATTTCATGTAAACAGGATTAGATCCCGGCTTCATAAGCGGAGCTGATACGGGAAGTCCAGCGCAGCGCGATAGTGCACTTTCTGAGATTGAAATTTTTTTCTCGTGACTCGTGAGATTGTCGTTTACATTATTAATTTGTTGGAAACGCACATTATTTTCGACTTGTCGGAGTCGGGCTTTAACTACAGCACAAACTGTTTGCATTGCCCTATGATTATTTGCGAGTGGCTCTTTCCTTTACACTATTGGAGCAGAGAACTTGATGGAAAGTGCTGTCTGTCGTGTCATTCGGAATTTACCTGGCGCTTTTAGGTTTAAAAAACAGTTTTAGGTTTTTAAGACCCAATGTTGTAAAGCAGTTTTTTTAAAGCAGTTTTTTTTTTTTTTTTTTTTTTTTGGCTATCATTTTTTATGAAGATCATGCAATCATGACCATGCCGATTACAGTATGTCACTCAGGCTTCACTAACGTGATTGGTACCATAGACTATAGGCTACCATAGACTGCCATCAAGGCCTCAATGAAGGGGATTATGTGAACAGAAAGGGGGTTCACAATGTAAATGTGCAGCCCAGTTACTATTGGGAGTCTTAATATTCCAGATTAATAATATTATATCAAATAAAAAAAAGTCAGTTGACTAAAATCTTCCATATCACAAATGTGAAAGCAAAATGGCCAGGATCTGTGCATGACTTAAGAATTTTCAGAGATTCACATTTATGCACATTATTTGAAAGTGGTAAGGAAAGTTCCACAATTAAATATCAAGCTCACTGTATTACATACACTTATGCAGATCCTAACAGAACTGCATTTCTTCATAGGTGATTATGACCCCATTCCCTGACCCAAACCAGTTACAATGCAGTAGGACAAGGGCACACAATGAAATGAACTTTGGCTAACTAAAGGGAAGATTTCAGTGTCTGATAAGTCTGAGGTTTGCACACCTGACAGGGCCTGTGACATTGCTGCATGTGCCATATTACACAACATTGCCCAAAAAAAAAAAAAAAAAAAAACTTTTCATTATAATATAATGAAAAGTTTAATAAAAGACCAATATACTTAGTTCCTTGAGTTTTATTTCAATTGTTCTTTGTAAAGAAAAGCCAGTGTTCAAGTGCCTGCAACAAGAGATATTAGACACATGCCTCATGCAACAAATAAAAAGGAAAAGTTGTCTATACACTGCCCACCTGTAGGCCTATGTCTCCTCTGTCTGTGCAGACTCTTCTGTAGGCCTTTCTGTAGATGTGGAATCCTGCAACTTATATTGCTGCCATAAAGCATACAAGTATAAATTAAGTAAAGTTATTTATGCACTTGCAGGTAGGCTAGTTCCTCCATATGACAGTTATCTGAGAGGGTGTATTCACTGTCCAGTGAAATGGAAACAAATGGACATTACAAAGTCTTATACTTTCTTTCCTTTGGAAAGTTATTAAAAAAATGTCCACTTACTGCACATATTTCAGCCACCACTTTCTTGGGAACAGATACAAGTGTTGGTGTATTATGTAAAAGTGCACAAAAGAGGAAAACACAATGTCATTATATGAACTACACTCTGGAAAAATATTTTTACATTAATATAAGTTTATTAGTTTTGTCAAAGCAATTCATCATTACTCAAGATTTAACAGTTGAAATGACTATACAGCCTTAATTTAATGCAGCAAAAATTATTTTACAGTGTAGGCTACTAAGATCTTTTCTTCTTTTTTTTTTTTTGCTCAGCCTTTTTCTTGGTTGCTTTTATAAACAGCCAACCATTTATTTAACAGTGTCTTTTATAAAAGAGACTATAATATAACAAAAAAATTACCATTATGTAGAATATTTTTGTACTTCACTTTTGTTTGTACCCATGTTCTAGTGTGGTGACTCTGACATTACAATGAACAAAGTAATTATGCAATTATTCAAATACAAAAATATAGGCTAATAAGTGATAAAAAAACATCTAACATGGCCACTTCTAACGGATTTAAATTGTCTGCTACTTTTTGCCAGCCCTCTCTCCTGGCTTTTGCAGACTTTGAGGTGTTCCCTGGCGTTTTGCATTAAAACATTAAAATTCCGAATAAACTTCGACTATTAGTTCTTGCTCTGCTGCGGAGAAAAACTGTGCGCGCTCTTTGGCCATGCTGAACAGCCAATAGCAGCGTTGCTGATCAATGTTTCTACTATCGATACATGTCCCCTTTTAACCCAGCGCATGAACGCGCAATTATCTCAGATAACTCAATCCAGCTATACTAATCCTATCCGGCAAGTGTGTTCGAAGAACCGAGTTAGCCAGATCATGATTAGCACGATGATATTATCTTGGATGTGTCATTTGATCTCGGATGTAATAAGCAACGTACGAAGAACGAGCCCCTGGTCTGTGTTCAAAAACACAAACATGCAGTATTTTTAAGAAGAGTACTTTATTTGTTTTCAAGCAGATGGTCATATGTCATTTACACTTTCTGCATCACTTAATATCAGTTTAATAAGTGTAAACTATTACTCACGGATATATGGTATAGCATACCACAATAATTTATGAACGTATGTACTAGAATTTATAAATTACTGAATTAAAACATTCATAAAATGTTACCCAAGCTTAATAAAATAAATGTGTGTTACCCAAACTTAAATAAATAAACAAATACAGTACATATAGGAGGGAGGAGGTGGGGAAAGAATTAAGGATCAGAGGAAAAGTTATGATGTTTTTAATATTTTATAGAGGGTTCACCCAACTAAAATGGCTTCCATGGACATGGAACGTGAGCACGCCAAGAAAAGGAGTGCACCCACAAGGCAGTGTAGCACAGTATTTCAGAGGAGGTAGACCCACCCTAACCCAAGTTGATCCTTAACTTCATCATTCAAGGATTGCATCCACTTCATACTGTGGAGAGACCAGAATACACAGATTTATTCAGAGAGATTTTACCCTCTATGCATTGATGTCCAGGAGAACATTGGGAAGAATGCTTGAGGATGAGTATACATCAATGAAAAGCACACTGTCTATGATTTTGTCCAAACAGAACCATGTATGTACCACAACAGATGCGTGGTCGTCAAACAACAGAAGTTTCCTTGGGGTGACTATCCACTGGATAAAGCAAGAAACATTAAGCATCTGCTCTGGGGTATTAGCCTGTCGCAGGATCATAGGGCGCCACACATATGATGTTTTAGCTGAGATGTTGCAAGACGTACACAGAGATTTCAACATAAAAGACAAGGTGACCGTTACAATCACAGATAATGGTTCGAATTTTGTGAAGGCTTTCAATGTCTTTGCAGAAGTTCAAATAACCATTCTGAACAGAGAAGAGGAGGATGAGGAAGAAGAAGAGGAGGGACACACTGTCTTCATAAATGTCACAGACATTTTTAATAAAACAGAAGAAGACTACAGTCTCCCACTTCATCAGCGGAGACACTGAGGGTGCATTGACCCAGTCAGAGGCCTTTAAAAAAGTATCAAGATCAACAATTGGCAAATGCCAGGGACTGTGGGACTGTTTTTTTACTTGGCATTTTTGTATTTCCTTGCACCTCAAGAAAACGTGATGTGTATATAAAAAAACTCTTGCTTTCTCCACCTTCATTTTACCCCCCCTTCATAATAATTTTGAAATATTACTTTATGGTGGGAAGCCAACCAGAGGGGATGGGGAGCAGCTGGTCACCCTTGACCAAAATAAAAAAGGCAGCCATTATTGGTGAGTAAATGCATAATGCGTTGAGAAGGGAAAACAAAACATTTAAGACTTTATAAGTTCACCACTTTAACCATAGCCTACTTGTATCAATGTTTATTAGGCATCAATGGAGACTGCATAAAGTAGGGCACCCATTATTTTTACTGTGTCTGCTTGGGACCTATAATACTAATTTATCACTTGCTCACTTCTTGATCCAACCTTTCCTCGTCTAACGCCACATTTCTGGGGTATTGCGCTGTAAGGTGTGTAGTCCTCTATTTTGTAGAACATATAGTGTTGCAAATAACCTCATGGCACTAATTGTTGTCGTCTGAAGTGTTAATAAATAATCATATTCACCCCTCCTTCACCCTTAATCCTGATTGATCCCCTGTGTCCTGTGTTTGTGCCTTATTTTGTCTATACCGGTAATTGATTTGCTTGATTTTAATGCATATCTTATTGCTCTTCGAGTAAACCTAGCATGGCAGCTCGCCGGTGGAATGTGTGTGTGAATGGGTCAATGGGAGGCCATTGTAAAGTATTTTGGGTACTGTTGGGTGCAGGAAAATGCTATAAAAGTGCAGCCCATTGACAACTAGATATGTTTACATGTGCAAAGTTTCTTACATCAGGTTAAAAATTTGAGGGATTGGAAAATCTGAATCAGTTTACATGGAAACAAATAATCTAATCATGACGTGCAGAAACATGCACCAAGCCTAATTCATAATAATAGCATTTTGACATCCGCAGAGCGGTCTTAATTTCCCTAAAACAACTGCAGAAGTTGTACTTCACCTGTGCTTTAAGCAAACCAAAAAACGCGGGAGTGGCTAAATTTTTCCTATCCATGAATTTTCTCTGCTTTGGATGCACATGATTGACCGTGTGACTGTTAACAATGTGACGTGCATATGAAAGAACGATGCCGCTAAAAAAAAGGGGGGTGATGTTTCCAATCAGAATTTCTTTCAGATTTAGCAGAATCCAATCAGAATCTTCAAATTGACGTATTTACATGACGCATTTTTATTATGATCAGCCCTTTATCCAAAATATTTGTCCAATCGCAGCTGTACTGTAAGCACTTTGGGTTCCTGATGAAGCACTATATTATTATTATTATTATTATTATTATTATACTGTCTTATTATTTTTGTCTTCTCTAGATGCTACATTGAAGAAGTGGCCGGCAGCCAGCCGAGGGCAGATAGGCACATCTATCAATTCGAAGCTCACGGAGCTGAGAAGATCAACAAGATAAATTGTTTTTTTTTTCTGTTCAGTTTTTTGTCTTATTTATGTTCTTGTACTATTTGATTGTTCTTAAATAAATAAATAATGTAAATTTCTACATTTTGGGCTTTTATTTATGTTGCCTAGCAGCTATGGATTTTAATAATTTTACTAACATATAGGTGAACATATAGGTTGTAACAATAAACGACTCTGGGTAAATGTGAATTAGCTCAAGGATATAGGGAATTTTGGAAATATTAATAATTATAACTCATGGTCATAATAATTCAGAAATCGCATGTACATTTATTTTATCAATTGTCGAGATTACCTTGTTCTGTAACTGGTTTGGTCATCATTCATTCGTCCAGCGAATAAATGTGAGATTATCACAGTTAAGAAGGGGTATCCCTTTACAAACTCCAAGAAAGTTTTATCTTCTGGCCACGAACATCAAACTTTCTGAGTTTATGAATTAAGAACTACTCAATGTAGTCTATAATATCGAGCTTTGTAGCTTAGATCTTTTAGTTTCATTGACTTATAAGGTGGGTTTTCAAACACAGAGACAGTGAAAAGTATTTTATGGATTTTAATAAGTGTAAGACTAGAGATTATATAAACTACCAATATAAACTTACGTAAAAATGCAAACAAATAAACACATAAACATTTAACCAAACGAGAAAATACGTGATCAGAATAAAATGAAATGAAAGAAAGAAAGAAAGAAATGGAGAGAAGGGAAAAGCTAGTAATTATTACATACAGAAACCTAAGTTCACGAGACACCTGGAACAGCTTTTATCAATTAATATACTTGCGAGTTTCTGTGCTCTTTCGGGTGAGGCTGAGCTGAGGCAGGACAGCGCGGACGGTGTCCTGTTTCTGCTGCGTCTTCCGGTGCCGCGGGAAGTTTAAAAAGGCTCACTGAATGTAACGTTACCGAGAAAGTTCAGATTCATCTCCCGGAAAGGGAGAGGTTGCAAATCTTTGTTGCAAAGGACGGCAGCTACGACTCGAACATGTGTTCGTTCGATAGAGAAGGCCAGGGCCTCCTTCAGATGTTCCTTGGAGAAGCGCTGCGCCGGGGAGGAGAGGAGGAAGGGTTGAGAGATGAGAGAGAAGAGAAGAGAGAAGTGGGGGTTTCTGCCTTTTAACAGACATCTGTTTACGCCCTCCTGTTGGGACAACAGCCAATCAGATCTTCTTATCTGAAGCGGGAACATTTTCTTTGTGTAAAGAAAACACGCCTCCCTTGACCATATGTCTTATGAGAGGAAGAATTAATATTTCCTCTTAAGCTTGTACACACAGAACAATACATTTTACTGTAATCTCCTATGTGTGACTGGTTGAATTAAAACAGGACGGTCAGACAGGTACCAATTATGACAGATAAAGGTCGGGGAAACATAATGTTACATTTATATGCATAATTACACACAAATAAAGTTTGATTAAACACACAATAAAATTGTCAGTGTTTCCGTTATGGCAAGGGAAGACACCGGGGAAACAAAGCAATACGTATCAAACATTTGAAGAGTTTTCTCTGAAGAGTTCAATGAAAAGTTCCATGTTAATGTGTTGGAATGTTGGCTTGCAGAGGAACTGGATGAGCTGCAGCTTGGGAGTCATAAAGTTGACCATGTCGAGGTCGGGTTACAAGACACTATTGAGGAACCTTCTTTCAGTGAACATTTAGAATTCAAACCTATACTCTAGCAAACCACACCTCTATTATAAAGCAAAGCTAATCACACATACATATCGGAAGGTATACATTCAAGAGCCATATTTCTATATGAAGTTGCACTCAAAGGGCTTTTTGTGCGTGTGTGTGTGCTCTGGAATGTCACGAGGCTGTAAAGTCACTAGGGGTTCACGTTGAGCTGAATAATTAACCAGCGCTGTCTTCCTAAGGACAAAGACGATGTGTTCGACCCCCACATGATTCACTTAAAGGGGGGGTACAATGGTGTTTCATGTATTCAGAGTTGTTGACAGTGTTAAAGAGATGGATTCTCATGCTAAACATGGGCAAAGTTTTTAAAAAATATTTTGGACGAACAACGGAGAATTTATGTGCCGAAAATCTTACTTCCGGGTTTGATAGAAGTTTCGGCTTTTTTTTTTCTCGATTTGTGGATGTAATGACGTAGACCAGAGTGGAACTCCTTATATGAGCATTTCTCCCGGAAAATCTCGCCCGAGCCCACGTCGACCAGTGGAGGGCGAGACCGCGCACATCAACAGGAAATCAACGGCCGCGCTGCATAGTGTCTCCAAAGTGTGTTTTTGGATGTGAGGGAAAGCTTACCATCATGTTCAGCTTCCCAAAGAACCCAGCGTTTGGAACAGTGGATGCAGTTGTTTTTCCAGAGCAAAAACAAGTTGTGTAGCCTAAGACTGTTTGTTCCATGCATTTCGAGATGATCGTTTTATAAACAAAGCCCAGATCGACGGATTTGCAGATCGTCTAATGCTTAAGGATCGAGCAAGTCACAATGATAAGCGTTTGCGGTCACAGACGGTGAGTAAACTGCTCAAATGTCTCTCTGTGTTGTTGTTAGCTATCAGCGCTATCAGCTATTAGCTTCGCCCACACGCAGCCCCTATGCGCAGCCCACACGGCCCGCCTCCAGACGTTCGTTTTTTTGCGGAAAAACTCAGTACAGCCTATCTGTCTTTTATAAATATAATAAAACTAAAGACTTTTTGGAGATATGAAGGATGCAATACTACTCTACAGGTACTCAAGATTAACAGGAGATTGAGTGAAAATGAGTGTTTAACCCCCCCTTTAATGTAAAAGCAGATGTCATTGTTGCTACAAGGTGAATATGCACACATAAATACGTGCATATATGTACATATAATATAGGAAAACTGCCAATTTTATATATGTCACATATATTAAAAACCTATATCAAAACCTTTATTAAAACATATATGTTTATATAGATTATTTCCATGTGGGACAGCTTATGAAACCCACGAAATCAAAATCCCAGAAAATTTGAATATTATATGAAATCACACAGTAATTACACAGTGATACCATGGTCATTGAACCAGGTTTTGGTTCTTTTGGCAGTGTGGGCAGGTGCAAATCCTGCTGGAAAATGAAGGAAGCATGAAGTGCTCTGTCCTGGTAGACGGCTGCGTTGACTCTGGATTCAATAAAGCACAGTGGACCAAAGTCCTCTTTTCTGATGAGAGCAAATTTTGCATCTCATTTGGAAACCAAGGTCCCAGAGTCTGGAGGAAGAATGGAGAGGCACACACTCCAAGATGCTGGAAGTCCAGTGTGAAGTTTCCACAGTCTGTGTTGGTTTGGGGAGCCATGTCATCGGCTGGTGTTGGTCCACTGTGCTGTCCACTCAACGCAGCCATCTACCAGGACATTTCCAGAGCACTTCATGCTTCCTTCAGCAGACAAGCTTTATGGAGATGCTGACTTCATTTTCCAGCAGGATTTGCAAGCCTTGGAGTCACCAACTTGGAGCACTTCGACTCGGCGCAGTAAAAGGTCATGTTAGTTCTAATGACAGAAGTGAGAGGGAGAGGGTGAGAGGGGTTTTCAGGAGTGATGATATTACTGCGCCGAGTCGAAGTGCTCCCAAGTGCTATTATGCCATACATTATAGTTATCCTTTTTACCCGCTTAGAAAAGCGCCACATTTTATTTTGTGTCACCATACTTGGTCGTGTAACTACTCGTGTAACTGTATTTAAATAGGGAACACTGCATGAAAAGAGGTGTATCCGGACCAGTATACTCCTGTATACACTGCTGAAATTCGGAAGAATCCAGGAGTATACTGGCCGGATAGCTCAAATTCCATGGGTCTGTATATATCCGTATACATCCGAAATGATACCAAATCGGATGTATGTTGTGGACGTATACTTCCGTGCTACAGCCATTTGTTGCCATGGCAAGTAATCCCTCAAAGGTTTTTTCAAGAGAACATTTTCACACCTTTGTGCACCTTTTGGCCTTCCGCCCTATTGGTCCTTTTCTTTTAAAACCACTCCCATTACCCAGACCACTATTGGAGGACAGGACACATTGAAAACCAAGGAAAGTGATTTGATTGGTTACTTTTAGAACATAGCCCACCCTAGGCCTTATCGCACAGTGATTTGATTGGTTATAGGCCAGCTATGCAGATATTGCTCAGTATACACTAACCCCCCCCTTCCCCCAATTTTAATACATTCAAATATAATTTTAAAAACACACACAAAGAACAATGAGAAAGTCTGACATTTTTATTAAGGTAAATAAAACATTCCAAAGAGCATTATAAACAAGCATTAAAAGGAATGGGGAAACAAAAATATTTGCGGGGATGAAAATGTAAAGGAACAAAAACAAATATAACATGAATATTCCAAAGAACAGTATAAACATACATTAAAATGAATGGGGAAAAAGAAATGTGAACAAAGGTGTAAAGGAAAAAAATACAAAACGTGGAGATAAGCAACATGCACATCAAAAAGGAACAAATATAAAAGTATACAATATAAAAAGAGATCAATAAATAAATATAGAAATTAAAGTGTATATATGTAAATATTCATTTTTTTCAAACTGCCATGATGCACTGGTGGTGTGGTGTGGTGTGGCAAGAGAGGACTCAAAAGCGAAAGTGACAATCACAGTTCTTTAATTGAAGCAGTAGTCTGACCACAGGTAATCCCAAACAGAAAGTTCAAAACAGCAAACTGAAGATGCCAGCATTAACTGGTAAATTACGTGAACACAATCTTCCTCTGTGGCAGAGACTAACTGAAAGCAGGTGAAGTAGCAGATCACGTGAATCTGGTAGAACAGGATACTGGCGGCGGGCACCGAGCAGGTAACAAACTTCAGTTCTCTGTGGGTGTACAATGACAGGAGCAGAGTAATTCCAGCAGAAACGGTTATTCCGTAGAACAGACAAGACAGGACAGGACAGGACAGGACAGGATAGCAATATTACTCAGGTCAATGTGCATCTGAGATAACAAACAATCTGACAACAAGACAAGGGCTGTTTCTCAATTCCAAGAACGCAGAGAACGGACTTGTGTTCTTGTGGAGACCGGTCTTGCCAAGCTTCCTTGGAAGAACGAACTCGGAACCGGCCGCAATGACTTCTGGGACACAAGGCGAGTACTAGCTCAAGTCTGCATTCGATGCATCCTCGGTATCAAGAACACATCCGGGTTCTTTCATGCGTCCTCTGTACTTGCATTCTTGAGAATTGGGTCTGAACTTCGACGGTTAATGATGACGTAAAACGAGAACACAAGGACGCAAGATCGCTGAAGAACGCATATTGAGAAATACCAAAGGAAAGAGAGGGTAGAAGAAGCCGAGATAATGAGAGAAGATGAGGAACAGGTGGAGAGGAATGAGCGTGATGAAAAGTGAAAACAGCTGTCAGTAATGAAAGAGAGCGTAGTAGTGAACTGTGTGTGTGTGTGACCAGCAGAGGGAGATAGAGAAAGAGGCAGGATCATGACAGGTGGTGTGACATGTAGCGTGGGTCAGCCTCTAGTCTGGTTAGTAGTGCCTGGCATAGAGCAGATAACTCTGTGGTTCTGTTTGGTGGAGACCTCACCATCCACACTGGCCTTCCATCAACAACAGCATCTTCATCAGACATCAGTTATATTGTTGTGTAAGGACCATCCATTAGCCCAACGACAGAATCCAACGGCCTGGCGAAGGTTTAAAGCGTGTATGTCTTTTCAGCGCTCCAGTGAAGTTCACTTAATTTATTGGAACTTAGTTTTAGTATTACTTTAGCTCTACGCTTAATCTGACTCCAATTTCAAATGATAATCAAATTTAGATCGTATTTCTGATTAGAAAATAATCATAAACATTGATTATGAAGTAATTTAGATCTTTGATTATCCTGAGTAATCCCATACTTTCAGTTATTAATTCATTATGGACCCAATGCCGCACAGAGATCACGTCGGCCAATTCGTGTTTCTCACGGACACAAACTTGTTAATTCTGATTTGAGTCAGAGGATGTAGGGTTTGCTAATACCTCTACAGCCGGCCGCCTACTGCTTGCTCGGACTAGAGAGTGTAGTTTAATTTAGCCATTTCCATACAACTTGCTAAACCAGTGATAGACAGAAATCAAAAGGTCTCCAGATGACGTGCCTACTGCTCCGTTCATACATGTGCCTTTAGTTTGACCTACCTTAACTAAGTTTGCGGTAGCACCAGCCTCCTTAAATATATTAAAATAATGATTTCAGAAGACTTCAGAATAAATCAAGATGTAACATTTATTTGTCAGGTAAAAATGTATTATGCCAATTACAGAAGTAAATTATTAAAAGCCAATTCAAAAAATACCTGACATCATTTACTCAAAGATGATTCTAAAAGTAAGTAATGTTTTCCTGACAAAGACACACAGTAATGTGTCAAGGCTTTCCAACAGGAAAATACTGACATGCATTACTGTGGGGGATTCTCCTGGTAAAAGATTCCCCAAAGGTTGCTCTGTTCCCTCACCTTAAATACCAGATCAGAACAGAAGGGGGGTTAAGCAAATATTGTTTAGAGTTGTTTGGGCCAATCCATGTACCCTAGGGGGGTAGCACCTGGTTTCAGGAGATATCGTAAACAGATATCAGCCAGAGAGGAGATACAGGATTTTCCTAAGTTCTCAATCTTTTTCATTAAACCAATGACTGCAATGAAATTAAGACCATTTTACCAATCGCACTGCGACCATTTAAATGACACCAAACATGTAAAGGAAAAGCAACATATTCACAAGATACACCATATGTGTTATAGACATTCCTTGAGGAGGGAGAGGGGGGATGAGTTGAAGTCAAACAAGGGGACAATGAGATAAGTTTGGGCGGGACAAGATTCTGTGCTCTGTCTTTGCTATCTTCTGTCCAGGGTGCATTTTACTGCTTTATTGCAGGGTGAGTTTTGTTTTAACAGGAAAATCAGTTCTTACAGTTGCAGTCTTCCACAGTTCCCTTTCTGTGTTGGTTTGTAGAATACTGGACCTGGTCTCCAGCATCTGCAAAACATAACAGTAATGTAACCACTAAAACAGAGAGGAGGACAGTTACATTCTGAAGAAAAAAAAGAAAAAAAACCCTGCTTAACCAGTTTCTTAACTTACCCGTCTCTTTCTTTGACGGTTCTTTGCAATGTTCCTCATAGTGTTTCTTTTCTGGGCCTTTTCAGCCTGATGAGCCAAAGAATACTTTCTCCGCAAAGTCTCAAAATACGTCTTGCAACCTGTTGAATAAATTATAAATAAATGTAATGCCAATAAAACTAATTAAAACAGAGGACATTAAAATGATTACAACATATTTAAGATTACCTTTTACACATTCAGGGTCAACGTCTGTAAAAGTTGTCCTTAATTCTTCGAAGAGATAAGTGGTCACAGCCAGGTTATGTGATGAATTTATTCTGGGGGAAAAAGTTGCAGGCATCATTAATGAAATTCAGTTTAAGTATTTCAAATCCATATAGTAGTAGATTAAACTAACATTTACAGTATACAATACGCAGTCTTACCCGGTTTGTGGATCGTATTTGTGTGGGTTGTTCTCTGAATTATGGAGGCGCTTTACAGATTCCTGTAAAGTTTGAAATTAAAAAGCGTTTAAATGGATTCACAATCTGCAAGAACCACAAAACTGAATTTTCAGTTTGAATAAGTTGTCCATCACAGTAAACATAAGAGACAAAACATATCAGTTCATAAATCTTTAAGACGTCACGCAGCGCCTCTGATATCTTTCCGCCTTCTGCCTATACAAGGCCACCAGTGCAGGTGTATGTTGGTCAAGCACAGCATAGAACTGGTTCCGTATGTTGACGTTTGTGATGCGTTGGAACTCGGCACAAAGCTACAAAACCAAATACAACAAAAATAATTATATAAAAAGACTAATACTCGATTTGCAACAGAAAACACATTTGTGATGCAACATGTTCTGTTAAAATACATTGTTGAGCAACATGGTCACATGCAAAGTGATAGTTCTTACACACAGAGAATAGTGGCATTTGCTGTTCCATTTGAATGTGATACATATTCAAAATTTGGCAGTGAAATATGTGTGAAGACTGGCAGAAAAGAGAAGCGAGTCTGTTTTACCTGTGATTCAATCCGAAGAGCCGGCCATTTCCCCAAGAAGTCCTTCACCTGCACAGATAAAACAATCAATATGAAACCAGTCAAATTATGCAATCAACCTCTTTACAAATTAATGATACAAAATTTCAACTGAATGTAACTTACCGATAAAGTTGCTCTCTGGTGACAATGTAGGTCTGCACATGCACACAAAAACAGACAGCAAGAGATTTCATTTTTAAGAGACGTTTGATTGATGATAATGAATTAGGCACCAAATAAAAGAAATGGTGAAAAATATTT
Organism: Leuciscus leuciscus; assembly: GCF_965113295.1. Lineage (NCBI taxonomy): Eukaryota > Metazoa > Chordata > Actinopteri > Cypriniformes > Leuciscidae > Leuciscus > Leuciscus leuciscus. The sequence continues at coordinate 104,876 of NC_138739.1, read as the reverse complement.
ACAGCCTAAATTAACATTTGAGACACCTTGATTTTGGGGATGCTCACTGCACTCCTTCCACTTAAACCTATAATAAAAAAAGACGTTTGTAAAGGTTTAACCTGTTAAGCTGCAACCCCACTTTTGAAAAATCCCCAGAAATGACATACCCAAACTGAAACAGATACAGTTCATGAACCCTTTGTACTAAAAGCACAAGTATGATCTCATTTGAAAGCTGACACCTGGCAGTTTATTGTAAATGTAGAATTAATTATTGTCATTGTTACGTCCCTTTTTGATTTTAGATAGGGGTAAGGGAGTATAACATTTAAATAAAGATGTGCGTATAACTTAATATGAAGGACCGGGCAATAAAAGGAAAAAGATCAACACAAAAACTCCGCTCAAAAGTATTTATTTTACAGAACCCAAAAGTGAAAGAATGAAGAGAAAATAATATTTACAATATGTACAAACAATGAGAAAAATTAAAATTAACAACACTAAACAAAAACAAACAAAGGTGGGAAGGCGAGCTCGAGAGATGCCAAATGAAATAAATAAATAAAACAAAACAAACTAGCTAGAAGATGAATGCAACTAAACTAACAACCAAACGAAAAATGTAGAAAAGAAAAATCTTGGGCGTCAAGACGCCCTAACAAAACTACACTAACTACAATATAACAAAAACTTACAGGATGTGGCACTCTCCTAAACTAGTGTGTCTAATACAATTCAAAATTGTCCTACGTGGTGCGCATTGTATGTCGCGTGACTTACTAAACCTGCTCCCTCCTTCCCAGCCTCACATGCACCGTGATGACTGAACAAGGATGAACAGTAAAACAAACAAAAACACTTCACAACCACTATGACAATTTGATTAATACAAACGATAGACACACAGAAAACACCAGCAAGCCAAACAAATGCAAAAGTCAAAGTGAGCCAAAAAGCTGGGGACGTGGAAGAGATACGGGTATTTGAGGAAGGTGGAAGAATGTGATTGGATGGGTGAACCGAGACGTCATCATCCTGCAGGAAAACTGACAGGCTGTAGATTGATCCAATGAGTATCTGAAACACACACACACCCACACACCGCAATAACAACAAACTACCCACATATCCCTATTACAACACTCTAAATACGTACACGTACGTAACAGTCATAATGAAAAAAAATGTTATAAATAGCTTAAAAGTTTTGTAAAGTTATTAGAAATTAATTTTTATGAAACATCCTCATAAAAATAAAATTGAAGTTGGCACTGTAGCAATCTAGAAATGCACTACAGCTAAAGCCACGTCTAAACATTTTATGTTTAAAATCTGAAGATAATAAGTCCAAAACTCTGTATTTAGTTAAATGTTTTTCAAGACCATGTCAAATGACTTTATTTTGATTTGACTCTAAAATGCAACTGATGTTTATTGTCATCTTCTAAGCATCTATCCAGTATATTGTCTTTATTGTTTTGTCGTGCAAACGATCCCCATTCAGTCTCCCCCTGCACACATTCACACCTCTCCAGCCTGGTTATGGCTCTAAATATGCATTTCTTTTGTCTGCATTATAGTTACTAATGACTGGCTATTCACAGGGTATTCATAGGGTTTCAGTCCCTAATTTCTTTTCTCAAAGTTCACCTCACATTTTAAACTGTATAAAATGCATTTCTTGAATAAAGAAACATTTCAGTAAGCATTCAAAAAATCATAAAAGTATAACTGCTAGTGGCAGGTGCACCTAGGGCTAGCTAGCATGTTAGCTTAGTACACCATTAATACACGACAATTTATGAGATTAAAACCATGTCTGTGCTCCAAACTTACTTTATAACGCAAGTCGAGTATTTTAAATAATCTTCTGTGATCTAATTTGGCTTCAGATAAAAAAATCAGACAGAAAATATATTATTTGGTAGTATTCTGCACAATGATAATCTATATAGATTAGCATTACATTATAAATATAATCCATTATTATGAAAATACCTGGCATGGCTTGAAAAACACAGGTAACTCAAATATCATTGCAATCATGTTTATTGTCTTCAAAACATCTTTATCTGCATGTTACAGCGTGATCTCTGTAGCTTTGTGTATATCAGTGACGTCCTGGAATGTCGCATGATCATGGCTCTTCTTCATGTTCCATATATGGACTATTACTGTGCATATAGCGCCCTCAGGCTATTGGTATGAATTGAAAACACAGTATCAGAGTATCTGTTCTGCCCTTTGGGTATTCTCCTTGTTAGAGTAATTAGGACCTCTAGCGGTCATGTATGGTATTGCAGGCTGAATCAGGAAGTTAGTTTATTAGTCAAAGCACATGGTGAAGATCGTTCCAGCTGCAATTATCCTGTTATGTTTCGATTTCTCCTAAGCAAGAACTGCCTGTAAGTAGTTTATGTATTTTCTGTTTACTGTATTTCTAATAATAGATTTGAGCTAATTTCATGTTGATGTAAAACTATATTTGAGTATAAATCTTTGATTTCAATTCGTGAACTGATTGTTTACTGAGACACTTTACTGAAAAGACTATATTTCATTGTAATTAAGCTTGTTAGTATTTGTATGAGGCACAATTTCGCCTTATTGTATTTTTTGTGCTTATTTTCAGTTTCACTCCTTTGTTCATGTCTTCATGCTCAAGAGTCTCAATTAAACAGAGCTAAGAAACAATATTCTGACTCACATGTTCTTCATGACTGGAGTTTAGCTGACTGTCTAATTTTGGTTAAGAACATCAATTGGAGGACAGTACAGTGAAAAGGCATCTTTAGTTGGAAAAATTACGACGTTGATTATGTGCAAAGAATGAGCACCATGGATGATAATAAGGATGTCGACAGAGCTTCGCAGAAAAGTGCAGGCAGCAGTCTTACATCAGTTTCAACAGCTAGCGCAGCAGCGAGGGCCCGTGCGAAGGCAGAAGCAGCACGAGTCCGTGCATCCTTTGCTGAAAAAGAAGCTAAGTTAAAAATTGAACAAGCAGAGAAGGAAGCAAAAGCCCTTCTTGAGAAAACCAGACTCACAGCTGAATTGGATGCTTTAACACTCCAGAGGGAGGCAGCAGCCGCTGTAGCACAGGCAGAAATATTAGAGGCAGCCGAGGAACAGTTAAAGGTAAAGGACGACAAAGGTGCTCAAAGATCATTAAAGGAAGAAAGTATACAGCGCACAAAAGACTATGTTATACAGCAATCTGAGTTACAAACACATTCGCGCCGTCATGACTTTGCACCTGTCAAGCATGAGGAAAGCTTAGTAACGTGGGACAAGCAACTTGAATCGTTACCACTTAGCCCTCATACAGAAAACCAGTTTAAACCACCAAAGAGATGCCTTGCCATGTCTGATTCCTACTTTTCACCTCTAAAAATGAGCTCTAACATGGCAGAGACTAATAACGAACACTGGCCACATCCTCAGTCAGGTGTTCGTCCTAGTCTGAATGTCACAGCTAAACCTTATAATCCTCTTCACTATGCTTCCCAAGCTGAATCGGTCAAAGACCCCCCAATGACAGAGTTCGTAAAGTTTCTGGCAAGACGTGAATTGGTGACAACAGGGCTCCGTCAGTTTGACGACAGACCCGAAAGTTTCAGAGCGTGGCAGTCCTCATTCTTAAATGCCATAAAAGAGCTCGACATCTCAGCCAGCGAAGAGTTGGACCTTTTAAGTAAGTGGCTAGGCAAGGAATCAGGCCATTACGTCAACAGAATACGTCTCATGCATGTTAACAATCCTGAAGTTGCTCTTAGGAAAGCCTGGGATAGGCTGGTCGAGTGCTATGCTTCACCTGAGATAATTGAAGATGCGCTGTTCAAGAAATTGGATACGTTTACAAAAATTTACAACAACGACCCTGTGAGACTTAGGGAACTTGGAGATCTCCTCATGGAGATCTTATCAGCGAAGCAAGACGGATATCTGCCTGGATTGGCCTTTTTAGATACCGCTCGAGGAATCAGTCCTATAGTAGCAAAGCTCTCATACCCTCTTCAAGAAAAATGGGTATCCCAAGGATCCAGGTTCAAAGCAGAACACAATGGGTTTTTCCCCCCTTTTTCATTCTTTGCTGAGTTTATTTGCAATGAGGCACGCATCAGGAACGACCCTAGTTTCTCACTCACTCGTTCTAGCGATATCCATTCTAAAGAAAGATCAATTCTAAGGACGGCAAAAATTCCATTGTCAACTCATAAAACTGATGTTCTCAGTGAAAGGAAAGTAGAGGATCCTGGAAAATACTGCCCAATACACCATAGGCCACACCCTTTAAAAAAGTGTCGCACTTTCAGAGCCAAACCTATTGAGGAGAGAAAATCCTTCCTCCGTGACAATGGAATATGCTACAAGTGTTGCACGTCCACTACTCATTTGGCCAAAGACTGCAAGTTAACTGTCAAGTGTAGTGAATGCGAGAGTAATCGTCATGTCACAGTCATGCACCCTGGTCCACCTTGTCAAGTACCTGAGTATTCTACCCCACAATTGAGCTGCGGAGAAGGAGATGACAATGAATTGTCAACATCCACAGTGACGTCACACTGTACCGAGATCTGTGGAAAGGGGCAGCCAGGGAAATCATGTTCTAAAATTTGCTTGGTGGATGTGTTCCCTCAGAATCAACCTGAGAAGGTTGTCAAAATGTATGCAGTACTCGACGATCAGAGTAATCGCTCACTGGCAAAAAGTGATTTCTTTGAACTGTTCGGTATAGATAGTGAACCTTCCTCTTATTCCCTTCGGACATGTGCTGGAGTGTCCAATATGTGTGCCAGGAAGGCCGAAGGTTTCATGATCTCACCGGCTACAGGAAGCGCTTCCTTTGCTCTACCACAACTCATAGAGTGCAATCAAATACTGGCCAGCAGATGCGAGATTCCCACTCCGAATGTAGCCATGAATCACTCTCACTTGAGGTCAGTTGCAAGCCAAATTCCCAAACTCGATCCCAACGCTCAGATCCTTCTCTTATTAGGGAGAGACATCATTAGGGTGCACAAGGTCAGACAACAAATCAATGGCCCACATGATGCACCCTTTGCCCAAAGGTTAGACTTGGGTTGGGTGATAGTTGGTGAGGTATGTTTAGGAAGCGCCCATATACCTAGTGTGAGCACCTTCAGGACCAATATATTAGAGAATGGTCGCACCACTTACCTTTCACCCTGCACCAGTTACATGAACCTCAAAGAGGAAGCTCTTTACAGCGGGGAGCCAAAAGCACACAAAGACATCAGGTACAGAACCTCAGAAAACAGCCTTGGTTGTGATGTGTTCCAAAGAACTGAGAACGATAATAAACTAGCGCCATCCATTGAGGACACAACATTCTTAAGGATCATGAATTCAGAGGTTTACAAGGATGAAGGAAACAGTTGGGTCGCCCCATTGCCCTTCAGAGAGCCAAGACAAATACTTCCCAACAATCGTCTACAGGCTCTTAATAGATTCCGTTCTCTGCAGCGTACTCTTACTAAGAAACCAGAGATGGAAAAACAGTTTGTCTCTTTCATGAAGAAAATTCTGGAGAACGACCATGCTGAACCCGCACCACCACTGAAGGAAGGAGAGGAGTGTTGGTTCCTACCGATCTTTGCAGTTTACCACTCAAAAAAGCCAGATCAAATCAGGGTGGTTTTTGACTCCAGTGCCCAACATCATGGCATCTCCCTCAACAACGTCTTGTTAACGGGCCCCGATCTGAATAATAATTTGCTGGGAGTCCTCCTTCGATTCCGTAAGGAGCTTGTAGCCATCACAGCTGACATCCAACAAATGTTCCATTGTTTCAAAGTCAGAAAGGACCATCGTAACTTTCTTAGGTTCCTCTGGTTTCGAGACAGCGACCCAACAAAGGATGTCATAGAGTACCGTATGAAGGTACATGTTTTTGGCAATAGCCCTTCTCCGGCCGTTGCCATTTACGGGCTAAGACGAGCTGCTAGCGAGGGTGAGAAGGTACATGGCACAGATACTCGACACTACGTGGAAAGACACTTCTACGTGGATGATGGGCTTGTGTCCCTACCTACTGATGAGCAGGCAGTGAGTCTCCTTCAAAGAACACGAGCATCTTTAGCTGAATCGAACCTTCATTTGCACAAGATTGCCTCAAATAGTCCAGTTGTTATGCAAGCCTTTCCTCAAGAGGAACATGCTAAGACTATAAAGGACTTAGACCTTAGTGGAGACGTTCCCTCTATACAGCGGACTCTTGGGTTGTGCTGGGAGATAGCAAGCGACACCTTCACCTTTGATGTGTCATCTGTCGGCAAATCATTCACAAAACGTGGCGTGCTGTCCACTGTGAACAGTATCTTTGATCCACTCGGCATAGTGTCTCCAGTCGCCATACAAGGCAGAGCTCTGCTACGAGACCTCTCAAACTTCACCTCAGAATGGGATGCTTTACTTCCTGAAGAAAAGAGAGCAGAGTGGGAAACATGGCAAGACTCCCTCCAAGGCCTGAAGCAACTTCATATTCCTCGAACCTATTCCTCAATTTCTCTCTCTGAGTCAAAACTTGCAGAACTGTGCATTTTCTCTGATGCCTCCACTAAAGCAATTGGTGCGGTGGCTTACCTCAAGGTCACTGATCATGATGGTAGCAGTGATGTCGGATTTGTCCTAGGTAAAGCTAAACTAGCACCTCAACACAAACCTACTATTCCGCGTCTCGAACTCTGTGCTGCAGTATTGGCAGTTGAAATTGCTGACCTGATTCGCCATGAGATGGATCTCAGATTGCATGCTATAAGATTCTACTGTGACAGCAAAGTAGTCTTAGGGTACATACACAACGAGACGAAGCAGTTTTATGTGTATGTGCATAACAGAGTTCAACGAATTCGCCAATCTTCAAGGCCAGATCAATGGGTTTATGTACCAACTGAACTCAACCCAGCTGACCATGCTTCTAGAGGAGTTGCTGCATCTCAACTTAATAATACAGCATGGCTCAGGGGACCTACTTTTCTCTCCAAACCAAATACATGCTTGCAGGAAGAGCCTGAATCCTACGAACTTGTCTGTCCAGAAGATGATGTTGAGATAAGACGTGATGTCCTCAGTTATTGCACACAAGTTAGACTTAATGGCTTAGGGACAGAAAGATTCAAGAGATTCTCTACCTGGATAACCCTTGTAAGAGCCATTACCCTTTTGATCCACATCGTTCACACGATCAAATCCAAGAGTTGTTCTAAAGAACATGTAGGGTGGCATTGGTGCAATAAACTTCGAACCTCACAAGAGTATTCACTAGCCTGGACCGCCATTTTGAGAGCAACTCAACTTGAGAGCTTTCCTATGGAATATGCAGCTCTTTCCGACAAGAAAGCCCTATCAAAGAACAGCCCTCTCGTAAAACTTAATCCCGTTCTCAAAGAAGGCTTGATCAGAATTGGAGGAAGATTGAAAAATTCTCCATTAAGCTCCAATGAAATGAACCCCTTGGTTCTAACCAAGCACAATTACATCTCCATCCTGTTAGTGCGTCACTACCATGAGAAAGTAGAACATCAAGGGCGTCATTTTACAGAGGGAGCCTTGAGAAGAGCTGGTTTCTGGATTATCGGAGGGAAAAGGCTGATTAGCTCAGTCTTACACCATTGCGTTACTTGCCGTAAGCTCCGTGGGAAAATGGAGGAACAAATTATGGCAGACTTACCTCCTGAGCGCCTAAACATAAGTCCCCCGTTTACTTATGTGGGATTGGATGTTTTTGGACCTTGGATGGTCAGAGCGAGACGCACTAGAGGTGGTCATGCGGAGAGCAAGCGCTGGGCTATATTGTTTACTTGCATGAGCACGAGAGCAGTGCATATTGAGGTAATCGAATCAATGGATGCTTCCAGCTGCATCAATGCTCTGAGGCGATTCTTCGCCATTCGAGGACCTGCAAAGCAGCTGAGGTCTGATTGCGGCACAAACTTTGTGGGAGCAAGTAAAGAGCTAGGACTAAGCAAGCTGGCACAGGAGGAAAGGGTTTCTGGATATTTGAGGGAGCAGAGCTGTTCTTGGGAGTTCAACCCTCCTCATTCTTCACATAGAGGAGGTTCATGGGAACGAATGATTGGAGTGGCCCGCAGAATTCTCGATTGTATCCTACTAAGAGAACATACTGCTTTCTCCCATGAGGTCTTATGCACGCTTATGGCCGAAGTTTCAGCCATCATCAACGCCAGACCTCTCATTCCTGTATCAAGTGACCCACAGTCTCCATTCATCTTGACTCCAGCAATGCTGCTTACCCAGAAGGGAGCAGTCCCACCTCCTCCAGGAGAATTTGGTGACAAGGATCTTCTTCTTAAACAATGGAGACAAGTACAAGCCTTGGCCAATGAGTTCTGGCTCCGCTGGAAAAGGGAGTACCTTCCAACCCTACAGAGTCGCAGGAAATGGAATGAGACACGTCGCAACTTGCAAGAAGGTGATGTTGTCTTATTGAAGGAGAACCAAGCTGCTCGTAATACATGGCCTATGGCAGTGGTCACGTCTGCTATTCATAGCCAGGATGGAAAGGTACGAACAGTTAGTTTAAGAACCACTGCTCAAGGTACTCCAAAGACCTTCACAAGGCCTGTTACGGAAGTCGTCTTACTTTTACCGTCAACTGATTGAAAGTTTATGCTAAATTGTAGCAATATGGACTGTGGTGTCATAAACACCAAGCGGGGAGTGTTCTGCCCTTTGGGTATTCTCCTTGTTAGAGTAATTAGGACCTCTAGCGGTCATGTATGGTATTGCAGGCTGAATCAGGAAGTTAGTTTATTAGTCAAAGCACATGGTGAAGATCGTTCCAGCTGCAATTATCCTGTTATGTTTCGATTTCTCCTAAGCAAGAACTGCCTGTAAGTAGTTTATGTATTTTCTGTTTACTGTATTTCTAATAATAGATTTGAGCTAATTTCATGTTGATGTAAAACTATATTTGAGTATAAATCTTTGATTTCAATTCGTGAACTGATTGTTTACTGAGACACTTTACTGAAAAGACTATATTTCATTGTAATTAAGCTTGTTAGTATTTGTATGAGGCACAATTTCGCCTTATTGTATTTTTTGTGCTTATTTTCAGTTTCACTCCTTTGTTCATGTCTTCATGCTCAAGAGTCTCAATTAAACAGAGCTAAGAAACAATATTCTGACTCACATGTTCTTCATGACTGGAGTTTAGCTGACTGTCTAATTTTGGTTAAGAACATCAATTGGAGGACAGTACAGTATCTAAGCGCTCATAATGATTACATCGACGCATTTAGGTATAAATTCAATAAATATTATTCCTGTCTATAGAAATCTGATGTAAACCTATGAGAATATATCGATATTTCTCCAAATCTGCACATTTTTGAGCTAAAGCCCTGAAGGACGTTGTTTTTGAATCGCTGTCATGACGACGGCACAGAAGTTTTTTATGAATGAAAGCGGCTGACGCTCATAATTCATATTAAAGGTATCGACTCATTTTTTCATTTCATAACTCCTGACACAAATTAAGAAATAACCGTCGCTATAAGTTTCTCAGAATACAATAGTGGTCAAATACTGAAACTTGAGTCTTATATCTTTTTAATGATGTATAGTTTGTCAAGGTATAACATTAAATCTGATAGTAACTTTGAACTATATATAAAAAAAAACGCTTCAGTGCACCCGCGCACTGGCAACGGTTAACAGGTTAATCATTTAACCATTTTGTAACTTCTTCTTCTTTTTCTTTCGGCTGCTCCCATTAGGGGTCGCCACAGCGGATCATCCGTCTCCATACCACCCTGTCCTCTACATCTGCCTCTTTTACACCAACTACCTGCATGTCTTCCCTCACCACATCCATGAACCTCCTCCTTGGTCTTCCTCTTTTCCTCCTTCCTGGTGGCTCCATCCTCAGCATTCTCCTACCAATATAATTCATGTCCCTCCTCTGCACATGTCCAAACCATCTCAATCTCGCCTCCCTCACCTTGTCACCAAAACGTCCAACATGCACTGTCCCTCTAATAAACTCATTTCTAATCTTGTCCATCCTCGTCACTCCCAACAAAAACCTTAACATCTTCAGCTCTGCTTCCTCCAGCTCCGCCTCCTGCCTTTTACTCAATGCCACTGTCTCTAATCCATACAACATCGCAGGTCTCACCACAGTCCTATAAACTTTTCCTTTCATTCTTGCAGATACTCTACTATCACAAATCACTCCTGTCACTCTTCTCCACCCACTCCACCCTGCCTGCACTCTTTTCTTCACTTCCCTAACACTCTCTCCATTACTTTGCACTGTTGACCCCAGGTACCTGAACTCCTCCACCTTCTTCACCTCTTCTCCCTGTAACCGCACCACTCCACTGCCCTCCCTCTCATTTACGCACATGTACTCTGTCTTACTCCTACTGACTTTCATTCCCCTCCTCTCCAGCACATACCTCCACCTCTCCAGGCTCTTCTCAACCTGCTCACTACTCTCACCACAAATCACAATATCATCTGCAAACATCATAGTCCAGGGAGACTCCTGTCTGACCTCGTCCGTCAACCTGTCCATCACCACTGCAAACAGGAAAGGGCTCAGGGCCGATCCTTGATGCAGTCCAACCTTCACCTTGAACCAGTCTGTCGTTCCTACTGCACACTTCACTGCAGTCACACTGTCCTCATACATGTCCTGCACCACCCTCACATACTTCTCTGACACACCTGACTTCCTCATACAATACCACAACTCCTCTCTTGGCACTCTGTCGTACGCTTTCTCTAAATCCACAAATACACAATGCAGCTCCTTCTGTCCTTCTCTATACTTCTCCATCAACGTTCTCAAAGCAAATAAGGCATCTGTGGTGCTCTTCCTCGGCATGAAACCATACTGTTGCTCACAGATGGTCACCTCTTCTCTCAGCCTGGCTTCCACTACTCTTTCCCATAACTTCATGGTGTGACTGATCAACTTAATTCCCCTGTAGTTACTGCAGTTCTGCACATCTCCCTTATGCTTAAAGATCGGTACCAGCACACTCCTTCTCCATTCCTCAGGCATCCTCTCACCTTCCAAAATCTTGTTGAACAATCTGGTTAAAAACTCCACTGCCATCTCTCCTAAACTTCTTCATGCTTCTATCGGTATGTCATCTGGTCCAACCGACTTTCCACTCTTCATCCTCTTAATTGCAGCTCTCACTTCCTCCTTACTAATCCTATCCACTTCCTGCTTTACTAACACCACATCATCCAACCTTCTCTCTCTCTCATTTTCCTCGTTCATCAGCTGCTCAAAATACTCCCTCCATCTTCTCAACAAACTCTCCTCACTAGTCAACACATTTCCATCTCCATCCTTTATTGCTCTAACTTGCAACACATCCTTCCCAGCTCGATCTCTCTGCCTGGCCAGTCGGTACAAATCCTTTTCTCCTTCCTTAGTGTTCAACCTCTCATACAGCTCCTCGTATGCCTTTTCCTTGGCTTTCGCCACATCCCTCTTTACCTGTTGCCGCATCTCCTTGTACTCCTGCCTACTTTTCTCATCACCCTGTCGATCCCACTTTTGTTTTGCTAACCTCTTTCCCCTTATGCTCCCCTGCACTTCCTCATTCCACCACCACGTCTCCTTGTCTTCCTTTATATTTCCAGATGTCACACCAAGTACCTTTCTAGCTGCCTCCCTCATCACTCCTGCGGTAGTTTCCCAATCATCCAGCACCTCTTCACCACCACCGAGCCTCTGTCTGACCTCTTCCCTGAACCTCACACTACAGTCTTCCTCCTTCAGTTTCCACCATCTTATTCTTCTTTCAGTCCTTACTCTCCTCCTCTTCTTCTTCGCCTCCAAAACCATCCTACAGACCACCATCCAATGCTGTCTAGCTACACTGTCCCCTGCCAACACCTTACAGTCTCCAATCTCCTTCAGGTTGCATCTCCTACATAGAACATAGTCCACCTGTGTGCACCTTCCTCCACTCTTATAGGTCACCCTATGATCCTCCTTCTTCTTAAAATACGTATTCACCACTGCCATTTCCATCCTTTTAGCAAAATCTACCACCATCTGCCCTTCCACATTTCTCTCCTTTAGGCCATACCTACCCATAACCTTCTCATCACCTCTGTTCCCCTCACCTACATGTCCATTAAAGTCTGCCCCAATCACCAATCGTTCATTTCTAGGTACACCATCTACCACTTCATCTAATTCACTCCAGAATCTTTCCTTCTCCTCCATCTCACAGCCGACTTGTGGAGCATAGGCACTGATGACATTTATCATCATCCCTTCAACTTCCACCTTCACGATCATCACCCTATCAGAAACTCTCTTCACCTCCACTACACTCTTACTGTACTCTTCCTTCAGAATCACCCCTACACCATTTCTCTTTCCATCCACACCATGATAGAACAGTTTAAACCCACCTCCAATGTTTCTGGCCTTACTCCCTTTCCACTTGGTCTCCTGAACACACAACATATCTACCCTTCTCCTCTCCATCATATCAGCTAACTCTCTCCCTTTACCAGTCATAGTGCCAACATTTAAAGTACCAACCCGAACCTCCACTCTCCTACACTTCTCCTTTCCCTGTCGCCTCTGTAGACGTCGTCCTCCTCTCCTCCTCCTCCTTCGGCCAACAATAGCCCAATTTCCACCGGTACCCTGATGGCTAACGATACCTGTGGCGGTCGTTGTTAACCCGGGCCTCGACCGATCCGGTATGAAATTCTTATTCGTGACCCGCATATTTGATTTGGCACATGTTTTACGCTGGATGCCCTTCCTAACGCAACCCTCCCCATTTATCCGGGCTTGGGACCGGCACTAAGAGTGCACTGGCTTGTGCCTCCCTAATGGCTGGGTTCCATTTTGTAACATTTAGTTTATTTAACGTTACGGTGAGACACACAAGGCGTTTTATCCTATAGAACCATAATATACCAAAACACAATATAAATTAACAAAATACATAATTTTTATTAGCTAACGTAACGTTAGATGTAATCCAAATCTTTATAATCCATACGCAAGCAAGAAACAGATCCAAATTCAGCCCTTCATCCACATCCAGCGATCTCCATCTCTCAGCAGCGACCGTAAATGTCAAATCCCGCGCTCGTGATGAATTTAAATTCAAAAATTGCGCCCTCGAGAAGCGTTACGACATGTTTTCCGGCAGTGATATCAAACGCTCATTGGCTCTCGCCTGCTTCGTCACAGATTGCAGCATGCCGTGTTTCAGTTGAAACAACATTGAAATGCAGAAGCGTGCACGCCGTCTTCATGCAGAGGGAAGCTGGGTTAACATTTTCATGGTTTAATAACTTAAATTCTGCTCTGTCCAAAACTATTATATACTGCCAGAGAGGACGGCAACACATCGTCATTTGAGCGACTTTTGGTACCGATTTACATTTTCGCAATACATTATTATCATTACACATCTGTTGTTTTTCTTCATAATGGTTATGGGTAGGTTTAGGGGCAGGAGTAGGATTAATGTTAGTGGCTCAAAATATTTAATGCTTAATGCTTTAATAAAATTGGCATTTCCCTACACATCTCTGTCCATAAAGTGTTTTATTCTTTTTATATTCTGTATAAAATGAGTCATTTATATTTAGGTTTGGGAGTAGGGTTAAGGGAACTTGCATTTATCTATAAAACAGTATAAGGGAAATGATACAGATATCTTTATGATTCGTAAACGTTTTGTAGCTGTGAATTCGTAATAATTCTACGTTGCAGACATGTCTGTATCATACGTTTCAGCATCTATCCAAACGTAAAAACGTGTTCTCAATCTGTTGATAGGTTATAGACTTTCTACTGATATAAACTGTTTTTCACTTTAATTAGATAGTCCTAAAATGTATCTACTAACACTTAGTGGATAATGTCTATTAACCCTCTGAGGTCGGCAATCACGCCGGCGTGATCTGTTCGCTTTTTTCCTTATGAGTTGAATTGAGACCCTAAATACTCTTTTGACTTTGATTTTACAAAACAAGTTTCATACATCAATCGATTCTGTTAAATGTGTATTATTTTTGTGTATACTCACAATAAAAACAAAGTGTTGTGCTTTTTGCCAAATAAAGAAAAATAAACACGAGGCGAGTTCTGCCTTCTCTCTGTCCGTGTAGTCCATTCTGAAACGCGTCCAAAAATGAACAATAACTCAGCGAATACTCAGTCAAACAGGCATACAGACACACAGGCATGAAGCTTGAATTCTCTTCTTTTAAATGAAGTAATTTATATAAAAAACAAATATTCTCATCTTGTGAAATCTGTATTAAAAGAGAGCGATTCCAGTCGACCTCATTACAGCTCATTCAAATGTAATGTGACTCCACCCACGGAGAGCGCGCGCTATTCAAACGCAAATGGCTGAGGCAATCCAAGCGCAATCCTGTGAACGCCCCCATATCAGCTCGAGAAAACACACAAGTTTATTCAGATCATTACTTGTTTACACCGTCTCGCAGCGCTGTGAGGAATAATAATAATGGAAAATGTCCCTCAGAAGTGCGGGTATATCGAGGAGCGAGCTGAGGAATACTAGTAAGTTTTTTCCTTCTCACGTGAATTTCTTCACGTGGGTTTCTGTTTATGAATGAATAAACGGCAGAGATGCGCGCTGTTTACCACAGCTGGCAAAGACAGTTTAAATTTAAATCGCGTGTGTGAATGAATGATGATGTTTTAGCAAACTGTATTGCTATACTGAGATGAGTAAAAATCGACTGAAATATGTTGAAATAAAATGTAGGCTATTTGTATAAGCAACGTATTAAACTGCAAATTAACAATATGCCCTAATATTTCATGAAAACAACGTTACAGTCAGGCGAAATATGAAAGACAACATCTTGTTGACTAGATTTGGGTACAGTTTTTACTGTAGAATATACTGCCACGTCAAATAAGCTTTTGTTTAGCAATTTCTATATATAAAATACTATTAAATACTATAAAATGTAGGCCTATAATCATTTTTTTTTTTTTTACAAAGAAAGAGTACACTTGAAATATTGTTGAAATTGTAATTATTGTTGTAATTGTAACCTTTTTAATAAAATAGCAAAACATATTTACAAGATAGATGTAAGCAAAATCTTAAATGGTCAATATAAGTCTTCTTCTAAATATATCTTTTGTCCTTGCATTGTGGCTCAGTCAGTGTCACACCTGAATGCATGGCTCATTATGCAGAGTGGGTGGGACATTGTATTCTCAGGTGTAAACCACTCCTCGTTCACGCCCCCCTCGCATATTGGCTTTCCAAGCAAAACCTGTTTTACATCAATTTAAATCAATGTATGGTTTTATGTGAACGATAAAGCAAGACTATTTTCACATAATTTTGAAGAAAAAACTCTAGGCGAGGACATCCATTAGTCAAAAGTCTTATTGACACATATTTACTATGTGTTTTGTGGCCTTATTTCAGAAATTTTAGTTTTTAGTTTTTTCAATAACCATGCATAAACATTATTCTCTCAAAAATGAAAACATGTACATACACGTGGCTCACATATTATGGTAGCCCTGTTTGTGCTTTATAGAGTGAATTTACACCTTTGCCATTAATATGTTTATAAGCAACTGAAAAAAGCACAAATGTCAGGGCATGTCAGAACATCTCAAGGGCCCCAAAAACAGCCCAGACCCCAGAGGGTTAACCCCCTGGAGTCGGCGGTATCGCCGGCGATACCAGCTCGCTTTTTTTATCAGTGTAAAAGAAACTCATAAATACTCTGTTGACTTTGATTTTTCATAGGAGTTTCGTACATCAATCGATTCTGTTAAATGTGTATTATTTTTGTGTATACTCACAATAAAAACAAAGTGTGGTGCTTTTCGCCAAATAAAGAAAAATAAACATGAAGCGAGTTCTGCCTTCTCTCTGTCAGTGTAGTCCATTCTGAAACGCGTCCGAAAATGAACTGTAACTCAGCGAATACTTCTCACACAGACACGTCTTTATGAAGCTTGAAATCTCTTCTTTTAAATTAAGTAATTTATATAAAAAACAAATGTTTTCAACTCATGTAATCCGTTTGAAAGCAAGGAGAGGTACCGTTTTTCCTTCTGCCTCATTATCTCTATAATAAGCTGCGGCCGCCCCGCCCCCGGCGCTATTCACATGGTAAATAGTTTAGGTGATATGAAAGCTTTAGCATAAGTTCTGCCGGGAAGACTCAATTACTACGTCACCTATTGCCTTCACTTCTATCCAATCATATTCTTAGGCTCATTGTATAAAAGCTCGGTACTTACACATGTTTGAGTTTGCAGATACTGAAGCGACGATTAGTTCGCAGATGCTGACGCTTCAATTCAGTTCGCAGAACGACACTGGCGTTCATTCACTTGCGTTCGATTCCAATCATAACAACACAAGTCATATCGTTGATTTGATCTCAGCCATTTTCGCGGTGCGCAAATGCACCACGCTTGCAGAGGAAACATGTGGCGGCTTTAAATCTCACGAGACAATCTCCTAACAGGGCTTTCAAGTTCAAGCTCCATTTTCAAGGCTTTCACGTTGGTACATTCCCGCGGCCACTGTTTACATCCCTATTAGGCTTCTATGATTAAATTCCATTCAGGTAAGTATATTAATTTGCTACTCTACTGCTCCCTTCATCAGCTGTAAAGTTCAATTGTGGACTCTGGTGACGCGGTAGTTTTCTTAAAAAAAAAAATAAAAAAATAAAAAAAAACCTGCCAATACATATTACAGTCTGCACCGTTACATACTGTAACGCTTTAAAAAGAAGGGACGGATAGCTCGCTGGTTGTCGCAATTGCAAGCAAAGATTAACAACATGTATATGATATCCACAGCGCAGTAGCTACTAATCTATTTCAGCGTTGTTGATTCCACGCTCTCATGGTTAATTGCAAAATATTTACAGCTGGGTTGCTGAATATAATTAAATCAAGCTTAAGAGCAACTTTATCAAATTGGCTTTATGTATATGCCATTTACAGCTCGCGCTCCTCATCTGCTCACTCACTATGTGAGAGTGCCTTTCCTTATCTGAATTCGTTATTGCTTCGGCATTTATGGAGACGGTTTTCTAATCACTTCCCGACCGCCGGTAAGATTTCGACTTTATATAGCCTATAGATTGCGCTTTAACCAATAAAAGGGGGCATTTTATCTCTGTTCATTTTCTGTAAATATAACTATCTATTATTCAAACATAAAACAAAAGCAATTAATAGTTACTGTTAAATTATAAAAAAAAACAACAACATATTTTATACATTTACAAAGGGTTTGTAAAAATTTGAAAGTGATATATGTAAATATATGTCCATATAAGAAGCAA
Organism: Leuciscus leuciscus; assembly: GCF_965113295.1. NCBI lineage: Eukaryota > Metazoa > Chordata > Actinopteri > Cypriniformes > Leuciscidae > Leuciscus > Leuciscus leuciscus. The sequence continues at coordinate 87,530 of NC_138739.1, read as the reverse complement.
GTTGGTTGTTGGATGTTATACGTATGCCATAGTAGACATGGTTATGAAGGGTACATGTAGGGTATATAGCAGGAGTTTTTAATACAAAAGAAGTAAATGATACATTTACAGTGCTAATAATTTTCTATATCTCTATTCAATTTGACTTGTGGCATATAGGCCTACAATGATATGATTTTTCATATCAAGATCTTTTAATTCTTGCATTTAAGTTCTTCACAAACAGAAATATGGTACAACCGCCATAACACATTTTCTTGGCGACTACTTTAATCCACCGATATGAGTCATAGAAATATCGACTTTATAAGGATTTGATATTAAATGTTCAAAAGCAGACTAAGGATGCTCAGGTCAAAGGTCACAGACTTTGCCAAAACTTGCCTAACACAGTAGAACTAACAGTTATAAGTGTTGTCTATATAATTCAAACCAATCACCAGACGAATCTCAGTCAAGAAGACTCGAATGACATTATATTTACTTATCTGTATGATTTAAATGTTCACCTATTTTTCTATTCAAGGGTCTCACTTGGTTGCCATGGCAGTGATCTCTCGGTCGTGAATAACTTCATTCATACAACTTGAGAGTAATGTCAGGTGTACGCTGCGCAGCTGAGAAAGATTCTATGCTCAAAAGTCAACAACAGAATATCAAGTGTGATTGAGGTATCTTATGGGTATGCTGTCACCTTACTAAGGGTAAGTATTGTACTGAGATTTAATAAGATTTAAAATAAAATAAAAATAAAATAAAATCTAAAAATTCACCATAAGTATCTCTTTAAGGCAGGGCATTTATTTCTTGTCTGTTAACACTGGCCATAGTCGAAGGGTGCATATCCGTTCAGATTTGGACATTTGGAATAGCAAAGGTCAGATAAATTACCAAGCCTGCTCAGACTCTGTTCATTCGCACTTCACCGAAATTATCTTATAGCGGCTGCTAACATCTCTGGGTTCGAACGAAGTGGTGGCAAAATTTATGTTGTATGTGCTAACGAAGCTCGGTTGCATCACTAAGGCAGATCTTGTAAGACGATCATGCTATTCCCGAGACGTTCAGCTGGCAATCAGTAGTCTCCAATTTCATGATTAAGGTCACGCAAGCACATTTCTGACCACTGCAATGCCATAGCTACGCACTGTAGTCTTCAGGCGGCTCTGCCTTTCAGCAATCCATCACCCTGCCCTCCTCTAACTGTGATCAAATAAATTAGTCACTCTGCTCAATCCAGCTAGACAGTTTATCACTGAAGATGTGGCTCCCTACACCTTAAAAGCTTATATTCTGCAGAATTGATTATATGTTTCGCTTTTCTTTCAGATTCCTTATTTCTTATCCGGATCACGGCCGGTTGTTCCTTCCTTTTCTACAATTAGTCAAATCGATGTGTGGTGGGTCTCAGTGTCCCCATGGTGTGTGTGAGGGGTTTGGCTTGGAATGTCCTAAATGTATTTCATATCCTATGCTGGAATTGTTATTGAGGGTGATTAACCCTCTGAGGTCGAGAAACGCGCCCACGCGTTTTGCTGGATTTTTTTCACATAGCAGCAACATAAACTTAAAAAAATCCGTAATTTATGGTCATATAAATAAAATAAATACATGATTATAAACTATAGAGGGTCTTCTTTTTTTTGTGTACACTCACATTAACATCAAAACCTTGTTTTTATTTTTAAATAAATAAAATAAACAGGGTGCGCTTTCAGCTCACTTTGTCTCCACAAAAATCTTTCTGGAACAAGTCTGGAAAACTCAGCGAATACTTATCACACAACCATGAAACATGCGTCTAAAGAAAGCTTTAAATTTCTACTTTTAAATAAAACAGTTCACATTCAAAACAAATATTCTCCTGCAATGTAATCTGTATGAAACTAAAGTGAAGTACAGTTTCTCCCGTCTCATCTAATTATCTGTAATTAGTTCACGCCCTCTCGCAGAGCGCGCTATTCATAAGATAATGTGAGGTGATCTATGCAAAATAAGGTAAACGCCCCCTGAAATGAGTTCACACCCACTCGCAGAGCGCGCTATTCATAAGATAATGTGCTGAGGTGATCTATGCAAAATAAGGTAAAAAGCCCCCTGAAATGCTTTAAAACCAGCTAGTTTCATTCACTCACGTTCCTGCGCCGTTGGAAGATGACGCGATACACCAGTGAGGAAGCCCTTCAGCTCGTCCTGGATAGTGATGAAGAGTTCACTTTTTCCTCAGAAGAAGAAGAGGACTCTGACAATGAACGTTTGTATTTTGAGGAGCGACTTGATCCAGGCGTGGATATTTCGGATGAGTAAGTCTTTTTAAATTTACTTGCATTAGTTGACAAGCTATTTTGTATAAACGTAGGCTACATATTTACTGGTTGGACCATTTCCATACTTGTCATTCAGAGTAATTATATTTAAATGGTCTAGGCTATGCTTTATAAAGTAGGAGAGAGGCTTCATGCAGTCTGTTTTCTTTCGTTTTTAATAGTTTTGTTTAAAATAACACATTTCGAGCTTTCTATATATTTCTCTGGTATTTTAGGCAAAGCTTATAAGTTTGGGTTCATTTATGAGGCCTCCAGTTCCTGCTATTTTTAATTCTTATGTTTTAAATACAGGCATTTGGTTGATGAAACAACTATTAAAATTAAGATAGGCTACAATTAATAGCCTACAAAACGAAATTCACTTTAAAGAAAGGCTTTATACAAAAAATAAACTTAATGAAATGGTCAAAATCTTCTCTGCCCACTCCATTTGTCTCGCGATTGCGCATGATCTGACTCATGCTTTTCACTTTTCATATAATCAACATAAATGAAATAAAAAAAAATAATGATTTTATTTAAACCTAAATATGAACTAAATTGTTTTATTTAATTTTAATGACTAGGCTACAACACGTAGGCCAATTAGCCTACAGTACAGAGAAATTAGTTGACAAGCTATTTTAAATAAACGTAGGCTACAGATTTTACTGGTTGGACCATTTCCATACTTTCCATTCAGAGTAATTTATATTTAAATGAAGAGTGCTTGCAAATATCTATTGCAAATGTGTGTATGTGCTGAAATGTGTAAATATGCCCAGCTGATGAATTGCAAATGTGTTAATGTTTGCGTTGTGCTATCTCCGTAATGGCCCATTACACACAATAAATGCCTACAGCACGTGTCTACAATTATTTGCATCAGTTATTCATATAGACTAATGGTAATATACTTTGAAATATTTATGTTATAATAGTTTTCAACTTTTTTTAAAACAGGAATGCTGCATCTCCTTCATCTGCAACTCGGAGGGCACGCAGCAACACAGTCGAACGTCAGAAAGAGTAAGTACATGTAACCCTTTTCACCATAGGCTCGTGATGAGGCAAGTACGTTATACAGCAGCGTATAAAGTATTAAACCCTCTTAATCCTAATGCTTGGTAAAATGGTGAAAGAGACATTCCATTGTATAATAACCCTGTCTAAGAACACTATGATTCTCACTATCTCTCTGCTTATCAATGGGTACCTGAAAGAATATTCTTGGTTTTAAAACATAGAATATTAACACAGAAAACACCGAGCTACACAAATACAATGGCTGGTGAAAGAATAAACAACAAGAACGCCATAGCTCAATTTCCTCCTTTTGTATTATGCAAAACTCACATAACAGTTGAACAGCAAAGAGCAAATATGAAAATAAAACCCAATTTGAAAGAAAAAAGAAACCCCAGGTAATAAAGTCAATGGTCTGTGATAACCTGAGTGCACTCTTATTTTTCAGTTGTTTTAGCAGGCCTGCATTAAGTTAGTTCGTTGGCGCGCTTAAGGTTGGAGCTCATAAAGTGAAGAAAGCAACAATACCTCCTGGCGTGTAGTGAAAAGCTCAGATCCTACCGCGTCTGTAACTCTCTCTGTCATGCGAACTCCGTTTGCAAGCGGCACAGGCACAGCAAGGGTTAAACAGCTTCATCCGCCCAGCACCGACAGTCAAACAGTCCCCAATGACGAAACCGTCCGCGTCAGCCAGCGAATCTCTTCCCGATATCGTCTCCTCTCGTCCAGCAGACAAAGTGTATGCGGTCACTCCCGCGACCGTGTGACAGTAACGTTACTGAAAAACCACGAGCTAATTTAGCCAGAGAGGCTAACAGGCCTAAGCTCGTGTCACAGTCCAAAAACACACAACTCCGGTGGTGTTTCACTTTCCCTCAGTCACAAACTCCTACGCAGAGAACGCAGTTTCTGATAAACAAATTATAGTCCAACTTAAAGCGTTAAGCCCACAAACTCTGTTAATAGCAGACTAGCCCTCGTGCTCACTCTCGTGCTCAGTTTCGTTTTTTTTTCTCCCCTTCCTGTTTCCGTTCTCGTCTCTCGCGGGATTTCACATAGTTCAACAGGATACTTTATTAGAACACTAAATCTTTAACATTAACAGATTGATTAGTGAGCTTCTCTTATGAAATGAACCATCCTTAAAACATTTTAAAGAAAACAACTCAACTGTTAAATTACCAGGCACATCTGAACAGCACAGAAATAATTAAATGATAAATCTTCTTGCATATGCATTAAACACTATCAAACAAAATACAATAACCCACATAATTCAGAAATAAACTAAATAACAAACGGACTGATATTGATCAGGTCATTACACTCTCCCCCCACCAATATAAGACATGCCCTCATGACTTGGTGCTTTAGCGTAAACACAACACAACATATTAGTGAGTATAACCTTAAGTGGCTTACACCTAAAAGATCACTGGGCACTTATCCATTTATAAAGGCAAGAAACATATCTTGTAATAGGAGCTTTTATAACACTTGGATGTCCTAGTGTGTCATATGTTAATATGGATGGAGCTCTTCTGACTCTCTGAGTTCTGCTGGTCAGAGTTTCAGGCTTTGTACCATCTGGTAACATTTGAGTTTCCTCATTAACAACTTCATTTCTTGGAGTCTCTTCTCTCATTTCACCTGTTTCATGTGTCCCTGTTTCTCGACTTGTCATCTCAGCAGACTCTGGTTGAGACCCTCCTTTGTCTGTTACTGTTTCCTCTGTAACCTCTTGGATTGCTTCTGGCTGTGTCACCTCTTGACGTTCAGTCACTTCATCCCACACCATATCCAGGTCCAAGCTAAATGGTTCTGACATTTCTTTTTCTTCTCCAGTCCTGTTAGCTTGGGCAGATAAGTCATAGCACATCTCACTTTCTTCATCCTCAGAATCTGTGTACTCTTTCCCATGACAATTATCTGGCTTTTCTTCTTTGTCTTTGTTCTCTGATGTCTCCGATGAAACCTTGCTTCTCTCTGACACACGGTTACGAAGTTTATGAAGTCTCTTTCGTTTCTTTCGAAGGACTCTCACACCAGGTACAGGGTCAACATCAGGTGTCGGATCCAGGCATGCATTTTGTCCAAGAGGCAGGATGTGATTTCGGTGGAGAATTTTGATAGGTCCATTTCCATCTTCTGGTCTCAACCGAAACACTGGTAAGTTTGGCATCTGACTGTCCACCACATAAGGATTTGAAGCCCAGCGGTCTGCTAACTTATGCTTCCCCTGCAACCCTAGGTTCCTTATCAGGACTCTGTCTCCAGGCAACAGCTGTGAACACCGAATCTTCTGGTCATACCTCCGTTTATTTCCTTCGTTCTGCTTGGCAGCAATGGACTCAGAAAGTTCATAGGCAGCTTTTAACTCCTTTCTCATCTCAGTTACATACTTTAGGTAAGTTCCCTGCCGTGTGTCATCGCTGGATGTCCCAAAACACAAATCCACTGGGAGCCTTGCCTCACGCCCGAACATAAGGTAATAGGGCGAAAACCCAGTAGCCTCATTCGAAGTGCAGTTGTAGGCATGGACAAGGTGTCCAATGTGCTGACTCCATTTCTTCTTACTACTTGGCTCCAGAGTCCCGAGCATGTTTAACAAAGTCCTATTAAACCTCTCAGGCTGGGGGTCTCCTTGAGGATGGTAGGGCGTAGTTCTTGATTTTTCAATCCCAAGTGTGCCAAGAACCTCATGTACAAGCCGACTCTCAAAATCTCTCCCTTGATCACTGTGCATCCTCTTTGGCAATCCATAATGGACAAAGTACTTTTCTATCAACACCTTCGCCACCGTAGAGGCTTTCTGGTCTCTCGTTGGAAAAGCTTGGGCATAGCGGGTGTAGTGATCAGTAATAACCAGAACATTTTCTGTATTGCTTGAATCGGGTTCAATGGACAAAAAGTCCATACAGACAAGGTCCAGTGGTCCATCACTTTGCAAATGAGACAGCGGAGCAGCTTTCTTGGGTAGCGTCTTTCTCTTTATGCAACGGATACAGGACTTGCAGTAGTCTTCGACATCTGACTTCATCCGTGGCCAGTAGAATCTATCTTTAATTAGGCCGTAGGTTTTGTCAAGGCCTAAATGACCACAGTCATCATGCAGAGAGGTTGTTACCATCTTCCTATACTTTTCTGGCAAAACTAGCTGACAGCGAGGGGGTTTTCCAGGAGGACTTGTGACTCGATACATGACTCCTTTCCGTATCTTTAACCGATCCCATTCTCTCAACAACAGAGAGCAGGTTGGATGCTTTGTCTTGTCAACTCGTGTCAAATCTCCTTTGTTGAGAGCTAACCATATCTCACCAATGCCAGCACATTCTTGCTGAGCATTTGACAGCTCAGTAGAACTCAGAATGGGCATCTCCTTTACACTCAAGGTAGACATATTACAGTAGGCTTGCGGGATAGCATGTGAAGAGGGTCCTAATTGGTCAATTGCCCTACTAGGACATGGATTTCTACGTTTATTCACTTCAACCATCTGACACATGGCTCTCACACCGGCTGCAGATATGTCTTTCCGTTCCGGTACTTGAGTGAGCGTAGGATGTGGCCGACGAGACAGAGCATCTGCATCAATGTTTTGAACTCCTGACCTGTACTTGAGACTGAAGTCATACGTGGACAATGCCGCAAGCCAACGGTGACCTGTGGCATCCAGCTTGGCCGACGTCAGCACATAGGTCAACGGGTTGTTGTCTGTTCTCACCTCAAACTTTGTCCCATACAGGTAATCGTGCAGTTTGTCCACTACCGCCCACTTCAAAGCCAGAAACTCTAATTTATGAGCAGGGTAATGTCGCTCAGATGGGGTTAGGCTTCTACTGACGAAAGCAACGGGTCTTAACCCTTCACCTTGATCCTGGTATAACACGCCACCTAGCCCTTCTTGGCTGGCGTCCACATGTAACACATAGGGAAGCTGAGGGTTTGCAAAAGCTAACACCGGGGCTTGAGTAAGTCTCTGCTTCAACTCTACAAAGGCTGTCTCACACTTGTCATCCCACCTACTACCAAAAGGCTCTGATGGGTTCAGGTAGAGGTTATCCTTTTTTTCTTTGGATTTCTTGGCAACTGGTGGGTAACCGGACAACAGTTGGTTCAACGGATAGGCAACTTTGGAGTAATCTTTCACAAAGCGTCTATAGTATCCACAGAAGCCAAGAAATGATCGCAAAGCAGTCACAGTGTTTGGCCGGGGCCATGTGGTTACTGCTTCAGTCTTCTCTGGATCAGTAGACACTCCGTCTTGAGATATAATGTGCCCCACGTAAGTCACTGACGGTTGACAAAACTGGCATTTATCCAGCGACAACTTGAGACCCTCATCCTTCAAGCGGTCCAGTACCTTTAACAACCTATCCTCATGCTCTTCGAGTGTTGCTCCAAACACGATGAGATCATCCAGATATACCAAGACTTCCAGCAAGTTCATATCCCCAACAGTTTGTTCCATGATTCGTTGAAAGGTTGCTGGAGCCCCTGACACTCCTTGTGGCATCCTTTCAAATTGGTAGAAACCCGCTGGGCAGATGAAGGCCGTCTTCTCTTTATCGGAGTCACTCATAGGCACCTGATAATATCCACTCCGGAGGTCTAACACACTAAACCACTTGCTTCCGTTGAGACAGGCCAGTGCGTCTTCGATCCTCGGTACTGTGTACTGATCTGGAACAGTGCGTCGATTTAGGGTCCTGAAGTCCACACACATCCTTATTTTACCTGTCTTCTTTCTCACCACCACTATAGGTGAGGCATACGGACTTCTTGATCCGGTGATGATCCCAGCATCTTTAAGCTGTGACAGATGTTGTCTCAATGCCTCTAGATCAGCAGGCGCAAGTCGGCGAGACCTCTCTCGAAAAGGTTTGTCCTCTGTGGTTTTGATAGCGTGATGTGCACTTTTACAGCAACCAACATCAAACTCATGGGTAGAGAAAACCTCATGTCGTTCCATCATTTTGCCCACCAATCTCTCCTTCCACTCCTCAGGGACTGGTGAATCTCCGAAGTTAAAGGAAGATGGGGTCAATTTTCCTGCTGACTCAGTGTTAGGCTTTTGGCTTACAGAAGACGAGGACACCACATCTACTGGAAACAGGTGAGCAACCGGCATTCCTCGGGTCAAGGTAACTTCTTTTTTCGATACATTCCTGACCAGCACAGTGATTTTCTTTGACATTACAACAGTGGGTACCTGCAACTCTGGTCTGACCAAAAACTCTCCTGAAAACCTTGGATCATCGCCGGGTTCTTCAGGTGAGTCCACCAGAATGGCTTGAGCACGTGGAATCCCTCGAAACTTTGGCACACCTGTCACTCGAGCTACCCCTCCAGGGCGCACAGTAATGGGTTTACTTTGTGTGAACCACACAGTTCCTCTCTTGTGGTTGTCATCATCATCAGGTAGGCATTCTAACAGCTGTTCAAAAGCCCTTTTGAAAGCGGGATGAATGTGCATGCAAAAACTGACTAAATTCTCTCCTATTCTCTCTTTACAGCTCTTCAGTAGTCGTCTCACTGTGGGTGTATTTGTGCCAACAAGTATGAACGCTTCACCTCTCACAACTGGGTCAGGACACACCAACACAAGGGCATCAATAGTCTCAGTAACTCCAATGTCAGCTTCCAAAAACTCCAGCTTAAGTGACAAATAACCATCATATGGGTAATCAGCAGGACTGAGGCCCCATATCTGCAAGGCACTGATAGGTGTCAATGGCAGGTGTGTCAAGTATCTGTCGTAGAAGGATCTGTACAGCAAAGTCACTTGAGAACCAGTATCGAGTATAGCTTTAGCATAGATGCCTTCAATCTGCACTGGTACAGCAGAACTTGGCCCCACTAAGCCCTCAGGTATAGTGTCTTTCACTTTCTCATCTGGTTTAATGCACTTGGTGGAACGTGTTTTCACCACAGGGAAGCCAGGCCGTTCCTTTACTGGTTCCCGCGGTAGTTTCCCGACTTCTTTGTCAGTTTGATGAGACGCTTGTTGACCCTCTTGAGATTTTCTTCACCATCACATTCCCTTTTGAAATGTCCATCCTCCCCACATCTATAGCAAAATATCCCTGGTCTATCTTCCTCAGTGCCAGCTCTTTGCAGTGTTTCACTCCTCCTTTGTCTAGCCTTGGCAGGGATTTCAAATTGTGGACCTTGGGTATCTGGCGGGGATGTTACTGTAGCAGCTTTAAGGCTAATCATTTCTGCTTTCATAACAGTAATGTCTCTTCTGAGTTGTTCCACTTCAGGATCAACTTTAGTTTCAGGAGTGGTCCTGGGGACAGGAGTAACAGTCAGTGACGTCACTGGGCTTTTGACATCATTCCTACTTTGAAGCATGTCCTCTTCCTCTCGGACCTCTTTCAATAAGTCACTGAAGGTAGGTGGTTCACGCAGCTTATGTGTCATGCGAATGCGAAGGGCAATCATGTCTTGTGGCAAGGCACCTCTCACAATCTGCTCGATGCGAAGTCGATTCATTTCCGACAGCTGCACCCCTCCTTTCCTGAAAACACAGTGTAACAGTTTATCTAGCCTCATCAAATAGGCAGACAGCTTCTCACCTTCACATTGAAGTGTGTGTCGGAATCTAATAAGAAGATCAGATGGACTTTCAGTTGTTCCAAAAGCTGTCTCCAGAGCTTGCATGTAGTCATATGAAGTAGCAGAAGGGTTCTGTGCTCGTAGAAACCTCACTATGTCAGCAGCTGGACCTTTAAGACTTTCCACTACCCTCTGTTTTTTCACATTGTCACTGCATTGCCATTCCTCCAATAAATGCATAGTCTGCTCTGCCCAAGCGTCATATTCTTCTTCCCCACTGGGGGTGGGTCTCACACCAGAAAACATGCGGAGCTTCCTATAACTTTGAGTATCAGCAGGTGCAGTGTTACATTTGTCCACCAGGGAACTTATGGCATTGATCAGGGCAGTGTTCATGTCAAGAGGCGAAGGGTTAAGCAAGCCTTTCACATCAGTAATAGTCTTTCCTTCATGCTTCAAAAAGGACAACAGCTTGGCTTCAAAACCTTCACCTTCCGCGAGAACAGGGAGCACATGAACAGGCCAAGGACCAGCTTTTCCAGGGAGCCCAACACAGTCAGGTATAGTCTGCTTAGTAAGATCAGTGGATGTCTGAATCAGCACAAACTGGGTTTTGGAAGCCACATCTAGACAGCGATCCATTATTTTAGCAATTCCAAAAGCTTTAACAAGACTCAAAGCTTGAAGCAGAACATCATCTGTGATATTGGCATCGAAACCACTTAACACTACTGCATTCTCACGAGCTATTTGCTTCCTTTTACACCAAGCTTCAATCTCATCAACATCCATTTTGTGTGCTTAGAATTGATAAGTGAGAAAGAAAGAGAAAAAAATTAAACTGTTAGCAGTACAGACCACTCAAATATGAGATTACAATAGCAGTTTGAAATCTGCGCACAACATCCCGGACGAGCCCCCAAAAATGTAACCCTTTTCACCATAGGCTCGTGATGAGGCAAGTACGTTATACAGCAGCGTATAAAGTATTAAACCCTCTTAATCCTAATGCTTGGTAAAATGGTGAAAGAGACATTCCATTGTATAATAACCCTGTCTAAGAACACTATGATTCTCACTATCTCTCTGCTTATCAATGGGTACCTGAAAGAATATTCTTGGTTTTAAAACATAGAATATTAACACAGAAAACACCGAGCTACACAAATACAATGGCTGGTGAAAGAATAAACAACAAGAACGCCATAGCTCAATTTCCTCCTTTTGTATTATGCAAAACTCACATAACAGTTGAACAGCAAAGAGCAAATATGAAAATAAAACCCAATTTGAAAGAAAAAAGAAACCCCAGGTAATAAAGTCAATGGTCTGTGATAACCTGAGTGCACTCTTATTTTTCAGTTGTTTTAGCAGGCCTGCATTAAGTTAGTTCGTTGGCGCGCTTAAGGTTGGAGCTCATAAAGTGAAGAAAGCAACAATACCTCCTGGCGTGTAGTGAAAAGCTCAGATCCTACCGCGTCTGTAACTCTCTCTGTCATGCGAACTCCGTTTGCAAGCGGCACAGGCACAGCAAGGGTTAAACAGCTTCATCCGCCCAGCACCGACAGTCAAACAGTCCCCAATGACGAAACCGTCCGCGTCAGCCAGCGAATCTCTTCCCGATATCGTCTCCTCTCGTCCAGCAGACAAAGTGTATGCGGTCACTCCCGCGACCGTGTGACAGTAACGTTACTGAAAAACCACGAGCTAATTTAGCCAGAGAGGCTAACAGGCCTAAGCTCGTGTCACAGTCCAAAAACACACAACTCCGGTGGTGTTTCACTTTCCCTCAGTCACAAACTCCTACGCAGAGAACGCAGTTTCTGATAAACAAATTATAGTCCAACTTAAAGCGTTAAGCCCACAAACTCTGTTAATAGCAGACTAGCCCTCGTGCTCACTCTCGTGCTCAGTTTCGTTTTTTTTTCTCCCCTTCCTGTTTCCGTTCTCGTCTCTCGCGGGATTTCACATAGTTCAACAGGATACTTTATTAGAACACTAAATCTTTAACATTAACAGATTGATTAGTGAGCTTCTCTTATGAAATGAACCATCCTTAAAACATTTTAAAGAAAACAACTCAACTGTTAAATTACCAGGCACATCTGAACAGCACAGAAATAATTAAATGATAAATCTTCTTGCATATGCATTAAACACTATCAAACAAAATACAATAACCCACATAATTCAGAAATAAACTAAATAACAAACGGACTGATATTGATCAGGTCATTACACTCTCCCCCCACCAATATAAGACATGCCCTCATGACTTGGTGCTTTAGCGTAAACACAACACAACATATTAGTGAGTATAACCTTAAGTGGCTTACACCTAAAAGATCACTGGGCACTTATCCATTTATAAAGGCAAGAAACATATCTTGTAATAGGAGCTTTTATAACACTTGGATGTCCTAGTGTGTCATATGTTAATATGGATGGAGCTCTTCTGACTCTCTGAGTTCTGCTGGTCAGAGTTTCAGGCTTTGTACCATCTGGTAACATTTGAGTTTCCTCATTAACAACTTCATTTCTTGGAGTCTCTTCTCTCATTTCACCTGTTTCATGTGTCCCTGTTTCTCGACTTGTCATCTCAGCAGACTCTGGTTGAGACCCTCCTTTGTCTGTTACTGTTTCCTCTGTAACCTCTTGGATTGCTTCTGGCTGTGTCACCTCTTGACGTTCAGTCACTTCATCCCACACCATATCCAGGTCCAAGCTAAATGGTTCTGACATTTCTTTTTCTTCTCCAGTCCTGTTAGCTTGGGCAGATAAGTCATAGCACATCTCACTTTCTTCATCCTCAGAATCTGTGTACTCTTTCCCATGACAATTATCTGGCTTTTCTTCTTTGTCTTTGTTCTCTGATGTCTCCGATGAAACCTTGCTTCTCTCTGACACACGGTTACGAAGTTTATGAAGTCTCTTTCGTTTCTTTCGAAGGACTCTCACACCAGGTACAGGGTCAACATCAGGTGTCGGATCCAGGCATGCATTTTGTCCAAGAGGCAGGATGTGATTTCGGTGGAGAATTTTGATAGGTCCATTTCCATCTTCTGGTCTCAACCGAAACACTGGTAAGTTTGGCATCTGACTGTCCACCACATAAGGATTTGAAGCCCAGCGGTCTGCTAACTTATGCTTCCCCTGCAACCCTAGGTTCCTTATCAGGACTCTGTCTCCAGGCAACAGCTGTGAACACCGAATCTTCTGGTCATACCTCCGTTTATTTCCTTCGTTCTGCTTGGCAGCAATGGACTCAGCAAGTTCATAGGCAGCTTTTAACTCCTTTCTCATCTCAGTTACATACTTTAGGTAAGTTCCCTGCCGTGTGTCATCGCTGGATGTCCCAAAACACAAATCCACTGGGAGCCTTGCCTCACGCCCGAACATAAGGTAATAGGGCGAAAACCCAGTAGCCTCATTCGAAGTGCAGTTGTAGGCATGGACAAGGTGTCCAATGTGCTGACTCCATTTCTTCTTACTACTTGGCTCCAGAGTCCCGAGCATGTTTAACAAAGTCCTATTAAACCTCTCAGGCTGGGGGTCTCCTTGAGGATGGTAGGGCGTAGTTCTTGATTTTTCAATCCCAAGTGTGCCAAGAACCTCATGTACAAGCCGACTCTCAAAATCTCTCCCTTGATCACTGTGCATCCTCTTTGGCAATCCATAATGGACAAAGTACTTTTCTATCAACACCTTCGCCACCGTAGAGGCTTTCTGGTCTCTCGTTGGAAAAGCTTGGGCATAGCGGGTGTAGTGATCAGTAATAACCAGAACATTTTCTGTATTGCTTGAATCGGGTTCAATGGACAAAAAGTCCATACAGACAAGGTCCAGTGGTCCATCACTTTGCAAATGAGACAGCGGAGCAGCTTTCTTGGGTAGCGTCTTTCTCTTTATGCAACGGATACAGGACTTGCAGTAGTCTTCGACATCTGACTTCATCCGTGGCCAGTAGAATCTATCTTTAATTAGGCCGTAGGTTTTGTCAAGGCCTAAATGACCACAGTCATCATGCAGAGAGGTTGTTACCATCTTCCTATACTTTTCTGGCAAAACTAGCTGACAGCGAGGGGGTTTTCCAGGAGGACTTGTGACTCGATACATGACTCCTTTCCGTATCTTTAACCGATCCCATTCTCTCAACAACAGAGAGCAGGTTGGATGCTTTGTCTTGTCAACTCGTGTCAAATCTCCTTTGTTGAGAGCTAACCATATCTCACCAATGCCAGCACATTCTTGCTGAGCATTTGACAGCTCAGTAGAACTCAGAATGGGCATCTCCTTTACACTCAAGGTAGACATATTACAGTAGGCTTGCGGGATAGCATGTGAAGAGGGTCCTAATTGGTCAATTGCCCTACTAGGACATGGATTTCTACGTTTATTCACTTCAACCATCTGACACATGGCTCTCACACCGGCTGCAGATATGTCTTTCCGTTCCGGTACTTGAGTGAGCGTAGGATGTGGCCGACGAGACAGAGCATCTGCATCAATGTTTTGAACTCCTGACCTGTACTTGAGACTGAAGTCATACGTGGACAATGCCGCAAGCCAACGGTGACCTGTGGCATCCAGCTTGGCCGACGTCAGCACATAGGTCAACGGGTTGTTGTCTGTTCTCACCTCAAACTTTGTCCCATACAGGTAATCGTGCAGTTTGTCCACTACCGCCCACTTCAAAGCCAGAAACTCTAATTTATGAGCAGGGTAATGTCGCTCAGATGGGGTTAGGCTTCTACTGACGAAAGCAACGGGTCTTAACCCTTCACCTTGATCCTGGTATAACACGCCACCTAGCCCTTCTTGGCTGGCGTCCACATGTAACACATAGGGAAGCTGAGGGTTTGCAAAAGCTAACACCGGGGCTTGAGTAAGTCTCTGCTTCAACTCTACAAAGGCTGTCTCACACTTGTCATCCCACCTACTACCAAAAGGCTCTGATGGGTTCAGGTAGAGGTTATCCTTTTTTTCTTTGGATTTCTTGGCAACTGGTGGGTAACCGGACAACAGTTGGTTCAACGGATAGGCAACTTTGGAGTAATCTTTCACAAAGCGTCTATAGTATCCACAGAAGCCAAGAAATGATCGCAAAGCAGTCACAGTGTTTGGCCGGGGCCATGTGGTTACTGCTTCAGTCTTCTCTGGATCAGTAGACACTCCGTCTTGAGATATAATGTGCCCCACGTAAGTCACTGACGGTTGACAAAACTGGCATTTATCCAGCGACAACTTGAGACCCTCATCCTTCAAGCGGTCCAGTACCTTTAACAACCTATCCTCATGCTCTTCGAGTGTTGCTCCAAACACGATGAGATCATCCAGATATACCAAGACTTCCAGCAAGTTCATATCCCCAACAGTTTGTTCCATGATTCGTTGAAAGGTTGCTGGAGCCCCTGACACTCCTTGTGGCATCCTTTCAAATTGGTAGAAACCCGCTGGGCAGATGAAGGCCGTCTTCTCTTTATCGGAGTCACTCATAGGCACCTGATAATATCCACTCCGGAGGTCTAACACACTAAACCACTTGCTTCCGTTGAGACAGGCCAGTGCGTCTTCGATCCTCGGTACTGTGTACTGATCTGGAACAGTGCGTCGATTTAGGGTCCTGAAGTCCACACACATCCTTATTTTACCTGTCTTCTTTCTCACCACCACTATAGGTGAGGCATACGGACTTCTTGATCCGGTGATGATCCCAGCATCTTTAAGCTGTGACAGATGTTGTCTCAATGCCTCTAGATCAGCAGGCGCAAGTCGGCGAGACCTCTCTCGAAAAGGTTTGTCCTCTGTGGTTTTGATAGCGTGATGTGCACTTTTACAGCAACCAACATCAAACTCATGGGTAGAGAAAACCTCATGTCGTTCCATCATTTTGCCCACCAATCTCTCCTTCCACTCCTCAGGGACTGGTGAATCTCCGAAGTTAAAGGAAGATGGGGTCAATTTTCCTGCTGACTCAGTGTTAGGCTTTTGGCTTACAGAAGACGAGGACACCACATCTACTGGAAACAGGTGAGCAACCGGCATTCCTCGGGTCAAGGTAACTTCTTTTTTCGATACATTCCTGACCAGCACAGTGATTTTCTTTGACATTACAACAGTGGGTACCTGCAACTCTGGTCTGACCAAAAACTCTCCTGAAAACCTTGGATCATCGCCGGGTTCTTCAGGTGAGTCCACCAGAATGGCTTGAGCACGTGGAATCCCTCGAAACTTTGGCACACCTGTCACTCGAGCTACCCCTCCAGGGCGCACAGTAATGGGTTTACTTTGTGTGAACCACACAGTTCCTCTCTTGTGGTTGTCATCATCATCAGGTAGGCATTCTAACAGCTGTTCAAAAGCCCTTTTGAAAGCGGGATGAATGTGCATGCAAAAACTGACTAAATTCTCTCCTATTCTCTCTTTACAGCTCTTCAGTAGTCGTCTCACTGTGGGTGTATTTGTGCCAACAAGTATGAACGCTTCACCTCTCACAACTGGGTCAGGACACACCAACACAAGGGCATCAATAGTCTCAGTAACTCCAATGTCAGCTTCCAAAAACTCCAGCTTAAGTGACAAATAACCATCATATGGGTAATCAGCAGGACTGAGGCCCCATATCTGCAAGGCACTGATAGGTGTCAATGGCAGGTGTGTCAAGTATCTGTCGTAGAAGGATCTGTACAGCAAAGTCACTTGAGAACCAGTATCGAGTATAGCTTTAGCATAGATGCCTTCAATCTGCACTGGTACAGCAGAACTTGGCCCCACTAAGCCCTCAGGTATAGTGTCTTTCACTTTCTCATCTGGTTTAATGCACTTGGTGGAACGTGTTTTCACCACAGGGAAGCCAGGCCGTTCCTTTACTGGTTCCCGCGGTAGTTTCCCGACTTCTTTGTCAGTTTGATGAGACGCTTGTTGACCCTCTTGAGATTTTCTTCACCATCACATTCCCTTTTGAAATGTCCATCCTCCCCACATCTATAGCAAAATATCCCTGGTCTATCTTCCTCAGTGCCAGCTCTTTGCAGTGTTTCACTCCTCCTTTGTCTAGCCTTGGCAGGGATTTCAAATTGTGGACCTTGGGTATCTGGCGGGGATGTTACTGTAGCAGCTTTAAGGCTAATCATTTCTGCTTTCATAACAGTAATGTCTCTTCTGAGTTGTTCCACTTCAGGATCAACTTTAGTTTCAGGAGTGGTCCTGGGGACAGGAGTAACAGTCAGTGACGTCACTGGGCTTTTGACATCATTCCTACTTTGAAGCATGTCCTCTTCCTCTCGGACCTCTTTCAATAAGTCACTGAAGGTAGGTGGTTCACGCAGCTTATGTGTCATGCGAATGCGAAGGGCAATCATGTCTTGTGGCAAGGCACCTCTCACAATCTGCTCGATGCGAAGTCGATTCATTTCCGACAGCTGCACCCCTCCTTTCCTGAAAACACAGTGTAACAGTTTATCTAGCCTCATCAAATAGGCAGACAGCTTCTCACCTTCACATTGAAGTGTGTGTCGGAATCTAATAAGAAGATCAGATGGACTTTCAGTTGTTCCAAAAGCTGTCTCCAGAGCTTGCATGTAGTCATATGAAGTAGCAGAAGGGTTCTGTGCTCGTAGAAACCTCACTATGTCAGCAGCTGGACCTTTAAGACTTTCCACTACCCTCTGTTTTTTCACATTGTCACTGCATTGCCATTCCTCCAATAAATGCATAGTCTGCTCTGCCCAAGCGTCATATTCTTCTTCCCCACTGGGGGTGGGTCTCACACCAGAAAACATGCGGAGCTTCCTATAACTTTGAGTATCAGCAGGTGCAGTGTTACATTTGTCCACCAGGGAACTTATGGCATTGATCAGGGCAGTGTTCATGTCAAGAGGCGAAGGGTTAAGCAAGCCTTTCACATCAGTAATAGTCTTTCCTTCATGCTTCAAAAAGGACAACAGCTTGGCTTCAAAACCTTCACCTTCCGCGAGAACAGGGAGCACATGAACAGGCCAAGGACCAGCTTTTCCAGGGAGCCCAACACAGTCAGGTATAGTCTGCTTAGTAAGATCAGTGGATGTCTGAATCAGCACAAACTGGGTTTTGGAAGCCACATCTAGACAGCGATCCATTATTTTAGCAATTCCAAAAGCTTTAACAAGACTCAAAGCTTGAAGCAGAACATCATCTGTGATATTGGCATCGAAACCACTTAACACTACTGCATTCTCACGAGCTATTTGCTTCCTTTTACACCAAGCTTCAATCTCATCAACATCCATTTTGTGTGCTTAGAATTGATAAGTGAGAAAGAAAGAGAAAAAAATTAAACTGTTAGCAGTACAGACCACTCAAATATGAGATTACAATAGCAGTTTGAAATCTGCGCACAACATCCCGGACGAGCCCCCAAAAATGTAACCCTTTTCACCATAGGCTCGTGATGAGGCAAGTACGTTATACAGCAGCGTATAAAGTATTAAACCCTCTTAATCCTAATGCTTGGTAAAATGGTGAAAGAGACATTCCATTGTATAATAACCCTGTCTAAGAACACTATGATTCTCACTATCTCTCTGCTTATCAATGGGTACCTGAAAGAATATTCTTGGTTTTAAAACATAGAATATTAACACAGAAAACACCGAGCTACACAAATACAATGGCTGGTGAAAGAATAAACAACAAGAACGCCATAGCTCAATTTCCTCCTTTTGTATTATGCAAAACTCACATAACAGTTGAACAGCAAAGAGCAAATATGAAAATAAAACCCAATTTGAAAGAAAAAAGAAACCCCAGGTAATAAAGTCAATGGTCTGTGATAACCTGAGTGCACTCTTATTTTTCAGTTGTTTTAGCAGGCCTGCATTAAGTTAGTTCGTTGGCGCGCTTAAGGTTGGAGCTCATAAAGTGAAGAAAGCAACAATACCTCCTGGCGTGTAGTGAAAAGCTCAGATCCTACCGCGTCTGTAACTCTCTCTGTCATGCGAACTCCGTTTGCAAGCGGCACAGGCACAGCAAGGGTTAAACAGCTTCATCCGCCCAGCACCGACAGTCAAACAGTCCCCAATGACGAAACCGTCCGCGTCAGCCAGCGAATCTCTTCCCGATATCGTCTCCTCTCGTCCAGCAGACAAAGTGTATGCGGTCACTCCCGCGACCGTGTGACAGTAACGTTACTGAAAAACCACGAGCTAATTTAGCCAGAGAGGCTAACAGGCCTAAGCTCGTGTCACAGTCCAAAAACACACAACTCCGGTGGTGTTTCACTTTCCCTCAGTCACAAACTCCTACGCAGAGAACGCAGTTTCTGATAAACAAATTATAGTCCAACTTAAAGCGTTAAGCCCACAAACTCTGTTAATAGCAGACTAGCCCTCGTGCTCACTCTCGTGCTCAGTTTCGTTTTTTTTTCTCCCCTTCCTGTTTCCGTTCTCGTCTCTCGCGGGATTTCACATAGTTCAACAGGATACTTTATTAGAACACTAAATCTTTAACATTAACAGATTGATTAGTGAGCTTCTCTTATGAAATGAACCATCCTTAAAACATTTTAAAGAAAACAACTCAACTGTTAAATTACCAGGCACATCTGAACAGCACAGAAATAATTAAATGATAAATCTTCTTGCATATGCATTAAACACTATCAAACAAAATACAATAACCCACATAATTCAGAAATAAACTAAATAACAAACGGACTGATATTGATCAGGTCATTACATACATATTTACCAATGTTTGTGCAATTTTGTTTATATACTTATTACAATATGAGCCTGTATGAATTTATTTATTTTTAGAGGTTGGTTGATAATGTTACATTTTTTTCTTTGTGTTATCTTATCAGCATGCTAATGCCCAACAGTTGTGCATGTGCTGGAATAGTACTCTAAAATATATGATAATAATAGTTTTCAACTTTTTTTGAAAGGAATGATGTAGGTTGCTCACTCTCACCTCTCACTGCAACTCGCACTAAGAGGGCACGCAGCAACACAGACAGAAATCAGAAGGAGTAAGTACATATTTACCCACTATTTTACAGATGTTAGACCAATTTTGTTTATATACTTAGTGATGCTATATGTACATGTGCCTGCCTGTGTGGATTGCCAGACACAATTGTAAAACACAATTACCAGACACAATTGCAAAAATTGTGGTGTTATGTATGCACAATATTACAATTAGTGATTGGTAATGTTAGTATAAAAGAGCTTATTTTTGTTGTTTTACCAAAATGCTGACTGTCCATCAGTTATGCATGTGCTGGCATAGTACTTTGTTCAACCTTTATTAATATTAATATTATTATTTTTATAGGAATGTGGTAGCATCACTCTCACCCTCACCTGCAACTCGCTCATAGAGGAATTACAATAAAACAGTGAAAAACAAAACCTTTGAATCTCCTCTACTTTGTTCAGGCTGCCTCTCTTGATGGCCCATTAGTCATTGGGGGAGTGTCTGTCACACCCCTGGTCTGAATCTCATTAATATTGATGAGCGATTACCCCTCCCACGCATAAACCTCTTCTGACAAAAAAAACTGTTTTACAATGTTTAAATCAATGTATTGTTTTAAGAGAACGATCAGGCAGGATGAATTTCACATCATTTTGAAGCCAGAACTAGAAAGACAACATACATTAGTCAAGAGGCTTGTGGGCACATATTTAGAATGTGTTTTGTGGCCTTATTTCAGCAACTTTCTTTTTTTTTTTTTTTTATAACCACGCATAAACATTATTCTCTTAAAAATACAAAGATTTACAAGCATGTTGATCAGATATTATGCTAGCCCTGTTTGTGTTATATAGAGTGAATTTACACTTTTGCCATTAACATGTTTATAAATAACTGAAAAAAAACCAAATGTCAGAGCATGTCAGATCACCTCCAGGGCCCAGAAAACAGCTCAGACCTCAGAGGGTTAAAGCACATGGTTTTTGTCGTCCCTTTGGATGCAGTCGAGCTGCTGCTCCCGGAACAGGGCTGGAGTTCAACAGCTCGTTTGCAGATTTGATTACCTCTCACAGACATTTCAAAACTTCTAGCTTATAGTCAAACCAAGTCAGCCAAAGATGGAGAGACTCAAGAAGCATCAACATGTAGCCCCCATTTCCGGATGGTTAGTTGATGTATCATGTAGCTTATGCGTAGTTATCTTCTAGTATTGATTAGCTCATTCTCTTTGTTATGCTATAAATCATATTCCGGTAGCTGAATATATAACTTTATGGTTTGTGATGCCACTAAATATCCAAAGGAATGCCGCACAGTCCCTCTCAGCATTGTTGTAGTCCTTAAAAAGCGATCTCTTTAAATTAAATCTTCAATGCTTGAACTTTGTTCATTGTAACCTTGCAGATGTTGTTTATGCTTTAACAGTAACATTACAGAAAAGTGAAATCCATTTATCCCCCCCTTTATTACCTCCCATCCATATTGGTTTCTTTTCTATTTTCATATTCAGATCGTATCCATGTTTAACTATGTTCATGCCTCTTCAGATTTTCTTCAGATCTAACACTCCGATCTTGCCTAGGTCCTTCTTTTTCTGATTCACCTTCTCCCCTAATTTCTTTACTCTTTCTTAAGCACTCCAACCGACTCTCAAGTTTCTGGTATCATATCAACAAATTCTAAAATTAGCAATATATTTTGTCCCTTCTCATCTGATTACATTCCTAAAAATCTGCTCTAGATTCTCAGATCATTTTCCCTATTTTCCTACCTACGAAGCATCTCTCTCTAAAGCCTGGTTCAGGACTCATCTAGTTCTGTCCTCAAAAGCTGCAGTTATCTCCCCTCCAGTATAACGGTCATTCATTTAGGATTGGGGCAGCCACTACAGCAGCTGAACGTGGCATTTCTACTTCAGCTTTCAAGATTCTGGGCAGATGGTCTTCCTCTGCATTCAAGTCTTATATAAGACCCGATTCTAAAACTATTCTTCAAGCCCAGCAAGCTCTACAATAACCATAAGGTAAATAACTATGCAACTACTGGTGGTGGTGTCATAATCTTATTTCCTTCATCCTGTTATTATTCTAGCCAGCACTCCTCAATGACTATCTAGTCAACTATTATGTGTGGCCTAGCGGCTCTGTTCAATGTGGCCTCGTCTCTATGTGGCTGTAGCAGCCGTCGTGCCTTTGTTACATGTTCGTCATTTAATAAAAAAATAAAAATAAATAAAAATAAATAAATAATAATAATAATAATAAATAAATAAAAAACAAAACAAAAAAGAACCCGGCTATTTCATGCGATATTCATGTTCTACGTGGTCTACTGTGACCGTGTAGCCTAATGTGGCTGTCCCATGGTCTTATGGCCATTAAGTATGGCAGGTTCTGTGTGGCCTAGTGGCTCTGTCTCGTTGGCCTCGTTCAGTGTGGCTTAGCAGCCTTGTGGCCCGGTGGGCCTCGTCTCTGTGTTGGTCTCATGGCTTCGTGGTACCATGTTGCCTTGTCCTATGTCGGCCTTCAAGGCTGTGGCCCTTATGGCCTTGTTCTGTGTGGCTTAGTGGCCGTTGTCTGTACGTCTCGTCTAAGTGTGGGATCATGGTTTGGAACTCTTTATGTTCTGTGTGGTCTACTGTGACCATGTAGCCTAATGTGGCCTTGTCTCGTGGTCTTGTGGCCTTCATGGCATGGTTAAATGTGGCCTAGTGGCCTTGTATTCAAGTATGTCTGTCTATGTGTGGCATTAGTGGCCTTGTGGCCACGTGGGCCTTGTGTACATGTGGGGCTTGGCGCCTTGTGGCATATGTTTGCCTTGTCCTTTTAAAAGATGCCTGATCGGCCAGTGGCCCTTTGGGGCGTAGGTTCTATGTGGCTTAGATGCCGTAGTCTCGTGTGGTTTGTCTTTATGTGGCTCTAGTGGCTTGGTCTTGTCCTTAAATGCAATGGTGGCCAGTCGCCCCCGGGGCATAGGTCTGTGTGGTCTTAAAGGCCCGTTGCATCTTGTTTTAAAAAAAACAAAAAAAAAACAAAAAAAAAAAACTTATGTGTTGTCCAGTCTTACCTCGTCTCTTTGTGGCATTAGCGGCCGTTGTGGCTCATAGAGGCCTTGTCTCTGTGGTCTATCTTGGCCATGTGGCTCATTAAGGCCTTGTCTCTGTGGTCTATAAAGGCCGTGTGGTCCAATAAGGCCAGAGTCTGTGTTTATGCTCGGCCCCAGGCGGCTGCTATATGTGGTCCAATGCGGCCGTTCTATCATAGCCAATGTGGCTCTGTCTGTGTGGTCCAATGAGGCCTGTTTTATTATTTTTGCCAAGACGGCTGTCTATGGTCCAATGCGGCCTGTTTTATTATTTTTGCCAAGGCGGCTGTCTGTGTGGTCCAATGAGGCCTGTTTTATTATTTTTGCCAAGGCGGCTGTCTATGGTCCAATGTGGCCTGTTTTATTATTTTTGCCAAGGCGGCTGTCTATGGTCCAATGAGGCCTGTTTTATTATTTTTGCCAAGGCGGCTGTCTGTGTGGTCCAATGTGGCCTTGTCTATGCAAGAAAAAATAAATAAATATAAATAAATAAATAAATACAAAGTTATATTAGAATTTAATTGTCCTTCTTTCCTATTAAACTTTAGGCACGCTGTATTTTTCACATCTAATCTACCATTTGTATCTTCCTTCTCTATTTTTCAGGAACCCCAGGACTCTAGACTGGTGGGTATACTCAGTTACCATCTTTTGGGGGTTGGCGGGCCCCGTCCCGGTGTATTCATACTCCACCTATTTTTGGGGGTCGGTTGCGCCCCTGCCTTCGTCTTCAGGCAGGAATTGCAGATCCGATAAATGTATGGTTTATTGAAATAAATCTCCCGAGTCTTTCTGGTAGAAATGAAAGCTTTAGCATAAGTTCTGCCGGGAAGACTCAATTACTACGTCACCTATTGCCTTCACTTCTATCCAATCATATTCTTAGGCTCATTGTATAAAAGCTTGGTACTTACACATGTTTGAGTTTGCAGATACTGAAGCGACGATTACCCCCATCCTCCCCACCACCACCAGGATGGTCCTGTCCATACCTCCTGGGGGGGTCGGCTGCGCCCCTGCCTTCGTCTTCAGGCAGGAATTGCAGATCCGATACCCTCGGATTATGCACTACGGACGGGGCCTACGCCAAATGACTTTGTATATTATCAGCTTGCTGAGCTGTCAATAAATGTATGGTTTATTGAAATAATTCTCCCGAGTCTTTCTGGTAGAACTAGTATGCATCGCATACGCCCCCCGATCAATGCCATAAAAACACTGTAAACTATCAGTAAGTCTGATGAAGAAACTTTTACATTTAGACATTTAGTCATTTAGCAGACGCCCTTATCCAAAGCGACTTACAAATTAGGACTAAGTTCAGCGAGTCATCATAAAGAGGCAAAAGCAACAACAACGCAGGAAGTGCTCAAAATACGAAGTTCAGGTATTATTCAGAGTAGCATAAGCCTGATAAGTGATGTTTCAAAGGGAAAGGATTTTTTTTTTTTTTTTTTTTTCTATAAGGTTAAGTGCTCGCGGAAGAGATTGGTTTTCAGCTGTTTTTTGAATGTTGTCAGGGATTCTGCATTCCGGATGAGGGTGGGGAGAGCGTTCCACCAGCATGGAACTGTAAATGAGAATGTTCTGGAAAGTGATTTTGTGGCTTTCTGTGATGGAACCACGAGACGTCGCTCGTTGACCGATCGTAGGTGTCTGGTAGGGATGTAGACTCGTAGGAGTGAGTGAAAGTAGGAGGGAGCTGAGCCTGTGATAGTTCTGTAAGCAAGCGTCAGTGCCTTGAACTTGATGCGAGCAGCTAGAGGTAGCCAGTGCAGAGAGATGAACAGAGGAGTGACGTGGGCCCTCTTGGGCTCGTTGAAGACAAGACGAGCTGCAGCATTCTGGATCATCTGTAGGGGTTTGGTCGCACATGCTGGGAGTCCAGCCAGAAGGGCATTGCAGTAGTCAAGCCTAGAGATGACCAGGGCCTGGACGATAAGTTGTGTTGCATGCTCAGTTAGGAAAGGCCTGATCTTCCTGATGTTGTGCAGTGCAAACCTGCATGATCGAGCTGTCTTTGAAATGTGATCTGTGAAGGTCAGCTGGTCATCAAACGTTACTCCAAGATTTCTGACCGATCTTGATGGGGTGATTAATGATGACTCTAGCTGGATGGTGAAGTCGTGCTGTAGAGACGGATTGGCAGGGAGGACGAGAAGCTCAGTCTTTGCCAGGTTGAGCTGCAGGTGGTGTTCCTTCATCCATGTGGAGATGTCCGCCAGACAGCTTGAGACCCGTGCAGCTACTGTGGGATCATCTGGTTGAAAGGAGAGGAAGAGCTGTGTGTCATCAGCATAGCAGTGGTAGGAAAAACCGTGTGCCTGTATGATGTGTCCCAGTGATGTGGTGTAGATGGAGAAGAGGAGGGGACCAAGAACTGAACCCTGGGGAACCCCTGTGGTCAGCTGATGTGCTCTGGATATCTCGCCTCTCCATGCGACCTTGAAGGACCTACCTGTGAGATAGGACTCAAACCAGTGGAGTGAAGTTCCTGTGATGCCCAGTGATGAGAGGGTGGACAGAAGGATCTGATGATTCACCGTGTCGAAGGCAGCAGACAGATCCAGGAGAATGAGGACTGAAGATTTGGAAGCAGCTTTTGCGATCCGTAGGGCTTCTGTGACTGACAGTAATGCAGTCTCAGTTGAATGTCCTTTCTTGAAGCCAGATTGGTTGACATCCAGCTGGTTGTTGAGAGACAAGAAGGATGTTAGTTGGTTGAAGACAGCTCTTTCAAGTGTATTCGCAATGAATGGTAGGAGAGAGATAGGTCTGTAATTCTCTACCAATGATGTGTTTAGCGTTGGTTTTTTGAGCAGTGGAGTAACCCGAGCCTGCTTGAATGCTGTAGGGAAGGTGCCAGTGTGGAGGGATGAGTTGATGATGTGTGTGAGTGATGGTAGAAGTGTGGGAGAGATGGCTTGTAGAAGGTGTGAGGGGATGGGGTCAAGCGTGCAGGTGGTAGGGTGACTGGAGAGGAGAAGTGTAGATACTTCTTCCTCGGTTAGCGAAGAAAAGGAGGACAGAGGGGTATTGGCTGTGGAAGGGGTCGGTCTGGGTTCCTGTGTGTGTGGAGCTGAGAACTGACTGCTGATAGCTGTTGTTTTGTTGGTGAAGAAGGTCGCAAAATCGTCAGCAGTTAAGGAGGAGGCGGGAGGTGGTGGAGGTGGACAGAGGAGAGAGTTGAATGTCTTGAAGAGTAATCGTGTGTTGGAGGAGCTGTTGATCTTGTTGTGGAAGTATGAAGATTTTGCAGCATGAACATCAACAGAAAAGGAGGAGAGGAGAGATTGATACATACTCAGGTCAGATGCGTCTTTTGATTTGTGCCATTTCCTCTCCGCTGCCCTGAGTTTGGTGAGAGAAGATCCAAGATCCAAACCTGAGGTCTAAATCTGGTTGTGCACGGGCCCTAACACAACTGGCCGCTTCGCACACACAAGGATGGACCAAAATAATGTCCAGAGAGATGTATAAAAATATAAAAGAGGGTTAAATCACCGTGGGTTACGCCAATGAGGGCTTGATGCAAGAAAAACTCCTGGTAGGTTTTAGTGAGAAAGTGAGAGGGGCATCAACACAACTTACCCACGTCTGTATGGACGAAGGGAGACATTTAAACATTAAACAGACTAACTCACGCCTGTTTGGGCGATGAGAAAAAATGATATTAGGCTCTGCTACATCACCACACACCAAATGATGGAGGCCATCTTGTATTTTACAGTCTGCGTCATTCAGGGGCATTTCGCGACGCGTTTCGTGCTCGACCAACTGCACTCGTCAGGCGATTTTGAATGACTGTCTCTAATCCCCTCAGCTTTATGGCTTTCAAAAAGGGGCGTGGCCCCTCTAACTGTCACACAAGCACCTTTCAGCATAAAATAATGCGTCATGAGTCATCTTTCTGCTATCAACCTTCTTGTTTTTAATTTTAAATATTTTTATAAATGTATACAAACACCCATAAACATCACCAGGAACATCCAAGCGTCGTGAACGAAGTCCAGAGTATCAGGCACTGGCTGAGTTAGGTGAGAGAAGATCCAAGATCCAAACCTGAGGTCTAAATCTGGTTGTGCACGGGCCCTAACACAACTGGCCGCTTCGCACACACAAGGATGGACCAAAATAATGTCCAGAGAGATGTATAAAAATATAAAAGAGGGTTAAATCACCGTGGGTTACGCCAATGAGGGCTTGATGCAAGAAAAACTCCTGGTAGGTTTTAGTGAGAAAGTGAGAGGGGCATCAACACAACTTACCCACGTCTGTATGGACGAAGGGAGACATTTAAACATTAAACAGACTAACTCACGCCTGTTTGGGCGATGAGAAAAAATGATATTAGGCTCTGCTACATCACCACACACCAAATGATGGAGGCCATCTTGTATTTTACAGTCTGCGTCATTCAGGGGCATTTCGCGACGCGTTTCGTGCTCGACCAACTGCACTCGTCAGGCGATTTTGAATGACTGTCTCTAATCCCCTCAGCTTTATGGCTTTCAAAAAGGGGCGTGGCCCCTCTAACTGTCACACAAGCACCTTTCAGCATAAAATAATGCGTCATGAGTCATCTTTCTGCTATCAACCTTCTTGTTTTTAATTTTAAATATTTTTATAAATGTATACAAACACCCATAAACATCACCAGGAACATCCAAGCGTCGTGAACGAAGTCCAGAGTATCAGGCACTGGCTGAGTTAGGTGAGAGAAGATCCAAGATCCAAACCTGAGGTCTAAATCTGGTTGTGCACGGGCCCTAACACAACTGGCCGCTTCGCACACACAAGGATGGACCAAAATAATGTCCAGAGAGATGTATAAAAATATAAAAGAGGGTTAAATCACCGTGGGTTACGCCAATGAGGGCTTGATGCAAGAAAAACTCCTGGTAGGTTTTAGTGAGAAAGTGAGAGGGGCATCAACACAACTTACCCACGTCTGTATGGACGAAGGGAGACATTTAAACATTAAACAGACTAACTCACGCCTGTTTGGGCGATGAGAAAAAATGATATTAGGCTCTGCTACATCACCACACACCAAATGATGGAGGCCATCTTGTATTTTACAGTCTGCGTCATTCAGGGGCATTTCGCGACGCGTTTCGTGCTCGACCAACTGCACTCGTCAGGCGATTTTGAATGACTGTCTCTAATCCCCTCAGCTTTATGGCTTTCAAAAAGGGGCGTGGCCCCTCTAACTGTCACACAAGCACCTTTCAGCATAAAATAATGCGTCATGAGTCATCTTTCTGCTATCAACCTTCTTGTTTTTAATTTTAAATATTTTTATAAATGTATACAAACACCCATAAACATCACCAGGAACATCCAAGCGTCGTGAACGAAGTCCAGAGTATCAGGCACTGGCTGAGTTAGGTGAGAGAAGATCCAAGATCCAAACCTGAGGTCTAAATCTGGTTGTGCACGGGCCCTAACACAACTGGCCGCTTCGCACACACAAGGATGGACCAAAATAATGTCCAGAGAGATGTATAAAAATATAAAAGAGGGTTAAATCACCGTGGGTTACGCCAATGAGGGCTTGATGCAAGAAAAACTCCTGGTAGGTTTTAGTGAGAAAGTGAGAGGGGCATCAACACAACTTACCCACGTCTGTATGGACGAAGGGAGACATTTAAACATTAAACAGACTAACTCACGCCTGTTTGGGCGATGAGAAAAAATGATATTAGGCTCTGCTACATCACCACACACCAAATGATGGAGGCCATCTTGTATTTTACAGTCTGCGTCATTCAGGGGCATTTCGCGACGCGTTTCGTGCTCGACCAACTGCACTCGTCAGGCGATTTTGAATGACTGTCTCTAATCCCCTCAGCTTTATGGCTTTCAAAAAGGGGCGTGGCCCCTCTAACTGTCACACAAGCACCTTTCAGCATAAAATAATGCGTCATGAGTCATCTTTCTGCTATCAACCTTCTTGTTTTTAATTTTAAATATTTTTATAAATGTATACAAACACCCATAAACATCACCAGGAACATCCAAGCGTCGTGAACGAAGTCCAGAGTATCAGGCACTGGCTGAGTTAGGTGAGAGAAGATCCAAGATCCAAACCTGAGGTCTAAATCTGGTTGTGCACGGGCCCTAACACAACTGGCCGCTTCGCACACACAAGGATGGACCAAAATAATGTCCAGAGAGATGTATAAAAATATAAAAGAGGGTTAAATCACCGTGGGTTACGCCAATGAGGGCTTGATGCAAGAAAAACTCCTGGTAGGTTTTAGTGAGAAAGTGAGAGGGGCATCAACACAACTTACCCACGTCTGTATGGACGAAGGGAGACATTTAAACATTAAACAGACTAACTCACGCCTGTTTGGGCGATGAGAAAAAATGATATTAGGCTCTGCTACATCACCACACACCAAATGATGGAGGCCATCTTGTATTTTACAGTCTGCGTCATTCAGGGGCATTTCGCGACGCGTTTCGTGCTCGACCAACTGCACTCGTCAGGCGATTTTGAATGACTGTCTCTAATCCCCTCAGCTTTATGGCTTTCAAAAAGGGGCGTGGCCCCTCTAACTGTCACACAAGCACCTTTCAGCATAAAATAATGCGTCATGAGTCATCTTTCTGCTATCAACCTTCTTGTTTTTAAT
Organism: Leuciscus leuciscus; assembly: GCF_965113295.1. Classification (NCBI taxonomy): domain Eukaryota; kingdom Metazoa; phylum Chordata; class Actinopteri; order Cypriniformes; family Leuciscidae; genus Leuciscus; species Leuciscus leuciscus. Next base: position 57,949 of record NC_138739.1, on the reverse strand, counting down.
TTTAAATATTTTTATAAATGTATACAAACACCCATAAACATCACCAGGAACATCCAAGCGTCGTGAACGAAGTCCAGAGTATCAGGCACTGGCTGAGTTAGGTGAGAGAAGATCCAAGATCCAAACCTGAGGTCTAAATCTGGTTGTGCACGGGCCCTAACACAACTGGCCGCTTCGCACACACAAGGATGGACCAAAATAATGTCCAGAGAGATGTATAAAAATATAAAAGAGGGTTAAATCACCGTGGGTTACGCCAATGAGGGCTTGATGCAAGAAAAACTCCTGGTAGGTTTTAGTGAGAAAGTGAGAGGGGCATCAACACAACTTACCCACGTCTGTATGGACGAAGGGAGACATTTAGACATTAAACAGACTAACTCACGCCTGTTTGGGCGATGAGAAAAAATGATATTAGGCTCTGCTACATCACCACACACCAAATGATGGAGGCCATCTTGTATTTTACAGTCTGCGTCATTCAGGGGCATTTCGCGACGCGTTTCGTGCTCGACCAACTGCACTCGTCAGGCGATTTTGAATGACTGTCTCTAATCCCCTCAGCTTTATGGCTTTCAAAAAGGGGCGTGGCCCCTCTAACTGTCACACAAGCACCTTTCAGCATAAAATAATGCGTCATGAGTCATCTTTCTGCTATCAACCTTCTTGTTTTTAATTTTAAATATTTTTATAAATGTATACAAACACCCATAAACATCACCAGGAACATCCAAGCGTCGTGAACGAAGTCCAGAGTATCAGGCACTGGCTGAGTTAGGTGAGAGAAGATCCAAGATCCAAACCTGAGGTCTAAATCTGGTTGTGCACGGGCCCTAACACAACTGGCCGCTTCGCACACACAAGGATGGACCAAAATAATGTCCAGAGAGATGTATAAAAATATAAAAGAGGGTTAAATCACCGTGGGTTACGCCAATGAGGGCTTGATGCAAGAAAAACTCCTGGTAGGTTTTAGTGAGAAAGTGAGAGGGGCATCAACACAACTTACCCACGTCTGTATGGACGAAGGGAGACATTTAAACATTAAACAGACTAACTCACGCCTGTTTGGGCGATGAGAAAAAATGATATTAGGCTCTGCTACATCACCACACACCAAATGATGGAGGCCATCTTGTATTTTACAGTCTGCGTCATTCAGGGGCATTTCGCGACGCGTTTCGTGCTCGACCAACTGCACTCGTCAGGCGATTTTGAATGACTGTCTCTAATCCCCTCAGCTTTATGGCTTTCAAAAAGGGGCGTGGCCCCTCTAACTGTCACACAAGCACCTTTCAGCATAAAATAATGCGTCATGAGTCATCTTTCTGCTATCAACCTTCTTGTTTTTAATTTTAAATATTTTTATAAATGTATACAAACACCCATAAACATCACCAGGAACATCCAAGCGTCGTGAACGAAGTCCAGAGTATCAGGCACTGGCTGAGTTAGGTGAGAGAAGATCCAAGATCCAAACCTGAGGTCTAAATCTGGTTGTGCACGGGCCCTAACACAACTGGCCGCTTCGCACACACAAGGATGGACCAAAATAATGTCCAGAGAGATGTATAAAAATATAAAAGAGGGTTAAATCACCGTGGGTTACGCCAATGAGGGCTTGATGCAAGAAAAACTCCTGGTAGGTTTTAGTGAGAAAGTGAGAGGGGCATCAACACAACTTACCCACGTCTGTATGGACGAAGGGAGACATTTAAACATTAAACAGACTAACTCACGCCTGTTTGGGCGATGAGAAAAAATGATATTAGGCTCTGCTACATCACCACACACCAAATGATGGAGGCCATCTTGTATTTTACAGTCTGCGTCATTCAGGGGCATTTCGCGACGCGTTTCGTGCTCGACCAACTGCACTCGTCAGGCGATTTTGAATGACTGTCTCTAATCCCCTCAGCTTTATGGCTTTCAAAAAGGGGCGTGGCCCCTCTAACTGTCACACAAGCACCTTTCAGCATAAAATAATGCGTCATGAGTCATCTTTCTGCTATCAACCTTCTTGTTTTTAATTTTAAATATTTTTATAAATGTATACAAACACCCATAAACATCACCAGGAACATCCAAGCGTCGTGAACGAAGTCCAGAGTATCAGGCACTGGCTGAGTTAGGTGAGAGAAGATCCAAGATCCAAACCTGAGGTCTAAATCTGGTTGTGCACGGGCCCTAACACAACTGGCCGCTTCGCACACACAAGGATGGACCAAAATAATGTCCAGAGAGATGTATAAAAATATAAAAGAGGGTTAAATCACCGTGGGTTACGCCAATGAGGGCTTGATGCAAGAAAAACTCCTGGTAGGTTTTAGTGAGAAAGTGAGAGGGGCATCAACACAACTTACCCACGTCTGTATGGACGAAGGGAGACATTTAGACATTAAACAGACTAACTCACGCCTGTTTGGGCGATGAGAAAAAATGATATTAGGCTCTGCTACATCACCACACACCAAATGATGGAGGCCATCTTGTATTTTACAGTCTGCGTCATTCAGGGGCATTTCGCGACGCGTTTCGTGCTCGACCAACTGCACTCGTCAGGCGATTTTGAATGACTGTCTCTAATCCCCTCAGCTTTATGGCTTTCAAAAAGGGGCGTGGCCCCTCTAACTGTCACACAAGCACCTTTCAGCATAAAATAATGCGTCATGAGTCATCTTTCTGCTATCAACCTTCTTGTTTTTAATTTTAAATATTTTTATAAATGTATACAAACACCCATAAACATCACCAGGAACATCCAAGCGTCGTGAACGAAGTCCAGAGTATCAGGCACTGGCTGAGTTAGGTGAGAGAAGATCCAAGATCCAAACCTGAGGTCTAAATCTGGTTGTGCACGGGCCCTAACACAACTGGCCGCTTCGCACACACAAGGATGGACCAAAATAATGTCCAGAGAGATGTATAAAAATATAAAAGAGGGTTAAATCACCGTGGGTTACGCCAATGAGGGCTTGATGCAAGAAAAACTCCTGGTAGGTTTTAGTGAGAAAGTGAGAGGGGCATCAACACAACTTACCCACGTCTGTATGGACGAAGGGAGACATTTAAACATTAAACAGACTAACTCACGCCTGTTTGGGCGATGAGAAAAAATGATATTAGGCTCTGCTACATCACCACACACCAAATGATGGAGGCCATCTTGTATTTTACAGTCTGCGTCATTCAGGGGCATTTCGCGACGCGTTTCGTGCTCGACCAACTGCACTCGTCAGGCGATTTTGAATGACTGTCTCTAATCCCCTCAGCTTTATGGCTTTCAAAAAGGGGCGTGGCCCCTCTAACTGTCACACAAGCACCTTTCAGCATAAAATAATGCGTCATGAGTCATCTTTCTGCTATCAACCTTCTTGTTTTTAATTTTAAATATTTTTATAAATGTATACAAACACCCATAAACATCACCAGGAACATCCAAGCGTCGTGAACGAAGTCCAGAGTATCAGGCACTGGCTGAGTTAGGTGAGAGAAGATCCAAGATCCAAACCTGAGGTCTAAATCTGGTTGTGCACGGGCCCTAACACAACTGGCCGCTTCGCACACACAAGGATGGACCAAAATAATGTCCAGAGAGATGTATAAAAATATAAAAGAGGGTTAAATCACCGTGGGTTACGCCAATGAGGGCTTGATGCAAGAAAAACTCCTGGTAGGTTTTAGTGAGAAAGTGAGAGGGGCATCAACACAACTTACCCACGTCTGTATGGACGAAGGGAGACATTTAAACATTAAACAGACTAACTCACGCCTGTTTGGGCGATGAGAAAAAATGATATTAGGCTCTGCTACATCACCACACACCAAATGATGGAGGCCATCTTGTATTTTACAGTCTGCGTCATTCAGGGGCATTTCGCGACGCGTTTCGTGCTCGACCAACTGCACTCGTCAGGCGATTTTGAATGACTGTCTCTAATCCCCTCAGCTTTATGGCTTTCAAAAAGGGGCGTGGCCCCTCTAACTGTCACACAAGCACCTTTCAGCATAAAATAATGCGTCATGAGTCATCTTTCTGCTATCAACCTTCTTGTTTTTAATTTTAAATATTTTTATAAATGTATACAAACACCCATAAACATCACCAGGAACATCCAAGCGTCGTGAACGAAGTCCAGAGTATCAGGCACTGGCTGAGTTAGGTGAGAGAAGATCCAAGATCCAAACCTGAGGTCTAAATCTGGTTGTGCACGGGCCCTAACACAACTGGCCGCTTCGCACACACAAGGATGGACCAAAATAATGTCCAGAGAGATGTATAAAAATATAAAAGAGGGTTAAATCACCGTGGGTTACGCCAATGAGGGCTTGATGCAAGAAAAACTCCTGGTAGGTTTTAGTGAGAAAGTGAGAGGGGCATCAACACAACTTACCCACGTCTGTATGGACGAAGGGAGACATTTAAACATTAAACAGACTAACTCACGCCTGTTTGGGCGATGAGAAAAAATGATATTAGGCTCTGCTACATCACCACACACCAAATGATGGAGGCCATCTTGTATTTTACAGTCTGCGTCATTCAGGGGCATTTCGCGACGCGTTTCGTGCTCGACCAACTGCACTCGTCAGGCGATTTTGAATGACTGTCTCTAATCCCCTCAGCTTTATGGCTTTCAAAAAGGGGCGTGGCCCCTCTAACTGTCACACAAGCACCTTTCAGCATAAAATAATGCGTCATGAGTCATCTTTCTGCTATCAACCTTCTTGTTTTTAATTTTAAATATTTTTATAAATGTATACAAACACCCATAAACATCACCAGGAACATCCAAGCGTCGTGAACGAAGTCCAGAGTATCAGGCACTGGCTGAGTTAGGTGAGAGAAGATCCAAGATCCAAACCTGAGGTCTAAATCTGGTTGTGCACGGGCCCTAACACAACTGGCCGCTTCGCACACACAAGGATGGACCAAAATAATGTCCAGAGAGATGTATAAAAATATAAAAGAGGGTTAAATCACCGTGGGTTACGCCAATGAGGGCTTGATGCAAGAAAAACTCCTGGTAGGTTTTAGTGAGAAAGTGAGAGGGGCATCAACACAACTTACCCACGTCTGTATGGACGAAGGGAGACATTTAGACATTAAACAGACTAACTCACGCCTGTTTGGGCGATGAGAAAAAATGATATTAGGCTCTGCTACATCACCACACACCAAATGATGGAGGCCATCTTGTATTTTACAGTCTGCGTCATTCAGGGGCATTTCGCGACGCGTTTCGTGCTCGACCAACTGCACTCGTCAGGCGATTTTGAATGACTGTCTCTAATCCCCTCAGCTTTATGGCTTTCAAAAAGGGGCGTGGCCCCTCTAACTGTCACACAAGCACCTTTCAGCATAAAATAATGCGTCATGAGTCATCTTTCTGCTATCAACCTTCTTGTTTTTAATTTTAAATATTTTTATAAATGTATACAAACACCCATAAACATCACCAGGAACATCCAAGCGTCGTGAACGAAGTCCAGAGTATCAGGCACTGGCTGAGTTAGGTGAGAGAAGATCCAAGATCCAAACCTGAGGTCTAAATCTGGTTGTGCACGGGCCCTAACACAACTGGCCGCTTCGCACACACAAGGATGGACCAAAATAATGTCCAGAGAGATGTATAAAAATATAAAAGAGGGTTAAATCACCGTGGGTTACGCCAATGAGGGCTTGATGCAAGAAAAACTCCTGGTAGGTTTTAGTGAGAAAGTGAGAGGGGCATCAACACAACTTACCCACGTCTGTATGGACGAAGGGAGACATTTAAACATTAAACAGACTAACTCACGCCTGTTTGGGCGATGAGAAAAAATGATATTAGGCTCTGCTACATCACCACACACCAAATGATGGAGGCCATCTTGTATTTTACAGTCTGCGTCATTCAGGGGCATTTCGCGACGCGTTTCGTGCTCGACCAACTGCACTCGTCAGGCGATTTTGAATGACTGTCTCTAATCCCCTCAGCTTTATGGCTTTCAAAAAGGGGCGTGGCCCCTCTAACTGTCACACAAGCACCTTTCAGCATAAAATAATGCGTCATGAGTCATCTTTCTGCTATCAACCTTCTTGTTTTTAATTTTAAATATTTTTATAAATGTATACAAACACCCATAAACATCACCAGGAACATCCAAGCGTCGTGAACGAAGTCCAGAGTATCAGGCACTGGCTGAGTTAGGTGAGAGAAGATCCAAGATCCAAACCTGAGGTCTAAATCTGGTTGTGCACGGGCCCTAACACAACTGGCCGCTTCGCACACACAAGGATGGACCAAAATAATGTCCAGAGAGATGTATAAAAATATAAAAGAGGGTTAAATCACCGTGGGTTACGCCAATGAGGGCTTGATGCAAGAAAAACTCCTGGTAGGTTTTAGTGAGAAAGTGAGAGGGGCATCAACACAACTTACCCACGTCTGTATGGACGAAGGGAGACATTTAAACATTAAACAGACTAACTCACGCCTGTTTGGGCGATGAGAAAAAATGATATTAGGCTCTGCTACATCACCACACACCAAATGATGGAGGCCATCTTGTATTTTACAGTCTGCGTCATTCAGGGGCATTTCGCGACGCGTTTCGTGCTCGACCAACTGCACTCGTCAGGCGATTTTGAATGACTGTCTCTAATCCCCTCAGCTTTATGGCTTTCAAAAAGGGGCGTGGCCCCTCTAACTGTCACACAAGCACCTTTCAGCATAAAATAATGCGTCATGAGTCATCTTTCTGCTATCAACCTTCTTGTTTTTAATTTTAAATATTTTTATAAATGTATACAAACACCCATAAACATCACCAGGAACATCCAAGCGTCGTGAACGAAGTCCAGAGTATCAGGCACTGGCTGAGTTAGGTGAGAGAAGATCCAAGATCCAAACCTGAGGTCTAAATCTGGTTGTGCACGGGCCCTAACACAACTGGCCGCTTCGCACACACAAGGATGGACCAAAATAATGTCCAGAGAGATGTATAAAAATATAAAAGAGGGTTAAATCACCGTGGGTTACGCCAATGAGGGCTTGATGCAAGAAAAACTCCTGGTAGGTTTTAGTGAGAAAGTGAGAGGGGCATCAACACAACTTACCCACGTCTGTATGGACGAAGGGAGACATTTAAACATTAAACAGACTAACTCACGCCTGTTTGGGCGATGAGAAAAAATGATATTAGGCTCTGCTACATCACCACACACCAAATGATGGAGGCCATCTTGTATTTTACAGTCTGCGTCATTCAGGGGCATTTCGCGACGCGTTTCGTGCTCGACCAACTGCACTCGTCAGGCGATTTTGAATGACTGTCTCTAATCCCCTCAGCTTTATGGCTTTCAAAAAGGGGCGTGGCCCCTCTAACTGTCACACAAGCACCTTTCAGCATAAAATAATGCGTCATGAGTCATCTTTCTGCTATCAACCTTCTTGTTTTTAATTTTAAATATTTTTATAAATGTATACAAACACCCATAAACATCACCAGGAACATCCAAGCGTCGTGAACGAAGTCCAGAGTATCAGGCACTGGCTGAGTTAGGTGAGAGAAGATCCAAGATCCAAACCTGAGGTCTAAATCTGGTTGTGCACGGGCCCTAACACAACTGGCCGCTTCGCACACACAAGGATGGACCAAAATAATGTCCAGAGAGATGTATAAAAATATAAAAGAGGGTTAAATCACCGTGGGTTACGCCAATGAGGGCTTGATGCAAGAAAAACTCCTGGTAGGTTTTAGTGAGAAAGTGAGAGGGGCATCAACACAACTTACCCACGTCTGTATGGACGAAGGGAGACATTTAAACATTAAACAGACTAACTCACGCCTGTTTGGGCGATGAGAAAAAATGATATTAGGCTCTGCTACATCACCACACACCAAATGATGGAGGCCATCTTGTATTTTACAGTCTGCGTCATTCAGGGGCATTTCGCGACGCGTTTCGTGCTCGACCAACTGCACTCGTCAGGCGATTTTGAATGACTGTCTCTAATCCCCTCAGCTTTATGGCTTTCAAAAAGGGGCGTGGCCCCTCTAACTGTCACACAAGCACCTTTCAGCATAAAATAATGCGTCATGAGTCATCTTTCTGCTATCAACCTTCTTGTTTTTAATTTTAAATATTTTTATAAATGTATACAAACACCCATAAACATCACCAGGAACATCCAAGCGTCGTGAACGAAGTCCAGAGTATCAGGCACTGGCTGAGTTAGGTGAGAGAAGATCCAAGATCCAAACCTGAGGTCTAAATCTGGTTGTGCACGGGCCCTAACACAACTGGCCGCTTCGCACACACAAGGATGGACCAAAATAATGTCCAGAGAGATGTATAAAAATATAAAAGAGGGTTAAATCACCGTGGGTTACGCCAATGAGGGCTTGATGCAAGAAAAACTCCTGGTAGGTTTTAGTGAGAAAGTGAGAGGGGCATCAACACAACTTACCCACGTCTGTATGGACGAAGGGAGACATTTAAACATTAAACAGACTAACTCACGCCTGTTTGGGCGATGAGAAAAAATGATATTAGGCTCTGCTACATCACCACACACCAAATGATGGAGGCCATCTTGTATTTTACAGTCTGCGTCATTCAGGGGCATTTCGCGACGCGTTTCGTGCTCGACCAACTGCACTCGTCAGGCGATTTTGAATGACTGTCTCTAATCCCCTCAGCTTTATGGCTTTCAAAAAGGGGCGTGGCCCCTCTAACTGTCACACAAGCACCTTTCAGCATAAAATAATGCGTCATGAGTCATCTTTCTGCTATCAACCTTCTTGTTTTTAATTTTAAATATTTTTATAAATGTATACAAACACCCATAAACATCACCAGGAACATCCAAGCGTTAGGGTTAGGGTTAGGGTTAGGGTTAGGGTTAGGGTTAGGGTTAGGGGAATGAAAAATCCAAGATCTAGGGCCCGAAGGCCCCAGAAATGGCTGTGCACTGGCCTACTTTCTACTGACCACTAAAGGACACCACAGGCCCAGAAAGGAGAATGGTCACACCCTAGAGAGATACATATATAATTACTAAATAAAAAAAGAGGGCTAAAATCGCCAGGGTTCAAATCAAACGGGCTATATTGCCGTGGTTTATACCAACAAGGGTTTAATTTAATGAAAAAACTAATGGTAGGTTTTAGTCAGATGTGGTGAGGGGCATATAACTCACGTCTGTATGGACATGAGGAGACGCTCGACGTCACAGTGGACGGAGAAAAAATCATGTGGCTCTGCAACATCACCCGCACCAATGATGGCGGCCATTTTAACCAACTCGACGCCTGTATGGGCTGAAGAGAAAATTTTCCAGAGCTCTGCTACATCACCCACCTTCAAAATGATGGCAGCTGTACTCATTTTTACGGTTTTGTGTCATTCAGGCACTCTCGCGACGCGTTTCGAACTTTCCCAAGGTTCTCATCAGGCGAATTGAAATGACAACTGTCTCTGTTCCCTCTGCAACTACAGAGTGCTTGAGGGCGTGGTCCCTCTGGACTTTATAGTGGTAGAGGGCGGGGCGCCCCTCCCACTACTAAATACCTTTCAGCACTGTATGGTGCTTCATAAATAGTTTTTTCACTATCAATAAATTTGTTTTTAATTTTAATATTTAATAATCATACACATACACTCACAGACATCACACACAATCCAATCCAGACGAGGGGCAATCCAAAAGCTCAGAGGCGGTGGCACGGGCTTGGTTAGGGGAATGAAAAATCCAAGATCTAGGGCCCGAAGGCCCCAGAAATGGCTGTGCACTGGCCTACTTTCTACTGACCACTAAAGGACACCACAGGCCCAGAAAGGAGAATGGTCACACCCTAGAGAGATACATATATAATTACTAAATAAAAAAAGAGGGCTAAAATCGCCAGGGTTCAAATCAAACGGGCTATATTGCCGTGGTTTATACCAACAAGGGTTTAATTTAATGAAAAAACTAATGGTAGGTTTTAGTCAGATGTGGTGAGGGGCATATAACTCACGTCTGTATGGACATGAGGAGACGCTCGACGTCACAGTGGACGGAGAAAAAATCATGTGGCTCTGCAACATCACCCGCACCAATGATGGCGGCCATTTTAACCAACTCGACGCCTGTATGGGCTGAAGAGAAAATTTTCCAGAGCTCTGCTACATCACCCACCTTCAAAATGATGGCAGCTGTACTCATTTTTACGGTTTTGTGTCATTCAGGCACTCTCGCGACGCGTTTCGAACTTTCCCAAGGTTCTCATCAGGCGAATTGAAATGACAACTGTCTCTGTTCCCTCTGCAACTACAGAGTGCTTGAGGGCGTGGTCCCTCTGGACTTTATAGTGGTAGAGGGCGGGGCGCCCCTCCCACTACTAAATACCTTTCAGCACTGTATGGTGCTTCATAAATAGTTTTTTCACTATCAATAAATTTGTTTTTAATTTTAATATTTAATAATCATACACATACACTCACAGACATCACACACAATCCAATCCAGACGAGGGGCAATCCAAAAGCTCAGAGGCGGTGGCACGGGCTTGGTTAGGGGAATGAAAAATCCAAGATCTAGGGCCCGAAGGCCCCAGAAATGGCTGTGCACTGGCCTACTTTCTACTGACCACTAAAGGACACCACAGGCCCAGAAAGGAGAATGGTCACACCCTAGAGAGATACATATATAATTACTAAATAAAAAAAGAGGGCTAAAATCGCCAGGGTTCAAATCAAACGGGCTATATTGCCGTGGTTTATACCAACAAGGGTTTAATTTAATGAAAAAACTAATGGTAGGTTTTAGTCAGATGTGGTGAGGGGCATATAACTCACGTCTGTATGGACATGAGGAGACGCTCGACGTCACAGTGGACGGAGAAAAAATCATGTGGCTCTGCAACATCACCCGCACCAATGATGGCGGCCATTTTAACCAACTCGACGCCTGTATGGGCTGAAGAGAAAATTTTCCAGAGCTCTGCTACATCACCCACCTTCAAAATGATGGCAGCTGTACTCATTTTTACGGTTTTGTGTCATTCAGGCACTCTCGCGACGCGTTTCGAACTTTCCCAAGGTTCTCATCAGGCGAATTGAAATGACAACTGTCTCTGTTCCCTCTGCAACTACAGAGTGCTTGAGGGCGTGGTCCCTCTGGACTTTATAGTGGTAGAGGGCGGGGCGCCCCTCCCACTACTAAATACCTTTCAGCACTGTATGGTGCTTCATAAATAGTTTTTTCACTATCAATAAATTTGTTTTTAATTTTAATATTTAATAATCATACACATACACTCACAGACATCACACACAATCCAATCCAGACGAGGGGCAATCCAAAAGCTCAGAGGCGGTGGCACGGGCTTGGTTAGGGGAATGAAAAATCCAAGATCTAGGGCCCGAAGGCCCCAGAAATGGCTGTGCACTGGCCTACTTTCTACTGACCACTAAAGGACACCACAGGCCCAGAAAGGAGAATGGTCACACCCTAGAGAGATACATATATAATTACTAAATAAAAAAAGAGGGCTAAAATCGCCAGGGTTCAAATCAAACGGGCTATATTGCCGTGGTTTATACCAACAAGGGTTTAATTTAATGAAAAAACTAATGGTAGGTTTTAGTCAGATGTGGTGAGGGGCATATAACTCACGTCTGTATGGACATGAGGAGACGCTCGACGTCACAGTGGACGGAGAAAAAATCATGTGGCTCTGCAACATCACCCGCACCAATGATGGCGGCCATTTTAACCAACTCGACGCCTGTATGGGCTGAAGAGAAAATTTTCCAGAGCTCTGCTACATCACCCACCTTCAAAATGATGGCAGCTGTACTCATTTTTACGGTTTTGTGTCATTCAGGCACTCTCGCGACGCGTTTCGAACTTTCCCAAGGTTCTCATCAGGCGAATTGAAATGACAACTGTCTCTGTTCCCTCTGCAACTACAGAGTGCTTGAGGGCGTGGTCCCTCTGGACTTTATAGTGGTAGAGGGCGGGGCGCCCCTCCCACTACTAAATACCTTTCAGCACTGTATGGTGCTTCATAAATAGTTTTTTCACTATCAATAAATTTGTTTTTAATTTTAATATTTAATAATCATACACATACACTCACAGACATCACACACAATCCAATCCAGACGAGGGGCAATCCAAAAGCTCAGAGGCGGTGGCACGGGCTTGGTTAGGGGAATGAAAAATCCAAGATCTAGGGCCCGAAGGCCCCAGAAATGGCTGTGCACTGGCCTACTTTCTACTGACCACTAAAGGACACCACAGGCCCAGAAAGGAGAATGGTCACACCCTAGAGAGATACATATATAATTACTAAATAAAAAAAGAGGGCTAAAATCGCCAGGGTTCAAATCAAACGGGCTATATTGCCGTGGTTTATACCAACAAGGGTTTAATTTAATGAAAAAACTAATGGTAGGTTTTAGTCAGATGTGGTGAGGGGCATATAACTCACGTCTGTATGGACATGAGGAGACGCTCGACGTCACAGTGGACGGAGAAAAAATCATGTGGCTCTGCAACATCACCCGCACCAATGATGGCGGCCATTTTAACCAACTCGACGCCTGTATGGGCTGAAGAGAAAATTTTCCAGAGCTCTGCTACATCACCCACCTTCAAAATGATGGCAGCTGTACTCATTTTTACGGTTTTGTGTCATTCAGGCACTCTCGCGACGCGTTTCGAACTTTCCCAAGGTTCTCATCAGGCGAATTGAAATGACAACTGTCTCTGTTCCCTCTGCAACTACAGAGTGCTTGAGGGCGTGGTCCCTCTGGACTTTATAGTGGTAGAGGGCGGGGCGCCCCTCCCACTACTAAATACCTTTCAGCACTGTATGGTGCTTCATAAATAGTTTTTTCACTATCAATAAATTTGTTTTTAATTTTAATATTTAATAATCATACACATACACTCACAGACATCACACACAATCCAATCCAGACGAGGGGCAATCCAAAAGCTCAGAGGCGGTGGCACGGGCTTGGTTAGGGGAATGAAAAATCCAAGATCTAGGGCCCGAAGGCCCCAGAAATGGCTGTGCACTGGCCTACTTTCTACTGACCACTAAAGGACACCACAGGCCCAGAAAGGAGAATGGTCACACCCTAGAGAGATACATATATAATTACTAAATAAAAAAAGAGGGCTAAAATCGCCAGGGTTCAAATCAAACGGGCTATATTGCCGTGGTTTATACCAACAAGGGTTTAATTTAATGAAAAAACTAATGGTAGGTTTTAGTCAGATGTGGTGAGGGGCATATAACTCACGTCTGTATGGACATGAGGAGACGCTCGACGTCACAGTGGACGGAGAAAAAATCATGTGGCTCTGCAACATCACCCGCACCAATGATGGCGGCCATTTTAACCAACTCGACGCCTGTATGGGCTGAAGAGAAAATTTTCCAGAGCTCTGCTACATCACCCACCTTCAAAATGATGGCAGCTGTACTCATTTTTACGGTTTTGTGTCATTCAGGCACTCTCGCGACGCGTTTCGAACTTTCCCAAGGTTCTCATCAGGCGAATTGAAATGACAACTGTCTCTGTTCCCTCTGCAACTACAGAGTGCTTGAGGGCGTGGTCCCTCTGGACTTTATAGTGGTAGAGGGCGGGGCGCCCCTCCCACTACTAAATACCTTTCAGCACTGTATGGTGCTTCATAAATAGTTTTTTCACTATCAATAAATTTGTTTTTAATTTTAATATTTAATAATCATACACATACACTCACAGACATCACACACAATCCAATCCAGACGAGGGGCAATCCAAAAGCTCAGAGGCGGTGGCACGGGCTTGGTTAGGGGAATGAAAAATCCAAGATCTAGGGCCCGAAGGCCCCAGAAATGGCTGTGCACTGGCCTACTTTCTACTGACCACTAAAGGACACCACAGGCCCAGAAAGGAGAATGGTCACACCCTAGAGAGATACATATATAATTACTAAATAAAAAAAGAGGGCTAAAATCGCCAGGGTTCAAATCAAACGGGCTATATTGCCGTGGTTTATACCAACAAGGGTTTAATTTAATGAAAAAACTAATGGTAGGTTTTAGTCAGATGTGGTGAGGGGCATATAACTCACGTCTGTATGGACATGAGGAGACGCTCGACGTCACAGTGGACGGAGAAAAAATCATGTGGCTCTGCAACATCACCCGCACCAATGATGGCGGCCATTTTAACCAACTCGACGCCTGTATGGGCTGAAGAGAAAATTTTCCAGAGCTCTGCTACATCACCCACCTTCAAAATGATGGCAGCTGTACTCATTTTTACGGTTTTGTGTCATTCAGGCACTCTCGCGACGCGTTTCGAACTTTCCCAAGGTTCTCATCAGGCGAATTGAAATGACAACTGTCTCTGTTCCCTCTGCAACTACAGAGTGCTTGAGGGCGTGGTCCCTCTGGACTTTATAGTGGTAGAGGGCGGGGCGCCCCTCCCACTACTAAATACCTTTCAGCACTGTATGGTGCTTCATAAATAGTTTTTTCACTATCAATAAATTTGTTTTTAATTTTAATATTTAATAATCATACACATACACTCACAGACATCACACACAATCCAATCCAGACGAGGGGCAATCCAAAAGCTCAGAGGCGGTGGCACGGGCTTGGTTAGGGGAATGAAAAATCCAAGATCTAGGGCCCGAAGGCCCCAGAAATGGCTGTGCACTGGCCTACTTTCTACTGACCACTAAAGGACACCACAGGCCCAGAAAGGAGAATGGTCACACCCTAGAGAGATACATATATAATTACTAAATAAAAAAAGAGGGCTAAAATCGCCAGGGTTCAAATCAAACGGGCTATATTGCCGTGGTTTATACCAACAAGGGTTTAATTTAATGAAAAAACTAATGGTAGGTTTTAGTCAGATGTGGTGAGGGGCATATAACTCACGTCTGTATGGACATGAGGAGACGCTCGACGTCACAGTGGACGGAGAAAAAATCATGTGGCTCTGCAACATCACCCGCACCAATGATGGCGGCCATTTTAACCAACTCGACGCCTGTATGGGCTGAAGAGAAAATTTTCCAGAGCTCTGCTACATCACCCACCTTCAAAATGATGGCAGCTGTACTCATTTTTACGGTTTTGTGTCATTCAGGCACTCTCGCGACGCGTTTCGAACTTTCCCAAGGTTCTCATCAGGCGAATTGAAATGACAACTGTCTCTGTTCCCTCTGCAACTACAGAGTGCTTGAGGGCGTGGTCCCTCTGGACTTTATAGTGGTAGAGGGCGGGGCGCCCCTCCCACTACTAAATACCTTTCAGCACTGTATGGTGCTTCATAAATAGTTTTTTCACTATCAATAAATTTGTTTTTAATTTTAATATTTAATAATCATACACATACACTCACAGACATCACACACAATCCAATCCAGACGAGGGGCAATCCAAAAGCTCAGAGGCGGTGGCACGGGCTTGGTTAGGGGAATGAAAAATCCAAGATCTAGGGCCCGAAGGCCCCAGAAATGGCTGTGCACTGGCCTACTTTCTACTGACCACTAAAGGACACCACAGGCCCAGAAAGGAGAATGGTCACACCCTAGAGAGATACATATATAATTACTAAATAAAAAAAGAGGGCTAAAATCGCCAGGGTTCAAATCAAACGGGCTATATTGCCGTGGTTTATACCAACAAGGGTTTAATTTAATGAAAAAACTAATGGTAGGTTTTAGTCAGATGTGGTGAGGGGCATATAACTCACGTCTGTATGGACATGAGGAGACGCTCGACGTCACAGTGGACGGAGAAAAAATCATGTGGCTCTGCAACATCACCCGCACCAATGATGGCGGCCATTTTAACCAACTCGACGCCTGTATGGGCTGAAGAGAAAATTTTCCAGAGCTCTGCTACATCACCCACCTTCAAAATGATGGCAGCTGTACTCATTTTTACGGTTTTGTGTCATTCAGGCACTCTCGCGACGCGTTTCGAACTTTCCCAAGGTTCTCATCAGGCGAATTGAAATGACAACTGTCTCTGTTCCCTCTGCAACTACAGAGTGCTTGAGGGCGTGGTCCCTCTGGACTTTATAGTGGTAGAGGGCGGGGCGCCCCTCCCACTACTAAATACCTTTCAGCACTGTATGGTGCTTCATAAATAGTTTTTTCACTATCAATAAATTTGTTTTTAATTTTAATATTTAATAATCATACACATACACTCACAGACATCACACACAATCCAATCCAGACGAGGGGCAATCCAAAAGCTCAGAGGCGGTGGCACGGGCTTGGTTAGGGGAATGAAAAATCCAAGATCTAGGGCCCGAAGGCCCCAGAAATGGCTGTGCACTGGCCTACTTTCTACTGACCACTAAAGGACACCACAGGCCCAGAAAGGAGAATGGTCACACCCTAGAGAGATACATATATAATTACTAAATAAAAAAAGAGGGCTAAAATCGCCAGGGTTCAAATCAAACGGGCTATATTGCCGTGGTTTATACCAACAAGGGTTTAATTTAATGAAAAAACTAATGGTAGGTTTTAGTCAGATGTGGTGAGGGGCATATAACTCACGTCTGTATGGACATGAGGAGACGCTCGACGTCACAGTGGACGGAGAAAAAATCATGTGGCTCTGCAACATCACCCGCACCAATGATGGCGGCCATTTTAACCAACTCGACGCCTGTATGGGCTGAAGAGAAAATTTTCCAGAGCTCTGCTACATCACCCACCTTCAAAATGATGGCAGCTGTACTCATTTTTACGGTTTTGTGTCATTCAGGCACTCTCGCGACGCGTTTCGAACTTTCCCAAGGTTCTCATCAGGCGAATTGAAATGACAACTGTCTCTGTTCCCTCTGCAACTACAGAGTGCTTGAGGGCGTGGTCCCTCTGGACTTTATAGTGGTAGAGGGCGGGGCGCCCCTCCCACTACTAAATACCTTTCAGCACTGTATGGTGCTTCATAAATAGTTTTTTCACTATCAATAAATTTGTTTTTAATTTTAATATTTAATAATCATACACATACACTCACAGACATCACACACAATCCAATCCAGACGAGGGGCAATCCAAAAGCTCAGAGGCGGTGGCACGGGCTTGGTTAGGGGAATGAAAAATCCAAGATCTAGGGCCCGAAGGCCCCAGAAATGGCTGTGCACTGGCCTACTTTCTACTGACCACTAAAGGACACCACAGGCCCAGAAAGGAGAATGGTCACACCCTAGAGAGATACATATATAATTACTAAATAAAAAAAGAGGGCTAAAATCGCCAGGGTTCAAATCAAACGGGCTATATTGCCGTGGTTTATACCAACAAGGGTTTAATTTAATGAAAAAACTAATGGTAGGTTTTAGTCAGATGTGGTGAGGGGCATATAACTCACGTCTGTATGGACATGAGGAGACGCTCGACGTCACAGTGGACGGAGAAAAAATCATGTGGCTCTGCAACATCACCCGCACCAATGATGGCGGCCATTTTAACCAACTCGACGCCTGTATGGGCTGAAGAGAAAATTTTCCAGAGCTCTGCTACATCACCCACCTTCAAAATGATGGCAGCTGTACTCATTTTTACGGTTTTGTGTCATTCAGGCACTCTCGCGACGCGTTTCGAACTTTCCCAAGGTTCTCATCAGGCGAATTGAAATGACAACTGTCTCTGTTCCCTCTGCAACTACAGAGTGCTTGAGGGCGTGGTCCCTCTGGACTTTATAGTGGTAGAGGGCGGGGCGCCCCTCCCACTACTAAATACCTTTCAGCACTGTATGGTGCTTCATAAATAGTTTTTTCACTATCAATAAATTTGTTTTTAATTTTAATATTTAATAATCATACACATACACTCACAGACATCACACACAATCCAATCCAGACGAGGGGCAATCCAAAAGCTCAGAGGCGGTGGCACGGGCTTGGTTAGGGGAATGAAAAATCCAAGATCTAGGGCCCGAAGGCCCCAGAAATGGCTGTGCACTGGCCTACTTTCTACTGACCACTAAAGGACACCACAGGCCCAGAAAGGAGAATGGTCACACCCTAGAGAGATACATATATAATTACTAAATAAAAAAAGAGGGCTAAAATCGCCAGGGTTCAAATCAAACGGGCTATATTGCCGTGGTTTATACCAACAAGGGTTTAATTTAATGAAAAAACTAATGGTAGGTTTTAGTCAGATGTGGTGAGGGGCATATAACTCACGTCTGTATGGACATGAGGAGACGCTCGACGTCACAGTGGACGGAGAAAAAATCATGTGGCTCTGCAACATCACCCGCACCAATGATGGCGGCCATTTTAACCAACTCGACGCCTGTATGGGCTGAAGAGAAAATTTTCCAGAGCTCTGCTACATCACCCACCTTCAAAATGATGGCAGCTGTACTCATTTTTACGGTTTTGTGTCATTCAGGCACTCTCGCGACGCGTTTCGAACTTTCCCAAGGTTCTCATCAGGCGAATTGAAATGACAACTGTCTCTGTTCCCTCTGCAACTACAGAGTGCTTGAGGGCGTGGTCCCTCTGGACTTTATAGTGGTAGAGGGCGGGGCGCCCCTCCCACTACTAAATACCTTTCAGCACTGTATGGTGCTTCATAAATAGTTTTTTCACTATCAATAAATTTGTTTTTAATTTTAATATTTAATAATCATACACATACACTCACAGACATCACACACAATCCAATCCAGACGAGGGGCAATCCAAAAGCTCAGAGGCGGTGGCACGGGCTTGGTTAGGGGAATGAAAAATCCAAGATCTAGGGCCCGAAGGCCCCAGAAATGGCTGTGCACTGGCCTACTTTCTACTGACCACTAAAGGACACCACAGGCCCAGAAAGGAGAATGGTCACACCCTAGAGAGATACATATATAATTACTAAATAAAAAAAGAGGGCTAAAATCGCCAGGGTTCAAATCAAACGGGCTATATTGCCGTGGTTTATACCAACAAGGGTTTAATTTAATGAAAAAACTAATGGTAGGTTTTAGTCAGATGTGGTGAGGGGCATATAACTCACGTCTGTATGGACATGAGGAGACGCTCGACGTCACAGTGGACGGAGAAAAAATCATGTGGCTCTGCAACATCACCCGCACCAATGATGGCGGCCATTTTAACCAACTCGACGCCTGTATGGGCTGAAGAGAAAATTTTCCAGAGCTCTGCTACATCACCCACCTTCAAAATGATGGCAGCTGTACTCATTTTTACGGTTTTGTGTCATTCAGGCACTCTCGCGACGCGTTTCGAACTTTCCCAAGGTTCTCATCAGGCGAATTGAAATGACAACTGTCTCTGTTCCCTCTGCAACTACAGAGTGCTTGAGGGCGTGGTCCCTCTGGACTTTATAGTGGTAGAGGGCGGGGCGCCCCTCCCACTACTAAATACCTTTCAGCACTGTATGGTGCTTCATAAATAGTTTTTTCACTATCAATAAATTTGTTTTTAATTTTAATATTTAATAATCATACACATACACTCACAGACATCACACACAATCCAATCCAGACGAGGGGCAATCCAAAAGCTCAGAGGCGGTGGCACGGGCTTGGTTAGGGGAATGAAAAATCCAAGATCTAGGGCCCGAAGGCCCCAGAAATGGCTGTGCACTGGCCTACTTTCTACTGACCACTAAAGGACACCACAGGCCCAGAAAGGAGAATGGTCACACCCTAGAGAGATACATATATAATTACTAAATAAAAAAAGAGGGCTAAAATCGCCAGGGTTCAAATCAAACGGGCTATATTGCCGTGGTTTATACCAACAAGGGTTTAATTTAATGAAAAAACTAATGGTAGGTTTTAGTCAGATGTGGTGAGGGGCATATAACTCACGTCTGTATGGACATGAGGAGACGCTCGACGTCACAGTGGACGGAGAAAAAATCATGTGGCTCTGCAACATCACCCGCACCAATGATGGCGGCCATTTTAACCAACTCGACGCCTGTATGGGCTGAAGAGAAAATTTTCCAGAGCTCTGCTACATCACCCACCTTCAAAATGATGGCAGCTGTACTCATTTTTACGGTTTTGTGTCATTCAGGCACTCTCGCGACGCGTTTCGAACTTTCCCAAGGTTCTCATCAGGCGAATTGAAATGACAACTGTCTCTGTTCCCTCTGCAACTACAGAGTGCTTGAGGGCGTGGTCCCTCTGGACTTTATAGTGGTAGAGGGCGGGGCGCCCCTCCCACTACTAAATACCTTTCAGCACTGTATGGTGCTTCATAAATAGTTTTTTCACTATCAATAAATTTGTTTTTAATTTTAATATTTAATAATCATACACATACACTCACAGACATCACACACAATCCAATCCAGACGAGGGGCAATCCAAAAGCTCAGAGGCGGTGGCACGGGCTTGGTTAGGGGAATGAAAAATCCAAGATCTAGGGCCCGAAGGCCCCAGAAATGGCTGTGCACTGGCCTACTTTCTACTGACCACTAAAGGACACCACAGGCCCAGAAAGGAGAATGGTCACACCCTAGAGAGATACATATATAATTACTAAATAAAAAAAGAGGGCTAAAATCGCCAGGGTTCAAATCAAACGGGCTATATTGCCGTGGTTTATACCAACAAGGGTTTAATTTAATGAAAAAACTAATGGTAGGTTTTAGTCAGATGTGGTGAGGGGCATATAACTCACGTCTGTATGGACATGAGGAGACGCTCGACGTCACAGTGGACGGAGAAAAAATCATGTGGCTCTGCAACATCACCCGCACCAATGATGGCGGCCATTTTAACCAACTCGACGCCTGTATGGGCTGAAGAGAAAATTTTCCAGAGCTCTGCTACATCACCCACCTTCAAAATGATGGCAGCTGTACTCATTTTTACGGTTTTGTGTCATTCAGGCACTCTCGCGACGCGTTTCGAACTTTCCCAAGGTTCTCATCAGGCGAATTGAAATGACAACTGTCTCTGTTCCCTCTGCAACTACAGAGTGCTTGAGGGCGTGGTCCCTCTGGACTTTATAGTGGTAGAGGGCGGGGCGCCCCTCCCACTACTAAATACCTTTCAGCACTGTATGGTGCTTCATAAATAGTTTTTTCACTATCAATAAATTTGTTTTTAATTTTAATATTTAATAATCATACACATACACTCACAGACATCACACACAATCCAATCCAGACGAGGGGCAATCCAAAAGCTCAGAGGCGGTGGCACGGGCTTGGTTAGGGGAATGAAAAATCCAAGATCTAGGGCCCGAAGGCCCCAGAAATGGCTGTGCACTGGCCTACTTTCTACTGACCACTAAAGGACACCACAGGCCCAGAAAGGAGAATGGTCACACCCTAGAGAGATACATATATAATTACTAAATAAAAAAAGAGGGCTAAAATCGCCAGGGTTCAAATCAAACGGGCTATATTGCCGTGGTTTATACCAACAAGGGTTTAATTTAATGAAAAAACTAATGGTAGGTTTTAGTCAGATGTGGTGAGGGGCATATAACTCACGTCTGTATGGACATGAGGAGACGCTCGACGTCACAGTGGACGGAGAAAAAATCATGTGGCTCTGCAACATCACCCGCACCAATGATGGCGGCCATTTTAACCAACTCGACGCCTGTATGGGCTGAAGAGAAAATTTTCCAGAGCTCTGCTACATCACCCACCTTCAAAATGATGGCAGCTGTACTCATTTTTACGGTTTTGTGTCATTCAGGCACTCTCGCGACGCGTTTCGAACTTTCCCAAGGTTCTCATCAGGCGAATTGAAATGACAACTGTCTCTGTTCCCTCTGCAACTACAGAGTGCTTGAGGGCGTGGTCCCTCTGGACTTTATAGTGGTAGAGGGCGGGGCGCCCCTCCCACTACTAAATACCTTTCAGCACTGTATGGTGCTTCATAAATAGTTTTTTCACTATCAATAAATTTGTTTTTAATTTTAATATTTAATAATCATACACATACACTCACAGACATCACACACAATCCAATCCAGACGAGGGGCAATCCAAAAGCTCAGAGGCGGTGGCACGGGCTTGGTTAGGGGAATGAAAAATCCAAGATCTAGGGCCCGAAGGCCCCAGAAATGGCTGTGCACTGGCCTACTTTCTACTGACCACTAAAGGACACCACAGGCCCAGAAAGGAGAATGGTCACACCCTAGAGAGATACATATATAATTACTAAATAAAAAAAGAGGGCTAAAATCGCCAGGGTTCAAATCAAACGGGCTATATTGCCGTGGTTTATACCAACAAGGGTTTAATTTAATGAAAAAACTAATGGTAGGTTTTAGTCAGATGTGGTGAGGGGCATATAACTCACGTCTGTATGGACATGAGGAGACGCTCGACGTCACAGTGGACGGAGAAAAAATCATGTGGCTCTGCAACATCACCCGCACCAATGATGGCGGCCATTTTAACCAACTCGACGCCTGTATGGGCTGAAGAGAAAATTTTCCAGAGCTCTGCTACATCACCCACCTTCAAAATGATGGCAGCTGTACTCATTTTTACGGTTTTGTGTCATTCAGGCACTCTCGCGACGCGTTTCGAACTTTCCCAAGGTTCTCATCAGGCGAATTGAAATGACAACTGTCTCTGTTCCCTCTGCAACTACAGAGTGCTTGAGGGCGTGGTCCCTCTGGACTTTATAGTGGTAGAGGGCGGGGCGCCCCTCCCACTACTAAATACCTTTCAGCACTGTATGGTGCTTCATAAATAGTTTTTTCACTATCAATAAATTTGTTTTTAATTTTAATATTTAATAATCATACACATACACTCACAGACATCACACACAATCCAATCCAGACGAGGGGCAATCCAAAAGCTCAGAGGCGGTGGCACGGGCTTGGTTAGGGGAATGAAAAATCCAAGATCTAGGGCCCGAAGGCCCCAGAAATGGCTGTGCACTGGCCTACTTTCTACTGACCACTAAAGGACACCACAGGCCCAGAAAGGAGAATGGTCACACCCTAGAGAGATACATATATAATTACTAAATAAAAAAAGAGGGCTAAAATCGCCAGGGTTCAAATCAAACGGGCTATATTGCCGTGGTTTATACCAACAAGGGTTTAATTTAATGAAAAAACTAATGGTAGGTTTTAGTCAGATGTGGTGAGGGGCATATAACTCACGTCTGTATGGACATGAGGAGACGCTCGACGTCACAGTGGACGGAGAAAAAATCATGTGGCTCTGCAACATCACCCGCACCAATGATGGCGGCCATTTTAACCAACTCGACGCCTGTATGGGCTGAAGAGAAAATTTTCCAGAGCTCTGCTACATCACCCACCTTCAAAATGATGGCAGCTGTACTCATTTTTACGGTTTTGTGTCATTCAGGCACTCTCGCGACGCGTTTCGAACTTTCCCAAGGTTCTCATCAGGCGAATTGAAATGACAACTGTCTCTGTTCCCTCTGCAACTACAGAGTGCTTGAGGGCGTGGTCCCTCTGGACTTTATAGTGGTAGAGGGCGGGGCGCCCCTCCCACTACTAAATACCTTTCAGCACTGTATGGTGCTTCATAAATAGTTTTTTCACTATCAATAAATTTGTTTTTAATTTTAATATTTAATAATCATACACATACACTCACAGACATCACACACAATCCAATCCAGACGAGGGGCAATCCAAAAGCTCAGAGGCGGTGGCACGGGCTTGGTTAGGGGAATGAAAAATCCAAGATCTAGGGCCCGAAGGCCCCAGAAATGGCTGTGCACTGGCCTACTTTCTACTGACCACTAAAGGACACCACAGGCCCAGAAAGGAGAATGGTCACACCCTAGAGAGATACATATATAATTACTAAATAAAAAAAGAGGGCTAAAATCGCCAGGGTTCAAATCAAACGGGCTATATTGCCGTGGTTTATACCAACAAGGGTTTAATTTAATGAAAAAACTAATGGTAGGTTTTAGTCAGATGTGGTGAGGGGCATATAACTCACGTCTGTATGGACATGAGGAGACGCTCGACGTCACAGTGGACGGAGAAAAAATCATGTGGCTCTGCAACATCACCCGCACCAATGATGGCGGCCATTTTAACCAACTCGACGCCTGTATGGGCTGAAGAGAAAATTTTCCAGAGCTCTGCTACATCACCCACCTTCAAAATGATGGCAGCTGTACTCATTTTTACGGTTTTGTGTCATTCAGGCACTCTCGCGACGCGTTTCGAACTTTCCCAAGGTTCTCATCAGGCGAATTGAAATGACAACTGTCTCTGTTCCCTCTGCAACTACAGAGTGCTTGAGGGCGTGGTCCCTCTGGACTTTATAGTGGTAGAGGGCGGGGCGCCCCTCCCACTACTAAATACCTTTCAGCACTGTATGGTGCTTCATAAATAGTTTTTTCACTATCAATAAATTTGTTTTTAATTTTAATATTTAATAATCATACACATACACTCACAGACATCACACACAATCCAATCCAGACGAGGGGCAATCCAAAAGCTCAGAGGCGGTGGCACGGGCTTGGTTAGGGGAATGAAAAATCCAAGATCTAGGGCCCGAAGGCCCCAGAAATGGCTGTGCACTGGCCTACTTTCTACTGACCACTAAAGGACACCACAGGCCCAGAAAGGAGAATGGTCACACCCTAGAGAGATACATATATAATTACTAAATAAAAAAAGAGGGCTAAAATCGCCAGGGTTCAAATCAAACGGGCTATATTGCCGTGGTTTATACCAACAAGGGTTTAATTTAATGAAAAAACTAATGGTAGGTTTTAGTCAGATGTGGTGAGGGGCATATAACTCACGTCTGTATGGACATGAGGAGACGCTCGACGTCACAGTGGACGGAGAAAAAATCATGTGGCTCTGCAACATCACCCGCACCAATGATGGCGGCCATTTTAACCAACTCGACGCCTGTATGGGCTGAAGAGAAAATTTTCCAGAGCTCTGCTACATCACCCACCTTCAAAATGATGGCAGCTGTACTCATTTTTACGGTTTTGTGTCATTCAGGCACTCTCGCGACGCGTTTCGAACTTTCCCAAGGTTCTCATCAGGCGAATTGAAATGACAACTGTCTCTGTTCCCTCTGCAACTACAGAGTGCTTGAGGGCGTGGTCCCTCTGGACTTTATAGTGGTAGAGGGCGGGGCGCCCCTCCCACTACTAAATACCTTTCAGCACTGTATGGTGCTTCATAAATAGTTTTTTCACTATCAATAAATTTGTTTTTAATTTTAATATTTAATAATCATACACATACACTCACAGACATCACACACAATCCAATCCAGACGAGGGGCAATCCAAAAGCTCAGAGGCGGTGGCACGGGCTTGGTTAGGGGAATGAAAAATCCAAGATCTAGGGCCCGAAGGCCCCAGAAATGGCTGTGCACTGGCCTACTTTCTACTGACCACTAAAGGACACCACAGGCCCAGAAAGGAGAATGGTCACACCCTAGAGAGATACATATATAATTACTAAATAAAAAAAGAGGGCTAAAATCGCCAGGGTTCAAATCAAACGGGCTATATTGCCGTGGTTTATACCAACAAGGGTTTAATTTAATGAAAAAACTAATGGTAGGTTTTAGTCAGATGTGGTGAGGGGCATATAACTCACGTCTGTATGGACATGAGGAGACGCTCGACGTCACAGTGGACGGAGAAAAAATCATGTGGCTCTGCAACATCACCCGCACCAATGATGGCGGCCATTTTAACCAACTCGACGCCTGTATGGGCTGAAGAGAAAATTTTCCAGAGCTCTGCTACATCACCCACCTTCAAAATGATGGCAGCTGTACTCATTTTTACGGTTTTGTGTCATTCAGGCACTCTCGCGACGCGTTTCGAACTTTCCCAAGGTTCTCATCAGGCGAATTGAAATGACAACTGTCTCTGTTCCCTCTGCAACTACAGAGTGCTTGAGGGCGTGGTCCCTCTGGACTTTATAGTGGTAGAGGGCGGGGCGCCCCTCCCACTACTAAATACCTTTCAGCACTGTATGGTGCTTCATAAATAGTTTTTTCACTATCAATAAATTTGTTTTTAATTTTAATATTTAATAATCATACACATACACTCACAGACATCACACACAATCCAATCCAGACGAGGGGCAATCCAAAAGCTCAGAGGCGGTGGCACGGGCTTGGTTAGGGGAATGAAAAATCCAAGATCTAGGGCCCGAAGGCCCCAGAAATGGCTGTGCACTGGCCTACTTTCTACTGACCACTAAAGGACACCACAGGCCCAGAAAGGAGAATGGTCACACCCTAGAGAGATACATATATAATTACTAAATAAAAAAAGAGGGCTAAAATCGCCAGGGTTCAAATCAAACGGGCTATATTGCCGTGGTTTATACCAACAAGGGTTTAATTTAATGAAAAAACTAATGGTAGGTTTTAGTCAGATGTGGTGAGGGGCATATAACTCACGTCTGTATGGACATGAGGAGACGCTCGACGTCACAGTGGACGGAGAAAAAATCATGTGGCTCTGCAACATCACCCGCACCAATGATGGCGGCCATTTTAACCAACTCGACGCCTGTATGGGCTGAAGAGAAAATTTTCCAGAGCTCTGCTACATCACCCACCTTCAAAATGATGGCAGCTGTACTCATTTTTACGGTTTTGTGTCATTCAGGCACTCTCGCGACGCGTTTCGAACTTTCCCAAGGTTCTCATCAGGCGAATTGAAATGACAACTGTCTCTGTTCCCTCTGCAACTACAGAGTGCTTGAGGGCGTGGTCCCTCTGGACTTTATAGTGGTAGAGGGCGGGGCGCCCCTCCCACTACTAAATACCTTTCAGCACTGTATGGTGCTTCATAAATAGTTTTTTCACTATCAATAAATTTGTTTTTAATTTTAATATTTAATAATCATACACATACACTCACAGACATCACACACAATCCAATCCAGACGAGGGGCAATCCAAAAGCTCAGAGGCGGTGGCACGGGCTTGGTTAGGGGAATGAAAAATCCAAGATCTAGGGCCCGAAGGCCCCAGAAATGGCTGTGCACTGGCCTACTTTCTACTGACCACTAAAGGACACCACAGGCCCAGAAAGGAGAATGGTCACACCCTAGAGAGATACATATATAATTACTAAATAAAAAAAGAGGGCTAAAATCGCCAGGGTTCAAATCAAACGGGCTATATTGCCGTGGTTTATACCAACAAGGGTTTAATTTAATGAAAAAACTAATGGTAGGTTTTAGTCAGATGTGGTGAGGGGCATATAACTCACGTCTGTATGGACATGAGGAGACGCTCGACGTCACAGTGGACGGAGAAAAAATCATGTGGCTCTGCAACATCACCCGCACCAATGATGGCGGCCATTTTAACCAACTCGACGCCTGTATGGGCTGAAGAGAAAATTTTCCAGAGCTCTGCTACATCACCCACCTTCAAAATGATGGCAGCTGTACTCATTTTTACGGTTTTGTGTCATTCAGGCACTCTCGCGACGCGTTTAGGGTTAGGGTTAGGGTTAGGGTTAGGGTTAGGGTTAGGGTTAGAGTTAGGGTTAGGGTTAGGTAGGGAGGTAAAAACGACTTTCACCCTCATTAGTAACCACCCTCATTTGCATAAAGGGCATCTGATTGGCCGAATCTTAACTGTCCATATATCTGCAACGGTGTGTTTTATCTGTACGAAACTTGGTTTATATAGTAATTGATGTATGGCTAGTCGACTGGTGGTGGTTTGGTGCGCCTCTAGCGCCACCAGGTGTGTAGACACGGTACTGCACTTTATTTTTTAGATTTGTTTTTTTTTAACAGGGGTCTATTTTATAAATTGCTGTTGTATCTAGGGTTATTTTATATAGGGGTGGTCTATCCTGGTATATTTTGGGTAGGGTCTGTGTAGGTCCCGCCAGTGGTCAGTGTTTTTTGGTTTTGTTTTCTGTTTTTTTGTGCAGGTGGTGGGTAGGTTTAGCTGGTTAGGTGAGGTAGCGTGCCAGGCCTTTGGCCTTTGACCCTGCATCCATGCAGACGCCCTGACGCAAACTGAACTTGAGTTTTCCCCCAGCTGTTCACCTGTCAATGCAAAATGGTTGCATTTGCCGTGCATATCAGCACGAGTGCTGAAACAGCACCAATGCTGACAGGTAAGTGTCTATTTCTATAGATAGATTGATGGATGGAGTGATGGATGGATGGATGGATGGATGGATGGATGGATGGATGGATGGATGGATGGATGGATGGATAGATAGGTACATGAGTTGAAACAACTTTTTGTTAAAAAAAATGTTTTTGTTAAAAAAAATGTTTTTGTTTGAAAAAGTGAATGTTTTTTAGGCCTGTGTTACATTGATGGATGGAGTGATGGAGTGATGGATGGATGGATGGATGGATGGATAGATAGATGAATAGATGAATATATAGATACATGAGTTTAAACCACTTTTTGTTAAAAAAAATATGTTTTTGTTTGAAAAAGTGAATGTTTTTAGGCCTGTGTTATACATGGATGGATGGAGTGATGGATGGATGGATGGATGGATGGATAGATAGATAAATAGATAGATAGATGAATAGATGAATATATAGATACATGAGTTTAAACAACTTTTTGTTAAAAAAAAAAAAGTTTTTGTTTGAAAAAGTGAATGTTTTTAGGCCTGTGTTATACATGGATGGATGGAGTGATGGAGTGATGGATGGATGGATGGATGGATGGATGGATAGATAGATGGATAGATGGATAGATGGATAGATGGATAGATGAGTTTGATCGACTGTTTGTTCATATTTTTTTATTGTTTTGTGTTAAATATTGAAAGTAGTCTTTGGACTAATGGTTAGTTTGGGTTTAGGGTTAGTTTGGGGCTATGGTTAGGTTAGGCTATGGTTAGGTTAGGGTTAAAATGGCATATAGGTAGGGAGGTAAAAACGACTTTCACCCTCATTAGTAACCACCCTCATTTGCATAAAGGGCATCTGATTGGCCGAATCTTAACTGTCCATATATCTGCAACGGTGTGTTTTATCTGTACGAAACTTGGTTTATATAGTAATTGATGTATGGCTAGTCGACTGGTGGTGGTTTGGTGCGCCTCTAGCGCCACCAGGTGTGTAGACACGGTACTGCACTTTATTTTTTAGATTTGTTTTTTTTTAACAGGGGTCTATTTTATAAATTGCTGTTGTATCTAGGGTTATTTTATATAGGGGTGGTCTATCCTGGTATATTTTGGGTAGGGTCTGTGTAGGTCCCGCCAGTGGTCAGTGTTTTTTGGTTTTGTTTTCTGTTTTTTTGTGCAGGTGGTGGGTAGGTTTAGCTGGTTAGGTGAGGTAGCGTGCCAGGCCTTTGGCCTTTGACCCTGCATCCATGCAGACGCCCTGACGCAAACTGAACTTGAGTTTTCCCCCAGCTGTTCACCTGTCAATGCAAAATGGTTGCATTTGCCGTGCATATCAGCACGAGTGCTGAAACAGCACCAATGCTGACAGGTAAGTGTCTATTTCTATAGATAGATTGATGGATGGAGTGATGGATGGATGGATGGATGGATGGATGGATGGATGGATGGATGGATGGATGGATGGATGGATGGATGGATAGATAGGTACATGAGTTGAAACAACTTTTTGTTAAAAAAAATGTTTTTGTTAAAAAAAATGTTTTTGTTTGAAAAAGTGAATGTTTTTTAGGCCTGTGTTACATTGATGGATGGAGTGATGGAGTGATGGATGGATGGATGGATGGATGGATAGATAGATGAATAGATGAATATATAGATACATGAGTTTAAACCACTTTTTGTTAAAAAAAATATGTTTTTGTTTGAAAAAGTGAATGTTTTTAGGCCTGTGTTATACATGGATGGATGGAGTGATGGATGGATGGATGGATGGATGGATAGATAGATAAATAGATAGATAGATGAATAGATGAATATATAGATACATGAGTTTAAACAACTTTTTGTTAAAAAAAAAAAAGTTTTTGTTTGAAAAAGTGAATGTTTTTAGGCCTGTGTTATACATGGATGGATGGAGTGATGGAGTGATGGAGTGATGGATGGATGGATGGATGGATAGATAGATGGATAGATGGATAGATGGATAGATGGATAGATGAGTTTGATCGACTGTTTGTTCATATTTTTTTATTGTTTTGTGTTAAATATTGAAAGTAGTCTTTGGACTAATGGTTAGTTTGGGTTTAGGGTTAGTTTGAGGCTATGGTTAGGTTAGGGTTAAAATGGCATATAGGTAGGGAGGTAAAAACGACTTTCACCCTCATTAGTAACCACCCTCATTTGCATAAAGGGCATCTGATTGGCCGAATCTTAACTGTCCATATATCTGCAACGGTGTGTTTTATCTGTACGAAACTTGGTTTATATAGTAATTGATGTATGGCTAGTCGACTGGTGGTGGTTTGGTGCGCCTCTAGCGCCACCAGGTGTGTAGACACGGTACTGCACTTTATTTTTTAGATTTGTTTTTTTTTAACAGGGGTCTATTTTATAAATTGCTGTTGTATCTAGGGTTATTTTATATAGGGGTGGTCTATCCTGGTATATTTTGGGTAGGGTCTGTGTAGGTCCCGCCAGTGGTCAGTGTTTTTTGGTTTTGTTTTCTGTTTTTTTGTGCAGGTGGTGGGTAGGTTTAGCTGGTTAGGTGAGGTAGCGTGCCAGGCCTTTGGCCTTTGACCCTGCATCCATGCAGACGCCCTGACGCAAACTGAACTTGAGTTTTCCCCCAGCTGTTCACCTGTCAATGCAAAATGGTTGCATTTGCCGTGCATATCAGCACGAGTGCTGAAACAGCACCAATGCTGACAGGTAAGTGTCTATTTCTATAGATAGATTGATGGATGGAGTGATGGATGGATGGATGGATGGATGGATGGATGGATGGATGGATGGATGGATGGATGGATGGATGGATGGATGGATGGATAGATAGGTACATGAGTTGAAACAACTTTTTGTTAAAAAAAATGTTTTTGTTAAAAAAAATGTTTTTGTTTGAAAAAGTGAATGTTTTTTAGGCCTGTGTTACATTGATGGATGGAGTGATGGAGTGATGGATGGATGGATGGATGGATGGATAGATAGATGAATAGATGAATATATAGATACATGAGTTTAAACCACTTTTTGTTAAAAAAAATATGTTTTTGTTTGAAAAAGTGAATGTTTTTAGGCCTGTGTTATACATGGATGGATGGAGTGATGGATGGATGGATGGATGGATGGATAGATAGATAAATAGATAGATAGATGAATAGATGAATATATAGATACATGAGTTTAAACAACTTTTTGTTAAAAAAAAAAAAGTTTTTGTTTGAAAAAGTGAATGTTTTTAGGCCTGTGTTATACATGGATGGATGGAGTGATGGAGTGATGGAGTGATGGATGGATGGATGGATAGATAGATGGATAGATGGATAGATGGATAGATGGATAGATGAGTTTGATCGACTGTTTGTTCATATTTTTTTATTGTTTTGTGTTAAATATTGAAAGTAGTCTTTGGACTAATGGTTAGTTTGGGTTTAGGGTTAGTTTGGGGCTATGGTTAGGTTAGGGTTAAAATGGCATATAGGTAGGGAGGTAAAAACGACTTTCACCCTCATTAGTAACCACCCTCATTTGCATAAAGGGCATCTGATTGGCCGAATCTTAACTGTCCATATATCTGCAACGGTGTGTTTTATCTGTACGAAACTTGGTTTATATAGTAATTGATGTATGGCTAGTCGACTGGTGGTGGTTTGGTGCGCCTCTAGCGCCACCAGGTGTGTAGACACGGTACTGCACTTTATTTTTTAGATTTGTTTTTTTTTAACAGGGGTCTATTTTATAAATTGCTGTTGTATCTAGGGTTATTTTATATAGGGGTGGTCTATCCTGGTATATTTTGGGTAGGGTCTGTGTAGGTCCCGCCAGTGGTCAGTGTTTTTTGGTTTTGTTTTCTGTTTTTTTGTGCAGGTGGTGGGTAGGTTTAGCTGGTTAGGTGAGGTAGCGTGCCAGGCCTTTGGCCTTTGACCCTGCATCCATGCAGACGCCCTGACGCAAACTGAACTTGAGTTTTCCCCCAGCTGTTCACCTGTCAATGCAAAATGGTTGCATTTGCCGTGCATATCAGCACGAGTGCTGAAACAGCACCAATGCTGACAGGTAAGTGTCTATTTCTATAGATAGATTGATGGATGGAGTGATGGATGGATGGATGGATGGATGGATGGATGGATGGATGGGTTAGGGTTAGGGTTAGGGTTAGGGTTAGGTTAGGTGAAGAGAAAATCCATAAACTGTCCGAAGACACTTCAGGCTGTGCACTGGCCTTCGCTTCAACTGGCCGCTCCCCACACAAGCACCGAAATGCCCCAAGAAACCCCGAGAGAGACGCATACAATTATAAAACATTAAAAGAGGGCTAAAACGCCGTGGGCTAGATCCAAAAGGGCTACATTGCCGTGGTTTATGCCAACAAGGGCTTAATTTGAACAAAAAAACGAATGGTAGGTGTTAGCTAAGAGTGGTGAGGGGCATAAATCCCACGTCTGTATGGACATGGACCCTTTTTGGAGACGCTCAACGTCACAGTGGACGGAGGAAAAATTTATGTGGCTCTGCAACATCACTCAGACCAATGATGGCGGCCATTTTAACCAACTCCAGACCTGTATGGGTCGAAGAGAAAATTTTCCAAGGCTTCTGCTACATCACGAACCCCCAAATGATGGCAGCTGTACTCATTTTTACGGTTTCGAGTCATTCAGGCATACTTTCACGACGCGTTTCGAGCTTTCCCAAGGCTCCTCATCAGGTGAATTTAGAATGACAACTCTCTCAAATCCCTCTCGGCTTCCTCGTGCTCGAGGGCGTGGTCACACTTGATTTTATAGTGGACTTCAGAGGGCGGGCGCCCCTCCCACTTGAACTAAAATACCTTTCAGCACTAAATGGTGCTTCATAAATCGTTTTTTGACTATCAATAAATTTATTTATCATTTTAATATTTAATAATTATACACATACCCCCCCAGACATCTCAAGGAACATCCAGATAACATGCACGAGGTCCAGAGTTACGAGGCACGGGCTTGGTTAGGTGAAGAGAAAATCCATAAACTGTCCGAAGACACTTCAGGCTGTGCACTGGCCTTCGCTTCAACTGGCCGCTCCCCACACAAGCACCGAAATGCCCCAAGAAACCCCGAGAGAGACGCATACAATTATAAAACATTAAAAGAGGGCTAAAACGCCGTGGGCTAGATCCAAAAGGGCTACATTGCCGTGGTTTATGCCAACAAGGGCTTAATTTGAACAAAAAAACGAATGGTAGGTGTTAGCTAAGAGTGGTGAGGGGCATAAATCCCACGTCTGTATGGACATGGACCCTTTTTGGAGACGCTCAACGTCACAGTGGACGGAGGAAAAATTTATGTGGCTCTGCAACATCACTCAGACCAATGATGGCGGCCATTTTAACCAACTCCAGACCTGTATGGGTCGAAGAGAAAATTTTCCAAGGCTTCTGCTACATCACGAACCCCCAAATGATGGCAGCTGTACTCATTTTTACGGTTTCGAGTCATTCAGGCATACTTTCACGACGCGTTTCGAGCTTTCCCAAGGCTCCTCATCAGGTGAATTTAGAATGACAACTCTCTCAAATCCCTCTCGGCTTCCTCGTGCTCGAGGGCGTGGTCACACTTGATTTTATAGTGGACTTCAGAGGGCGGGCGCCCCTCCCACTTGAACTAAAATACCTTTCAGCACTAAATGGTGCTTCATAAATCGTTTTTTGACTATCAATAAATTTATTTATCATTTTAATATTTAATAATTATACACATACCCCCCCAGACATCTCAAGGAACATCCAGATAACATGCACGAGGTCCAGAGTTACGAGGCACGGGCTTGGTTAGGTGAAGAGAAAATCCATAAACTGTCCGAAGACACTTCAGGCTGTGCACTGGCCTTCGCTTCAACTGGCCGCTCCCCACACAAGCACCGAAATGCCCCAAGAAACCCCGAGAGAGACGCATACAATTATAAAACATTAAAAGAGGGCTAAAACGCCGTGGGCTAGATCCAAAAGGGCTACATTGCCGTGGTTTATGCCAACAAGGGCTTAATTTGAACAAAAAAACGAATGGTAGGTGTTAGCTAAGAGTGGTGAGGGGCATAAATCCCACGTCTGTATGGACATGGACCCTTTTTGGAGACGCTCAACGTCACAGTGGACGGAGGAAAAATTTATGTGGCTCTGCAACATCACTCAGACCAATGATGGCGGCCATTTTAACCAACTCCAGACCTGTATGGGTCGAAGAGAAAATTTTCCAAGGCTTCTGCTACATCACGAACCCCCAAATGATGGCAGCTGTACTCATTTTTACGGTTTCGAGTCATTCAGGCATACTTTCACGACGCGTTTCGAGCTTTCCCAAGGCTCCTCATCAGGTGAATTTAGAATGACAACTCTCTCAAATCCCTCTCGGCTTCCTCGTGCTCGAGGGCGTGGTCACACTTGATTTTATAGTGGACTTCAGAGGGCGGGCGCCCCTCCCACTTGAACTAAAATACCTTTCAGCACTAAATGGTGCTTCATAAATCGTTTTTTGACTATCAATAAATTTATTTATCATTTTAATATTTAATAATTATACACATACCCCCCCAGACATCTCAAGGAACATCCAGATAACATGCACGAGGTCCAGAGTTACGAGGCACGGGCTTGGTTAGGTGAAGAGAAAATCCATAAACTGTCCGAAGACACTTCAGGCTGTGCACTGGCCTTCGCTTCAACTGGCCGCTCCCCACACAAGCACCGAAATGCCCCAAGAAACCCCGAGAGAGACGCATACAATTATAAAACATTAAAAGAGGGCTAAAACGCCGTGGGCTAGATCCAAAAGGGCTACATTGCCGTGGTTTATGCCAACAAGGGCTTAATTTGAACAAAAAAACGAATGGTAGGTGTTAGCTAAGAGTGGTGAGGGGCATAAATCCCACGTCTGTATGGACATGGACCCTTTTTGGAGACGCTCAACGTCACAGTGGACGGAGGAAAAATTTATGTGGCTCTGCAACATCACTCAGACCAATGATGGCGGCCATTTTAACCAACTCCAGACCTGTATGGGTCGAAGAGAAAATTTTCCAAGGCTTCTGCTACATCACGAACCCCCAAATGATGGCAGCTGTACTCATTTTTACGGTTTCGAGTCATTCAGGCATACTTTCACGACGCGTTTCGAGCTTTCCCAAGGCTCCTCATCAGGTGAATTTAGAATGACAACTCTCTCAAATCCCTCTCGGCTTCCTCGTGCTCGAGGGCGTGGTCACACTTGATTTTATAGTGGACTTCAGAGGGCGGGCGCCCCTCCCACTTGAACTAAAATACCTTTCAGCACTAAATGGTGCTTCATAAATCGTTTTTTGACTATCAATAAATTTATTTATCATTTTAATATTTAATAATTATACACATACCCCCCCAGACATCTCAAGGAACATCCAGATAACATGCACGAGGTCCAGAGTTACGAGGCACGGGCTTGGTTAGGTGAAGAGAAAATCCATAAACTGTCCGAAGACACTTCAGGCTGTGCACTGGCCTTCGCTTCAACTGGCCGCTCCCCACACAAGCACCGAAATGCCCCAAGAAACCCCGAGAGAGACGCATACAATTATAAAACATTAAAAGAGGGCTAAAACGCCGTGGGCTAGATCCAAAAGGGCTACATTGCCGTGGTTTATGCCAACAAGGGCTTAATTTGAACAAAAAAACGAATGGTAGGTGTTAGCTAAGAGTGGTGAGGGGCATAAATCCCACGTCTGTATGGACATGGACCCTTTTTGGAGACGCTCAACGTCACAGTGGACGGAGGAAAAATTTATGTGGCTCTGCAACATCACTCAGACCAATGATGGCGGCCATTTTAACCAACTCCAGACCTGTATGGGTCGAAGAGAAAATTTTCCAAGGCTTCTGCTACATCACGAACCCCCAAATGATGGCAGCTGTACTCATTTTTACGGTTTCGAGTCATTCAGGCATACTTTCACGACGCGTTTCGAGCTTTCCCAAGGCTCCTCATCAGGTGAATTTAGAATGACAACTCTCTCAAATCCCTCTCGGCTTCCTCGTGCTCGAGGGCGTGGTCACACTTGATTTTATAGTGGACTTCAGAGGGCGGGCGCCCCTCCCACTTGAACTAAAATACCTTTCAGCACTAAATGGTGCTTCATAAATCGTTTTTTGACTATCAATAAATTTATTTATCATTTTAATATTTAATAATTATACACATACCCCCCCAGACATCTCAAGGAACATCCAGATAACATGCACGAGGTCCAGAGTTACGAGGCACGGGCTTGGTTAGGTGAAGAGAAAATCCATAAACTGTCCGAAGACACTTCAGGCTGTGCACTGGCCTTCGCTTCAACTGGCCGCTCCCCACACAAGCACCGAAATGCCCCAAGAAACCCCGAGAGAGACGCATACAATTATAAAACATTAAAAGAGGGCTAAAACGCCGTGGGCTAGATCCAAAAGGGCTACATTGCCGTGGTTTATGCCAACAAGGGCTTAATTTGAACAAAAAAACGAATGGTAGGTGTTAGCTAAGAGTGGTGAGGGGCATAAATCCCACGTCTGTATGGACATGGACCCTTTTTGGAGACGCTCAACGTCACAGTGGACGGAGGAAAAATTTATGTGGCTCTGCAACATCACTCAGACCAATGATGGCGGCCATTTTAACCAACTCCAGACCTGTATGGGTCGAAGAGTTAGGGTTAGGGTTAGGGTTAGGGTTAGGGTTAGGGTTAGGGTTAGGGTTAGGGTTAGGGTTAGGTTTTTTGTAAATATTACAACAGCTCCCCCCTCTCTCTGGCACTAGTCCAGAGGAGAAAGGAGACTGAGGAAGGCACGGGCCGACGCATGTTAGACTATACCATGCTCCCCCTTGGAGCGTGCTCCCCCTTGGAGCTAACCCCTACTAATCTTCCAACTAGGTTTATGACCATAAGGGCTCTAATGGGTAGGGTTAGAGTAGAAATAGGTACAGACCTAGTTGTATACTTCACAGGGTTACTATGGGTAGGTTTAGGACAGAATAGATACAGGCCTAGGTCTACAAACCACAAAGCTACTATGGGTAGGTTTAGGACAGAATAGATACAGGCCTAGGTCTACAACCCACAAAGCTACTATGGGTAGGTTTAGGACAGAATAGATACAGGCCTCGGTCTACAAACCACAAAGCTACTATGGGTAGGTTTAGGACAGAATAGATACAGGCCTAGGTCTACAAACCACAAAGCTACTATGGGTAGGTTTTAGGACAGACTAGATACAGGCCTAGGTCTACAAACCACAAAGCTACTATGGGTAGGTTTTAGGACAGACTAGATACAGGCCTAGGTCTACAAACCACAAGGTTACTATGGGAAGGTTTAGAACAAAAGTAGGTACAAGCCTAGGTTTACAAGCCACCGGGTTACCATGGGTAGTTTTAGAATAGGAGCTGGTACAGGCCTACATCTATCTCGATAAGGCACCACCAATTGCCAAACTGTTGTTTCAACTACCAATCAACTAGGCTGAAAAACCCACAGGATTCCTACAGTTAGAACCTAATTTCGCAAACCACTAGAATTCAAACTCCCTTCCCTATTCCCCAAGCAAATGCGAGAGGGAAATATTGAAGACACTCTCATCAGTAGTGTACCCCAGATTCATTGGGTGTTTCGGCCCTTTAAACACTAGACACCCTCCTCTGTGGCGGCCTGTCCTGGATGATCAGTCCAGGACGAGTGTCTCATAGCCAATCCTCTAATCAAACCAGATCCTCACAAACACTGTGGTTGGGCTCTGGGTACAGAATTTTACCGAGATTAAAATGAACCACTGTTCTCTTTTCCCTTCCAGGACTACCGCTATCTGTGCCAACCTCCGGCATTGGAACTGACCGCTGCTCCTCTTTACCACGACAGGACGACTGCCGGCCGCACTGATCTCCAAATCTTTGAACTCTCAGGTAAGAACGTGACTAATTCCTCCTGAAACTAACTGCTCTTTTCCTTTTCCATTACAGGACGACTGCCGGCCGCCCTGATCTCCAAATCGGGACTATCAGGTAAGAACATGACTAATTTCTCCTGAAACTAACTGCTCTTTTCCTTTTCCATTACAGGACGACTGCCGGCCACCCCGATCTCCAAATCGGAACTATCAGGTAAGAACATGAATCATTTCTCCAGAAACTAACCGCTCTTTTCCTTTTCCATTACAGGACGACTGCTGGCCACACTAATCTCCAAATCGGGACTATCAGGTAAGAACATGAATCATTTCTCCTGAAACTAACCGCTCTTTTCCATCACAGAATGATTGCTGACCCCCCAATTGGAACTCACCAGGTAAAGTAACCTGAAAAACGACCAAACCATTTGTTCTTACACTGCTACAAAACGTTTCGCCTCGAAATAACTTCCCAGTCTCTCAACCCGGTCAAAAGAAGACTCACAATGAGGCGGGCGTCGAGACTGGCGGATGCGGAGCATCAAGCTTCTACCAGTCCTCTGCCCTAAGAGTCAAGACCAACCAAACCGACGCCATCCCATTACAGGACGACCGCTGGCAGTGTTGACTCCTGAATTGGAGCTCCAGGTAAGAGAATCCGCCCCTCTACCGTAACCGAAGACGATGCCACGATCAGTGTGTAAGTATGTTGTTGCAGGATGTGCTGTTGCATGAAGGGTGCTAGCCACCCATAGAAGATTGGGCGCCATTTAAGACCTGTTCGCCCCAGGTCACCTTCCCTGCGTGCTGTCCAAGTGGACCCAGGGGGGCTGGATACGTACCGCTTTCCCAGGCAACCCTTCGTTAACACCGCAAGGTATCCAGGTTACCCGAAAAAAGCCTGCGAGGAATGGTCTACATCCGGGGGCCCTTTGTCAGTCCCACTGACTTAAACACACAAGGAGTCTTGCCCAGGAAGTCCCCAAATAGCAGCAACCGCCGCCAGGTCCTTCTAATTCCAAAGACAAGACCCCCCGTACCCACTCTATTCGAAGGGTCGAGATTGGCGGATGCACATTTCTGCACACCAAGCTTCTACCAACCTCTTCCCTCGAGAGCAGAAGGAAAGACAAAGCAACTGAACAGATCAAATCCTTACCCAAGGACGTAATCGTCAGCCGCAGATGCCACCAGATGGCGCATCTCTGATATATACCTTTTTGATGCGGTTATCTCGACCGTGGTAACCCAAAAAAATTTTTTTGTGCTATTTATTCCAGATGATTACTATTTGCAACTTCTGCTCAGACCAACTTAGAGAAACATAATACCGCTCCCCTATCACCTTATTAAAGAGCTGTCTTGGGATCTAATTCCACTCTTAGAAAAAGTCGATTTCTCCCAACCAGAAAAATCGACTTTTTCCTTTTCTTAACTTCTGCTCCGACCAACTTGGAGAAACATAATACCGCTCCCCTATCACCTTATTAAAGAGCTGTCTTGGGCTCTAATTCCACTCTTTAGAAAAAAAGTCGATTTCTCCCAACCAGAAAATCGATTTTTTCGCGATACTCGGTCCTCGCTCAAACCGATTTCATCGACTAACCTAACTGAAAAATGAGAACCCTTCCTCTCCTTCCTGAGAAGGATCAACATTTCTTAAAAGAGGCTCAGATACAGGAGAAATTTCCAGGACAGTTTTCCCAGGTTCCTCCTCATCATCACATTCTGCCCCTTGTTGATGGTTCTTATCTTCTAATTTTAAAGACCTTTTCTATTTTAAAGACCTACCAGACCACATTCCCGCTTAGATCCCAGAAAGTTCCCTCCTTTCATTCAGACCATCTGGGACCCTGGTTCCCAACCTCTCTATCCAAACGAACTCTTTGAATAATCTCTGGTTTAGGGTCCAATTCGGGTTATGTTCCAGACCCCTTATTGTAAGTTGCCGCACCCCATGCCGCTGAAAGTGCTCAACCAGTGAACGCCTACTTGTGTTCATGGACCCTTTTCGAATAATATACCTATGCTGGTAAAGACGAGCCTTGATTGAATTCTTGGTCTGACCGACGTATTGCTTGCCACACCGACCACACTGAATCGCATAAATACAATTCTTAGCCTCCAACGGAATATTTGGAAGAAAGAACGCCCTGGGCTGGCCCCACACCTTAATGGTTCGAGGTCTCTTTCTTTTCAACGGTCTCGGTTTCTCCCTAGGTTTGCGAAGCCTGCTATGGACTAGCAAATCTCGCAAATTCGTATTCCTCTTGTAGGCTGCCAGGAGCTTAATATCCTGACCCTCAGGGGTGTGCGCCAAAGTTTCCGCAAAACTGCCCCTGATCTCCCTGGTGAGCCTGGCAGCCTCCGGCGTGAACGAAAAAATGGCCGGAACCAAGACCTTATCTTCCCCTGCAGGCCTGGGTTTCGGATTTGTCTGCAACCGGCAATGCTCTTTATAAATCGCTCTGAGCCGTGACCTAGAATAGCCTCTTGCTCTGAGAGCTCGGAACAACGTGCACTTGGCCTCCTGAAAACTCTCTTCCCGTGAACAAATTCTCCTGAACCTCAAGAGCTGAGATAAGACTATACCTCTAAACGTGTGTCTTGGGTGATAGCTCCGATAGTGCAAAAGGGCGTGAGTATCTGTCTCTTTGAAGAACATTTTGAAATCCAACTGTCCCGTAGAAAGAAACTCAGGCCCCTTGTACACTATTGTATCAAGGAACTCTATGGCCTGCTCATTTATAACGGCTTTCACCTTAATCGAGGCGTGATGTGCATTTAACACCCCTAAAAAAGTCTCGAACCCCTGTCGACTACGGGTTAGGTTTTTTGTAAATATTACAACAGCTCCCCCCTCTCTCTGGCACTAGTCCAGAGGAGAAAGGAGACTGAGGAAGGCACGGGCCGACGCATGTTAGACTATACCATGCTCCCCCTTGGAGCGTGCTCCCCCTTGGAGCTAACCCCTACTAATCTTCCAACTAGGTTTATGACCATAAGGGCTCTAATGGGTAGGGTTAGAGTAGAAATAGGTACAGACCTAGTTGTATACTTCACA
This sequence comes from Leuciscus leuciscus, assembly GCF_965113295.1. Taxonomy (NCBI): domain Eukaryota; kingdom Metazoa; phylum Chordata; class Actinopteri; order Cypriniformes; family Leuciscidae; genus Leuciscus; species Leuciscus leuciscus. Next base: position 16,886 of record NC_138739.1, on the reverse strand, counting down.
GGGTTACTATGGGTAGGTTTAGGACAGAATAGATACAGGCCTAGGTCTACAAACCACAAAGCTACTATGGGTAGGTTTAGGACAGAATAGATACAGGCCTAGGTCTACAACCCACAAAGCTACTATGGGTAGGTTTAGGACAGAATAGATACAGGCCTCGGTCTACAAACCACAAAGCTACTATGGGTAGGTTTAGGACAGAATAGATACAGGCCTAGGTCTACAAACCACAAAGCTACTATGGGTAGGTTTTAGGACAGACTAGATACAGGCCTAGGTCTACAAACCACAAAGCTACTATGGGTAGGTTTTAGGACAGACTAGATACAGGCCTAGGTCTACAAACCACAAGGTTACTATGGGAAGGTTTAGAACAAAAGTAGGTACAAGCCTAGGTTTACAAGCCACCGGGTTACCATGGGTAGTTTTAGAATAGGAGCTGGTACAGGCCTACATCTATCTCGATAAGGCACCACCAATTGCCAAACTGTTGTTTCAACTACCAATCAACTAGGCTGAAAAACCCACAGGATTCCTACAGTTAGAACCTAATTTCGCAAACCACTAGAATTCAAACTCCCTTCCCTATTCCCCAAGCAAATGCGAGAGGGAAATATTGAAGACACTCTCATCAGTAGTGTACCCCAGATTCATTGGGTGTTTCGGCCCTTTAAACACTAGACACCCTCCTCTGTGGCGGCCTGTCCTGGATGATCAGTCCAGGACGAGTGTCTCATAGCCAATCCTCTAATCAAACCAGATCCTCACAAACACTGTGGTTGGGCTCTGGGTACAGAATTTTACCGAGATTAAAATGAACCACTGTTCTCTTTTCCCTTCCAGGACTACCGCTATCTGTGCCAACCTCCGGCATTGGAACTGACCGCTGCTCCTCTTTACCACGACAGGACGACTGCCGGCCGCACTGATCTCCAAATCTTTGAACTCTCAGGTAAGAACGTGACTAATTCCTCCTGAAACTAACTGCTCTTTTCCTTTTCCATTACAGGACGACTGCCGGCCGCCCTGATCTCCAAATCGGGACTATCAGGTAAGAACATGACTAATTTCTCCTGAAACTAACTGCTCTTTTCCTTTTCCATTACAGGACGACTGCCGGCCACCCCGATCTCCAAATCGGAACTATCAGGTAAGAACATGAATCATTTCTCCAGAAACTAACCGCTCTTTTCCTTTTCCATTACAGGACGACTGCTGGCCACACTAATCTCCAAATCGGGACTATCAGGTAAGAACATGAATCATTTCTCCTGAAACTAACCGCTCTTTTCCATCACAGAATGATTGCTGACCCCCCAATTGGAACTCACCAGGTAAAGTAACCTGAAAAACGACCAAACCATTTGTTCTTACACTGCTACAAAACGTTTCGCCTCGAAATAACTTCCCAGTCTCTCAACCCGGTCAAAAGAAGACTCACAATGAGGCGGGCGTCGAGACTGGCGGATGCGGAGCATCAAGCTTCTACCAGTCCTCTGCCCTAAGAGTCAAGACCAACCAAACCGACGCCATCCCATTACAGGACGACCGCTGGCAGTGTTGACTCCTGAATTGGAGCTCCAGGTAAGAGAATCCGCCCCTCTACCGTAACCGAAGACGATGCCACGATCAGTGTGTAAGTATGTTGTTGCAGGATGTGCTGTTGCATGAAGGGTGCTAGCCACCCATAGAAGATTGGGCGCCATTTAAGACCTGTTCGCCCCAGGTCACCTTCCCTGCGTGCTGTCCAAGTGGACCCAGGGGGGCTGGATACGTACCGCTTTCCCAGGCAACCCTTCGTTAACACCGCAAGGTATCCAGGTTACCCGAAAAAAGCCTGCGAGGAATGGTCTACATCCGGGGGCCCTTTGTCAGTCCCACTGACTTAAACACACAAGGAGTCTTGCCCAGGAAGTCCCCAAATAGCAGCAACCGCCGCCAGGTCCTTCTAATTCCAAAGACAAGACCCCCCGTACCCACTCTATTCGAAGGGTCGAGATTGGCGGATGCACATTTCTGCACACCAAGCTTCTACCAACCTCTTCCCTCGAGAGCAGAAGGAAAGACAAAGCAACTGAACAGATCAAATCCTTACCCAAGGACGTAATCGTCAGCCGCAGATGCCACCAGATGGCGCATCTCTGATATATACCTTTTTGATGCGGTTATCTCGACCGTGGTAACCCAAAAAAATTTTTTTGTGCTATTTATTCCAGATGATTACTATTTGCAACTTCTGCTCAGACCAACTTAGAGAAACATAATACCGCTCCCCTATCACCTTATTAAAGAGCTGTCTTGGGATCTAATTCCACTCTTAGAAAAAGTCGATTTCTCCCAACCAGAAAAATCGACTTTTTCCTTTTCTTAACTTCTGCTCCGACCAACTTGGAGAAACATAATACCGCTCCCCTATCACCTTATTAAAGAGCTGTCTTGGGCTCTAATTCCACTCTTTAGAAAAAAAGTCGATTTCTCCCAACCAGAAAATCGATTTTTTCGCGATACTCGGTCCTCGCTCAAACCGATTTCATCGACTAACCTAACTGAAAAATGAGAACCCTTCCTCTCCTTCCTGAGAAGGATCAACATTTCTTAAAAGAGGCTCAGATACAGGAGAAATTTCCAGGACAGTTTTCCCAGGTTCCTCCTCATCATCACATTCTGCCCCTTGTTGATGGTTCTTATCTTCTAATTTTAAAGACCTTTTCTATTTTAAAGACCTACCAGACCACATTCCCGCTTAGATCCCAGAAAGTTCCCTCCTTTCATTCAGACCATCTGGGACCCTGGTTCCCAACCTCTCTATCCAAACGAACTCTTTGAATAATCTCTGGTTTAGGGTCCAATTCGGGTTATGTTCCAGACCCCTTATTGTAAGTTGCCGCACCCCATGCCGCTGAAAGTGCTCAACCAGTGAACGCCTACTTGTGTTCATGGACCCTTTTCGAATAATATACCTATGCTGGTAAAGACGAGCCTTGATTGAATTCTTGGTCTGACCGACGTATTGCTTGCCACACCGACCACACTGAATCGCATAAATACAATTCTTAGCCTCCAACGGAATATTTGGAAGAAAGAACGCCCTGGGCTGGCCCCACACCTTAATGGTTCGAGGTCTCTTTCTTTTCAACGGTCTCGGTTTCTCCCTAGGTTTGCGAAGCCTGCTATGGACTAGCAAATCTCGCAAATTCGTATTCCTCTTGTAGGCTGCCAGGAGCTTAATATCCTGACCCTCAGGGGTGTGCGCCAAAGTTTCCGCAAAACTGCCCCTGATCTCCCTGGTGAGCCTGGCAGCCTCCGGCGTGAACGAAAAAATGGCCGGAACCAAGACCTTATCTTCCCCTGCAGGCCTGGGTTTCGGATTTGTCTGCAACCGGCAATGCTCTTTATAAATCGCTCTGAGCCGTGACCTAGAATAGCCTCTTGCTCTGAGAGCTCGGAACAACGTGCACTTGGCCTCCTGAAAACTCTCTTCCCGTGAACAAATTCTCCTGAACCTCAAGAGCTGAGATAAGACTATACCTCTAAACGTGTGTCTTGGGTGATAGCTCCGATAGTGCAAAAGGGCGTGAGTATCTGTCTCTTTGAAGAACATTTTGAAATCCAACTGTCCCGTAGAAAGAAACTCAGGCCCCTTGTACACTATTGTATCAAGGAACTCTATGGCCTGCTCATTTATAACGGCTTTCACCTTAATCGAGGCGTGATGTGCATTTAACACCCCTAAAAAAGTCTCGAACCCCTGTCGACTACGGTCCCACACTCCCCAGACATCGTCTAGAAACCGAAAGTAGGACAAAGGGACCTCCTCGCATTTGGGAAAGACAGTCTCCTCCCACTGGGCCATGTATATATTCGCGTAAGCTGGCGCAAACCTTTTTCCCATAGCCGTCCCTTTAATCTGTAAGTAGAAATCGCCTTCAAACTCAAAATCATTACGAGTTAGACTTAACTCCAACAGTTCCAAAATTGCCTCATCCGGTCGAGAGGCATCGGGAAACCTGGCAAAACAATCTCGTACTGCCCTCAATCCCAAAGGAGTCTCAATGTTGGTATACAGACTTTCTACGTCCAGTGAAAACAAAAGCGCGTCCGGCGGCACTCTCAGACTCTTGACCTTCTCCAAAAAGTCATACGTGTCCCTAATATAACTAAAATGCTTCGTGGATAAGGGATTAAGATCGAGGTCAATGAACTCTGCCACCCTATGACTCTCACTCCCACTATCCGAGACAATCGGGCGACCTGGAGGCATGAAGGGGTTAGACCATTTATCCCGAGGCTTGTGGACCTTAGGAAGCAAATAAAACCGCCTGGGCCTAGGCCTCACTTCCCCCAACAAATAATTGGCCTGTCGCTTGCAAATAGAACCTGTCCTCAGTAAGGTGTTCACTACTCTTTCAATGCGGGGTACCGACTCCATGAAAATGGGAGCCTCTAACTTGGAATAAAAGGACTCGTCCGTTAATTGTCTCAGCCCTTCCTGCACATAGCGTGCCCTATCCATAATTACCACCGCACTTCCCTTATCTGCAGGTTTAATCACAATGTCAGTTCTACGAGTCAAATCTTCCAACGCCTTAATCTCCCCCGGGGGCAGGTTAGGTACCGGAGCCTGTGCTCCTGATAAGGCCACCTGGACCCCTTCCAAGTTCCTGTCGAAAAAATCCCACACCTCCCCGGGAAGTCTCTGGGGTGGCGGCACCCACCCCGAACTCTCACAAAATGGAAGACCCTGGGCTTCACCATCGGTGTTAGGACCAAAATAAACCGCCCTTTTTACTTTGTCGTGAAACTGACCCAAATCTGCCAGAAATGGACCCCTGTCAACCTTTTTTACCAAATGAGAAGGGATAAATGATAAACCCCTATCCAGTAAACTAACCTGTGCCGGTGTGAAATGAAAACCCTGAGACAAGTTTATGACAGAGCCCAATCTTTTATTCTTATTATTCTCATCAACACTGTCATCCGGACCCTGATCGGAAGGCCCCCTCAGTAGTTTAAATGGTCCAGCCAGTGTTGCAACATGGCCTGGGCCGTACCCGCCGTCCAGTGGATCTTGTCTAGCTCCACATGGAAACGGCCCCCCGGCAGGAGGGGAACACAACACTCGGACCTGAATATTATGTCATTGAGCGCCCGCAAGTTCCTGACCTGCTGCTCCGGCAAGGAGGGCTCGTAATTGATGAGCGGGATGTGGATGACTGCATTAGGAAAGGTTGCAGCAGCCGCCTCCTTCATCCTCTCGACGCACTTCCTTAGCGCCGGAATGTTGCTCTGGCTCCGGTCGTTCAAGCCGAAGGACAAAACCACGTGCCTGACCCTGTCTGACACCGGGGTCTTGTACTTGATGAGCGTGAAGGCCTGTGCCAGAGTGGCCCCGGGAAAACTATGAACCTCCACCGCTCCATTATTTATCCCAGGGACCCGACTCAAATTAGAGTCACCCATGATCAGGATCGCCCTTTCAGGGGCCAACCTCCACGAACCGTACTTGTCCCCGCCTACCACCTCATGCCTGCAGTGGTGGCTCTTCCCTGATGATTTTGCAGGAGCTTTCTTACCCCCTGGACTTTCCGGTACCCTTTTGCCAACTCCCGGCCCCTTCTCCTGGGGAACCACTGGCACCTTCCGTGCCATCGCTTCTGTGGCCACTGGCCTCGGCTCCCGGGGAACCTCCATTTCCGTCTGGCTCACCTCCAGGATCCAGTCCACATCCGAATCCAGACTGTCCCCTACCTCCATTGGCTCCTCCTGGACCCGAATTGGAGTCAGAGATGGTAAGACTGGCCCAGCTGGCACCACCGGCAGAACTCCCACCGCCCTGCTTCTGCTGCCGGGGCCCAGGCCTTTCTTGGCCTTCGCTGACCTCGGGGGCTCCACCCTAAGGCAAACCTGCTCCTGTTCAACCTCCAGGCAGTATCTCGGGGAGTCTCCCAAGTCCGAAGACTCCTGTGCCGGCACCTCCCCCCTAGGCACAGAACCTGGGGGACCTTGGACCGGCTGGCCTCCCACCACTGATTCTGGCTCAGGAACCGGGGCTCCCTGGGCCGGTTCACTCTCTGTTATTGGCGTGGAAATAGAGGTCCCCTGCGTCGACGGCTTCTCCACCACTGCTCGGGGCCCTGTTTCCTGGGCCGGCCGACTCCCCACGGCCACCCTCGGCTTGGGGGCGGAAGACCCCTGGGCTGATGGCTCCTTCACCCCCGGCTGGGGCCACTTAATCGCCGGCTTACGGGCTGTCTTCCTGCGGACCTTCGCCGCCTCCACCACAACCTGGCTCTCTCGTGCCTCTTCCTCCCTGACCCTGGCCTGTCCCCTCACCGGAGAGGAAGACGGCCCAGCTCCTCCACCTGCTCCCCTGGGGACATATCCCGATGTTTCCCCCCCGTCGTCGCCCTCCTCCCGGGTCAACAGACGGGCAGCTTCGGTAAAGGCCCGACGCACCGTGGACTCTTTCAAAGTCTTGAGCCCCCGGCGGGCCCACTTGACTGCGATCTCCCATGCCTCCCTCCAACGCCCCCTGGAGGCATGGGAGACCGCTTGGCTAGCCTCCTGAAGGGCCCTCTCATGGTGATCCGTAAGAATGTCCAAACCAGTGTTCAGCCAATTCTTGGCGTTCCCGAAGATCAGCCATTCAGTGCTGACCTTCGGAAACGCCGGCTGGATCCCCGCCGAGATCTGGTAGGCCATCTTCTGTAATTTGGCCGGTGGCCCCTCCTCCTCCCCGGCCTCCATCATCCCACGGTGATGGTGGTAGGCCTTGACATATCTGAATAAGACCCTAATCAGGGCCTTAAACTCGCGATCCTCCCTCTCCTCTCTTTGCCTTCTACTTTCCATACTCTCAATCAAGCAACCTCCTTACACTCTCAATCTGCCTACAAAGAGAAGAAAGAAGAGTAGATTACTACCTAGGGCTAACCTCATCCTGCCACCTCCCCATCCAAATCAAGATCAAGACGAACCAGGAGTCGTTCAACCGGTCTGGGCCGAACAACTCCCTAAGGACCTGTGTAGGCCCAGGTTCGTACTCCCATCCCGCCCCTCCCCCGACCTCACCGGCCGAGGAAGGAGCCGGAGGGAGCCCTCCTAAAAACTAGAAAAAGCAAACCTAATCCTGGAACATTCTCCTACATCCCAAAGAATTCATGAACCATCATGTCTAACAACACAAAGAATTCATGAACCATCATGTCTAACAATACCACCTGAACGCCTTGAATAACCACACAAAGACCGAATTGACTGCAAAAAATGAGATCACTAGGAACCAGAAGGGAAAAAAGATCTAGCCCTCAGTATCCAAAACTTGGATCATCCCTGGTATGTCAAGTCCGATGGCTCTGGCTGGGTTAGGTTTTTTGTAAATATTACAACAGCTCCCCCCTCTCTCTGGCACTAGTCCAGAGGAGAAAGGAGACTGAGGAAGGCACGGGCCGACGCATGTTAGACTATACCATGCTCCCCCTTGGAGCGTGCTCCCCCTTGGAGCTAACCCCTACTAATCTTCCAACTAGGTTTATGACCATAAGGGCTCTAATGGGTAGGGTTAGAGTAGAAATAGGTACAGACCTAGTTGTATACTTCACAGGGTTACTATGGGTAGGTTTAGGACAGAATAGATACAGGCCTAGGTCTACAAACCACAAAGCTACTATGGGTAGGTTTAGGACAGAATAGATACAGGCCTAGGTCTACAACCCACAAAGCTACTATGGGTAGGTTTAGGACAGAATAGATACAGGCCTCGGTCTACAAACCACAAAGCTACTATGGGTAGGTTTAGGACAGAATAGATACAGGCCTAGGTCTACAAACCACAAAGCTACTATGGGTAGGTTTTAGGACAGACTAGATACAGGCCTAGGTCTACAAACCACAAAGCTACTATGGGTAGGTTTTAGGACAGACTAGATACAGGCCTAGGTCTACAAACCACAAGGTTACTATGGGAAGGTTTAGAACAAAAGTAGGTACAAGCCTAGGTTTACAAGCCACCGGGTTACCATGGGTAGTTTTAGAATAGGAGCTGGTACAGGCCTACATCTATCTCGATAAGGCACCACCAATTGCCAAACTGTTGTTTCAACTACCAATCAACTAGGCTGAAAAACCCACAGGATTCCTACAGTTAGAACCTAATTTCGCAAACCACTAGAATTCAAACTCCCTTCCCTATTCCCCAAGCAAATGCGAGAGGGAAATATTGAAGACACTCTCATCAGTAGTGTACCCCAGATTCATTGGGTGTTTCGGCCCTTTAAACACTAGACACCCTCCTCTGTGGCGGCCTGTCCTGGATGATCAGTCCAGGACGAGTGTCTCATAGCCAATCCTCTAATCAAACCAGATCCTCACAAACACTGTGGTTGGGCTCTGGGTACAGAATTTTACCGAGATTAAAATGAACCACTGTTCTCTTTTCCCTTCCAGGACTACCGCTATCTGTGCCAACCTCCGGCATTGGAACTGACCGCTGCTCCTCTTTACCACGACAGGACGACTGCCGGCCGCACTGATCTCCAAATCTTTGAACTCTCAGGTAAGAACGTGACTAATTCCTCCTGAAACTAACTGCTCTTTTCCTTTTCCATTACAGGACGACTGCCGGCCGCCCTGATCTCCAAATCGGGACTATCAGGTAAGAACATGACTAATTTCTCCTGAAACTAACTGCTCTTTTCCTTTTCCATTACAGGACGACTGCCGGCCACCCCGATCTCCAAATCGGAACTATCAGGTAAGAACATGAATCATTTCTCCAGAAACTAACCGCTCTTTTCCTTTTCCATTACAGGACGACTGCTGGCCACACTAATCTCCAAATCGGGACTATCAGGTAAGAACATGAATCATTTCTCCTGAAACTAACCGCTCTTTTCCATCACAGAATGATTGCTGACCCCCCAATTGGAACTCACCAGGTAAAGTAACCTGAAAAACGACCAAACCATTTGTTCTTACACTGCTACAAAACGTTTCGCCTCGAAATAACTTCCCAGTCTCTCAACCCGGTCAAAAGAAGACTCACAATGAGGCGGGCGTCGAGACTGGCGGATGCGGAGCATCAAGCTTCTACCAGTCCTCTGCCCTAAGAGTCAAGACCAACCAAACCGACGCCATCCCATTACAGGACGACCGCTGGCAGTGTTGACTCCTGAATTGGAGCTCCAGGTAAGAGAATCCGCCCCTCTACCGTAACCGAAGACGATGCCACGATCAGTGTGTAAGTATGTTGTTGCAGGATGTGCTGTTGCATGAAGGGTGCTAGCCACCCATAGAAGATTGGGCGCCATTTAAGACCTGTTCGCCCCAGGTCACCTTCCCTGCGTGCTGTCCAAGTGGACCCAGGGGGGCTGGATACGTACCGCTTTCCCAGGCAACCCTTCGTTAACACCGCAAGGTATCCAGGTTACCCGAAAAAAGCCTGCGAGGAATGGTCTACATCCGGGGGCCCTTTGTCAGTCCCACTGACTTAAACACACAAGGAGTCTTGCCCAGGAAGTCCCCAAATAGCAGCAACCGCCGCCAGGTCCTTCTAATTCCAAAGACAAGACCCCCCGTACCCACTCTATTCGAAGGGTCGAGATTGGCGGATGCACATTTCTGCACACCAAGCTTCTACCAACCTCTTCCCTCGAGAGCAGAAGGAAAGACAAAGCAACTGAACAGATCAAATCCTTACCCAAGGACGTAATCGTCAGCCGCAGATGCCACCAGATGGCGCATCTCTGATATATACCTTTTTGATGCGGTTATCTCGACCGTGGTAACCCAAAAAAATTTTTTTGTGCTATTTATTCCAGATGATTACTATTTGCAACTTCTGCTCAGACCAACTTAGAGAAACATAATACCGCTCCCCTATCACCTTATTAAAGAGCTGTCTTGGGATCTAATTCCACTCTTAGAAAAAGTCGATTTCTCCCAACCAGAAAAATCGACTTTTTCCTTTTCTTAACTTCTGCTCCGACCAACTTGGAGAAACATAATACCGCTCCCCTATCACCTTATTAAAGAGCTGTCTTGGGCTCTAATTCCACTCTTTAGAAAAAAAGTCGATTTCTCCCAACCAGAAAATCGATTTTTTCGCGATACTCGGTCCTCGCTCAAACCGATTTCATCGACTAACCTAACTGAAAAATGAGAACCCTTCCTCTCCTTCCTGAGAAGGATCAACATTTCTTAAAAGAGGCTCAGATACAGGAGAAATTTCCAGGACAGTTTTCCCAGGTTCCTCCTCATCATCACATTCTGCCCCTTGTTGATGGTTCTTATCTTCTAATTTTAAAGACCTTTTCTATTTTAAAGACCTACCAGACCACATTCCCGCTTAGATCCCAGAAAGTTCCCTCCTTTCATTCAGACCATCTGGGACCCTGGTTCCCAACCTCTCTATCCAAACGAACTCTTTGAATAATCTCTGGTTTAGGGTCCAATTCGGGTTATGTTCCAGACCCCTTATTGTAAGTTGCCGCACCCCATGCCGCTGAAAGTGCTCAACCAGTGAACGCCTACTTGTGTTCATGGACCCTTTTCGAATAATATACCTATGCTGGTAAAGACGAGCCTTGATTGAATTCTTGGTCTGACCGACGTATTGCTTGCCACACCGACCACACTGAATCGCATAAATACAATTCTTAGCCTCCAACGGAATATTTGGAAGAAAGAACGCCCTGGGCTGGCCCCACACCTTAATGGTTCGAGGTCTCTTTCTTTTCAACGGTCTCGGTTTCTCCCTAGGTTTGCGAAGCCTGCTATGGACTAGCAAATCTCGCAAATTCGTATTCCTCTTGTAGGCTGCCAGGAGCTTAATATCCTGACCCTCAGGGGTGTGCGCCAAAGTTTCCGCAAAACTGCCCCTGATCTCCCTGGTGAGCCTGGCAGCCTCCGGCGTGAACGAAAAAATGGCCGGAACCAAGACCTTATCTTCCCCTGCAGGCCTGGGTTTCGGATTTGTCTGCAACCGGCAATGCTCTTTATAAATCGCTCTGAGCCGTGACCTAGAATAGCCTCTTGCTCTGAGAGCTCGGAACAACGTGCACTTGGCCTCCTGAAAACTCTCTTCCCGTGAACAAATTCTCCTGAACCTCAAGAGCTGAGATAAGACTATACCTCTAAACGTGTGTCTTGGGTGATAGCTCCGATAGTGCAAAAGGGCGTGAGTATCTGTCTCTTTGAAGAACATTTTGAAATCCAACTGTCCCGTAGAAAGAAACTCAGGCCCCTTGTACACTATTGTATCAAGGAACTCTATGGCCTGCTCATTTATAACGGCTTTCACCTTAATCGAGGCGTGATGTGCATTTAACACCCCTAAAAAAGTCTCGAACCCCTGTCGACTACGGGTTAGGTTTTTTGTAAATATTACAACAGCTCCCCCCTCTCTCTGGCACTAGTCCAGAGGAGAAAGGAGACTGAGGAAGGCACGGGCCGACGCATGTTAGACTATACCATGCTCCCCCTTGGAGCGTGCTCCCCCTTGGAGCTAACCCCTACTAATCTTCCAACTAGGTTTATGACCATAAGGGCTCTAATGGGTAGGGTTAGAGTAGAAATAGGTACAGACCTAGTTGTATACTTCACAGGGTTACTATGGGTAGGTTTAGGACAGAATAGATACAGGCCTAGGTCTACAAACCACAAAGCTACTATGGGTAGGTTTAGGACAGAATAGATACAGGCCTAGGTCTACAACCCACAAAGCTACTATGGGTAGGTTTAGGACAGAATAGGGTTAGGGTTAGGGTTAGGTTAGGGTTAGGGTTAGGGTTAGGGTTAGGGTTAGGTAGGGAGGTAAAAACGACTTTCACCCTCATTAGTAACCACCCTCATTTGCATAAAGGGCATCTGATTGGCCGAATCTTAACTGTCCATATATCTGCAACGGTGTGTTTTATCTGTACGAAACTTGGTTTATATAGTAATTGATGTATGGCTAGTCGACTGGTGGTGGTTTGGTGCGCCTCTAGCGCCACCAGGTGTGTAGACACGGTACTGCACTTTATTTTTTAGATTTGTTTTTTTTTAACAGGGGTCTATTTTATAAATTGCTGTTGTATCTAGGGTTATTTTATATAGGGGTGGTCTATCCTGGTATATTTTGGGTAGGGTCTGTGTAGGTCCCGCCAGTGGTCAGTGTTTTTTGGTTTTGTTTTCTGTTTTTTTGTGCAGGTGGTGGGTAGGTTTAGCTGGTTAGGTGAGGTAGCGTGCCAGGCCTTTGGCCTTTGACCCTGCATCCATGCAGACGCCCTGACGCAAACTGAACTTGAGTTTTCCCCCAGCTGTTCACCTGTCAATGCAAAATGGTTGCATTTGCCGTGCATATCAGCACGAGTGCTGAAACAGCACCAATGCTGACAGGTAAGTGTCTATTTCTATAGATAGATTGATGGATGGAGTGATGGATGGATGGATGGATGGATGGATGGATGGATGGATGGATGGATGGATGGATGGATGGATGGATGGATGGATGGATGGATGGATGGATGGATGGATAGATAGGTACATGAGTTGAAACAACTTTTTGTTAAAAAAAATGTTTTTGTTAAAAAAAATGTTTTTGTTTGAAAAAGTGAATGTTTTTTAGGCCTGTGTTACATTGATGGATGGAGTGATGGAGTGATGGATGGATGGATGGATGGATGGATAGATAGATGAATAGATGAATATATAGATACATGAGTTTAAACCACTTTTTGTTAAAAAAAATATGTTTTTGTTTGAAAAAGTGAATGTTTTTAGGCCTGTGTTATACATGGATGGATGGAGTGATGGATGGATGGATGGATGGATGGATAGATAGATAAATAGATAGATAGATGAATAGATGAATATATAGATACATGAGTTTAAACAACTTTTTGTTAAAAAAAAAAAAGTTTTTGTTTGAAAAAGTGAATGTTTTTAGGCCTGTGTTATACATGGATGGATGGAGTGATGGAGTGATGGAGTGATGGATGGATGGATGGATGGATAGATAGATGGATAGATGGATAGATGGATAGATGGATAGATGAGTTTGATCGACTGTTTGTTCATATTTTTTTATTGTTTTGTGTTAAATATTGAAAGTAGTCTTTGGACTAATGGTTAGTTTGGGTTTAGGGTTAGTTTGAGGCTATGGTTAGGTTAGGGTTAAAATGGCATATAGGTAGGGAGGTAAAAACGACTTTCACCCTCATTAGTAACCACCCTCATTTGCATAAAGGGCATCTGATTGGCCGAATCTTAACTGTCCATATATCTGCAACGGTGTGTTTTATCTGTACGAAACTTGGTTTATATAGTAATTGATGTATGGCTAGTCGACTGGTGGTGGTTTGGTGCGCCTCTAGCGCCACCAGGTGTGTAGACACGGTACTGCACTTTATTTTTTAGATTTGTTTTTTTTTAACAGGGGTCTATTTTATAAATTGCTGTTGTATCTAGGGTTATTTTATATAGGGGTGGTCTATCCTGGTATATTTTGGGTAGGGTCTGTGTAGGTCCCGCCAGTGGTCAGTGTTTTTTGGTTTTGTTTTCTGTTTTTTTGTGCAGGTGGTGGGTAGGTTTAGCTGGTTAGGTGAGGTAGCGTGCCAGGCCTTTGGCCTTTGACCCTGCATCCATGCAGACGCCCTGACGCAAACTGAACTTGAGTTTTCCCCCAGCTGTTCACCTGTCAATGCAAAATGGTTGCATTTGCCGTGCATATCAGCACGAGTGCTGAAACAGCACCAATGCTGACAGGTAAGTGTCTATTTCTATAGATAGATTGATGGATGGAGTGATGGATGGATGGATGGATGGATGGATGGATGGATGGATGGATGGATGGATGGATGGATGGATGGATGGATGGATGGATGGATGGATGGATGGATGGATGGATGGATGGATGGATGGATGGATAGATAGGTACATGAGTTGAAACAACTTTTTGTTAAAAAAAATGTTTTTGTTAAAAAAAATGTTTTTGTTTGAAAAAGTGAATGTTTTTTAGGCCTGTGTTACATTGATGGATGGAGTGATGGAGTGATGGATGGATGGATGGATGGATGGATAGATAGATGAATAGATGAATATATAGATACATGAGTTTAAACCACTTTTTGTTAAAAAAAATATGTTTTTGTTTGAAAAAGTGAATGTTTTTAGGCCTGTGTTATACATGGATGGATGGAGTGATGGATGGATGGATGGATGGATGGATAGATAGATAAATAGATAGATAGATGAATAGATGAATATATAGATACATGAGTTTAAACAACTTTTTGTTAAAAAAAAAAAAGTTTTTGTTTGAAAAAGTGAATGTTTTTAGGCCTGTGTTATACATGGATGGATGGAGTGATGGAGTGATGGAGTGATGGATGGATGGATGGATGGATAGATAGATGGATAGATGGATAGATGGATAGATGGATAGATGAGTTTGATCGACTGTTTGTTCATATTTTTTTATTGTTTTGTGTTAAATATTGAAAGTAGTCTTTGGACTAATGGTTAGTTTGGGTTTAGGGTTAGTTTGAGGCTATGGTTAGGTTAGGGTTAAAATGGCATATAGGTAGGGAGGTAAAAACGACTTTCACCCTCATTAGTAACCACCCTCATTTGCATAAAGGGCATCTGATTGGCCGAATCTTAACTGTCCATATATCTGCAACGGTGTGTTTTATCTGTACGAAACTTGGTTTATATAGTAATTGATGTATGGCTAGTCGACTGGTGGTGGTTTGGTGCGCCTCTAGCGCCACCAGGTGTGTAGACACGGTACTGCACTTTATTTTTTAGATTTGTTTTTTTTTAACAGGGGTCTATTTTATAAATTGCTGTTGTATCTAGGGTTATTTTATATAGGGGTGGTCTATCCTGGTATATTTTGGGTAGGGTCTGTGTAGGTCCCGCCAGTGGTCAGTGTTTTTTGGTTTTGTTTTCTGTTTTTTTGTGCAGGTGGTGGGTAGGTTTAGCTGGTTAGGTGAGGTAGCGTGCCAGGCCTTTGGCCTTTGACCCTGCATCCATGCAGACGCCCTGACGCAAACTGAACTTGAGTTTTCCCCCAGCTGTTCACCTGTCAATGCAAAATGGTTGCATTTGCCGTGCATATCAGCACGAGTGCTGAAACAGCACCAATGCTGACAGGTAAGTGTCTATTTCTATAGATAGATTGATGGATGGAGTGATGGATGGATGGATGGATGGATGGATGGATGGATGGATGGATGGATGGATGGATGGATGGATGGATGGATGGATGGATGGATGGATGGATGGATAGATAGGTACATGAGTTGAAACAACTTTTTGTTAAAAAAAATGTTTTTGTTAAAAAAAATGTTTTTGTTTGAAAAAGTGAATGTTTTTTAGGCCTGTGTTACATTGATGGATGGAGTGATGGAGTGATGGATGGATGGATGGATGGATGGATAGATAGATGAATAGATGAATATATAGATACATGAGTTTAAACCACTTTTTGTTAAAAAAAATATGTTTTTGTTTGAAAAAGTGAATGTTTTTAGGCCTGTGTTATACATGGATGGATGGAGTGATGGATGGATGGATGGATGGATGGATAGATAGATAAATAGATAGATAGATGAATAGATGAATATATAGATACATGAGTTTAAACAACTTTTTGTTAAAAAAAAAAAAGTTTTTGTTTGAAAAAGTGAATGTTTTTAGGCCTGTGTTATACATGGATGGATGGAGTGATGGAGTGATGGAGTGATGGATGGATGGATGGATGGATAGATAGATGGATAGATGGATAGATGGATAGATGGATAGATGAGTTTGATCGACTGTTTGTTCATATTTTTTTATTGTTTTGTGTTAAATATTGAAAGTAGTCTTTGGACTAATGGTTAGTTTGGGTTTAGGGTTAGTTTGGGTCTAGGGTTAGTTTAGGCTATGGTTAGGTTAGGGTTAAAATGGCATATAGGTAGGGAGGTAAAAACGACTTTCACCCTCATTAGTAACCACCCTCATTTGCATAAAGGGCATCTGATTGGCCGAATCTTAACTGTCCATATATCTGCAACGGTGTGTTTTATCTGTACGAAACTTGGTTTATATAGTAATTGATGTATGGCTAGTCGACTGGTGGTGGTTTGGTGCGCCTCTAGCGCCACCAGGTGTGTAGACACGGTACTGCACTTTATTTTTTAGATTTGTTTTTTTTTAACAGGGGTCTATTTTATAAATTGCTGTTGTATCTAGGGTTATTTTATATAGGGGTGGTCTATCCTGGTATATTTTGGGTAGGGTCTGTGTAGGTCCCGCCAGTGGTCAGTGTTTTTTGGTTTTGTTTTCTGTTTTTTTGTGCAGGTGGTGGGTAGGTTTAGCTGGTTAGGTGAGGTAGCGTGCCAGGCCTTTGGCCTTTGACCCTGCATCCATGCAGACGCCCTGACGCAAACTGAACTTGAGTTTTCCCCCAGCTGTTCACCTGTCAATGCAAAATGGTTGCATTTGCCGTGCATATCAGCACGAGTGCTGAAACAGCACCAATGCTGACAGGTAAGTGTCTATTTCTATAGATAGATTGATGGATGGAGTGATGGATGGATGGATGGATGGATGGATGGATGGATGGATGGATGGATGGATGGATGGATGGATGGATGGATGGATAGATAGGTACATGAGTTAGGGTTAGGGTTAGGGTTAGGGTTAGGGTTAGGTAGGGAGGTAAAAACGACTTTCACCCTCATTAGTAACCACCCTCATTTGCATAAAGGGCATCTGATTGGCCGAATCTTAACTGTCCATATATCTGCAACGGTGTGTTTTATCTGTACGAAACTTGGTTTATATAGTAATTGATGTATGGCTAGTCGACTGGTGGTGGTTTGGTGCGCCTCTAGCGCCACCAGGTGTGTAGACAC